>NC_089823.1:77726024-78326024 GCF_035046505.1 Tiliqua scincoides
ATATACTTTCAGGAGTCGACCATGAAATTTCAGTGTCACTAAGGTCAGTGCTCACTTTGTAGCATTATCATGAGAATGACACACAAACCATTACTTGAGGGCAGAACAGGTACAGGAAGATAACATAGTTCACATGACCAAGACATTATCTCCCCAAGTTCTTGTTTGTTTACATTACCATCCTTTCCACCTTGTTGTCCTAGAATAATTGAAGCTGCAACCTTGACAATATTGTTTTACACTGTCTTAGAACAGGAAATTGCTATTCCCAAAACAGGGATGTTGCACTGGCTCAGTCTTTATGACCTACATGTGATAAGAAAGGGTCATAATCTGCCACTGAGATAACCTGTTATTGTTTTATCTGTTTTCAGAAACAAATTCATGAGTGGAATTTTACAGCTTCTTCAATTAGAGGAATAAGGTTGGTGCACTTGAAAATAGTTTCATGTTTTGTTTCATTGTACTTAAAGGCTTTATGACAATAAACTTTGTTTTCTTATCCCAGTTATAATAATAAAAGTTGGGAACATGGTTTTTAAGTGAGGCGCGAGTGAATAGTTGTCTTTCAGATTTAAATAGGACGACTTGAAATGTTAGTGTGCTTGTAAAAAATTGTATGTTAAATGTTGGGTCCCTAGTCAGTTTGTCCCATTATCCCTAGTCAGTTTGCTTGCTCTTTCTTGCTTTGAATTGTGAATAGAAGCCATTCTACTCAAGCAAACTTGAAATGAAACTATTCTGGTTTCTTCATAGGTTTTTGGGTTGGTGTTGAAGGCACTCCATTCTAGTGGTATTACTTCTACTGGGAGGGTGTGCTCTAAAAGAAAACAAGACAGAATACAAGGCCTCCCTAAAAACACATGTCCTGAGAGACTATCATTTTTTTTAAAATGGGTAATTGAAGAGATAGTTGCTGTAGAGTAAGGACTCTAATGATGGATTCATCTTATGTCACCATTCTTCTCTTGAATTTTTCTTTCGATTCTTGAAAACCCTTGTGTGTAACAATGTCCTTGGAGCTCCATTACAAAACATAGACTCACTATAGTTTGCCTTTTATAGTTCCTCCTTAGTCATGTATGAAACTTGTTCTTGGAACAAGGCTTTGTCTGAATAATGAAAATAATGCAACTTTTGATTTTCAGAAGTCTCCAAATAAAAATAAACTTAACTTTGTTTTAATACTCTATAGCAGTGGTTCTCAAACTGTTAGCACTGGGACCCACTTTTTAGAATGAGAACCTGTCAGGACCCACTGAAAGTAACCATCAAGCAGGAAATTTGTTTACAATCCTAGGCTGCAATCCTACCACACTTACCCAGGAGTAAGTCCCATTTACTACTGTTGTTAAAAGCATATACATAGTAGCCTGTTAAAAGTACAGATCTGTAACATTTCCCCAAATGCAGTCACATACCATGGTAGCATCAACTCTATTAAAAAAATATTGGCATGAATGGGGATCCACCTGAAATTGTCTTGCAACCCACCTAGTGGGTCCTGACCCACAATTTGAGAAACACTGCTAAAGGGAGCATCTTCATTTTTTCTCTCACGACATTCAGACTGTACAAGATGTTAGTAATATTATCACAGCCAGTTATATGATTGAAATTGAGGATATAAATTTTCATAAATAAATGTTTTCTTCAGTATACCAGCTTCAACTTTGTATTTCTTGCTTCTCCACCATTACATGATACCTTCATGGTTTTGTAATGCCACTTCTTTAAACATAAACTAAGTAGGAATGTGCCATAACTTAGTGGTGAAATACTTTCTTCTCATGCAGAAGGTCATGAAATCCCTGGCATCTCTGGATAAGGTGAGGAGACTCCTGTTTGAACCCTAGAGAGATGCCATCAGTTGGTATAGAGATAGTAATGATCTATGGTCTCACTCAGTATAAACCGCTTCCTCTATTCCTATTACTTGTATTACTTAACCTCATGCATTCACTGTTGAAATGTAGGTTGATGTAGGTTTCAGAAACCTACTTTCAGAAAGTTGCTTAATTTTTCTTTCCATATACATTGCTATACAAAATGTTACATTTAGATCAGCAAATTGAAAACTCAAATGGGTGGATATTGATTTTTCTAACATAACCTTTGAAAATTGTCATTGCTTTCTCCCCTTGCTAATCTATTGTAGTATGGATTTATTTGTCTCATGTGTATGGTATTAGATAGAGACTGACTGCAAAGTTCAACCTTCTTTTGACCTCTTTGAATTGGAGGACTTTTATATGTGTTGTAGAGAGATAGAGATGCATGAGCTAGCAGTTCTTTCTCTCCTTATGATGTTCTTCCATGACAAGAACTGTTAAATATATTTTTATGATACTATGATTCTGAAAATATTTTTAGCTTTGATTCAGTATAACTTATTTTTGAAAGAATGTTAGCACAATAGCAGAAAACGTGAAGGAGAAAATAAGCAAAACACAAAGACTGTATCCTAAGGAGGATGCACAGAATGAAAATGGGGCAAACAAAATTTCCTGACCCCTTCTCAACATGGCAAACCCCCCCCCTAAAAAAAAAAATCCACTCTGGAAGATCTGGGGGCTCTCCAGAACACGTTGTATGCAGAGAGCTACAGTGTTAAAGGGAGATAGTGCAAATTACCCCCATCTTGCATGAATGGAATTGACTTTCATTTCAAGAAGAGAGAGTTACAATCCCATATAACCCACCCACTCCCTGTCAATGCACCTGTGCCACTGGAGTGTGTGCTGCATCCTGTGTGGGGGCAGTCCTGTATATCTCCTCCAGATAAGGGAACTTTTGTTCCCTGGCCTAGGGATAAGCCTCTGCTGTGGGAATCAGTCTACTCAGATCTGCATCTGCGATTTTGCTGGTGCAAGTCCAAGTGGACCAGGGAAGGCAGATTAAACTGGGAAGGCAGGTAGGATATTGGTGTCACTGTCACCAACACTGCTCCCTTCCTGGTCTTGACCCCTCCCCACCCCTGGTCTCTGTCCTGTTCCTCCTGTTTCCCACCCTGTTCTGCTGCCCTCACTCCCTACACAGACCAGCACCAGGGCTCCAGTGCAGGCCACTAGTGTTTGGCCACAGCTGCTTGCCAACTGCAGTGTCAACCTGACTGCACTGAATGGCAAGTCTCCTTTTGTGATCACTGTAAAGCATGCTGCTTTGCCAGAACACGAGTTCCAAAGGTGCAGTGTGCCTGTAGGCTTGGACCATTAGATACAACCTACACTATGTATCTTGAAGAACTGGAATTGTAAACATGTTATTACTGAGATACGGAATTGTTTTCAAAATATCTGTATCACAGGGCATTTCTTTGAAGGTCATCTCTCTTAACTTTCCCTGCTATTTTATCATAGAATCTGGGACTTTGAATATCCATGTTATGCACTGGATGTCTTTCTCACCATGATTTTTCATTTTTCCTCTTCTTGCTGGCTGGGTGATAACCCTGTCATACAAGTTGTCCCTGCTCCAGCCAATGGCAAAACTTTAAAAGTGTGACAGAATTGTTATATTTTGTTAAATTTTCTGATATGGAACGAAAATTCAGATGCTCTCTATGTGGAATTAAATGCTTTCCATTTGGCTCCTTGCCTTTGTATTGTCCTCCCCTAAACATTCCCCTTGGGTCTATCATAACTTTAATTGATTTTTTGCAGCATATCTAAATTTGATGAACGATGCTGTTTTCTGTATGTCCATGACAACTCTGATGACTTTCAAATCTACTTTTCTACAGAGAGCCAGTGTAGTAGGTGAGAGCTTTGTTTATTTTGCTTTGTTTACTGTAATCATATAAGAGTTGGGAGATGTGCCATAAATACAGTCATGCGCCACAATGATGGGGATCAGGACTGCAGTCGCAGTTGTCAAGCAGTGCCTGATGCAATGCGGACCCTCCGCAGAAAGGAGATGCTCCCCTCCCCTCCGGAGGATCATCTGAGCCTCCCATAGGCAGTGCACATTCAAGTGCTGCCTCTGCAAGGCTCAGAGTGAGGGAAATGTGTCTCACATGAGGAAAAGTCTCACATGACATCCGGTTTCACAGAGTAAGCTGGAAATTACCTGAGAGATGCAATTTCCCTCAGTCTGAGCCTTGCAGAGGCAGCGCTCGGACATGCACTGCCTCTAGGAGGCTAGGGTTGTCTAGGGTTGTCTAGGACAACCCTCTAGGGTTGTCTAGGAGACAACCCTCCAGCGGCGAGGGAAGCAGAGTTCCTCTCGCATTCGGATGGTGGGGGTGTGTGCCCCAATGACCGTGTGATCACACATGGTCATCGGATATGTGATCCCAGCATGAGCCAGAACGTCACTAAGGAACGCACGACTGTATTGGTGTATTTTCACATAAAAAAACAAAACATCGTGGATTTATTTTCATGATTCCTCATGGTTAATGCTACACTGCAGATATCCAACTTTATAGGAGCCATGACCTATGGAAACAGTGTGAACCGATAAGTATTGCTAACACCTGCTTAACTCCAGCAATGATGGAGCTAGCATGAAACCAGTGGTTCTCAAAGTGGTGGGTGGTTGCGACCAACCATTGGAACCGAAATTTTCCCCTTAAGGGGAGTAACCTATAATTGAGTGTCCCGAAGGTGCCACATCGATTGCAACACCGCAGGCACCCAGGCACATTTACACATTCCTGGGGGGACTGTGCAGACCGCTGTAGGGTCCTGGAGGTTCGCAGCCCCCTCTGCAAGCCTCCCCTTTACTGCAGTGGTTTTCGATTTGCAGTCAGAGCCTACTTCCGGTTTTGGAAACTTCATGCTCCAGGACTGGGGGGGGGGGGGCTGCACAGTCCTCCCAGGTATGTGTAAATGTGCCTGCTGCCCAAGGCACTGCGATTGCTGTGGCGCTGTTGGGACATCCCCTCTATCCCAGTCCCCCACAAGAATATATCCCGGTTCTCAGACTCCCAGAGGGTTTGAGAACCACTGTACTAGACCATTCACAGAGATCCTACTATTGATGTGGTTCACGACAACAGGACCACACCAACCTCCTTGTATGCATAATAAAGTTGCAATAATGTGTAATAAATGGTTGCTTACAAGGGGCTCTGAGCCAGTTCGTTTTATGTTCAGATTCATTCATCATCAATTTTACTCAGTATAACCAATGTTCAAAATACTGAGAAAGTGTATGATAAACGGTCCATCTTCCTTTTAGAAAAGGCACACATATCATTCTAAAAACAGGTTCTTGTCTGATATTTCAATAATACTCCTCAATTTCACTCCTCCTTTTGACTTAACTAGTGAAACATAGGGTGCTGCCTGCAAATATTTAACTGTTCGTTTGTTCCTTTAGTTTATTTTAAAGTTCTAACATTGTTAAAGCCTGAGTTATTTCGCAAGCTTTTCAGAGATACTTCCTAAATGATTAAAGTGGTACTTTAGTAAACATTTAAATGTGACACTTAAGCAGATTCAAACGTTATTTAAAATGCAGTGTCTAATGAAAATAACTGTGTAAAATATAACTTTTGTTTTTTCCCCTCCACCCTTCCTAAATGCTTTATAAATGTGCATTTACAGTTCAGGCTGCAATCCCATATACCTGTGGCTCTCAAACTCTGCTAGAATTTGAGACCCAAGGTAAATGTGTGCAGGGGTAGAACTAAGGCAGCAGTATGATCCCCAGGATTATGCTGCTGCTGTGGACAGGAATTTTTTTTTACTTACCTCTAGCCAGCACCAGAGTCCTGGGATTTTCAAGGAGCCCTTCGCAGGGCTCCCCGCATCTCCTAATATCTTTAAAAAAAAATTGGCACTTCCAGTTTTGCAATGAAAATCAGAAGTACCTTGTTTTTGTTATTTTTAGATGTTGGGAGGTGCCCAACAGACCCTTTAAGGGGCCAGAGACAGGGCTTTTCAGACCATGCCCAGGACTCCAGTGGTGGCTGGAGGCAAGTAAAAAGAAAACCCTCCTTTCTCAGGCAGCAGCATGATCCTGGGAATCGTGTTACTACCTTCCCCCTTCCCCCATGCTTTAAGGGGCCAGAGGAAGGGCTTCTCAGACTGGGGCATCACAACTCCTCAGTTTGAGAACCTCTGCTATATGCACTTACCTGGCTATAAGGCTTATTTAACTCATTGGAACTTACTTCTGAGTCCACAAGCATAGGAGTGTGCTGTAAAATACTTAATCAAAAGAGTTCATCAGCTAACAGTAGTTTTGAAATATTAATAGTTTTCTAAGGCTTGTAAGTGTACATTATAAAAGGGAGAGCAGCACTGATGCCAAAAACATGTTGGCAGATGTATTACTTTGCATATGGATTTTAAAGATTGGCCAGTCATACAGAAAAATAGAGATTGTATTATCTTTGACTATGGTACATATATTACTTTCAGATTCTGTGGTTTGGTTAAAGAAATATTAACTGATGCTGTAGGAAGTACTCTGGAACTAGAAGGAGAGATTGATGGTGACACATTAGAAGTAAGTAGTTTTGATTGAGAAATGCTAAGTTTTCCCCCCCTTTCTGTATTTCTATTCTTAAATGGCTATGTTATTATTGAAGAAATAATGTCATACCTTTCAAATGAATTGTGCAACTTTCTCAGGGTTAAACATGTGATGTGGTGGGTTTGTAGCACACTAAGGGCCCAATCCTATCCAACATTCCAGCACCGATGCAGCAGCAATCAGCCCCAGGATAAGGAAACAAATGTTCCCATACCTTGAAGGAGGCCTCTGTGACTACCTCCCCAGCACAGGATGCAATGCATGCACCACTGGCACAGCTGTACTGGCACTGGAAAATTGGATAGGATTTGGCCCTAAGCCAGGTATTATACTAATAGGATCTTCGTTTTACAAAGGAAAGTGAGACATTAGTTTTCACTATATTTTCACATTTATATGAGATTTCAGTTGAGAAGCTATGAAGGTAGGTGCTTTTCTGCCTCTGGAACACTCTGCCAGCTGTCAAGAAAGAGGTAGATAGCTGAGATGTAATCTTCCTGTGACCTTCTGAGAAGCAGCCACTTACACTGATGGCAAATTGCCAACACTGCAACTGAAATCAGTCATATGAGAGACAGAACTGTGTGCTCTTTGAGTTTTAGCAATGTCCCTGAAAATACATTAAAAAGCATGTAAATGTGACTCTGAACTATGTATATTGCAGTATTTATTGAAATGTAGGAGGGTTGCCCAGAAAGTAATGCACCACATTTTTTTTCTTCAACAATTTTTTATTGAACACAATGAAACTTACACACAAGAAAGAATGATGTTTCTTCTACACTCCCTATTTTTCCACGTAATCTCCATCCAGTTCTATGGCCTTCCTCCAGTGAGACACAAGGGCATGTATGCCCTGTCGGTACCACTCCTTGTTCTGGTCACGAAGCCATTTCTGCACTGTGCGAATCACCTCTTCGTCATCCTCAAAATGTCTTCCGCGAATGGCATCCTTTAATGGCCCAAACAAGTGGAAGTCTGAGGGAGCTAGGTCAGGGCTGTAGGGTGGATGGGGTAACACAGTCCAACCCTGTTTAGTGATGTGTTCCGAAGTCCTCAAACTTGTGTGAGGCCGAGCGTTATCATGTTGAATCAAACATTCACCTGGGTTGTTATGGCGCCAAAGTCGCTGGAAGCGCTTCTTGAGTTTGGTTAATGTCTTCACATAAGCTTCAGAATTAATGGTGCTGCCTCTTGGCATCACATCAATGAGTATGACGCCTTCACAGTCCCAAAACACAGTGATCATGACCTTACCGGCGGAAGCAGTTGCTTTGAATTTTTTCTTCTGTGGAGATTGAGGATGACGCCATTCCATCGACTGTTGTTTTGTTTCGGGTTCAAAATGGTGAACCCAGGTTTCATCACCTGTCACAATTCTGGACAAGAACACTTCCCCCTCATCTTCAAAACGTTTCAGCAACTCAGAAGAAATGTTTTTTCTGAGAGATTTGTGGTCCACCTTAAGACAGTGCAGAACCCATCGTGCACACGCTTTTGAGTAATTAAGAGCACGGATGATTGCATCCACACTTCCTTTGCTGATTGACAGCTTCAGCGCCAACTGCCTAGTCGTTATGCGTCGGTCCTCGCGAATGAGCACATCAGCAAGCTGCGTCTTGTCAGGTGTGACAGCCGTGGATGGCCGCCCCGAATGCTGCAAATCTTGGAGCTCTGCCGAGCCGCCTTCTAATGGCCTCACCCTCTGTGCCTAGCGACTCACCGTACTTCTGTTGACTGCAGATTCTCCATAAACTGTACACAAACGTTTGTGATTGTTCCCAACACTTTCTTCTCCGCAGTGAGAAATTCAATGACACGCTGCTTGTAACGTACATCACTTACAGACGCCATTTCGAAACACTGCTGCAGCTATCTGTCTGAAGAAACCAAAAATTTGTGTGCGCACTCCTGAAAATTCAAATAATGTATATCTAAAGTTTTGCATTCGTACCATTACTGTAGGCTGAGAAAAAAAATGTGGTTCATTACTTTCTGGGCGACCCTCGTATATGTACTGTATAATGACAACTGAAAAAATAGTGTGGAACATTGTGAAGTGTGTGGAATAGTGGAATAGTGTGAAGGCTGGTGGCATTTTTATTTATGGGTAAGTGAGCAATTAAATGTTGTCTGTTTCTTTTGATAAAATGTGGTATTTACATGAGCACCCCTGTTCATCCCCCTTCTGTTCCACAGATGCCCCTGTACCATGTGGCCTTTTAAAGAAGCTTTTAAACCCATATTCTGAATAAGAATCCCCTGTACCACTGCTTAGTGTTAGAATTCTAATACGTATACATCAAATGCTGAAAGGGAGACTCTTCCTCTGTAACAGTTTGTTTTTTTCTTAAGGGTTTCATGGTGTTACATTGTGTTATTGTAAGCCACACTTGTTCTGAGCCAGGAGCACCCCAAGAAACCTGCTGCCCCTGTTACTATGTAACCGCCACCCCAACAAAAAAATGTTTAAAAACCCATCTGCACGTTAGCTCATACATGCCCCGCTATCACTACCTCCTCACCTTTCCACCAAGCAGCTAGGTGAATAAGAAGACGGGAATGAGGCAAGGTGGTCACTTCCTCCTTGTCTGGTATGTGATTCTAGTACCACTGTTTTGTCTTGCTCTGCCCAGTCCTATTTAAAAATAAACAGGAGTGCTTCCGGTTTGTTCTGCTCCTTTTTTTTATTTTGAACAAGGGTGTGTGGAGTAAAAGCAAGGAAGCTGTGACAGAGCTCAAGTTTGGGAACCTCCGAGTTTTGGGCTTAGAATCTCACTCCCCCAGCCCTATCTGGGTTCAGGCAGAACATTAAACTATCGTTTGTGCTAACCATAGTAAAGGGAGGGGGAAAGCATGCTTTGAGCTTCCAAGATAAATCATGGCTTACTGCTCTTGTCTGCTTTTGTTTCCCGTTTGCTCAGTACTAACTGTATGAAGGTCAAGGTTCGCTCCTGTTGCCATGGTATATTAACCTCCTGAGACAGAACAATAGCTCTGACTGTGGTGTATCAATTGTTTTTGAATTCAGACACTTTTTCACATTTTTATACCACTCTTCTTCCAAGGAGGTCAGGGTGGTATACATAGTTCCTCCCCTCCATTTTTTTTTTCAGATCCTTGTTTTTTCCAAATCATTATTTGAGGGCAAGCTTGGAATCAGACACAAACACAAAACCATGGTTTCTCTAAACAAACTGTGGTTTGCATTACATCTGAACTGAACCACTGTGTGACAGGAAACCATTTTGACTTTAAACTCACATCTGTGATTTTTGCAATTCCATAGAGCAATACAATGGTATTCTTAGCTGTTATCATGAAAATGATTTATCTGTACTGTCCATTAGACTGTGCAATGGTCGAAATTGTTCTTTAAAGAGACTGAATCCATTTTATGAGAGCTTTTTAATGATTGATTTGGTGTAGCATTTGAAAACCCACAGTTAGACACTAATGTGGCTAGGTAGCAAATTTCTCGGCAAAGTACCATAAAGAGCAACAAGGAGGGCCATAGTTCAGTGGCAGAGTTGTGTGCTTTGCATATATAATAGTCCAAATCTAGTCCCTGGCCATTCCACTTTTTAAAAGAATCTCAGTTTTGCAGAAGGACGGACGCAACCTTCTGCCAGAGTCCTTGGAGAGCTGCTGCCATTCACAAAAGACAGTACTAGGCTAGATGGATCAGCAGTCTGATGTGATATAAGACAGGCCCTTATATTCTAAACTTTCATCCCCTAGGAACCACTTTTACTTTGTAAGTTTAGTTGATTGTTTTACATTAAGAAGTCTAAAGGATAAAGTAAGGGAGAAAAGGATAATGTCAAAGACATATAATTTATACCAGATATGTCATGGAAAGAACTTTTCAATCCTCCCTCTACAAAGTAAGTGCTATTATGACCTTATTCAGAGAATTTCATTTTTTATGCTTAACTCACAAATGTAAGGCTTGAAATTCCTCAATTGCTATTGTGCTTTGAATGAAGCATCACCTAAGACTGGAGTTGTCTAGTTGTTTCAGTGGCATTTTACTGTGATTGCACCTTTTAAAAAAAAGTCACAGTTGGCAAAGATGAGAGGCTACAAACTATGTGTTTGGCTTCTCTTGACCATGTGGGATTTAGTTGCCATATCTGCATGTTCACACTCTAGATGCAGATATCAATGAAGGTCCTGTAATTTGAACAGCTGTTACTGAATTCCCAATAGGGTATCTCATGAACTTGACATTTCTGTACATGACTTACCCAAGGTCATGTAAAAAGGTTAAGGAATTGCTCCAAGAATTCTTTGTTTCAAAATGAAGTTTGACTATATTGCCAAATGAGTGTGGTCAAATAATTATTTTTTTCTGCCTTTATCCAATTAATTGATTGGTTTACAAATTAGTGGACATCAGAATACCCAACTATAGAAATGCTCATTCCATATAAATGGGTATTTTAAAAGATATTTTGCATAAGAAGTGCTTTCAAAATGATAGGAGCAAGTGTTGGCTAACATTTGCAAATCTAGTTGCCATCTTTATGCTATCTCTACCTGCTGAATACTGTTCTATAGCTATGAAATATGAACGTGCTAAAAAATACGTTGACAGCTTCTAGTGTTATTTTCAGTTAATAGTGCATATTGCTTAACAGCTTGATCTGATGAAGTGCTGAAGCATGAAAAATGAGACTGCTTGAAAGGTGAGCTAATTTAGTGGGCAGGTCATGTTAGGGTATACAGAGACTTCCCTAGTGTAGCCTGTATGGTGACAGAAAGCGTGGCAATCACTGTCAACATGACCAGGGAAAGAATTTCAAGGGCATACTGACAGAAGATTGGCAGACAGAGATGTGTGGGTGCTTGGTTTCTAGTACTGTGGGGGAGGGGGGCCTAAGGGCCCAATCCTATGTTCCTTGTCTGCTCTGCGGCACAGTGGTACTGAAACAGGACAGAATAAGCATCTATATCTTCTGCCCTTACCCTGTGCTGTGTCTCCACAGCTCCAACGGTTCTACTTAGTTCTGTGCCAGCTCAATTGCTGGCGCAGAACCAAGGAGATCCACATCAGGCTCCACGGCTCAGGAGGTGGGGGATGCCCTCCAGCCCACGCAGTTTTGCCCCCTCCCCACCTTCCTCCTGCTCAGAAAATGCCTCCCAGCTACTTGGCAGGGAGCTTAGTGTGCACCGCTATTCCTTCTCCTGCCACTGGCAGGGAAGCTGAGTGACATGAGCCTCCCTGTTGGTGCTGCCTTACAGCACACTTGCAATGGCTGTTGCCCAGGCAGTGCACAAGTGAGCAGCACTGCCCAAGCTCAGGATCAGGCAGTAGTAATGCCTGTTGCTCCACGTATTTGGAGAGCAGCAGACATTTTCATGAATATGTGCATTAAGAGATGATTTACCCAACCTTGCAAGAAGGCTGACACCACATTTATTTATTATATTCTTATCTCACCTGTCTTTCACTGAACTCAAAGCAGAGTTCAAGTGGTCCTCAGAGACTGATCTAATGCAGACCTACGTAACTTCAGCAGGTAAGTGTAGTCATGAACTTGAATATAATGCCTGGGGACCAATTTGGGGTTCAGTTATGTGCAAATCATATGACTCAAATTCCAGTAGGATTTTTTTCTGTTTGCAAATACTGTATTAGGCAATGTTAAAAACCAGCCCTTTTATTTGTTCTCAGAACATTTGTGGAAAGCTGTCTAATTAATTGCGTGAAAAGTGTGAAATATCCTTCAATCAGTGAAACTTCAGTCTTAAGAGATAATTGGTTTTTGTTTGTTCTTGCGTTTTAATTCCCCCCCCCCCCGCTTTTAAGGCTGTTCTGAAGCCTACAGAAACAATGGGTGGACACGCACGGCCTCTGCAGGCTTCAGAAAGCCCTCCAGTGGCGACCTTATGGCATGTCGAGACACTAACACATACCTTTTTCTACTGCCCGTTACATGATGCTTCACGCATGAAATATCTAGGCCCATTGTTAGCTAGGATCCAGGGCTGGGAGGATTTAATCATGCTCCAGTTTGTCCTTTCCACATCTGAACCTGAGTCCTTGGATAAGGTCACTTCCTTTTTATCCAGGGTAATAGCCAGGCAGAATTCTGGGTCTCTGGGCAGTGTGTGAGAAAAGGACTGATGATTATGTTGTGATGTCATTGTATATGTGTGTCTTGTTTTGTTTTTTCCCCTCTGTATTTTATGCCAATAAAGGTCTTACTGAACTGAACTGAATGGGCAGACATGCACGGCCTCTGCAGCCTTCAGAAAGCCCTCCAGAGGTGACCTTATGGCATGTTTGCAAGCCCTTACCGCATGCCCAGCGCCAGAGCTAGACCAATGTGAGCCTGCCCTGGGCCAGCTCCAGCGCTGGGCCTGCATTCCGCCACCCAAACTGTCTAGTGGTGGAGAGGTGAGTGGGAGTGGGGGAGAGGAAGGGAGAAGACAGGCAGAGGGCAGGAAAAGACATGGCAAAGGAGCAGGGCAGTAGGAGGGACTGGTGGAACTTGGTTCCACCAGATCCTGAGCCCTGTGTAGGACCGCGCAGTCCAACATGGCACTCTCCAATTCTGTGGCAGCTCCAGAGCTGCTGTAGAATCAAGTAGCCCTATTGTGGGGCTACTTCCCTTACCCAGAGGAAGGGGACGAGAAGCTGCCACAAGCTGCCTGGTTGCATACAGGACACCACAGCAATGATTTTTGGCACCAGGCAGCTCAGGATTGGGCTACCATATATAACATTTATGACTTGGAGTGCACTATTATCCTATATCAGAATTTGATTAACCTTCTAGTCTAAAGTTAGCCTTCCTTAGATCTTCCTGCATTTTGTGCTCATTTACCCTACGGCTTCTCATATTACTCATATAAGCAGGGATTATAAAGCATGCTCAGCATCCATATGATGGTGGAGCAAGAGCATGCTAGCAAGTCCTGTCTCCCTACCCCTATCCATGACTACAGTGTTTGTCTACATGTCTTTTTTGTCTTCTTTATTCCTTAGCTGGCTCTTGGGGAACAGGCTGTCCTCTCAATCAATATGGTGCTGTATGTGCCACTGGGATCCATGTGTCATACGCTTCCACTCTTTGCAATTGTTGGTGATGTTTCTAGCCTCGTCAGTGATCAATTGCTGGTTCCTTAGGTCTTCATCAATGTGTTTGATCTGTGTTTTCTTTGGTGCTGCCCGTTGAACCCTCCAGTACAGAGGTCGCTCACACCTCTGTGTGCTGTGTGGCAGCGCTATACACTGTCTGCACTGTACTTGGGGTTAGATCTTTCCTGTGATTGCTACTCTAGAATGTTTCAGGGTGATAACTGCAGGGAGGTGTACAGTGGTGTTACTACAGACAAACGATGTATATTTGTACAGTTGGGGGGGGGCTTCAGGAATATATCAGTGTGGGCAGGGTTCACCACCATCCTCTTGCTCCTTTCTAATGCATGAATGCTGCCCATGCTTTAATGTCGAAAAAGGGCTGTATAATTTTTTCTGTTCTGTACTCAGCACTCAGGAAAATATATCCATTGACTAACTTAGGGCTAACTTGCAAAGAAATTGACTTGTATGGCATACATTCTTTTTATGAGCAGTCGCTTGTGTGGTTTAAAAAATGACCTATTTTTGTCAGAGATTCTGGCTGCTGTTTTCAATCACCTAGCTCTTATAATCAGACAGAATTAGTTTGTACGGGTTCTTTCCATACCATTATTAGCTTTAGACATTACGAAATATCTTTAGTTTATAGCATGTCTGCTGATGTTCAAGGCAATATATTCTTAATAGCATTTGTTTAAAAATGCTTTGACAAAATGTTCCTTCTTATATCTGAAAGACTTGACTTGTGTGCTGCTGTGCCCTCTTCTGCTTTTAGTATGAGTATGACTACGATGAGAATGGAGACCGAGTGGTATTAGGCAAAGGAACCTATGGTATAGTTTATGCTGGGAGAGATCTTAGCAACCAGGTCCGAATAGCCATCAAAGAAATTCCAGAAAGGGACAGCCGGTGAGTCTTACTATTTCTCAAAAAGTTTTGGAGGTGGGACATTATTTCTGGTATTGAGCCAGTAGTGGGCCTTGAGGGGGGCAGGGAGGCAAATGCCCCAAGCACTGCGTCCATGCAGTGCCAAAGTTGGTGCGGGAAGCCTTGTGAGGCTCCTGTTGTGAACTTAAACAGTACTTCCAGTTTCCCAAAAGTACTGCTTAAGACCACTGGGATGGCTCACAAGGCTTCCAGAGTTATCTTGGACATTGCATGAGGCTCCGTTGCACTGGGGTAAGTATGAGGGAATGGTAATGCGGACCTTTGCTGCACATACCCGATCTCATCTGATCTTGGAAGCTAAGTAGGGTCAGACCTGGTTAGTACTTGGATGGGAGACCGCCTGGGAATACTGGGTGCTGTAGGCTTATACCATAGTCTTTCGAGACTGAAGGTTGCCAACCAGCCTTTGCTGCAGGGCATGGACAGGGGCAGGTCCGTTGTAGTATTGAGCAGGGGTTACCTGTGTCACTGCCATTTCACTTCTGGTTTCTGAGACCAAACACAATCCTCTAAACAGCAGTAAGAGGGTCAAAGTGAGCAGGAGGACTTTCTACAGCACATGGTTTTGTGTACTGCTGCTCTGCCACTGCCTGGAGGCTCACACCACAGGCTGCTGGGAAGCAGGCAGCCTGTGCAAGTGCCTCGTGACCTCCCAAGGCATAGCAACATGCAGACTGGGAACCACTGCCCAATGTGTTGGTTCCTTTTTTGAATCAAACAAGCAAGCAAACAAACAAAAAACACTTGCTGGGAAGGCTGTGAAATGGAGCTTAACTGTAGTTCTGCTCATAATCATGCCCACGCCCCAGTAGAAAACTTTCAATGTTTTCTCATATTTTAGGAAGGAAAAGGTCAGTGGAAGCTTTTTTTCCCCTATTTAAATAATGTATGGAAATACTTTTGAAACTGGAACTACAGCAGGAGTGAAGTTCAAGGCCCTTCAACCCTTGCTATGATTTCACTCCATTTCACACTCATCCCATAGGTATTTAAAAACAAACAAACAAAGTAAACAAACCACAAACCCCATGCACTGCTCAATATTGCATATTTCCAGTAACGCCCAGCTTGGCCCTTAGCTATTTAAATTAGTAGATTTTCTCCTGTTTATAATTCCTGTAATTAACTCCTGGGATTTAGCCATTTTTTGACTTACATCTTTGTGACAGATACTCTCAGCCACTCCATGAAGAAATCGCCCTCCATAAATATCTAAAGCACCGGAACATTGTCCAGTATCTTGGTTCTGTTTCTGAAGATGGATATATTAAAATTTTCATGGAGCAGGTTCCGGGAGGTTGGTATCACATTCATGTTTCCTTATTTTGTATCTTGCTATAAATCGGTGGAGGAGATAACAACTACAATTGGTTCTAGAGCTTTTCTCTTGGGGCAAATAGCACCTGTGGACATGTGTATGTTTCTGGATCAGGACTGTGGGGGAGGGGTCAGAAACCCCCCCCCCCACTGTGCTCCTGATTTAGATTATCCTCTCCCCCTTGCATGATGCTTACATTATTAATAGTTATGTCTTCATTGTGGTTTTAATCTAGGCTCTGTTTGATCTAAAACAGTGATTTTCAACCAGTGTGCTGCTGCACATTGGTGTGCTGCAAATGATCTGCAGGTGTGCCACAAGAGTTTGGGGGAGGGTCATTTATTAGTATGGCCATTGAAACATAAGTATGGCACTGCCCCTGGACTGACAGTGCAGTGTTTCTTATCAATTGTCGGAAAAACAGATGGTGTGCCTTAAGAATTTCAGTGCCTTGTCAGTGTGCCGTGAAATGAAAAAGTTTGAAAATCACTGATCTAAAACCTCACAATTGCTTCCCATATCCATTCATAAACCTCATAAATGAGGTTTTCGGTTGTCTGTTTTGTTTTGGAAACATCAAGAAACAAGGAAAGAATGCTTAAAATAATTGGCTGTAGAATCTTAGAATCAAGTACACTTTTTGCACTTAGTTCTACCTCTGCCGGTGTCTCTGCACTTAGCTCTTCCTCTGCCAGTGAGGGAGGACATGACTGAGATATACAAAATTATACAGGGGATGGATAGAGTGGATAGGCACTCTTTTCCCTCTCACCTAACACCAGAATCAGGGGACGTCCACTATAGTTGGGTGTTAGGAGAGTTAGGACAGACAAAAGAAAATATTTCTTTACCCAGCATGTAATTAATCTGTGGAACTCTTAAACACAGGAAGTAGTGATGGCATCTTGCCTTGATGCCTTTAAGAGGGGATTGGACTAATTTCTGGAGGAAAAGTTCATCACAGGTTGCAAGTCATGGTAGGTATGTGTGAGTTCTTGGTTTTAGAGACAAGCTGCCTCTGATTGCCAGATGCAGGGGAGGGCACAGAACTCAAGTTGTGTCTGTCGTCTTGTGTGCTTCCTGGGGCATTTGGTGAACCAGTGTGAGATACAGGAAGCGGGACTAGGTGGGCCTTTGGCCTGATCCAGCAGGCTTTTCTTATGTTCTTATGTTTATGTTCTTATGTCTGTATACCATGAGATATGCTGAGTATTGCCCAATGTGAGGTATGCAGTACTTAGATATAAAATACTGAGGATTCAATTATGACAGGTCTGGATGCCCTTGACAGAATAATTTTGTATCATTTCTTTTCTGTCTAAACCCAGGGAGTCTTTCGGCACTACTAAGATCAAAATGGGGACCAATGAAAGAACCCACAATTAAGTTTTACACTAAGCAGATCCTAGAAGGCTTGAAGTACCTCCATGAGAACCAGATAGTACACAGAGACATAAAAGTGAGCATGTATATACTACTTTATATATATTTTTTTAAGAAATACATATTACAGAAATACTAGATTCAATCATTTCACTACTGGAAGTTGCTTCTTTTTAGGAAGAATTACTAAAATACCTCCTAAGAATTGCTAACAAGTTTAAAGTAAATTCAGAGGAACTGCAGCCAAGTTTCTGGTGAAATGTGTGTGCCAGCCTCTTATTATTTATGTTTATTTAGGGAGACAATGTTTTAGTGAACACATACAGTGGAGTAGTAAAAATTTCTGATTTTGGAACTTCTAAACGCCTTGCAGGAGTCAATCCATGTACAGAGACATTTGCAGGTAAGAACATCTGTTTTTTGTTTGTTGCTCTGGTTAGTGATCATCATTAGGAGGATCTAGGCTTTTCCTCCCAGTCCTTTTGAAAGCTAAAATAATGGTCTTGGGATTTAAAGGTGTTCCCAAGCAAAGCAATCATTTGCAAGGGAAACAATTAACAGGGGAGGAAATGGTGGACAAAAGACTTTTTTTTCCCTGTTTTCTCTTGCAGTCCCACCTTCCCACCCCCCCACCCCCTGTGCAGTCAGACTCATGTTTATGATTGAACCACAGTGGGAAAGCAATATGAGCAAGAGAGTATTGCAAAAGAAGAATTCTAAGAAAGAATGGGTTGTTGACCCATTTTGGGTTAAGCACTGAATGTACTCACCCACTGCTGTCCCCCTATTAATCCAGTGCTGCTGAATTGCGTCTGAAAAGTAGAGGCCCAACTTCCCAAGCATACAGTTGCCTACAAAAGCTGAATTAAGGCCGTAAGAGCCTATATTATTTGTAGCTATAAGAGTATGGAGAATTAATGGTGGCATATTTAAAGTGAAAGTTGTTGAAAAATAGCATTTATTATCCATCTTTTCATTTGACATTGAAATATTACATGTATTACAATGAAATATTACATAGTATGCCTTTTTTCTTGTCAATTTCATATTTCATACACTCAAGGGTTATTTGTACAGTGAGAATAGATAAATGTCTTTTTCCTCTATTATTGTATCTCAGAATTATAATAAACATGTTCTTCTATATCAGTTACAGATTTCAATATATTCAGTCTATATATGGATTTCTTCTATACCAGTTACAGATTTCAAATTAATGTAATGTTTGTTTAATGAGTGGTTTCCAACCTGGGGGTCATGACCCCCCCCCCCCCGGGAAACCAGAATCACTGCATTCCCCCTTAAGGGAAGTGGCTACAGTGGTGACTTCAACGACAGCACTTCAAGTGATGGTGCTGCCACAGTGGAAAAAGGTTTTTTTTTTTTTACAGTACCTTGGGGTAGTGCTCACCACTTGGGGTCTGCAGCTCCTTCTGCAGGTCTCCCTGCTGCTCAAAATGGCTCCCTGCTGCCATCACAACCCACTTCCGATTAATATAAGAAATAGTCACCAAGGATTTGTTCAACCAGCCTAATGTCACTAAGATTATGTCAGTGCTTTTCAACTAGTGGTACTTGGGCCCACTGCAATGGCACTTCCCCACCTGGCCCAATTTCATTGGAAGTGGAGGTAGCTGGGGCAGTGGGCACCTGTGGACAAGATGTAGTTGTACAGCAGCTTAACCCCTTTGAAAAAGGTACAGCTTGAGGACAGAAGGTACACAAAGAACTTCCAACTGTGGGGCAAGCTGCCCACTTTCCATACACAGCCGGAGTATTTGGTGATGAGAAGAAAGTGAAAAATCAAATGGTGCATCAGTTTAATTGATTGTCTCACTGTGTATGAGCGCTTTAAATTCCCATGACATTCATTTTCATTTATTAGAGCCAAGGAAAAGTCAGTAAGTTTTGAATCAATATTTTCCAGGCTATTAAAATGAACAGCCAATTACAAGCTTATTTTTTTGTTTAGGGTCTAGTGAGTGGTCTTAAAAATACCAAATGCTGTAGCTTTACTGAAACTAAGCAGGAGTGGGCCAGCTGTTGGGGTGCAAGATCACTGGGAACTTCATGTAAGAACAGGAGAGATTTTTTTGTTTTTAAAGAAAACTTACCAATTAAATATTTCTTAGAGTGTTATTTATCAGTCAGCCACACTTCTAAACATATTGCTGCGCTGGCTCTCAGAGAACTACCCAGTCAATCATCATTTGTATCCAATCTATTACAAATGCTGTCCATGCTGTCAAACTGCACATGCAAAAACCATGGAATAGGTTTTGAAGTGGAATCTTTTCAGTCTAGTTACATGAACTAAATGAATTTTCTTCCTTCTAAAATCTACCCCATTGCAAAAGCAGCAGTGTAGAGAAATTGCAGTATAGTGACTGAGAGTTGTTGGCATTGGCACTTTCCCATCTGTCATAGAAATACCATTTTGCAAAACAGTTGTGAAAGAGCACAGTACTGTATTCAGTAATGAAAAGGTACAATATTTGTTCTTGACTTTAGGCACTTTACAGTATATGGCTCCAGAGATTATTGATAAAGGACCTCGAGGTTATGGTGCACCAGCTGATATCTGGTCACTGGGCTGCACCATCATTGAAATGGCAACGGGAAAGCCTCCATTTCATGAACTGGGAGAACCACAAGCAGCTATGTTCAAAGTAAGTGGTGTTTGCCAAAGAATTTGTGCTCTAACAGTCATTGCTATAATCCTAATATCACCTATATGGGAGCAGTTTAATTTATTCCAATGACTCTACTCAGTGGCTTGGAAGGCAGCCTTGAAGCAAGATGAAGTGGGCTGCTTTAGGTGATGGCTTGTGGGCCAGATCTTGGGAGCAGCACAGCAGCCCATCTATTCATCACCATGGGTAGCCTGCAGAAGAAGGGAAGCAAAGCTGTACTGCAGTGCTTTCCCCTTCATAATAGAAAAGGAAGGAAGGGAAAGAAGTAGGAGAGACTTCTTGTCAAATTGGTTTTACTTTCTTGCATGGTATGTGCTGGGCAGAGTTGGGGGGGGTGAGAGGTTGGCAGTTCTGAGGAACGGAATTGATGGGAATTTCTGGGCCAGTTCTAAGACTTGTTTATCTACCAGAAGGATATTGTGTCAGTCCAATCTCCAGACTATCACGATTAACAAACCTAGCATTTGTAGTGGTGACAACAGCCATAACTTGATGCTGTTACATTGGGAAGTAACTTTATGGTCATCTCTTCCAACAATCACATTACAGTTTTTATTTCCCCCTTACTTTGGGGTCAGTGTGTGACATTAACTCTGTGTGATTGCATGGCATTTCTTATGCTTCAAAAGTACAAACCTTGCCAAAAGGATGGCTCAAGGAAGGGTGAAGCAACCAGTGTGGCCTGCAGACAGTAGGGAGCTGCAAAAAGTCTTGATGTGCTATTCACACTGAATCTGCTGTCACCTTCCTGAAGCTCACTCCAGTTGGAGCCGCTGTGATCTACTTCCTGCTTGCTAATATAAAAAGGGAAGTGAATTGGAAGGCCCCCACCCTCTTACTTTTTTCTTCCGTTGTGGTCCCTTTATACAAAATAGGAAGCATGAGACGCACATTCCAGTGCATTCTGTATTTCTTTGTTTTGTTTAGAGGGACCACAGGAAAGGTAAGGGGATAGGAGGAAGACTTGTTGCCGTCTGTGCAGTGAGTGGGGATGTGAGTGGTGGATGGCAGAGGTGGCATCAAGCAGCAATCACCTTCCACCAGCCCTGCCTGGCCTAGTGATGGTGGTGATCTGAAGGCAAATAAGAAGTAGTATATTAAAGCTGTGCTTTGGAAGTTAAAACATTAATATACTATTCTGTAACTCACCTCTGTTGTTTAGCATTTTTACTTCTACTGGCATCACATGGAAATATTGTTGAACATCAATTGTGTATCACCATTTTTATTGTGAGTGTACGATAGGGCCACACTACATCAATTCAGGTCTAAATGCTAAATTATTTTCACAGGCTCTTGGCAATAATTAAGCCATTTAGCTACTGTTGGACCCTAAGGTCAACTTCAGGTCTGAGCCCATCCTAATTTCTTTCCAAAGCTTATTTTGTGTAGCTGTTTTAAACTTGGGAAACATAGATTTGCAAACTGAGTAGAATGCATAAAATATTTTGTCTTCAGAATATTTCATAAACATTGCATGAGAGGCTGAGAAGTGGTAACCAAGGCTGATACAACCAGAACATGGAGGTCACGGTGTTCGCATGTGATTCTGAAGTGCTTTGTTTTACTTTTAAAAGATAATAATTGGTATATGAAAGTACACTTTAAAACTCTGAACATACCAGTTGGAGGAAAGTAAAAATCTAAAATAAATACACAACATTGGCCTAAAGAAGGGTAGAATCTTACCACAACTGTGTAACATACACATTTTTGCAATGTCAGACCAAAGCTTCTTAGTGAACTCAGGTGTCTACCTTCAACTTTACTAACTCATCTTTTACCTTCTGTCAGACAAGATCACTTTGTGACACGGATAACTAGTCAGTGTGGATAATGGTTATAAATGCTCAGAAATTGGACTCAAACGAATTCCAAAGGGGTTTGACAGTGGCCTTTGGAACCCATCTGTTAGACCCAAGCCCTTTTAGGACATTCTATAAACTGGGTAATGTGACCAAAATTCTACATCATGAAGGAAAACTGATATATTGCTTTCTCTCACAAAATAAATTAATTCAACTTTAGATTATTTTTGTGCAAATTAATATAGGCATAACCTTATTAACTTGCAGGTTGGAATGTTTAAAATTCACCCTGAAATCCCCGAGTCACTATCTGCTGAAGCACGGGCCTTTCTCTTGCTCTGCTTTGAACCTGATCCAAATAAACGTATCACAGCATCTGACTTGCTTAAAGACCCTTTCCTGAAGCAGGTGAACAAGGGCAAGAAAAACAGAATTGCATTCAAGCCTTCCGGTAAGAAATTACTTACTTACTAGACCTTTATAGAATAAATGCATACATATTCATAGCACATATTAAAAAAATCACCATATGGGAAGCTAAAGTAAATCATGCATTCTTTCTTTTACAGTTAGTATGTTACATTAGGCTAGTTCTCAGATTGTAAAACAGCCTCCTGGGATCTAATCATTACTATTTCCTTTGAATAACTAATTGTAAATAATTCGTTATTGAATGCACCCTTGACAGCTAACAAGGCATGAATATCTGTATCCAAATTCGTAGAAAGTATAAGTATGGATATAGTTGTCGCAGATCATTGTTCCAGGGGCAATACAAAAGTATATGGGGCACAGTCTCAAGGTCCTTTGCATTACATTCACAACATTTAGCCCCATTTCCCAGACCTTCAAATCTAGCTTTGAAGATGTTTGATGGAAATACATTACAACTAGCATCGAATATGCCCATAGTGCCTGGGGGTTATCGATCAAAAACAGATATCTTGGCCTAATTCCATATGTTAAAGGTAAGTGCAATTGAAGTGATGCACAAATCTCTTGTCTGTCTATATCGGTATAGCCAAAAGAATATTAGATTTATCATAATTAAGCTGTAGGTAATTCTTAACTAGATAATCAGTGCAGCCCTTCACCAATCGCTTTTGGCCTACCTTAGTGTAGGATATCAGTACCATATCATCGGCATACAATAATAATGGAATTGGAAACATACCTAATTTAGGGCAATGGGAGTCTACCACAGCTAAAGCAGGAGCCAAGTCATTAATATAAAGATTAAATAAATTAGGTACAAGGACACACCCTTGCTTAACACCTCTATTTATAGAAATTGACTCATAGATTAACAGCTGCCGAGACCCTAACTTGACAAGAGGTGTTAGAATAAAGTCTTTGTATTAACATAAGGAGTCTCTTCTCCACTCTCATCTGATTTAATTTACTCCACAGAGTCTATCCATGGAGTCAAACGTGGCCTTAACATCCAAGAACGTTGTATACAGCTGGAAAATGAGATAAAATGGAAATCTGCTTAAAAATAAGATGTGATAAAACCATACATTGATCCATTATGGATCTTCCTGTTCTAAATCCAGCCTACTTGGGTCCTAAGATATTATTTTCAATCACCCAGGAGGGTAACCTCCTGAGTAGATGGGCCACGTATAACTTTCCAGTGATGGACAGAAGGCGTATCAGCCTACAGTTACAGGGCAACTTTTCCCTAACCTTTCTTATAAATAGGGACAATACAAGTCCAAATTTTGAGATAATTCCTGTACTATCGATCTGAGTGAAAAGGTCTGCTGGAATTGGCACCCACCATTCTGGTTTTGCCAGTATCCCAAGTAACCAGTGCCTGCAGTTCAGACACAACGTCCCTTCCAGCTTTTTTCCTGGGTTAACTGCACTAGCGAAGCTAAAACCACCACAGTGTTGGTTTGAGGAGTTTCACATTAATTGCCCTACTTTATTTCTGCTCCTTGCAAATCACACAGCTTTCTTGTAGTTTCATATCGTTTTCTAGCCATTTTTATTCAATTGTCATAATTCAATTATTTCATTTCTCATTAAAAGGTGGATATATTTGTTTGCCAATTTTCTTTTCCTTGTGTGCTCCAGATTATAATCGCAGTACATCTCTCCCTTTGCCAGTCCAAGGGGAGCAGGCTGGCAGCAGCAGCAGTGAGCCTGGCTCAGTCTCGCCAGACTCTGATGTACAGCACGACATGTTCTTTGAAAAGACAAAGCGCTCTGTGTCAGAAGTTCAAGGAAAGAATCCCATTGCCCATTTACTAAGGTAAACCTTGACCTATACAAAAGAGCATGCTAGGTTCACAGGAAAGTCAATTGTGCTTAATACATAAGCATTTGTTCTTGATTGTGAATACTGTGTATGGCTTGGTCCATAGCAAAAGCATCCATTGGAATTCAGTGTCTCTTTTAAATACATCCTCTTGTATTAGGACATTGCAGTGATGTGCTGTAGTAAAACTACAAGTGATTAAATTACTAGTCAAACTACTTTTTGTGCAGTTGAATGGTAGTTATTACTGGTTTCATGAAAAGTAGTTCACATTTATTTACTCCTATTTACATTAGGTGAGGAGGGCTCTTAATCTTTTGGGTACTCCCATCTTCTGGAACTTCCTGAGGCACTTGCATGAAGCTTTGGACTGCCAAGGCACCTAGCAAGAGTGCAGATTGGGGCCTCTGTTGACCCATGCACTTGCATGTAAACCAATGCAAACATTCAAAATAAGGGTCTGCTAACAATGCTATGTGAATAAAATAAATGTCGGATAACCCAATCTTCTGCTTCCCAGCACCCAGAGCTGCAGCAGCACCGAAATGGCGACCGCTTCATCCAATGGGGCCAGGTAAGCAGCTGCAGGTCTTTTCAGGGTAAGGGAACTTGTGTTCCCTTGCCCTGTGTAGTGGCCTGGCGGCCCCCAATGAGTCTCCTTGGCTCTGCACCCGCTCCTGAACAAGTGTGGAATTGAGGGGGCCCTTGTTGGGTTTCCTGGGCCAAGAGGGGGTTAGGATATGGTGGCAGAGCCTGCCACTGTCTCCATCCCCTTCCACCCTGCTTCTTTCCCCCACCCTCCCTCTGCCTCGACTTACTGCTCTGCCACCAGGAGCTCACCTGGCACTTTGGGCAGCGTCAGACCAGCCTCTGCTTGGTGCTGGCTCAGCTTGGGCTTATGCTGAGCTGGTGCCAGCCCAGCAGTGAGTGTTGCAGGCTAGGATCAGAGTGTTGAAGGATAGTATTGGGCCCTAAAGTCCCTAAACCTGAATAAACTATTTTGTTTGACTTTTTAGAAAATGACTTTTTAGAAAATTTCAGATTTTCAATCTGAAAAGGGGTGAGGATTCATTACTGAAAACAATAGGATAAAACTACTTCAAATTTCAGTAATACTCAGTGATGGAAATCATTGGGATACATATAAACGGGTCTGTTCATTTACAGAGATTTAATGGGGCTATTATTCAGATCCTTTTTGACTCTAGTTGGCTCACTTGTAGTTCCAAGTGTCATGTGTCTGCTGTCATTTCTGGCCTAGTATTCCTGACGAGAGCTCAGTTTCAGATGAGCGAAGTTCCTCCCCTTCTCTTGAGGATTCTGGTCTTTTCTTGCTACGAAAGGACAGTGAACGCCGTGCAATTCTCTATAAAATCCTCAAGGAGGAGCAGAACCAAGTTGCTTCTAATTTACAAGAGTGTGTGGCACAGGTAATAACAGCATTTGGGCTTGTTTTCCCAAATAATGTATTATTTATATTGAACTGCTATTGTTAACAGTATTTATATTCTGCTTTTCAACAACAAAAAAAGCTCACAACGCAGTTTACAGAAAAAATAAAATAACTAAATGCCCCCTGTGCCAAAGGGGCTCACAATCTAAAAAGATGCAGAACACCACCAGCAAAGAGCCACTAGAAAAGCCCTTGTGCTGAGGTTAAAACAGATAGTTACTCTCCTCCTGCTAAATACAAGAGCCTTTGATCATAGTTCATATAAGTATGCCTGATGTGTTTGGACTATCTTTGCAGAAGCCAGGTGATTTCAGATGTCTTTTTAATATTGCTTTTTGTTCTGTCCATATCTTCCCCTTTTATTAGGAAGACAGCAATATGAATTTGTGTTTTAAGGAAAATGAAATGGATCTAAATGCTGTTTCAGTCTTGGAATTGATTATATTAACAGTGAATTTAGTTCAAGTTCTTCATTGTTAGCTAATTTTAATCCTTGCATGTTTGGATGTTTGATTTGGGATGTTGCCTGAAGAAAAGTGCCATGCATTGGCAAAGCAATCAGTAACTTTAACCATGGATAACACTAAACAGACTTCCTCTTTTAAACGGTGTTTTCACATCTTGCTTAAATGATAACACCTAGTTGGCATTAACCACTAATCATTTATTTCTAGAAAAAAACAAAATGGGGAACTTGGTAATCTCAAGTAGGGTACTTTTGGTACATGTGGAACTCTTTTTTTTCTGGTTTGAAATGGATCACACTTTACACTCAAAAATATATATTCCAGTCCCAACACCATAGGCAGGCATCCTAAATGCAACTGTAGTTGCAATGGTTTCTGTTGGCACTAGGCATCCCACCTTCTCCTCTGGTCAGTCAGGAGTCCATGATGGTGCTGTGCTTTCTGAGCAATGCTGGTGATTCTTTGACTATGCAGTGTACCTGTCAACTATAGCATAGGCAGCATCATGTTATTGCATAGATATTGAGTGAGAACAAATGCTACACGTCTGATGCACCAAATAAGTGGATGCATCCAACAGTGTGACTTGGGCTGAAATACTGTACACACTTACATGGGAGTAAGTCCCATTTGAACTCATTAATACTTTATTCTAAGTGGACATGCCTAGGATTGCACAGTTAATTTTTCATCCCCTCTAACTGCATATTTGTATGCCGCAGCACCTAGGATTAGAATCACTGTCCTAAAGTGATACTCTTTACTTCTGAATATAGAAGTAAGCAAACGGAAAGGGTTATGGGCAGGAGGACTGGTCTAGAGGGTAGAGCCTCCGTTAGCCTGAAGATAAGATCAGAAGGTCGCCAGTTCGAGGACACCGGCAGCTCCCTGAATGACTGAGAATGGAGAGACCTTGAAGCAGCTGACAAGCTGAGCTGAGTGATTCTGCCTGCTCTTGGTGTGAGCAAGAAGCATCTTGGCTGTCCTCCATGTGAGAGATGGAGCTGCTTATCAGCCTGCGTGGGAGAACTGGAAGCCAGAAGTGAGACCAAACCAGGAAGATCCATTCTGAAATGTTGTTGGTTCTTGAAAGAGAGAACCTCTATGATTGCAAAAATCCCCTTCAGGGATTTAGAAATGCCTGCCTATGTAAACCGCCTTGAATAAAGTCAGAGGAGTAATTCGATGACCAGAAAGGTGGTATAAATACCCAGTTGTTGTTGTTGTTGTTGTTATTAGTCATGGTCCCAACATCAAATGCTATTAAAGACTCACGGCCCAATCCTATCTAGCATAAGAGCAGCAACTCCAAACGGTTATCGCTGTATCCTGTGTGGGAATTGAGCAGGCTGGGGACATTTATCTCCTTACTCCAAGTAAAGCCCCAGCCTATTCAGTGGGCCTTCTTGACTCTGCACCAGCTAATTCACTGGCACAGAATCAAGAAGCCCCATGTTAGGCTTTTGAATTCAACAGGGGGGGATAGGATTCAGCGAGCAAGGCCTCTGCCAGTCCCACCCCCTCCTTGGCCTGTCCCTCCCCTGTTCCACCTTCACTCCACCCTCCCCTGCTCAGGAAGTTCTCCTCCTTGCCCTCCCACCACCCTCTCCACACCTCAGCACCACTCTGCACTCACCTGCTCTCCACCAGCAGGTGGGGGGCCCACTGCAATGTTGACAGGGCAGCACAGGCCTCCCTGCCAGCACCACTTACTCCGTGGGTGGCACAAACATTCCTTTCAGCATGTATGTGACACCGAGCGCTGATGCTTCAGTTGCAGCGCTGCTGGTTGGGCAGTGTTGGATCAGTCTGCCACCTATGCAATTAAGGCACTTAATGCTAAGAATTTCTAATTTTCTGGTAAATAAACGGGCTCTCATCTGTGAACCTTACCATTTGCTGGTGTGTTTTTTGATTTTGCATATTCAACTTTTTTTCAGAGTTCTGAAGAACTGCATCTTTCGGTTGCTCACATCAAGCAGATAATTGGGATTCTGAGAGATTTCATACGCTCTCCTGAACACAGAGTTATGGCAACAACCATATCCAAGTTGAAAATTGACCTGGATTTTGATAGTACTTCGATCAATCAGATTCATCTAGTATTATTTGGATTTCAGGATGCAGTGAGTTCATAAAAAGTACAATTTTTCTGATGTGAGATGGGAGAAAATTTCTGCTTTTGCAACCTGCATTTGTCATACTCTGGTTCCCTGGACTAGCCAGTGTTTCTCTATCATTATAGTCCATGGGATATGATACAACTACATCTGCTACTATTCAAGCAGATCTGCTAGCTTCTAGTATTCTAGGGAAAGAGAAGAGCTATAACCATGTGACAACTCAGTAGTTTGGCAATTTCTTTAACTGTTATTTCAAATGTGGACCAGAATGCATCTCCAGAAAATGCATTATTATTCACTTTTGTAAAACTGAACCCCACAGCCTTCTTTCATAGGAAACATTTCTGAGAGGTGGTGTAGAAAACACAGTGACATATAACAAGATATAACCAGAAGTGACAGACCCAATCACGGTGTACTGCTAATATAAAAACAGCAGGTAACATCTATGTTAGCTCTTCCTCTGGAGCAAGTGCTACCTATAATTTCAGCTATATCTTTGCAACAGCTCTCTTTGCAGTTGTCACAATATTATGAGCCTCTAATAATAATATTATTATACTAATCACCATAGCAATTATAAAGTTAATGTACTTCAGAGACAGTGAGAATAACATATTTGAATAGCATTTTAAGGTCTAGAATTCTTTCTTGCTAACTGGGATGTAGATTATAGCTCCTTGGGACAACAACCTGTCTCAATTGTTTCTCTGCAAAGTACTATGAACATTAATTTTGCTATTTAGATACAGTGCAAGTTCCTAACTTGCACTGGAACAGGCAGGCTGGCCGGTCTGCGCTGTATCCAGTGCAAGTTTGAGTCTGGCTGTGGCTTGGCCTGAGGCAAGGGAAAATGATTCCCCTTACCCTGGGTAGAGCCATAGCAGCCCCAATGGACCTACTTGCATCTTCGCCACCTAAAAAGGTGGCACAAATCCAATCTGCCCAGTTGCCCTAGGCTGCCCGGGAACGGAGCTAAGATTTGGCATAAGTGCTGGATCCTGACCCCACCTCCCGCTGCCCGCCCTCCCCCTTATCCTGGAACATCTCCACTTCGTCCTCCCCATGCCCCCCCCCAAACAATCGCACCTGCTGAGTAGGCCAGCACGGACTTTTCGGGCTTTAGTGCAGCAGAGGCTGGATGCAGTTTTACAGCATGTTTGCAACTCTCCTGGGCTGGCATAAGTCCCTGCACCGGCCCAGGAAGCGCTTAGGATTGTGCTCTTTGTTGAAATAGGAATGTCTGCCCTTCCATAAAAGAAATAATCACTTACAGGTTACATGTTTAGACATTTTAGAAAAATATTTGTAAAATGTATTTTAGAAAATACTATTTTTCTGTAGTCTCGTTCCTTTAATTCTTGGAAAACACTAGTGATCCAAATGGATCACATTTAATCCTATATTTATCCAGACTTTTATGTTCTACATAGCAAATGCATTGTATAATTAATTGAGATTAAACTATTTTACTTTGCCTTTCTTTTATAGGTAAACAAAGTACTAAGGAATCATTTAATCAGGCCTCATTGGATGTTTGCTATGGATAATATAATACGTCGTGCAGTTCAAGCTGCTGTCACTATTCTTATTCCAGGTAAATCAAAGAAGTCCAGCTATAAATAAGACCACTAATTTTCTTCATTGGTTTAGCCATTTCCCCTATTTTAAATTGCCCTGCTCCTGTTAGCCCAGAAGCAAATACAAATCTTTTTCTAGGGCTAGACAAATAGCAGCTTCAAATTCTTTCCCTGTCCTAGTCATACTGCTTTGATCAAATTCAGCTTTGTCCTGAGCCTGTGTGTGACCTCTGTGACTATGCTCAACTTACTGCCCAATCCTAACTTGCACTGGAACGGGCAAGCCAAGTGGCCTGCACTGTATCCAGTGCAGATTAGGAGGTGGCTGCAGCACAACTGGGAGTAAGGTGATGTTTTTCTTCTTACCCTTTGTTGTGCCCCAGCTACCCCTATTGGGCTACTTGGATACCCAGTTAACACTGAGCTGGTTGGGAGGGGTGTTAGGATTCGTCCTGCAGTGCCACATCTGGTCCCAGCCCCCTGGGCCTGATCTACCCAACATCCCACCCTCCCTCACCCAAATATGCCCCTCTTTGTCTCCTTTCCACCCTCCCACCACCCTCCCCAACCCCCACACTGGCCTGCCTGGGTCAGCACAAACGTACCCCCCTTAGGCGGGGATCTGGTACTGGCAGGCTAGTGCACATCCTCATGCCAGCCTAGCCACCTTGAAAGTAGTTATATACATGCTTTACAGCACGTTCACAGAACTCTTGGGCAAGGTGCTCCTTCTGGATTGCGCTGTTAACAACATAGGGAAGAGATGGGGTGAACTGTGCACACGCCCAGCAAGAGAGAATTCTTTGAAGTGTTCACCATAAAGACATGTGCAGCTAAAAAAGCAAGCTTTCTTTCAGGTAAAATTTTAAGCTAAATTGGATTTCACAGATGGTAGAAACGGAAGGGGGAAGCAGCTCTTTATCTTCCACATCCTTATTATGGGTTGTGCTCTTGGGTAGGACTACACTTTAAGAATGTATGGTGTTATGTGAATGCAGGAGTGCTTATTATGTGCCCTCAGTTTGGTTGTACTTGTCGTAAGAGGCGACTAAACAGCCACCGGGTAGATGGGACTCGTTAGCCTGGGAAGGCAGCTCATCTGAGAGAAGGAAAACTCTGATCCCAAACCTCCACTGCCTTGTGGCTACATCCAGTTATGGAAAAGGCTTCAGGAGTCAACCTGAGGCAAAATCCGGAGCCGGAGTCCCTGAGGCAGTTCATGGCTGAACACAGTCATGTTTTGGCAACTCCTGCGACGCCGCTGGAACCAACCGTATTGGCCTCTGCCTTTCCATTGGACCATTTCAGCGATGTGGAGAGGGGGGATTTGCTGCATGGGTAACAGCCTATCCTCCATACCTACTTTACCCAGGCTTTGCGCTCTGGAGAGGACACTCTGTTCCAGAACCACCATTCAGAGCGTGACACCATAGTCTTTCGAGACTGAAGGATGCCAACAACAATCCCCTGGAAATGTTTGCTAATACATTCATACAGCAAATTCCTACTCTTTTGAACACTAAATCAAGGTAAACTTGTGCTTTACAGACTATCGTTCTTGTGAATATCATTCTGGACAGATCCATATTTGGTAGTATTGCATAACTGTTGCTTACTCTTATATTAAAAAGTTACCACTCTTTCAGTTCAATATAGCTCTCAGTTAAGTATTAATTTCTCACTTTTTAAAAAGGAGCCATTTGTGAGTCTAGCCACTTCTCAGGGAATAGCTGGTAAAGATTTAGAAAACGACCTTGCTGACTGTCATAGACATGGGAAAAGGGAATACTTAACCTTTGTGATTCTTTTTGGTTTGTACAGAACTTCGAGCTCACTTTGAACCTGCATCAGAAACTGAAGGAGTAGACAAAGATGCAGATGAAGTGGACGATGATTACCAGCAAGCAGAGCAAAAAAGTCATGAGGAACCAGTTGTTACAGCTGGAGTATACACACTCCCTTCTTCAATGTCTGCTGATATTCAGCAGCAACTTAGCTTGCAGTTAAGCAAACTGAAGCAGGAAACAAACAGGTAAACAGGTCTCTTGACACTGATATTTTTAAGTGTTCAGGCTGTGCCCTAGGATTTGGGGAATATCCTCCGTAGAGAAGTGCACATGGCAACAAGCTTGTACAATATTCATTTAACATTGGATGAAAACCTTTTTAAGCCATTTCTGCCCAACATTACAACAGGGATCAAATGTGTACACCTGCGGGCTGGGCAGAAATGGGTTAATTTGCCAGTCTAACATACAATCTTTACTGCACGTTACTACTTAATCAGGGCCCTCAGTTTGGCTGTACTTGTCGTAAGAGGCGACTAAACAGCCACCGGGTAGATGGGACCCGTCAGCCTGGGAAGGCAGCTCATCTGATCCCAAACTCTGGAAAGGAAAACTCTGATCCCAAACCTCCACTGCCTTGTGGCTACATCCAGTTATGGAAAAGGCTTCAGGAGTCAACCTCGAGGCAAAATCCAGAGCCGGAGTCCCTGAGGCAGTTCATGGCTGAACACAGTCACGTTCTGGCAACTCCTGCGACACCGCTGGAACCAACCGTATTGGCCTCTGCCTTTCCATTGGACCATTTCAGCGACGTGGAGAGGGGGGATTTGCTGCATGGGTAACAGCCTATCCTCCATACCTACTTTACCCAGGCTTCGTGCACTGGAGAGGACACTCTGTTCCAGAACCACTGTTCAGAGCGTGACACCATAGTCTTCCGAGACTGAAGGATGCCAACAAGATGACTGAAAGTTGTTTTATATGGTTTTGTTTTATTGTAGTTAACATTTTTAGCAACCTTGGGAAGCTTTGCTTTAAGGGATTGTGTACTACTGTAAAAATAAAAGCAATGCTATTTTTAAAACAAATGTATTTTCTGATTTCACTACTTTCCTGAGCACTTGTAATGTATTTAAAGCATCTCTAGGTACATCAAGAGTCTACACAACTCAGGAATAGTCACAATAGCTACTCTTTATTTATACAGTACTGTACTATGAAAACTATACAAGCAACTCTCCCTTTCTTGTCCTGATTCTTTGAGGGGCAGCTGAGTCAAGCAACCCTCTGCACAGTTTCATAGTACAGCAGTTAGAGCTAAATTAACCCATTTCTGCCCAGCCCATATGTGTACACATTTGATCCCTGTTGTGTATATGCAACATTGGGCAGAAATGGCTTAAACATATTTATATCCTGCCTTTCCTCTTATTGCTAGGATATTCAAGGCAGCTAGCAATAATGGATTAAATTAAAATATAATTACTCTATAGCAACAAAAAATTACATGCGACCACAGAGAAGACCCTACTTCTCACTGCCACTAGCCTAATCCCAGCCTTTCCCCTAAGAGGCCATCTTGAGTGTGTCATGTTTGGCTATCTCATAGGGGTAGGAGTGTTTGTTTCCAGTAAGATAGGATTACAGCTTTAAGTCTTACTGAACACAATGCGCTTCTGAGTAAAAAACACAACTTTTAAACACCTCTACATTTGGGAGGAGATTATGGCTTGGGACCAGAGTATCTGAGGAATAATGGTTTTTAAAGGTTAATACCAGCACCATGAATTGCACTTAGAAGCAAACCAGCACTCAGTGCAGCCACAGGATAAACAGCCTGACAGAATCACACCAGAGTTTCTTAGCTAATTAGTTTCTGACCAGCCTTCAAAGGCAGCTGCAATAGAATGCACTGCTCCACTCTGATCCTGTTCATTCATGTGGGGCTTAGTGCCCTACACAAACCCCTTTACCTCACCACCGACTTTTTGGTTGGTGGTGAATTGAGTAGCCCCATTGTGGGCCTACTTCCCTTACCCGGGAAGACAAAAGTTTCCTTCTCCTGAGGTGCCGCCTGCGGTAGCTCATAGCACGCAGGATCCAATGGCAGCTGTTTTCAGTGCTGCCAAAGCTGCATGCCACGGGAGCTCAGGATTGGGCTGCCTGACACTGCTCTATGGTTTCCATAGCCTTCTTAACATTTGGAGGTACTGCAACATAGAGCGGAGTTTCACGCACATATTGGTGACACCCAACTCCAAACACCTAAATGATCTCTCCCAGCCATTTCATGTTGTAGTTGTTAAGCAATGTGGCCTTTTACATGTATGCTTCCTGCAGCATTCATAGCACAGACCATTTGAACTCCACAGCACTGCAGTTTGCATGTTAGTGAGGGTTCCATACAATATGCTTCAAATGTTTTAGGAATGGCTTTATATGGAGAACCACAACATGTCAGCGGGTTTCCCTTGAGAGCAATACCATTTTCAGCCACTGCTGTTTTAAAAAGGGCAGATTCTTCACCCTAGTTTTGACAAAAGTACATAAGGCTTTATCAACAGTGTTTAACATCTTATATCTGAAACTTCCAGACAATGTCTTCTGATTAAGAACAAAAAAGTATAATCACACTTTCAATTATATTAACTCATTAAGGGCATAATCCTATGCATGCCTACTCTGAAGTAAGTTCTATTGTGCTTACTCTCAGTGTGGATAGGATTGCAGCCTAACTGTTCCAGCAGAGAGCTCTACATAGGATGCAGAGTTACCAGTAACCGATAGTTCAAACACATGAGATTGTTTTTGAGGTAAACCATATATGATACCACTTATAAGGAGCTACTTTTGCATAGATAAATCAGAATCACCCCATGTTTTTTATGCACCACTCTAAAATATTTTTGTTGCACAATAAGGATTCGTGGTAAATAATTAGTAGTGCTGTGATATGTTAATCTGTTGGTCAGTATTAACATAACAGTAAATTGAACTACTATTGTATTTAACAGGTTATTGGAAACCTTGGTGCAGAGAGAAAGAGAGTATCAGGCACTCCTACGCCAAACACTGGAGCAAAAGACTCAGGATCTGCTTCTCCTTCAGCTACAGTTGAAAACTACAGGTAGATATTTGAGTGAAAAGAGCTATGCATTTATCTGGTTTAGTCACAAATAATAGTGCTGTTTGTGTGTTTTGCCCCCTCAAAATGGAATAAGGACATTTAATGCACATTTGAATTGTTACAGAAATTCAACCATCTCCACCTGCTCTTGAGCACAATGCAGACCAAGACCTTATCAACTGGTTGAAACAACACAGAGCTGATGCAGATGCAATTGAGAGGGTAGGCTGAATAGGCAGTGGGGAAAGTTCACATTTGATAAGCAACTGCAACTTTAAATATTTAAACTCCTCAAAATTCATTTGTCTTTCAGTTTGTTCAAGAGGACTATACACTGGGCGATATTCTAAACAATATCTCAAAAGACGACTTGCGATTTCTTAGACTCCGGTAAGAAAAGAATTGTGCAGTTCTAGTAGTAACTGCTTGCTTTCCAATGGACTATCTTGTTTTTAAAAAGGCTCTAAAATTATTTTTTCCTCCCATACAGTGGTGGTCTTCTCTGCAGAATTTGGAGTGCAATATTAAAACATAGAAAACTGAATAATAGACTCTTGGAAATTGAAGGTTAGCACTTTGTAACAGTTATCCCATATGCTGATGCAGTGAGAAAAGGATGAGCACACATTCCAGCTAATTTATTTTTGTACATACTGTATGTATACTGGTCCTGCACATTTTGCACAGACATATTAAACAGGTTTTATCTTTGGATTTGTTGTTAAACAGGAGGACCACCATAAATCTTTCATAAATAGCATGTTTTGTGATTCTTTTGGAAGTTAGCACATTTAAATATCACCATAAAACACAGCTAAGATATACTCATATATTTAAAACTCATATGTAAATAGTACAATAGCTAGAGAACTGCTCATTTTTGATAGCAACACAGCAAACATGTGCGCTTTAGCCATTAAAAATGTATGGTATTCTTCAATTTGAGATTTTCACACTTAAATATTCTAGTGTATTTTTTTAAGTGTGGAACAGTTCTCTGCTGCCTTCTGATTAATAAATGCCAGATGGTAATGTTATAACAATAAAAATGAGGTTTTACCAAAAAAACCTCAGAGCACCTAAAACTGTGCATAGATCCTAAATGAGATGATTAGTTTAAACTGTATTCCTAAATACATGAAGACAGGCTTCTTTTCCTTAAAGAATGACCCATGGGAGAAGAAAAAATTGTATAATACATACACGGAAATGCCTGCTCAGGAAATTTAATGTGCCAATTTGACTGTACATAGTGATTTTAGCAGAATAACTTTCATAAACACACCATCCAGATGAAGCATATATATAAATTAATAAACATTGCTTAGTTTGTTCTTGAGTAGTTTGCAGAATTCCTTGTTATAAAGTTCTGTCTCCCCAACCCCACCAATACGGTGTATCTATTCTGCTGCCAAACATTTTTCCCCACCTAAATGGGCAAATTATCTGGCTGTTTTTCCTTAGAATAGATGCAAGAATCGAACTCCAATATAAAAGCCCATCAGTTAATGATTGCTACAGACAGAACTTTAGCCAACAGATTTGTACCTAATCCACTGATTTGGGCCTCGCACCTCAAAGGGTGGCTCGTTATTATAGATATGATTGCCTAGTTCTTCCAGAGCTGGTTCTGGATCAGTTGTGGCAAACTGTGCAGCATCTTCAATCTCCTTTCTTACTTCCACATCAATCTCCTACATAAGGGAAAGATGTCAAGAAAAACAAAATGAATTTTTTCTGTTAATTGCTTTGTGAACTTTTCATTGAAAAGCAGTATATAAAAATACTGTTAATAATGTTTCCCCTTCCTCTCTAAATCCATAAAGTTCATTGCCAATCCTTTGAAGTAGCACCTCCTGGTTTACAGACAAACTCTCAAAGCCAATTCATTGTTTACCTCTGTAGTGCATAGTCTAGAAAATGTCTGGGTTCAAATACAGATACGGAAACTTCAAGTCTCACTCCAAGTCAACTGCTGTTATATATGAGTTATTCCAAACTGAAGTACTTCAGGTGGCCCTCTGAAGATGAAATCCTAATTCAGAATGATCTCAAATAAGCAGTTCTCACATTTATGCAGAAAACTAAAACTTTTTTATATAACAAATTATGTTCTTACAAGTGATACACTGGAGTAGAGGAAGACCAAAACCACTCCAATTATTCCTGAGCCCAAGATTTCTGGTCAGCCCCATTCCCTAAAAAAACTTAAATCCCTTGACATTCACGTTGGTAGTTCAGTGAATATTGTATGACTATTAGTGTTAACATTACATTAGCCAATTAAGTGAGAACAACAGCTGCCATTCTTTTTTCTACAGCAGACAGCATGGGTGATGCAGTAACCAGAGTGTCAGATTTCAATATGTGAAGCCCAGACTCAAAAGCCTTCTCAACATAACTAACTTGACAGGGTTGCTGAGACAACAACTAGGGATAACCCAAGGAACACTATTCTACTCCTAAAGTGGAAGGGAAGGATGCAAACAGAAAATACAGAGGCATTCAGTTTGGAGTACCTGTTAGTTTTTTTTAAAAAATGTTTTCTATTGATTTAGTTAATGTGTTCAAAATAACTGACTCAGAGTTTGGAACAAAGGCTTGTTACCTTTAGCTCTTCAACACTAGCCAAGTTGTTGTTCACCATTCTGTCCTTCAGGAGAGTAATGGGATCACTTTTGCTTCTCACTTCTTGAATTTCTTCCCTTGTTCGGTAACTACAAAGATGACAAGCCAACAACACAAGAATGTAGCATACTGCTGAACATTTGTTTCTCAGGAAGACAGATGCTTCAATGTAAACCGTAACCCCATGCAAGCCAGACATGCACTAGCAACCATGACTGGTTACACAGAAAAGCATTCAGAGGCAGCTTTCATCTCCTAAGCATTTCTTTGGTAGCCAGACTAGCCTCTTTCGCTTATCTGAAGGGGGAAAATACCACACCAACAGGCAATCACATTTATGAGCTGGTAGCAAGTCACAAATTGTATTTCCCAGACAATTCCTTCAACTTTAATCCAGAACTTCAGAACACTTTTCTGTCAAACTTAACTTACTTTAAGAGTAAATATTTTGGGATGCAACAATTACCCAACCTTGGAAGAACACACACACACTTCTGCACAAATCACTGTTGTAGGCATTGCTTCACAGCCAGCAGGGAATTCCTCTACACAGAGTGACCTGATTCGATCACACAACAGAATTACCAGCTTTCTTTTCTCTTTCCCCAAGGAATCTGGCAAGAAGGAGGGCCACAGTGCTCTTGTGGCACAACAGTTTATTTGCTGCTTTTCATAAATGCCTTTTGTCTATATTGTTTTTTTCCAGGCTTTTGATTTTAAAATGTTGAATTTTAAGTTTTAATATACACAAATAGGTAAATAATTATTTTCATGAGCAGTGAACAAGCTTCCCTTTAACTATTAAATAACCTCTCTTTCCCCTATAAAACTGGAAATCCAAGTACAAGAAAATTTGTAGTCTCAAATTGTGGTTCTCAAGAGAGGATCACCTAGAAAGTTAAGGACAAATTTTAAGATTCAGCCATTGCCCCTACCCATATTCTACCTTCATACATCATTTTCTACTTAAAGGTTATTTGAAATTGAGAAAAAGTGTACCTGATTCCAGGATCACTCATACTGTGTCCATGATAACGATATGTCTGTAGTTCCATCACAATAGGACCCTATAAAATCCAAGTTCAGGGGCTTTAATAACTCTGAGTGACTGTATTTTGCTGATAAAAGATATCAGACAATCCATTCCACGCCACCCAAACGTGTATAAACAGGGGAAGGCAGAGCCTTAATACATTTTTGGCCTATTCTTCCTTATTTTTATACATTTAACTCCCTAGAACAGTGGTTCTCAAATGTTTTAGGAGATTTACTCCCAAAGTAAGTCTTTGCAGGGGGAGGGGCAGGGGCAGCAATGCGATCCCCAGGACTGTATCACTATGGGGGGCGAGAGGGGTGCTTGTACTTACTCTGGCCTGTAGAAGACTCCAAGAGGTGCAGGCTGCCCCACGCTGCCCTCTGCAAGACTTGGAATGTGAAAAAAGCAAGTGCAAAACATCTTCTGGTTGTGATGCAAAACCTGAAGTGGTTTGCACTCACTTTTTTCCCACATTCCAAGCTTCAGGGAGTCCTGTTGAGGGCTGTGCAGGGCTCCCTGCACCTCCTGGGGCCTGCTGCAACCCTAAGTACAAGCACACCCCCTTGCCCCCCTTAGCTGCCCTCATCCCCTCCCCTGCCCCTTAAAGGCAGGGAATCTTTACATGAATTGGTGGGTCATGACCCACCAGTTTGAGTACTACTACCCGAGAAGCTCTTGGGTAAATTCAGCATCTTAAAAAATTGCTGGCAAACAGTCTTCGTCATTTGAAACCAACCACATGTAGATATGGATTTAGAAAAGTTCATTGTTGTACAGCAGCGTTTCCCAAACTGTGGGGCAGGACCCACTAGGTGGGTCGCAAGCCAATTTCAGGTGGGTCCCCATTCATTTCAATATTTTATTTTGAATATAGTAGACTTGATGCTACTATGGTATGTGACTGCATTTGGGGAAATGATACAGACCTGTACTTTGAACAAGCTACTATGTATATTCTTTTAACAATGATAGTCAATGGGACTTACTCCTGGGTAAGTGTGGGCAGGATTGCAGCCTAGGATTGTTAAAAAATTTTCCTGCTTGATGAGGTCACTTCTGGTCATTACATCACTTTTGGTGGGTCCTGACAGATTCTCATTCTAAAAAGTGGGTCCTGGTGCTAAAGGAGTAAGAACCACTGCTGTAGAGGATAGCTAGTCTGCCTAGAAATATACCCAGTCTGGCCAACTGGATAGAAAACCTGCCTAGCTAGGTAAAAGGGCATAATGGGAGAGCCCAGTAGGGTCTATGACTCTCTCTGATCAGGTAACTTCATGACACATAAAATCTAGGTTTTCTAAGGTTGAGCACAGAGCAAGCTAGATATGCTTTTTGGCCAGTTGGCTATATAAACCCTAATGCTGGCACACTGAAGGCACCCACTTACTCTCCAATTAGTGCAAGGATTGAGGATTTCCTGGGAAAATGTTGAGTAGCTAGGCTAGGGAATGTATTGCTACCTAGAGGCATTGAGGGATTAATGTTTACTTTGCTCTCTCTTTTTTCCCTCCAAGCCAGCTTGCAAACTGTTTTGTGATGCTGTGGGGGAGGGGGAGAGCTTGTAACATCACAGCTCTGTTTGTTGGATACTAGTGGATACTGTATCCATTTGATCCTGTTTGTGCTTTCCTATCAGCCTACTTATAATTTCTCTACCCCATCTTTTAAACTTCATTAATAGTTACATTTTACTCTTTCCCTGCCTGGTCCATGCTTACAGCTAATTCAGTGGGTTGTCATGTCTCTTCAACCTGCAGATTCTACTCTCAATTTGCAGAAATACAAGAATAATATCTCTTCAAAGTTCCAGCTATACCTATCTACTTTTTTATGCAAGAGAAACAACACACATGATCAGCCAGACTAAAACTTACTTTTCCTGTTCTGCAGTGATCAGCAGCAAAGTGTGTTGCTTCCCTTACAGCAAGAACATCCATACCATCAACCTTTTGGCACAAAAGAGGGGGGGAAGCATTAATACAGAAATTGAGTACAAGAGGTGCAGTTAAGGTTTCCATGTATTGCCTCTGTATTCTGCTGATGACACCCAGCTCTATCCTTCCTTGCCATCTGGGGCCGGGGAGCCTGTGGAATTCCTGGAGCACTGTCTTGAGGTAGCTGGGATCTGGATGAGGGCCAACAGATTGAGACTGAATTCAGAAAAGACAGAGGTCCTCCTGGTCAGGAAATCCTCAATGCAGGTACCAAGTCATCTGCCCATTCTGAATGCAGTTGCACTCCCCCTGTAGGAATGAGTACTCAGTTTGGGAGTGCTCCTGGACTTACAGCTCTCCCTGGAAAGCCAGGTGACAGTAGTGGCTAGGGGTGTGTTTGTCTAGCTTCACCAGATGCACCACTTGCAGCCTATGTGAGTAGATCAGGTTTGACCACAGTGGTTCATACCTTAATGACTTCAAGACTAGATTACTGCAACATGCTCCAAGTGGTTCAGAAGATGAACCAAGTGGTTCTTGAAGATGGTTCAGAAGCTGTAATTAGTGCAGAGACAGCCAGGGTGGTTACTAGAGCTAGGTGGTTTGACTCTGTTGGACCCTTGCTTCAGTGATTGTACAGGTTACCCATTCATTTCCGGGTCCAATTCAAGGTGGTGGTATTGACCTTTAAAGCCCTTCAGGGTTTAGGTCCAGGTTAGCTGAGGGAGTGCCTTCTCCCATACATTGTAGCCCACCCTCTTAGATAATCTGGGAGGGCTCTCCTACAAGTGCTGCCTGTATTCCAAGTCAGAGAGATGGTAGTGGGAGAGCGAACCTTCTCTGTAGTAGCACCACAATTATGGAACTCCCTACTGGGGGAATTAAGGACCACCTCCTCTCATGGATTTGTGGAGAGGGCTCAAAACATTTTTGTTTCATCTGGTGTTTGAGTGATGGGTCTATGTCTGCCCTCTGTGCCTTTATAATAATGTTATAATAATGTTTTGGTGTAAATCATTGTCTCTCAACCAGTGGTACTCATACCACTGATACTTGAGGTGGTGTCCAGTGGTACTTGCAGACCCCTGCCACCAGGCAGCAAGACCAGCAATGCAATGTGACAAGCATCAGGAGGAGACTCCGCTCACCGGGCAGTGCTCCAGTGTGTGCTTTTTGCAGATTCAAAAAGACCCCCCTTTCACACTCAGCCCCTACGAACTCAGTGTTTGTTGCATTGCATCTGGCCTCCCAATATGGAAGTAACTGGAAATGACATAATAACCATTTACTTCCAGTGGTACTTCCAACAGGTGAACCATGTAAAGTCGTACAGTGAGAGACAAAATGTTGAGAAACACTGGTGAAAACAGTTGCCCTCCTAATGGTTTTATTTATCACTGTTTCTAATGATTTTAATGATTTCATTTATTGTCTCATGTATTGTATATTTTAGTATGGATTGTGTAAGCCACTTTGGGAATTTCCCTTGGGTTTGGAAAGGAGGAGTATAAATCTTTAAAATTAAATAAATGAATATTTTTCTTAAAAGATGGAACACAGTAAATTTTTTTCTTACCCTAAGTCCTGGAATAAAGTCTCCCCTTTTATAGTAGTCTGTACTGGCAGCTGCTCTCTCTACAGAAGTACCCATTCCATATCTGTTGTTCTCACAGATAAAAATGCATGGCAATTTCCACAAGGCTGCCATGTTAAATGTTTCAAATATCTGACCCTGAAAGAAGAATTAAAAAGTTCACAGCACATGTTTAGTTCCCTCTCCATTTCATTCATCCAATTTACATAACTTGAACATACACAAACTTTAAATATTCTCTCACTTGGGAAAGACTGTCTAGCTGATTTCAGCATTGTCACAACTCATATTTAGCCACTTCACTATAAATATATACAGCTCAGAACTTATCCTTCTCAACCTCGTTTCTAGTTAATACTTTCAAAACTTGTCAAATTGAGGGCTGCTGCACCATCCAGGAGTTGTGGGGAACCCTGAGCAGCCTTCCGCTGGGCTCTCCAAGCGTTAGAATGTTGAAAAAAAACAACTATCAGAAACCATTTCCTGGTTGTGATAGCGAATCTGGAACTGGTTTCTGACAGCTTTTTCCCAACATTTTAACACTCAATGAGCCCTGCGGAGGGCTGCACGGGGCTCCCTGCAACTCCTGACTGGTGCAGCAACCCTAAGTAAGTAAAAACACCCCCCTTTCACCTCAACATGAATCAGCTGTCTTGAATGTAACAAGGCTCTAAATAAGCATAATAAACTTTGTCAGCTTTACACAGAATAAACTTTGAAGCTTACCTGATTGGCAGCACCATCACCATACAATGTCACACAGATCTCATCTTTGCCGAAGTACTTGCATGCCAAAGCAATACCAGCTCCCAAAGGAACCTACAATTTCAATGTGCAGAGCTAGTCAAACAAGACAGTTTCAAAAAATGAGAGTTACGAGTAGCTAGCAGTAATAGTTAATTATTAATATAGCACCTTGCCAAATATGCAGACCATATGCTGTATGGTGTCATAAAAATTTGATCTAATTTATTTCTTTATGAAAATGTTTATATTCAGCCACTAATCATGTAAGTTAGAACTAAATTGCAGAAATATTAAAACACTGAGGACACAACTGGGCATCCAGGACAAGCGTACTTAAATCTGCTGGAGTCATCAGGCTTAAACATGCTTAACTCTACACTGATCACGAGTAAAACCTACCTACTACCACACAAATATTTTACCTTTATATCTTACCTGGGCACCAACAATACCATTGCCACCATAGAAGTTCTTCCCATACATGTGCATTGAGCCTCCTTTGCCTTTTGCACATCCTCCTTTCCGACCTAAAAATATTAAAAATTCCAAATAAGACACCAAAAAACAAACAAGTAAAAAAATTTTTCTTAAAACTCATGTTGGCAAAGTATGTTATGTCAGCATTATTCAAACTGTAGGTCAGGACCCACTAAGTGGGGCACAAGCCAATTTCAGGTTGGTTGCACAGCAACCATTGAAAATACGGAGCTGAAAATATAGAGTACAGAGCTGCTGGGAAGGGCAGGCTCCTGGTAAGAGAAGGGCATGGTGCTTTGCCCTGAAAAGGTGGGAAGATGGGTTGCTGGAAAGGGGGGATGCTGTGTGGTTGGAGAAGGATCCAAGTCTGCATTCTGCTTTGACTCCTGAGCTGGAATGTATGAATTCCGAAATATACAAAATAAAAAAACAAGCATACTGTATAATGGAATCTCTGGTTGACTGTGGCTTAGGTTTGAAACCTAAATTGATGGTGTCACTTCCAGGTTAATGACATCACTTCTGGTGGGTCCCAACAAACTGTCATTCTAAAAAGTGGTTTGAGAATCACTATCTTATGTTATTCTTAAGACGGGACCAGCCCTGCCCAAGCCCTTGTGGCATGAGTTCAGGGGTGAACTGCTGCCCCACACCCTCCTCTTTCTTGCTTAAGGCCCCATACACTGGTGGGTTTTCTCCCATTCAGTTCTGGCATCAACAGATCTTGATCTTCACCCCAGCCACAATACAGCTCCTTGCCCCTCTCATTCCCGTTCTCAGCTTCTCACTTTGTTTTTAAGGTGGTGGCTCTCTCTTCGAGCTCTTCCCTGGACCCTGGGGCTTATTAGCAGACTGGCTGCAAACAATGCTAATAGGTACACAACTGCAGTTGCACAAAACATGGCTATGTGCTAGCATCACAGAGCCAGACATACTAGTACAAGTGTTTAAAACTGATTTAGTTTAAAATAGAACTATTTCTTTCCACGTTTACATAACATTTTACTGATCACAAAGTTTACCTGTGAGCTCAGCAAGGATTTCTCGAACTGAAACACCCCGAGTGTATGCAAAGGCATGAGCCCGGTAGGCAGTGATCAAGTGATCTGTTCGATTTATGGCAGCCTCTAGTCCAACACAGCAAGCTTCCTGTAATAGACAAAATAGGTTTGAAAGTAGCATATACAAGTATACAGAGTCTACCAAGAAGAAAATAAAAACCATTTTACAAACTCTGAACAACAATTCAGAAACCAAAGCAAAAAAAGTGATAAGACTGTGCAATGATTGTGGTCTTATTGTATCATGTAATTCCCAAGTTAATAGCCAAAGAAACACTAAGTTCACTGCCTTATTGGCTGAACTACAAAATAGTTAACATGTTATGAAAAGTTATCAACAACACGCCTCCAAATATTTTTATCTCATAGGAGATGATTACAAAGTCAGTGTTATTTGATAGTTTAAAAATTAATCACCAAAGTAAGTCAATAGGGCCAAAATAAAATAAGGGGAAGAACAGCACAGAGGAGGTTTGGGTGACTTGACAGTTGACCTCCTATAGACACAACCACATACTGACTAAGGAGCAGGTAGAGAAACCAAACTTTTAGCCTCACAGGTATGGATATCCTTTTGTGCACTGCAACAGAAAGGACATTCCTTAGAGATTATAGCTATAAGTTCATTTGTGCGTACTTGTTTAGTGTTTAAATTTAAAAAACCCACTTGATATGGTCACCTTTACTTTTAAAGTTGCAATGAAAGACCGCACCACTCCTGAGTACTAAGATACAAGGGGCGAGGGAATTGTTGTCAATAGCTTGTAGTATAGGGAGGCCAGTTAACCCCTGCTAACTGGTAAGAGGCACTTTTTCAAGTGGGTGCTCCTCTTTTATTTAGTAGGAGGAGAATAACTGGTCCACCTCACCCCAGCAGTGTCTTTTCTAGTGGCTGTCTGCTGGTGTTGCATCTTTTTAGATTGTGGGCCCTTTTGGGACAGGGAGCCATTAGTTATTTGATTTTTTTCTGTAAACTGCTTTGTGAACTTTCTGTTGAAAAGCGGTATATAAATACTGTTATTATTGTTATTAACAATAATAATAGAAAAGAGCAGGAACATCCTGGAGAGAAACTATACCAGATATGGTGATCCTGTGGATTTTTCTTTGCAGGAGTGGATGGGACTTGGTAGGGCTATGATTGCTGGCACAACACAATGGCACGTGTAGAACTACAAGTACAATTGTCATGATGGAGATGCTAAACGTTTCATCTTTTCTCTTTGTAAGTGCTTTATGTCTCTGTATGATTGCAGTGGGCATTCTTCATAAATATTCTTTCTTGCAAGAGTTTAAATTAAGCAGAAAACAAAAACCTAGAAGTCTTGTGTTTCTCAGCTCAGTCACCCACCTGCCCATCATATAAATGACAGAAGCCTCGAATAATCTTCTGTTTGTACAACTGATCTGCTTTTAATTCCATGCGCCGAATAATCTGCATAGTCTTATAGTATTGAAGGCCCTGCTCTCGAGTCATCACAGCTGTGGTGGGTGGGCCCTCCTCCAAGCGATGGAGATCATGTTTCTGGAAAAAAATTAAGACTAGTAGTCACTTCCAGTTTTTTGGTACAAGATGACTATTTAAACATTACTACTTAGCAGATGCAGACAACACTTGGAGAAAATCTTTGGATCCCCTCTGGGGGAGAAAAGCAGGATAGAAATACAGTAATAAAATCAAATTATAGGATCTCCCAGCAAATTCAGTACTGCTCCTACAACATTTCTCTTCTCCACTATAATGCTTATAATAAATATTAGTTCTATAAAGTAAAGAAGTCAAGGTACCTACCTTAATATCAAATGTAGCTTCATTTGCAAAATCTGCATAATTGCGAGAAGCGACAACAACCCGGGAAACCTTTTAATATAAGGAGAAAGATAAAGAGGCCTTTAAGTAAAATGATTATAAAACTAAACAAAGATAAAGCAATAGCATGACTTTCATGTACTTAACTTTCATCACTTTGCTTTTTCAACCGTTTTAAATTACAACCACATTTCAAATTATGTCCATGTGCTTTCCTCTTTAGTCTGATTTCATCCAACCTTCTGCAACATTCGTCTTGTTTATGTTTCACGCACATTCACATGTGTTATACAGTTAGTTATTTGTTTTGCACAGGCCAAAAAATTTGCAAGCTCAAAAAGGTCATGCTTTGACATTCATCCATGCACTGGTCCCTAACCAGAGGCTGTAGTAAATGCTGCACCACTTCAGGCTGATCTGATTACATCACACCCCAGACTTCCCCCAGCTCCTTTGCACATTAAATTCTGTTCCTTTTTCCTTTTCTTCTTTTATCCCTCCTTTCCTGTTTCTACCATTTCTGCACATATAAAATCCTGCTTTAATAATCCCAAAAATACTTACTGCACTCTGATTTTGTTTTTACAAACCCTAGCATGTGAAAATCTTTGTACCTAAAAGCACAAAACCAGCACTATTTAAATTACCTTGAATGCAAGAACCAAAGAATAGTTAAAGCATATTTTTAAGCCTAATGTTAAGCAATTTTGAGTGTGTACCCTGCCCGGTGAAGACAGTGTACTTAGCTTGGGGCCGACCTCCTGTTCTTTCTACACTGCCACAAGATCTTACGTGGTATATTAGGGGTGTCAAACTCATTTCATTATATTATGCCAATTCACCAACTTCATGCTTAAGTACCCATAATGATGATTATGACTTTTAAAATGTGGATTTTAAAAGCACGTGAAACTCCTAGACATGGAAAATTACATTTATATCATCTGCATGTATTAATGTTTGTTCACCAAAATTATTAAGTTTTTTTCTTCTTCAGTTGGTACTGACTTGATTAAACAACTTCCCATTCTGTCAACTTGACTGAAACACATAAAACAGCAAGTATAGTCTGGCAAATTTTGAAAAAGACTTCTGTACTGAAAGAGCCTCCTTTGCTTTTAATACAGGATGAAAGAGTCTACAGCAGGGGTGTCCAAACATTTTGGCAGGAGGGCCACATCATCTCTCAGACACTGTGTCGGGGGCCAGGGAAAAAAGAATCAATTTACATTTAAAATTTGAATAAATTTACATAAATGAATTCATTAGAGATTGAACTTATATGAATGAATGAAAGTCTTGCAATAGCTCATGGCCTATAAAAGGCCTTGCATAAAGCAAGGCCAACATTTCCTTCACTGCCACTGCTGCATCACAGATGTGAAACAGCAAGTAGTGGAGGGAGCCCTCATCCCACAGCTCAGGAGAGAGATTGAACAGTCGTCCTCATGCTGAGAGCAGTTGCATCGGGCCAGCATGGGCTCCAGCAAGTCTCTGGAGGGCCAGAGGCTCATTGGAGACTGGGGGCTCCCCGAGGGCCTGATGGGAGCCCCCGAGGGCCGCAAGTGGCCCCCCGGGCCGGGGTTTGGGCACCCCTGGTCTACAGGTTCAACTACTTCCAGCATAGACATACTGAATTTCTTCCAGTAACACAGCTATTAAAGACACAGGAGACGGGCAGTCCAATCCTGAGCTGCCTGGGGCACGCGGCTGCAGCGGTGCCAAGAATTGTTGCTGCCACCTCCTGCACACCTCAGCCCGCCACGGGCGGTGCCTTGGAAGAAGGGAGTTTCATCCCCTTCTCCTGGGTAAGGGGAGCAGCCCCGCAATGGGGCTACTCACTTTACTGCCAACCAAAAGGTAGTTAGTGTAGTAAGTAAAGGTGTTCGTGTAGGGTGCCGAGCCCTGCACAAACCGACAGGATCCAGTGGAGCTGAGCTCCTGCCTCCCCGCTCCCTCCCCCTGGCACGCCTCCGCCCACCCTCTCTCCACCTTCCCCATGCCTCCCCCCCCCGGAACACCTCCTCCCTGCCCCCGCTTAGTGTGCCACAGCTCGCAGTCCATGAGACCGCTGAGCAGTGGAGGATGGGCGCCCGCCCGGCGCTAGCCCAGCACTGGGCTAGCACGGGCACTGGCCCAGCAGTAAGCCTCATAGACGTGCCTTACAGCACGTTTGCAATAGTGCACTCCGGCGGAAAGCCGGAGCACTGAGCTCAGGATTGGGCTCTCAGTAGTTTCCAAATGTCACTAACATGACAAAAATGGGAGATTCGTACAACAATGAGTGTGCGTTATATCACAAATGCTCATATACTCTCCGACACTTAAAAGTCCGGTAAGGTTAAATTAAATTTCTTTTCAGTCTTGCTCTATTTTATGCTTTACAACCTGAGAAGAGCAGATGAACAGAACTCATCCATGGCCAAGCCAAGTTTTGAACTTAGGGCTGCATTCACATGAACATAAAAACAAATAACATTAGTAATTTATTCTACCAATAAATAAATTCTACTATTTATTTCTTTCCTCTCTATTGTTGAATTGAATTCAAGGGACAAGGGCACCCAGCGTGCACGCTGTCTTCACATTCACTTGAGCTGCACAGGTCTATTCTAGAATTTGTTCTTCTGCCAATATCCAGCACAGCATACAGTGAATGCATATTTCTCAGAATAAGAGTTTCAGACAACAAGAATCCAATGTCATCATTATCATAAGCAGACACATGCAACTGAACAAGGGGGAAAAAAGGCCCTGCTCTTATTCCTTCCACTCCTTGCAACATGCCTAGTTTTCAGTGACAGTGCTGCATGCTAACTCTGAAGAAAAATGAAGAGCAGATAACTTGCAAAAATATTTCCACCCATCAGCTGTTGAGAACATGCACATGGCAGGATTTGGAAATCACCCTGGGACTCTCCCACACAGGCCAGAGATAGAGTAGGTGCAACAGCAGAAGGGAGTGAAGAAACATGCTGTTTAGGTGGCAGTAACTCATAAGGACATAAAAAGAGCCTACTGGATCAGGCCAAAGGCCCAGCTAGTCCACATTCCTGTATCCCACAGTTGCCCACCTGATGCTTCAGGGAATACTCAAAACAACGTGATACCTGCATCCTGTTGCCACTCCCTTGCACCTGGCATTCAGAGCTAGCTGACTTCTAAAACCAGGAGGTTACACATACCTATCACGTCTTGTAAAGTGGGATGAACTTTTCTTCTAGAAATCTGTCCAATCCCCTTTTAAAGGAGTTTAGGCCAGATGCCATCACCACATCCTGTGGCAAGGAGTTCCACAGGCTAATTACACGCTGGGTAAAGAAATTTTGTCTATTTGGGGGGGGGGGTCTAATTTTGTGGGTTTGTCTATTATAACTCTCCCGACACTCAATTTTAGTGGACGTCTCCTAGTTATGTTGTTGCATGAGAGAGGACAAAACATGCCCTCTACTGGCATAATTTAGCATGGTCTCAATCATGTCCCCCCTCAGATGCCTTTTAGAGCCCCAAATGCTGTAGCCTTTCCCCATAAGGGAGGTGCATCTGCCCAATAATTTTGGTCGCTCTTTTTTCCCCATCAGCAGACACGCCTCATGGTCAAGAGGCCCCAGGATGGCCAACTCCTCCTTCACATCACCTAAAACAGATTCCCCCTCTTGGCAGCAGTGAGGGAGCTCCACAGCCCCATAAGGGCTGCAACAAATGCCCAAAACAAGTGGGATGGAAAGAGTGGGTCTTGTCATTTAAAGAGCTCAAAGTGCCCAACGATGATGACGAAGAAGAATGACGCCATCATGCATGGCTCCCCCCAGTGCTGCCACCAGGGGGTGAAGGGGGTGCAGGCCACACTAGGCAACAAGCACAGGGGGGTGACACCCCTACTAGCCAAAGTCTTTGTATTTTTGAACAAGACCATCAAGTTATATGTCATTCGATGCGTAATTTCCTGCAGAGCGCTAGGAAACAAACCGCATTGAAATCTCTCTCCCCTATCAAAAGGTATAGCCAAAAAAAAAACACCAGGTGAGGCTGGTCATTGCTGCACCACCATGCCTACTACTCAAGGCGTTGCCCCGCCCACTGCATGGGAGAGGGTCTGTGCTGGGGCTGACGCGCTGCTTCAAAAGCTAGTCATAAAAACAATGGGGGCGGGCCAATGGTGCTTAGCCACGCCCACCGCCTGGGCATTGCCCCGCCCACTGCATGGGAGGGGGTCCGTGCTGGGGCTGCTGCCTCCTGCATCAGGTGGCGCACCAGTGAAGCCGTCAGGCCAGTGGTGGCAGCTGCATAAACAGCAACGCTCCCCCTCCCCGCCGGTCAGGAGCCTCCTGCTCCTCTCGCGAGAAGGGAGCAACGGTCACCCCACACCTGGCGCCAGGGAACCGTTAGAGCCGTTCCAATTGGCGGGGGGGCTGCCTCGTGACCCTCCCCCCCTCACCGGTTTCTGGGCAACAGGCCCCTGCAGCAAGCGAGTCAGCGCGGCCAGCATCTTGCGCATAAGGTGAGGGCGGAGGAGGGCGCCGCTCTCGCCCAAGCCTTCCTTCTCCCGTGTAAGCGACCGCGGCCCGCAGGAAGGCCAGCGACTCTCCTTCAGGCTGCAGCGTCCGCGCTCTCCTTCGCCTTCTTCTTCAGGCCGGCGCACAACCTTCCCGGAGTTGCAGCGTAGACCTGTGCCGCCCCTAGAGTGACAGAGTTCGCGCTACTGCATGGAGGGGCGCAAGACGCCTGCGCGCACCGGAGCAGGGGGATGGGGGCTGGATGGGGGCCGCGGAGGGACAAGTTAAGAAAGCGGACACTCCTTCACGCCTGAGTGTGGAAAGAGCTTTGCTGCTGCCTCCTGGTTCTGGCCGAGGAGCTTCCTGCTCGGCAATGGCATCTGCGTTAAGAAATGGGAATTTTGCATTGAGAAGCCGGAAATCCCCCCAAAGGCAAAGATATGCGTCACTCTGGATGTTTTCTGACTCTGTGGCCGCGCTGAGACGGCCTCCTTGGTGGCTGTGGCCATACCCGACAAGCTGTGGCCAAGAGACGCTGCTCCCTGCGGTTCCCCGTGCTCCGTTCTCTTCCACTTAAAGGACAAACGTGACCTTGTCCAGATACCCCCCCCCCCCACAGCTACATGCCAGTCCACTGAGGCTGCAATCCTATCCACACTTCCCTGGGAGTAAGTCCCATTGACTAGGATGGAACTTACTTCTGAGTAGATGTGCATAGGATTGAACTCTAGGGCTGCAATCCTCTCCACACTTCCCTGGGACTATACCCTGGGATCCACACTTCCACTGACTCTAATGGGATTTACTTCTGAGTAGACATGCATAGGAGTGGGTTCTGAGGCTGCAATCCTATCCACACTTATGCAGGAGTAAGCCCCATTGACTATAATAGGACTTACTTCTGAGTAGGCATGAAGAGGATTGGGCTCTAAGGGCCCAATCCTATCCAATTTTCCAGTGCCAGTGCATCTGTGCCCATGGGGCATGCACTGCATCCTGTGGTGAGGAGGCAGTCACAGAGGCCTTCTCAAGGTATGGGAACATTTGTTCCCTTGCTGGTGCGGCTGCACCAGTGCTGGGAAGTTGGATAGGATGGGGCCCTAAGATGATAATAAGCCATGAGCTTCACATTTCTTCAATAGGCACCTAGGCAGGGTTTTCTTCTCTTACCACTTGTTCAAGGTGCTGGTGTTGACTTTTAATGCCCTTCACAGGTTGGGTCCAGGCCAGGAGTGTCAAACATAAGCCCTGCAGGCTGGATGCAGACCCCAGAAGCAATTTATCCAGCACCCATTATAATTTGGCTCTCTGAGTGTGATAATTGGGATCTCTCATATCTTGAAATTATGAACAAGATTTGCACATTTTCTCTTCTGCCATTTGCAGATGAGTTTCTATGTGAGAACAAAGTGCTTATTTCTGGCCATTGTCTGCTTAATGATGTCACTTTCTGCTTAATGATGTCATTTCCGGCCCTCAGCAGGTGCCATGCATTTCAACTTTAGCCTTCTGTGTGAAATGAATTTGACAACCTAGTCCAGGCTTCTCACATACATCCTAGCCCACCTCCTTAAGTCTTTTAAGGGGGCTCTTCTGCAAGGGCCACCTCTGTTCCAAATGAGAGGCAGCTTGGGGGAACAAACCTTCTCTGTAGTGGCACCAAAACTATGGAATTCTCTTCCAGGGGAACTGAGAACTACTTTCTCCCTCATGGCTTTTCTGTGTGGGCTCAAAATATAACTGTTCTGTCTGGCTCAGTGTTTCTCAACCAGTGGTACTGGTACCACCAGTGGTACTTGAAGTTGTATATGGTGGTACTCAAGGGACCTCAGGACACCTGCTGCCCAGCAGCAAGACTAGGAATACAACACAACAAACAATGGTAGGAGGCTCCAAAGCATGCTTTTCTGTGCTTGAAAAAGCCCTCCCATCCATCCTGAGCCTCTTACTAGCGTTTGTCGCATCGCATCTGGCCTCCCAACCCAAAAGTAACTGATAGTGATGTTGGGCCCAATCCTAACCAATTTTCCAGTGCTGGGGCACCTGCAATGCAACCCCAAGGTAAGGGAAGAAATGCTACCATACCTGGAGGAGGCCTTTGTGACTGCCTCCCCACCACAGGATGCAGTGCATGCCCCATCAGCACGGCTGCGCCGGCACTGGAATATTGGATAGGACTCGGCCCGTTATCATTATTGAAAAGGTGGACTATGTGAAGTGGTACAGCGGAGGACATATGTTGGGAAACACTGGTCTGGCTTTTTGTTGAGGGGTGGGTATTTGCCCATTGTTCCTCAGTAATAGTACTGTGGCTTGACTGCTTCCCTGAACTAATCTGCTCCTCTTCCCAATGGCTCGATGATGTGTGTTGCGTTTCGTTTTGTTTTATATCTTCATAAAGACATAAAATGTCTTTTGAGGGTAACCCCATAAAAGGGGTTAATGTTTTAATGCTCAGTTTTTGATGTTATTACTGTTCATTGTTGTGATGTACTTTTTATTATGGAGCTTTGTAAGTCGCCTGGGGTATTTTGCTTTGGCATGGGAAAGGTAGGATATAAACTTTTCAAATATAATAAATACATTCCTGCTTTGAAACAAGCAAGGACAAGCCCTGTTGGGACCCATCTCTACAAACCTGCACCAGCTATCTCCCCTTCACCTGCCAGAACAGAAGCCAGAAAGAGAACTTTCCTTCCTTGCAGCAGTGGCAGTTGCTCTTTTCCCATCACCCACTAGGTATCCTGTGGCAAGGAAGTAGCCTTTGCAGTTGTCTTCCGCTGTCATGGTGTTGGCCTTTTAAAAATTAACATTACCAGATGTCCTGGCTTCCAGTGCTGTGTCAGGGTGGAAAAGCTACAAGTTTTATTATTGGGGATGGCCCCAGAAGTGGGGGGGAGCCAATGCAGAGCATTTGTGCAGGGGCTCCACTCCTCACAGGGCCCCCCACTCACCAAGCTACTGCTGCAACTGTGGCAAAGCATGCACACTTGGAAATTGTTGGCAGTGACATGATGATGTCTCCGCAAACTGCTTCCGAGTGACCCATTTCAGGTTGCAATTACTTCCATTTCACTGCAATTACTTCCAGTCAGGGAGCAGCATATTTTATGCACTGTCCCAGGGCGGCGGAGTGGCCAGGATCACTGTTGGTGGTTCTCAAAAATTTTAGCACTGGGACCCACTTTTTAGAATGACAATCTGTTGGAACCCACCAGAAGTGATGTCATTAACCTGGAAGTGATGGCTGGAAGTGACATCATCAATTTAGGTTTCAAACCTAAACCGCAATCAACCAGAGGTTCTATTAACACAATGCACTTGTTCTTTTATTTTGCAAAGCTCAGAATTCAAACATTCCAGCTTGGAAATCAAAGCAGAATGCATACTTGGATCCTTCTCCAACCACACAACTCTCCCTCCTGACCCCAAATGAACACACACACACACACACACACACACACACACACACACACACACACACACACACATGGTTCTTTGGATTTTTGGAGAGGCACTCAACAGGTGACAGGAGAATTCAAAGGACTTCTAACGTTTACTGGTTTGCAAACGGGACCTCCACACACATGTAGAGGACCCCGAAGGATTACAATGATGCGGGTTTTATAGTCTTTTAGATAGGGGAGGGGGACAAGAGGACACAAAGAGAGAAAAAATATACAGGCAGACACCCAAAACAACATTTGGCATGTTATCAGTACAGGATGTTGATCTGAGGATGGCAATTCAATACACATCGGCAGTTTGTTTACAGAGATATCCGTTAGAGGGGGTCTAGTACTCTGACTCATCCCTTTTACCCTAACCTTTTTATCCTCATTTGTTGATTACCCTTATCTATGACCTTTCCGTTCACCCTTGGAGGCCCATACCACAGTTAACTGGTTCTCTGAGAGGGATAGCTTTTTTGGTCAGAGAAGAGCCTTATGGGTGAACTGGGCATATTGTTATCACCCCTTTCCAGCATTCCATCTTTCCACCTACTCAGGGCAAAGCACCATGCCTTTCTCACCAGGAGCCCACCCTTTCCAGCAGCTCTGTACCCTGTATTTTCAGCTCTATATTTTCAATGGTGGCTACTAGGTGATACACAACCCACCTGAAATTGGCCTGCAACCCACCAGTCCTGACTCACTGTTTGAGAACTGCTGCCCTAAGTCTTTGGAAGTCAAAGCTTTGTGGAGGGTAGATGCATCCTGACTTACCTATGCATGCATGTAAACAGCACAGAAACGTAAACACAATACTGAGTACTGACTTCCTTTCCATCCCCACCACAATCACCTGTTGAAATAGTAAATGTTGCGGAATGCATCTGAATGGCACTTTTTTTCAAAGGAGAATTGCTATAGTCAGTTAAGAAGTATAGGCAGAAAAAAAGTCTTCAGCAATTGTAACTGGACACATGAGGTTCGGGTAACAATCCTTGGTTTGTAATATTATTACTAGGGCTGTACCACATGTTCAGAGCAAAAGCAGGTCTCAGTGCAGAAATGTTTCTTCACTCACATGGTTTTGTAATGATCTGAAAACAGTGATCTTCACATTTTGATTTTGATTCTGCACACCTTGGTTGTGAACTTGGAGCCCCACAAAATATGTTTCCAGTTCAACCTCTTAGTTCCTAAGGCTGGCCCTGCCCTAAACATGCTGGAGTTGTGCAGAAAGAGAGAATGAACTCATTGGGGGTCTCCAACTCTATTTCTTATAGCCTATTCTTTTGAGACTTTACATTCAATCTTGCCTAATTCAGGGTGACCAGATGTCATAACCACAAAAGAGGATGAGGCACCCCAAAATGTAGGACATCAAGAAAAATGTAGGACATGATAAAATAAAGCTAAAAACACACGTATATTGATCTCACATGGTTAATTTAAATACTATATTACTTTTCATTAAATTTAAAACTATATTACATATAGGCTGCATTCCTAACCAACTTTCCAGCACTGACATAAGGGCAATGCAACTCCGAGGTAAGGGAACAAATATTGCCTTACCTTGAGGAGGCCTCCATGACTGCCCTCCAACAGCGTGATGCAGCACATACCCCGCTGACACAGCTGTTTCAGTGCTGGAAAGTTGGTTAGATTGTGCCCATAATTTATTAATTACAAGAAGGCTATGCATTGTGTGCAGAGGCCCACTCATAGGGAAAAGGACAACATGAAGCAGAAAAAACAGGACATGTCCTGGAAAAAGAGGACATCTAGCCTAATCTTATATGTGAATGGCTGTTAATGACCCATGTAATTTTTTAGTTCATGGGGGACGCACAATGGATTTAAGGGAAAATGGATGAGAGTGCTTCATTAAGGAAAGGTTTGAGTGTAGCATCCTATTAACCAAGAGTCTGCGCATGAGATTAACATACGCACAGGCTTTGCATGTGACTGGGAAAGGATATGTGGCTGCAGTCAGAAGCTCAAATGGCTGTTTTTTCCCCCCTTGAGGGCTTGAAACTCTTGATGTCCTGCATGGGCAGATAATATGGTTTGGACAAGGTGCAGCCATTTGGAAATTTCCAGGAGGAATTTCCATGTAAACAAAGTTGGAAGGGGGGGGGAACAAGCAGGGGAAAAAATTGTTCTTTTGATTTGGGTGTGAGAGTCTTGAACTTTAATCAAGAGAACATGAATCTGACCTGAGCACCATGCCAACTTGACAATTCACTGGGCCAGACAACATGTGTCAGGGCACCCCTAAAATAGTGCGATGACCTCAACACACCTAAGGGTGAAATCCTAACCAACTTTCCAGCACTGGCATAGCTGTGCCAGTGGGGCATGTGCCGCATCCTACAGTTGGGAGGAAGTCACGAAGGCCTCCTCAAGGTAAGGCAATATTTGTTCCTTTATCTTGAAGTTGCATTGCCCTTATCTAGGTAATGGAAACTTGGTTAAGATTGCACCCTAAGATGGAGAAAAATGCTGCTATCTTCATCAAAATATTTAATCAAACTGTGCTGATCTAATGTGGTACTGCAGCCCACCATGTGCAACAGGGAGAAAAGCAGGGCATGTGGCCTATGCTCTTGACCTTCCCATGCATTTTCTGGTTTCTGCTGAACAGTTAGGAAGCAAATAAAAAAAGGGTAGATGATGCCATCAAGACAGGAAAACATCAAAAAAATGAATGCTGTATCTCACCCTGCCTCCAGTCTTGGGGGAACCCAAATACTGGGGTTTCCTCAGTACAGAAGCTGACCGCTAGTAGAGCAATCTGGGAAGCCAACTAATCTGGCTGACTCCACTTGTCTGCACCCACACTTGTTCTTACAGCATTAGTCCTGAGTGAGCTGCCAAGGGTGACTGCTCTCGGGTCTAGTCAGAAAGAATCAGGCAAGCAGCTTGAAAAAATTACAGAAGTTTATTAGGAATGACAAAGAAGGAAAACAAGAAATGGTCAAATAGGCAGACACTTTATATTAAACGCAAATGAAAACAATAAAACCCAGTGCAACTACCTCGACAAAAACCTTGCCTAGAAATGACTTACACAATTGAAGTTCCCTTGTTCACCATAAAAGCATACTGGATTAAGCAAGTTCCTTTTATGGTTTTTTCTTTGAGGGGGGTGGGTGTGTGGAATCAAATTTCTACTGTTCTGATTGTACTACTCCAAAGATGGGAAACTTTGACCCAGATCCCTGGACCACCCTTTGGCTATGGCCAAAGGACAGGCATGTACAGATTTCATTGGGGTGCTAATATTTTCTTCCTGGCCCATGATTTTCCTGTACTAGGTGTCAGCCAAACTGTCACTGTCACATCCTCAGTGAAGCTGTTCTGATTGACATACAAGTTGCAGAGGTCATAATGGTGAAGCTGTACACACTGACTCATCCAAGTCAGCATCACACTATGTACATATAGGGGTTCTTTATTAGGGTTAAGTGTTCCCGTTCACCATAAAAAAACCATACTGTATATAAACACAGTTTGTTTAATTTCTGTAAGAGCCTTGAGAACTAGAAATCAAGTAGCAACAAAGAGACAGGAAGGAGACAAGTATTACAATACCAAGTGTAAAAAACTTCACGTTTGGTTTGCTGAAGCTATAGAAAGCTTGCTTCTGAACAAAAGCTTAACCATGCAATTGGAAATAACTGATGGAGTTAACTTTAAGAGGGGAGTGACTGAAAAATTAACTTTACACATAAACATGTCTTGCATTAATGTTCTAATGACTGTTACTCCATACTTGGCCCTTTGGATAACTGAAGCTGCCAGGAGAAGGTAACCATGTTTAAATGAGTTCATCTGTAATACAACTTTTAATGAAGTGCTGCAAAATGTATACCATTGTTTATGATTAGGACTAAAATGTCAATATGATAAATGATCAAAAGGGGACCCTAGAATGACAGCAGAGTGTTTTGAAATACGAATCCTGGGCCTCCCAAGTCAAAGTAACTCTCTTATGTAACATCTGATTATTGAGCAACAATGGATTGCCATATGTGAGTTTAGTATTAACACACCCAAAGGATTATATGAGCTAAAAAGTCTAACACCCATTGTGTTTTCAGCAATCCTGGGTGGGATCGCCTCATGTTTTGGATGGCCTTATGACTCCTAATGCTAGCTGTCGCATCATAACATTAACCAAAAAAAATTATACTTTCAGTAGAAATCCCTTGGCCCTAACTATAAAACAATATTGTTTAAATAGTAAGATTTTGGCCATGTCCACTGAAATAGTTGCATCAGGTTAAATTAAAAACAAAAACAAAAAACAAACGAACAAACAAAAACTCCTCTCAAAGTGCTTTAGCTTCTGTTCTGTTTTGACTGAAAGCCAAAACATATGAGCAGTCTGTGTGTGGCCAGTTGCTTGTTTTCCAAATCCAGACTGTGGTGAACATATTGCCTGGTGAACAGATTGTCTGTGGCCAGCAGGTCTCCTGTGCTGCAAGAACAGATTAATATTTTTTTTTTTTCAAATCAGGGCTAGGAAAAGGTAGCAGTGGCATACAAGACTGCAGCTTATGCATATACAGTGATGAACTGTTCAGCTTCTCTCATTGCCACACGAGGGAGGCAGTGTGGCCCTTTTGCATTTTTACTCAAGCTCCTGCCCACACATTGAACACATCAAAAATGCCATAAGGTGGCACTGTGCCTGCAAGCTGAGCATTAACCTTCTTCCCGATATTCAGACTTTTCAGATATTCTCTTTCAGTGGTTACTGAAATACAGCTAATAATAACTGCAGTGATTCATGCACTATAGGTTGCTTGGTTACATGAAAAAGTAGTATTACAACATTATTAATGAGACAGCATGAAAATAAACTTGTTTCAGTGCAGAGGGTGTGGCTGTTTAATTGTAGCGACTTCACTGCATGTTGTTTATATTCCTTTTTTTTTTAAGGTCACAGTTAAATAGCAAAACCAGGTTCCTTTGCTTTTCTCATTTATGCAATGTCTCAAAGCAGGCCTGCATTTTATGCTTATCATGAAGTGCCAACCATGAGGTTGGGTTCTCAGGAATAACAGTCCAACACATTGTTACGTGCGCTAAGCTTCAGTGAAAAGGTTTGACCCTTCTTCAACTAGTGCAATATGGATCTTATTATTCCTGCATCTGCACAGATTCCCTGATGTCTGCAGACAATGGATTTTCAGTGTGGCTTTCATGTGACTCACATTGGAAAGGATAGCCAGTTGCAAAAAACAAATGCAGACAAGACTTGAGATACTATACAGTATAATCATTTTTGAAAGTCAGGAAGAGCAGTGAATTTACAATGGAAAAAAGGAGAGTCACTTTTTGTTAGTGAACAAAAAGAGCTTTCTTACTTGCACTATAGTTCTATACTACATAGTGCACTATACTTGCACTATATAGTTCAATAGTGACACTGTTGAACTACTATAGCTGAAGAAAAAGATACAGAACATTAATTTTGGACAACAGAGTAACAAAATATAAATCATGACATCTAACAAACTGGTTTTATTTGTAAATAGGAGGAGCTGAATATAATAAATTGTTCCAGATGTAGGCTCTCCTGGGTAATGAGTCATTAGCAGTAATAAATTGAATTATATGATTGTTTGCTTTTGACATACTTATTTCACCACCATGGCCTCTGACACACCACAGAATGCTGGACTGTGTACTACACATGTGTAACCTTTGCATATTTGTAGATTGGAAATGTGGCATACCAGTCATTTAATACCATAGATTGTAATATATTATTAACTATGAATTGTAGCCTTAGTCATGATAGGTTCTTGGGGGGGGGGGGGTTTAACATTTATTGTGGGTTCTTATTTTATTGTTGTTTTATGTTTGTTTTTAAAAAACTTTTGGGAACATTTGAGCATTTGCCTCCACAAGAGAAATGTGGGGTACTTATTTTTTAAACAAATACCCACAATGATCCCCATCTGAGTATATTGTCCTAGTGTAGGAAACATAGTTAAGGCTGATGACAGTTTAATGTCTGCTTGTACTGGCAATTCAGCCCACCATCAAGAAAGCTGCCAAGAATGTGAGCACTGGAAGGTATGAGATCTCTCTTGAACTGCATATGGTCTACTAACAGCCCACTCTTAAGCCTACTAATGGCATGTCATCCCATTTACTGATGAACCATGTATGTTTTTTTCCAGGCAGTGGCAGCTGTACCAGTGGGAACAGGGCATAAAAACTGTGAACATAGGACACAGTATAGACCAACTTGAAAATTTTGAAGTCCCATCAGTTTCAATGGGAGAAAAGTATCAGGTACCTTGTCTTGTGTGCTCCCTGAGGAATCTGGTGATCACTGTGAGTTACAGGAAGCTGGACTAGATGGGACTTTGGCCTGATGCAGCAGGGCTTATGTTCTTATGTATGCAGTTGACTCTGCCATTGCAATAATGGGACTTAAAAATGCTAACTTTGACTGGATTGTGCTCCTAGTTTTTCCTCTGGACAACAAGATCAGGATCAAGCATCCTTGATCTTATGGGTTGTCATAAATCACTTTGCAATTAGTTAGGGCAGTGGTTCCCAAACTATTTTCCAACCACTGTCCCCTTGATTCCATAAACTCATTCCTAGTACTCCCTACCCTACCCTACCTTACCCTACCCTACCCTATAAAAATCATTATTCAGAATAGCTGTTTGCATGAACTACTAAAAAAGGTAATAACAATAAAATTCAAAACAGTAAAAATTAATTGCACATTTATTTAAAATCCAGTTAAAATGTTTTAGTTTAATTTATTCAGCAAAATTGATGATCTTGTTCCAATGATACCAGATTTTCAGATAGTCATTTAGCAAGAATCTTAGATATCATATTTCATAATTACTTCACTGTTCAGTAAATACTAATGTGATGGATGGGCTTGATGAAATGATACCAGTTTCCTGATATCTGTTTAAAGTGATTTAGCAGGAATATTAAATCACCACGTTTACCAATCTGGAGTCAATATCTTTGCTTAGAGAAAAGTTAGATGACCACAATAAAACCACGTTACCCCAAATAAGCAACAAGGAGCTTCTTAACCACTGTCCATGGTGCAGAATAACTATCAGAAATGTAACCAAAACTCTTGGTACAAGTTCTCAAATTTCTGCTTCAGTTCAGTGTCATTTTGTAACTCAGCTGGTTCTTCCTCTACTATCCCAACTTCCTCAGTGTCTGAAAATGTATGATGCATGCAAATCACTCAATCTGGAATTTCTGTTGAAAGAAGATCCTCAAGTTGCTCAGATATATCTTCATGCAGCATATCCAAACGGTCACAAAAACCTGCAGATCATCATTTTGTATCCCACCTTTCTCTTCTAGCTCCGACAGGCTCAGAAATTGGTATGGCTCAAAATGGCCCATGTTGCACCTGAATAGAGTTAACTTTAAGATTACAGATTTGCATTAAGAATATTGACCTAATTTCCTTGCAGTTTCAAGTTTATGTTATTGAACTTTGCAAATAGTTCTGATAAGTAAGCAGTGCCATGCCTCATCTCTTTGAGTTCATCACTGAACATTCATGTCTTTAAAAAATTCCATAACAGTGTCCAAAAGTTCATCAACATGTCTCAAATAATTGCCTTTTGATAGCCAATGAACCAGTATGAAACAGTAAACATGCAAAATTGTCATCATTCTCAACACAGAGCTCAACACAGTTAATTGTTGAGAGCATGGGCTTTAATTTTATTCATTGCAGTAATGACAGTGTGCAATGGCTTTTGCAGGTGATCACTGAGGTTTTTTGCAACCAGATATTGGTGATATTACTGCAATGAATAAAATTAAAGCCCATATTGGCAACCTTCAGTCTCGAAAGACCATAGTCTTGCGAGACTGAAGGTTGCCAACATGGGCTTTAATTTTATTCATTGCAGTAATGACAGTGTGCAATGGCTTTTGCAGGTGATCACAGGTTTTTTGCAACCAGATATTGGTGATAAATGACACAAGGAGTGGTAAAGATATTTGGCACTGCTTTGTTCAAGTAAGCAGCACACCCAAAGTAGCGACCAGTCATTGATGGTGCTCCATCAGCTGCAGAAGCACGTGAGTTAGTAAGCGGAATTGCTTTGTCTTTGGAGCAAACAAAATTTGACTCCCTTTTTGTATCTATTCTTAGTTGCCTTGCAAATAACTACTCTTGACCCAAACTTTATCTTCTATAAAGTGCACATAAGCAAAAAGCAAAGATTCATTCCATGGCAAATCCAGCTGTAATTCAAATTCTTTTTTCCTTAGTATGCTGTATCCCACCGCTCTCCTACCTTGCTCTCCACCCTTTTCAGCATCTACACTGGTGGGATGGTGCTGATGGCTGGTCTGCACCCTGTTGGTAGTGGCATGGATCAATGTCCATGGAGTGCCTGCTGGTGGAGAGGCTTCTGCATCAGCAGGACTGTCTGTGTGCAAATGTACATGGTGGTATGCTGGCATTTTCTCTGGTTAGAATTGAGACACAAGTCAGTCAAGAGCCTCTGAATTTGCTGATCTTGTGTACTCTCACCTTATAAACAAAAATTTCAAAAGGACTAAAAATTTCAAATGCATTTGGTATGTGTCAATATAATGACTTTATGAGATGAATGACAGGCTCATAGCAAAAGGAAACAAGTAAACTTGAGTGAAAGCATTCTGAAACTATTAGAAAGAAGAGATATGGCAGGAAGTTAGTAAGTCCTATTATTTTCCCATCATTAAAAACATATTGTGGACAGGCAAACAGATTGTGTGTTTGGTTGAGTAAATGTTCATGAAATTTCTAAACAACTAGAAGAAAGAAGCTTATTCAGTGTTATGGTGATGGAAAGACTGGAGTCTGCCAACCCACAAATAAATTACATCCTTCAAAGATGAATGTTGCAAGATTAGGTGCAGCACACTGTCCTTTTGGATCCAGCTAAATTCTACACTGAATGAGCCTAGATAAGCATTAATGGGGGGAACAAGCCTGTTTCACTACATTTTTTATTTCAGAGATAAATCAATTTTTCATAGTGTATGTCATCTACAAAATATTCTGGTATGCAAGCTTTCATTGACTACTAGTGGTAGTTGTGCAACCAGTGAGAGAGGCCTGCAAAACATTCTTTTTCCCTATTGGGAAAACAAAAGGAAGTAGAGAAATGGAAGACTGAGTAGGAAGCTTTTATGTTCCACGCTGACTCTGAGTCTATGGTAAATTCCCTTGATGGAAAAAAAATTGGGAAATGAATATGGAAAGAGGAGGAGGGACGTCTTTAAAAATTCCTGAATGGCTGAAACAGATGACTGAAAGCGCATTCCACTGGAAATTTCTCATTAAATATAATGAAGTTTGCACATGAACATAGAAAGTTGTCTTTTCTGAGTCAGGCCATTGGTCCATCTTGCTCCATATCGTTGATACTGACTGTCAGCACCTTTCCAGGATTTCAGACACAAATTCTTCCTCTGACCTACCTCTGAATTGAACTTGAGACTGTTTGCACACAGATATTCTTGCACTGAGCTACATCTGCCTCCCTAAAGATCAATTTCTGGTGCCATGAGTTATATGTCACTAACAATGCATCCGGGGGGGAAAAAAGAACACCTCTGTAAGTCTACTCCATTCAGGTTATAATTGCAAATACAGATGTTTGATATATATTTGGAATAAACAGTTGGCATCTGCAACAAAATGCTGATCCCAATGCCTATCTCCAGGATAGGGCCTCAAGCATACCAATTTTCCTTACAGGTTTCTGCTTCCTTGTTTTTTCTAACTGCCACCTTCAACCACCACTGCCACTATTATGGCTCCTCAAGATCACTGAGCATGCTTGGTCCTTGTTTTTATTTGTTTTTAACCCTGTAGCCCCTAATAGAGTGACACTGTATCATCATGTATTTTTGTTCTACTGTCAGTCTGGGGAATATAGTGGCTGCCAACCAGCAGCCTCTGAGAGCAGCACTACTGGAAGGGAGAATTTATCCCCCCCCCCCTCACACACACAGACAGATGTTCTCCTTGTCCATCATAATTCATAAGAACATAAGAACATAAGAACAGCCCCACTGGATCAGGCCATAGGCCCATCTAGTCCAGCTTCCTGTATCTCACAGCGGCCCACCAAATGCCCCAGGGAGCACACCAGATAACAAGAGACCTCATCCTGGTGCTCTCCCCTACATCTGGCATTCTGACTTAACCCATTTCTAAAATCAGGAGGTTGCGCATACACATCATGGCTTGTACCCCATAATGGATTTTTCCTCCAGAAACTCGTCCAATCCCCTTTTAAAGGCGTCTAGGCTAGACGCCAGCACCACATCCTGTGGCAAGGAGTTCCACAGACCGACCACGCGCTGAGTAAAGAAATATTTTCTTTTGTCTGTCCTAACCCGCCCAACACTCAATTTTAGTGGATGTCCCCTGGTTCTGGTATTATGTGAGAGTGTAAAGAGCATCTCCCTATCCACTCTGTCCATCCCCTGCATAATTTTGTATGTCTCAATTATAATTTTATAATTCCCCAAATATCTCCTCACTTTTGCATCCTGCTATGGGGCTGCTAACAGGGGATTGTGGTATTTAGGGCCAGTGCTGGTTTGTACTGGTATGGTGTTTCAAAATGAGTGAGGTAGTTAACAAGAATGCCTGCTTGTTTGAGAATACAGTATTGAGGAAAAATATAAAACTATGGAAAGTATATGGATGTTTCACTGGAAGGAAGTACATTTTTGCCTGGTGTTATTTGAAATTTAGCTATCAAGATCTTAAATATAAGTATTCTAATTTCACAAAATCCCAAATGAGAAGAGTCTGTATAATCATGTTATACATGACTGTGCAACTTACTTGTGTGTGAGAGAGAATTAGGAATAAGTATGACATGTTTTGAGTTATGTGAGAATGTGGAGGTATAAATGTTATTTTTATAAAATAGTTGGCTTGAAGTTTAAAATCATGTTCTTATCCTGAGCTTTAGATTAAAGATGCCTTCATTACTGCTTTGATTTATGTTACTACTCCCACTAATTTGCTTCGAGGTGCCAAAACCATCAAGGATAATCTAGATAATGCCCCTAGTTTCAACACTTGGCTTGCACCACAGTTGAAAGATTGATTTAAAAACTTCACAAGGCCACCAGATAGCTTCCAGTTGGACATGCAACTGAGCAAATTTAAACGCATAAATTATTCCTACAAAGGTCTGGAATATATTACTCAACAAATTACCTCCAGATCTACCATTTTTTCCCAGACATTAGAGCAGGAATACATTATTCATTTGGTTAAAAAAAGAATAGATTTGTAGCCGAGTCACGCCCTTTTTGGAAACAGGCCATCAGGACTAACCCAAAAGACGTGCAGAAAATAGGAAAACCCTGCTCTCGCCCACAGTAGTGATTATTCACTGCAAAGAGAATGGCTGTGTTATTTCATACCAAAGTTGCTAAAAAAATTGGGTTGTCTAGTCCAGGCTCTAAGGGCCTTACTTTCCCTTTGAGAGTTGTATAAAAGGGAGAATTTTGTCAGATGTGATTATTTTCATCCAGATGTCACATTTTCAGAGGAGAATTAGCATTCTGTCTGAAACAATAATGGTATATGTACACTGTCTGCTTTAACAATTATCGTCTCTTCGTGGGGATGTCTAGGAATTGCAGTCCTGTAACAGAAGCTAGGGATCTCTAATAGAAAATGTTCAAATTCTCTCCAAACTAAAATTCCCAAGATTCTTTTCCATACAGAGGGAAACCCCAGATGCAATGGGCCATGTAGCCTGGTTGTTTGGCTGCAAAAGGATGGAAAAACTGGTGCCAACTCCATGATGCACCTCTGATTCCAGGTTGAGGAGCAACAATATTGACAAAGCAATAGAGACACTCTGTCATCCCTACCCTCATTCTCAATTGGCTTTGGACACAACGTAGGCCTCTATGTTATCCTGGCAGTGTGGAAGCTATAGCTACAGCTTGGATCCAGTTGTGTAGCTGAGGGGAGGGGGTCACAGTACTCCAGGTGGCACTCCATGGAGGATGACAATGTTACTCCCACTGTGGCTGCTGGCATCCTGTCCCCCTACCTTGCAACCGCCCCCTTCCAGAGCTGTGGTCTGATCGTGTTTGGAGGGATTAGGTAAGGGGGCAGCCAAGGTCAGGGGATGGCCCTGGAAGTTATGCCCTGAGACGGCACTCCTTCCAACTATGCTGCTGCTTGGATCCTCCCCACATTGTCAGGGTAACATAAGAACTCTGACCTAAGAGGGTCAGAGTCCATATTGAATCTCCTAACCATGCCAGCATTGAATGTCCCAAAAACTGGGACTGCACTGGCATGCTTAGGAACTGCATTGTGGACCCCACCCACCTGGCACACGTTGTCTTCTTACATGGAATCCCAGTAGAATGGAAAGAACTGCACTGCATTGGGTTCCATAGCCCAACATCACACTTAAAGGGAGCTTTAGATGTTTCTACAAAGAAGAGGGTATGCCACAAACAATATTTCAAATTTCTCCAGAAGTCCACAAGTAATCAGAGAGGGCTCCACAATCAACCCTGAGCCTTATGTTGTGCATACCTGATCTAGGGAATTCCTATTACCAAACGTGTGCCATGTTGATTCTTGTATGAATCTGAGTCCTTGAAAACAGTAGTTGTTGCTATATCCCAAGCCAGTTCCAATAGAAATGGCTAAGAAAATGCAGATTATAAGTTCAACGTGGCCCATAGGATGACTAGAGTGACCTTGGTGCTGCAAAAGACACCAGCAGTAAGATGCGTAGTGGTGGAAGATAGTGACAAATGCCATGAGTGCCACTCTCTGTGCCCATTTGAATATAGCATATGATTAAGAAGTCAAACATTTGGCATGGGACCCTATGGCATTAACTGCTTCGGTAGGACAGGTTAAATCAAAAGTAGTATACAAACATATAAATAAGTAATGTCAGGGCATTCATATTTCATATTCATCAGTTCCCGTAAAATGCTAACTTCACAAAGGTAACAGTTCACAAAACACCTTGGCTATTGTTCCTCTGGCATCCAGAGAACTTTGTTTTTGCACTGCATCCAAGAATACATTATAAATGAAATATAGCAAGTTGATTATACCTCAGTGTAGTTCAGTGTCAGATCGGAATGGTTGGCACATCGCCCATATCTTGAAACTGATGAGCCCTACATCAAGTTCTTTAACCAGTAATTCTTTGAACACATTTTGGCCGAAGTGAAGGCTTTTGCACATTGAAAAAAAAGAAAGAAAAAAGATGATGAGCCAGTCTTCAAGTTGCAAAAAGTCCACTTTTATTTTTGATTTCTGATTGCATAATTTCTGATTGCATAATCGTTTGAGACACTTTTCTCATATCACGTATCTATTCTTGCCAAACAAGTATGATATTTACACTTCTTATAAAAAAATTGAAAACCACAGTTGTTCTTTAATAACAGTTCAAAACCTTGTCAGAAGCTTCCTTGGTCATGATGTCTGTCTACATGGTCAGTTCAAGCCTAAAGCAGGAATCTGCAGGTGATTCCGCCTCCCCCCCCACCCCGGAAACGTTTAAAACAGAGGTGCCCAAACCCCGGCCCTGGGGCCACTTGCGGCCCTCGAGACCTCTCAATGCGGCCCTCAGGGAGTCTCCTGTCTCCAATGAGCCTCTGGCCCTCTGGAGATTTGTTGGAGCCCGCTCTGGCCCAACGCAACTGATCTCAGCGTGAGGGCGACTATTTGACCTCTCATGTGAGCTGTGGGATGAGGGCTCCTTCCATTGCTTGCTGTTTCACATCTGTGATGCAGTAGCGGCAGCAAACAAAAGGACAGCCTTGCTTTGTGCAAGGCCTTTTATAGCTTCACAAGACCTTCATTCATTCATATAAGTTCATCTTTAATATATTCATTTATGTAAACTTATGTAAATTTATTCAAATTTAAAATGTAAATTAATTCTTTTTTCCCCTGGCCCCCTACACAGTGTCAGAGAGCTGATGTGGCTCTCCTGCCAAAAACTGTGGACACCCCTGGTTTAAAAGATACAGAAGTTTTACCAGCTAACATTCATGAACTGAGAAGCCATCTGCTAACAGAATTGAAAGTTGGCTTTCAATTCTGGCTTGAGCTGGCTTGGGTAGCAGACAGGCAGTAAAACTGTCTTATTAAGGAAGCACACATCACTGTGCCTTCTGGCTTTACTTTCAACTAGTCCTGGAAAATCTACAGGAATCCAACGCTAAGGATAGATCAAAGCTACTTATATGTTCCACATCACCACAAATATTATTTCATCATGAGCTTGCTCCTTGGGAATGGAATAAGAACATAAGAGGAACCCTGCTGGATCAGACCAAAGTCCATGTAGTCTGCCATTTTGTTTCTCACATCATGCATCTGATGAAGTGGACTGTAGTTTACAAAAGCAGATGGTGAAATAAATTGGTTAGTCTTTAAGGTGCTACGAGATGCTTTGTTGAAAGAGGCTAACCCAACTGCCTCTCTGGAAGTTGCTTCTCACAGTGACCAGCCAGGTGACTCCAGGGAACCCGCAAGAAGGGCATGAAGGCAATAGCAGGGCTTGAATGTACATGGAAATAGAACATGGAGGTTCTGAGGGCCAATTCAGCCCATGAGGTGGACAGAAACAGCCACTTCAAGAGACAGGCTAGAGCAGATGATAAACTGATGAGGAGTGCCCTGCACCCTACAGCCTCCTTTTAATCTGCCACCTACCCATCTGCTTGCTGAGAGAGAGAGAGAGCAAGAGGAGGATCAGAGCAACAACAATTTTTGCTGTTCTCTAGCACCTCAGCCCACAAGCAATAATGGCAACAGTGCTGGAGGAAGGAAAAGGAGCAATCCTGTTTGATTGCCTTCTTCCTTCTTGCCCTGGATGGAGGTGGAGCGTCCTCTCCAGTCCCCTGACCTTAAGCGCTGCTGCCTGTTGGTTCTTTTCCTGTTGCTTCTTCAAGTACACAGACTGGACAGAGCATGCTGAGAAGAGTTCTCTTCTGCTCCCAACATGTTTTGCCCAGGCTGTGAGTTTGAAGAAGTGGCTGAGTGGGAACTAGCAGGCTGCCAAGCTCATGGCAGGAAGAACGTGATGTTAAAGTGCTGCCACCACTGCCATCATTTTTGCTTCTCTTCTGCTGATGTGGATGCAGGGGTACACGCCTCACTCATGCAGGTGCAGCGACTTCAGGCACAGTTTCCATTGGGCTGGATATTAAGGTTCCCTATAGTCATCATGGCTAAAAGTCACTGATAGACCTATCTCTTATTAATTTGTCTAATCCTGTTTTAAAGACATCTAAACTAGTAAACACCACCACATCTAATTCTATAAATTACGTAAATAGGGTTAGATGAAGAAGTGCTTCCTGGAGTCTGGGGGCTGGGTTCAATGTTATCATGTTCTCTTGCTGTGGTTTGTTACAGAGTAGTTGGCAACCTTCAGTCTTGAAAGACTATGGTATCGCGCTCTGAAAGGTGGTTCTGGAACAGCATCTAGTGTGGCTGAAAAGGCCGATTCGGGAGTGACAATCCCTTCCACACTGGGAGCAAGTGCAGTCTGTCCCTGGTCTGTCTCCCTGGCTATGGGCCTTCCTTCTTTGCCTCTTAGCCTCAGACTGTTGGCCAAGTGTCTCTTCAAACTGGGAAAGGCCATGTTGCACAGCCTGCCTCCAAGCGGGCCGCTCAGAGGCCAGGGTTTCCCACTTGTTGAGGTCCACTCCTAAGGCCTTCAGATCCCTCTTGCAGATGTCCTTGTATCGCAGCTGTGGTCTACCTGTAGGGCGCTTTCCTTGCACGAGTTCTCCATAGAGGAGATCCTTTGGGATCCGGCCATCATCCATTCTCACGACATGACCGAGCCAACGTAGGCGTCTCTGTTTCAGTAGTGCATACATGCTAGGGATTCCAGCACGTTCCAGGACTGTGTTGTTTGGAACTTTGTCCTGCCAGGTGATGCCGAGAATACGTCGGAGGCAGCACATGTGGAAAGCATTCAGTTTCCTCTCCTGTTGTGAGTGAAGAGTCCATGACTCGCTGCAGTACAGAAGTGTACTCAGGACACAAGCTCTGTAGACCTGGATCTTGGTATGTTCCGTCAGCTTCTTGTTGGACCAGACTCTCTTTGTGAGTCTGGAAAACGTGGTAGCCGATGCGTTTGTTTAGCTCAGTATCGAGAGAAAGAGTGTCGGAGATCGTTGAGCCAAGGTACACAAAGTCATGGACAACCTCCAGTTCATGTGCAGAGATTGTAATGCAGGGAGGTGAGTCCACATCCTGAACCATGACCTGTGTTTTCTTCAGGCTGATTGTCAGTCCAAAATCTTGGCAGGCCTTGCTAAAACGATCCATGAGCTGCTGGAGATCTTTGGCAGAGTGGGTAGTGATAGCTGCATTGTCAGCAAAGAGGAAGTCACGCAGACATTTCAGCTGGACTTTGCTCTCAGTCTGGAGAGGTTGAAGAGCTTTCCATCTGATCTGGTCCAGAGATAGATGCCTTCTGTTGTAGTTCCAAAGGCCTGCTTCAGCAGGACAACGAAGAAGATCCCAAACAAGGTTGGTGCAAGAACACAGCCCTGCTTCATACCGCTTCGGATGTCAAAGGGGTCTGATGTGGAGCCATCAAAGACAACAGTGCCCTTCATGTCCTTGTGGAAGGATCTGATGATGCTGAGGAGCCTGGGTGGACATCCAATCTTGGGGAGAATCTTGAAGAGGCCATCCCTGCTGACCAGATCAAAAGCCTTCGTGAGATCTATGAAGGCTATAAAGAGTGGCTGTCGTCGTTCCCTGCATTTCTCCTGCAGTTGTCTAAGGGAGAATACCATATCAGTGGTGGACCTGTTGGCTGATATGCTAAAGTGGTTAAGGACTTTTCTAATTACTTGTGTTACCTTAAAATGTTGGCAAAGAGCACAAGGACAGTGAGAAAGTTCTTTAACATGCTCTTTGAAAGGGCATAGAAAATAATAAATTAATGTCCATCCCTATTAGTAATGGAAAGAAAGTTGCAGGCCTGCCAAAATTCAGAGAGTTATATTTGGAAATGTAAGTGTTTTTATCATAGAGAGGAACCTGCCAGGGCCTTAAAAACATAGACAGAAATAGCACTGTTACAGCCTAATTCACGTCTTACTATTAAAGTTCTCATTTAATTCTAATTATGCCTGCCTTGCCTTTGACTAGCATAAAAGCAATTGCACTTTGCCATCTGGTTTTATTTTTCAAGAACTACAGCTCAATTTTATAAAGGAAAATATGAGGAAAAGTTACATTTAATACTTCACTTAGCAGCAATTCACCATAAAACCATAGTTTAAACGGCATGGAATAATGTGGTGTAGTTTAAATTGCATGCAGTAATATGGTGTAAACAGAATTTTTTAATGATAAATTTGTAGGAAGCACATATAAATTCTAGATGTAAATATCAAGAAACTTCTGTTTTTTTGAATATTGTTCTTGTATATATTTAGGATCAAACTACATGGGCAGTTTTGACATCTGGCTCAAGGATATTTGCTTCTATTTTTAAAATGGTGGGAGGGGGGTCAATGACAGATAGTGGAGCAGGTGAAGGCTGGGACCTTGCTTAATCCTATCCAATTTTCCAGTACCAGTGCAGCTGTGCCAATGGGGCGTGCACTGCATCCTGTGGTGGGGAGGCAGTCATAGAGGCCTCCTTAATTATTAATTATTATTAACAGTATTTATATACCGCTTTTCAACTAAAAGTTCACAAAGCGGTTTACAGAGAAAAATCAAATAACTAATGGCTCCCTGTCCCAAAAGGGCTCACAATCTAAAAAGATGCAAAAAGAACACCAGCAGACAGCCACTAGAAAAGACACTGCTGGGGTGAGGTGGGTCAGTTACTCTCCCCCTGCTAAAAAGAGGAGCACCCACTTGAAAAAGTGCCTCTTACCCAATTAGCAGGGGTAAAATTAGCAGGGTTAACATTTGTTCCCTTACCTCAGGGCTGCATTGCAGCTGCACTGGTGATGTAATGTTGGATGGGATTGGGCCCTAAACCCCTCAAGCCTTGAGACTATTCATTTGGGCTGCCTCATTACAAGAAATGGATTGAGTATTTTTTGCAAACAAGCAAACAAAGATGTCAGGGTTTCCCTGACTTGCCTGGGAGCGTATCTGCCTGGGAGCCAGCCCCCATGCTGAGTGGCGGCAGCAGCAGGGGAAAGCTGCCTTAGCCCCTGCAGCTCGCAGAGGAAATGGAGCCACGGGGCTGCCACAGGCGGACCCTCACACCTGCCCGGAGGGCAGTAGTGAGTCCAGAGGGGACTGGTCTGTGGACTTCTGGGAGCAGGCTATGGCAAGCCACGACCGGGCACTCAGTGGCAAACCTGGCCTGTTCCTGAGCCGGGTACTGGGGCTAAGGGGGACAAAGCCAGTCCTTGACTAGATGGGTGGACCTTCAGCAGAATACCTCCAGGGTTCGCCATTGTCCCCTTGCCTGCCGGTCTGCAGGTGCAACACTGCCCTCAAGCCCAGTCCATTCCAGGAGTGAGGATGTGGGCAGCAGTTCCTGCAACCTGGGTGGCAGACAAAGCAGAAGGGAGAGGCACAGTTTCGAAGAGAGAGAGAGAGAGAGAGAGAGCCAGCATTATAACCCTCACAGGGAGGAAGGGGCTGAGCCTAAGGGGGCTGACTCCAGCATAAAGCCCAGCCTGCCCAGCAATGAAGGCAGGTCTGGTTAGCCTGGCCAGCCTGGCTAGGCTACTGGCTGGAGCAGATGTTGGCTAGCCCATGACCTAAAGCAGCCTGAGACATGAGAGTCCCAGATGGTGGGGAGAAGGACCCAGGTGATGCAAACCCCCTCCCCCACAACCCTACTGAGGCCACTTGGGCCAGGCTGACACTGCTGAGGTCAGACCCCAAGGTGCGCCGCTGCTGCCTCCTGTGACCCTGTTAGTCTCCTGTGTCCCAGGCCCCACAAAGTAAATAAATAAATTCTAAATCACCTTTCTAAAAGTCTCATAAAGCTAGGTGGATCCCGATATCCAACAGAGTATCATTTTTAAAAGTGGGTCTCAGTGCTAAAAAGTTTGTGATCCACTCCATTAGAACATTGATTCATTTCCTGACCAAAAACATATGAGGAGAAAAGGACTTTTACTTTCAATGTGAGTAGCACAATGCATTTATAGTCCATTGGAAAGAAAATTGTGTGAAAAGTGTATAGGGGGAGGACCCATACACCCTCATCAGAGTAAGATTATTTTAGGGTTCATTTCTTAAAAAGTGTGTTTCAGTTTCAGTGAAAGTATTGACTCATCGTAAGGAATGTATTCCATTACAGCTCTGCTGGCTTGCATGATAACTTCATGTAGAACCAGTTAGTTACCATGGTGACGGTGACCAACACACACAAAACCAGGAACCTTTTTGAGACTAGTCAGAGCATTTTTCGTGACCACCCCTAGTTCCAGTGTTTGTAACTTGTCTTAATTTTTTTTGTTCAGGGTGGGACCAAGCTCTCTGGAAAAGAGGATAACACCCACCTTGCCCCTCCCTCTCCCCTGGGGCTCTCTGTATTTTTTTTCTCAGATGATCAGAGTAAACTACAACTATTATTCCATTTTCAACTACCTCTCAACTGATGTAACTGAAATTAGTTTATTCCTAAGATGTGTGTCTTCATACTGTTTAGGGAGGGAGGGGTATTTCTTTCCCCCTTTCTTCTTTATTCAGCAGCCCAGTCCTAGGCTATGCTGGTGCTACATCCAGTGCAGCTTCGGAACAGGTTCGGGTTAAGGGGATATTTTACTCCTTACCTCAAGCAAAGCCCCTTGGATCCACGCCAACTATATATAGCGTGGATCAAAACCAAGAAGCCTGTGTAGGCTGCCTGGCCAGGGAACAGCATGGGTGCAGGATGGGTGTTAGGATGCAGCATGCACCATCACTGCTGATCCCACCTCCTCACGGGCCTGATCCTGCCCTGTTCTGCCCTCCCCTGTCCAAAAACACCCCTTCCCATACTCCAAACACCTTCTTGCCACCCGCCCCATGTCCCGCATTGCCCAGTGTAATATTATTTGTGCCATCTTGCACAGGGTCAGGATCCTGCACTGCTGGGCTGGCAAGGGCCTTTGTGCCAGCCCAGGAGTAGTCGCAAATGTGCCTTATGGCACATTGGCAACACTCTGAACCAGCAAGGGGATGGCCATGCCGACTTAGCAGTTAGTTATGATTGTGTTGTTAGATATTGTGATTATATTTCTTTAGGATCACCTTTCTCTGGACAGCTCACTCTTTCAACACACTATTATTATAAGCAAGTTGGTATTTTTTTTTACAGATTAAACAGCACAGGCAGCCCAATCCTGAGTTTCCCAGTGCCAACTGGAGCAGCGGCATCAAAGCGGTTACTGCTGTATCCAGTGATCACCAGGAAGCTGCTAGGAGTCTTCTTGGGGGAAGGGGATTTTTGTCCCCTTCTCCCAGGGAAAGCCCCAAGCCTTCCCTGTAGGGGTTAATAACATAAAAAAACATAAGAATAGCCCCACTGGACCAGGCCATAGGCCCATCTAGTCCAGCTTCCTGTATCTCACAGCGGCCCACCAAATACCCCAGGGAGCACACCAGATAACAAGAGACCTGCATCCTGGTGCCCTCCCTTGCATCTGACAAGCCCATTTCTAAAATCAGGAGGTTGCACATACACATCAAGGCTTGTAATGGATTTTTCCTCCAGAAACTTGTCCAATCCCCTTTTAAAGGCAACTAGACCAGATGCCGTCACCACATCCTGTTCCACAGACCAACCACACACTGAGTAAAGAAATATTTTCTTTTGTCTGTCCTAACTCTCCCAACACTCAATTTTAGTGGATGTCCCCTGGTTCTGGTGTTATGTGTGAGAGAGTGTAAAGCGCATCTCTCTATCCACTTTATCCTTCCCATGCATAATTCTGTATGTCTCAATCATGTCCCCCCTCAGGCGTCTCTTTTCTGGGCTGAAGAGGCCCAAACGCTGTAGCTTTTCCTCATAAGGAAGATGCCCCAGCCCAGTAATCATCTTAATTGCTCTCTTTTGCATCTTTTCCATTTCCACTATGTCCTTTTTGAGTTGTGGTGATCAGAACTGGATGCAATACTCCAGGTGTGGCCTTACCATTGATTTGTACAATGGCATTATATTAGCCATTTTGTTCTCAATACTTTTTCTAATGATCCCAAGCATAGAATTGGCCTTCTTCACTGCCGCTGCACATTGGGTCAACACTTTAATTGACCTGTCCACCACCACCCCAAGATCCCTCTCCTGATCTGTCACAGGCAGCTCAGAACCTATTAGCCTATGTGTGAAGTTTTGATTTTTTGCCCCAATGTGCAAAAAAGGCTTCTCAAGTCTGCACCAGCTATTTTGCTGTGTCGGGGTTTCCGACCTGTGTTGGGCCTTCTGACCAGTTTCTCCCTCCTGCCCCTGTTCTTACCCCACACCCTGCCCTCCCCCATCCTGATTCACCTACTCCCTGCCTCCCCCCACCCAAAACTACTTAACACTGGCCAGTGCTGCTGGAACACTGGCCAGCCCTCCACACGACTTTGGCCCAGTGCCAGCGGCCCCACTCTCCAGGTGCCACAGATATGCCTTATGGCATGTTTGCAACACCCAGTACCCTAAGAATAGCCCAATCCTAAATGTTTGTCCCATGTTGGTCTCATCCCCAACTCAAATGGTTTATAGTCTCTTCCTCCCTCCCCCCCCCCCCGAAGATTTTGTCACTCTGGCATTGATCTTTCACTCAAGATGGTTTGCATTTCAGAGATTATGAATGAGAAAAACAATCATATTAGATAAAATGAAAGAAACTTAAAAGCAAATGCAAAATTGGGCCAGGGTCCTGGTACTGGGAAAAGGAGGGTAACTTTGACCTCACAGTGTCACAGTTATTGATACAAATTACCCCTCGCAGTTATTTTACTCTGGGGCAAATGTACTGGTACCACATAGGTACCTTTCTTAGCACCAAGACTCTACTCAATTTGTTCCTGTGCACTCGCTTTTAAGGGAGATCCATACAGATCTCTTGCCACTTTGTTTGGCCTAGTACTGCCAATCAAAAGACTTGTGCTTGTAGGTTTGACACTGTGTTATCTTTTCAATTCACCTCTGTTCTAAAAATACACACATCTATAGCAATAGACAGATTGGCATGCACTAGTGTCATCACATTGATGTCAATGCTAGGTGAACAAGCAGGTTTTTCAAGTCTGCTGTCTTTCTGAATTCCAATCTGTTACTGATCACTAAATATCTTATTCATTACTGTAATGGTGGTAGCTGTGCACCTGGATGGATAGCTCCACAAAATGCTTATATGGGGGAGTGTCTAAATGAATCATGTTTAATCCTGTTTCAGACTCATCAAATTTGTGATGTGAAAGTCTTTGCACAGTTCCACTATAATGCATGCAGTGATTAAGTTCTTCTTGGCAGAATAATGCCCCCCCCCCCCCACTCTGCAGTACTGCACCAACTCTATAATGTCCATCCAAGAAGCACAAATCATTATGTGGATACATCAGCATCCTGAATCCCAACCTAATTACAGATGTTCTGGTGTGAAACTATCATGGATTTTTAGACTTTGAAGATTTCAAGTTTGCTTTCTGATTATGAAATAACAGTGATAGATGCTTCACCATTTTTAATCATCAAAGATGCTATGCTACTTACAACCCAATCCTATTTTTGGCCAGCTTTCTGGGTGCAGCAGCACTGATGCATGCTCTGCTGCATCCTGCAGGCTGGTTGGGAACTATGGTATGATGGAGAGGTAAGTAAACAAAATTTCTACTCTGCCATTGATGCTATTGTTCCCAGTGGGCCTGCTTGGATATGTGGCACCTCTTTGGCTGGAGCAAGTCTAAGTGGAACCAAGATGGTATGCAAAACTGGGTGAGGGCATGTGATATCAGTGGTACTTTTGCTGCTGATAACTGTATGCCTCCTGTTGGCCCTGATCATCACTGCGAGCCTCCCTCTCCCCACCCACAGCACACACCCCATGTCAACTCACGTCCTACTTAATTGATTGGATTTTATCATATGAGAAGTGTTAAAAATTTTCTTGTTTGATGGTGTCACTTTCAGCCATGGCATCACTTCTAGGTTAATTGCATTACTTCCGGTGGATCCCAAAAGATTTTCATTCTAAAATGTGGGTCCTGATGCTAAAAGGTCTGAGAAGCACTGATTAGTTTACCCAGAGCTAAGTTCACATAGGGGCCAATCCTATCCAATTTTCCAGGGCCTGTGCAACTGTACCAATGGGGCATGCACTACATCTTGTTGTGGGGCAGCAGTCACAGAAGCCTCCTTAAGGTATGGGAACCTTTGTTTCCTTACCTTGGGGCTGGAAAATTGGATAGGATTGGGCCCTTAGTGAACTTTGGGAAGCTGGAATGAAGAACCACTGCTTCCTTCTGCCCTGGAAGGAAGTTTTATCACTTAGCTGTAATTATATCATCAGTCTACCTCAGTGTTATTCAAACTGTGAGGCACAGCTCTTTAGGGCAGCGCCAGGAACTCAAAAGGGAGGCGTGGGGTGTCCTCTCACAATGATACAGTCACACCCCTGGGCAGAATACATCTTCTGGTTGGTTCCTAGTTGGTTCCTAGTTCCCAGCCTGGGATCTGTTCTCTTCAAAGTGAAATCTCTCTTTTCAACCCCTCCCTCTTCCACTGGCCCCTTTCATCTCCAAACCTTCCCACTTTCCTCCCCCTCCCCTTAAAGTTGTTTCCATGCAGTTGGCAAAGGGGGAGGGGAGAGACAAGCACACACTGTACTTGGCCAGGAGCAGAAAAAGGGTACTGTTTTTAAAGTGATTTATTAATCTTGTTTGACTGAAGAGGAGAGGCTGTATTTTTAAAGTGATGAATCTTGCTATTTGAAGGGAATACTTATCAGCCATTGATGAAGTGATTGCCAGCCCAATCCTAGCCACACTTTCCTGGGAGTAAGCCCCATTGACTCTAATGGGACTTACTTCTGAGTAGACATGCATAGGCTTGAGCTGTGCCTCTCCTAGTATAGGAGACAAATCAGCTTCCTAACCAAACCCTTATCAGCTCTGATATATTTTCATGGTCTATTTTTGTTTTCCCCACCAGCTGCTGGAAAAATTTAATTTCATTAAATAAATAAAGGGTTCAATCCTATCCAAGGAGAATGGGAGAAATGACTAGTTGGATTGGGTTCCACAGGGGTGTGTGTATGTGTGTAATGTTGGTCAGACTGGTTGTTCACAAAGTTCATTTGATAAAACAATTCTATTGGTATGCTTACAGTTTAAAAAAATGAGTCCTCCTGGACCAGACAAAATCTACATACTCCAGTGTCCTGTCTCCAACAGTGATCAGCAGCTGATCATCTATAGAGCATGTATATTGCTGTGTATTAAAAATATATTTTAAGATCTGCATTCAATTAATGATATGATTAATATAATTAATATAGTTAATATATATTTAATATTTAATTATAATAAATATAATATTATATTTAATATAGTTAATATTTCTGGTCACTTCCTGTTTAATGATGTCACTTCCAGTCCTCAGGAACATGATGGGGAGTCATGGCCAACAGCCATGGGGGTCAAGGGTCAAAGTTTGAATACCACTGGTCTACCTGATTGGGTATGGGAGCCCAGCTGGGTATCTTTTTCACCCCCACTCAGGTGGAGAACTGGTGGGAACATGAGCCAATCAGCAAGTTCTTTCCTGACTCCTGTGGGAATTCTGACTCAAAGGGAAGAGAAAGTGACTAATGGCACTTCACAGAACAAAGGAACAATCAAGTTGCCAGTGAATTTCAGCAACTGAATGGCACAGACTACTGCTGATGAGTTAAAAGTGTTTCCCCAAACACAGGAAAACAGACAGAAAATATACAGAAACTCAGGGAAATATAAGGATTCATTACACATACCTTTTAATCAGATACTTGAGGTACATTCAGAGATGCATTTCATGCATATCCAACATGGCATTCATGTGCTAATCCAGAAACAGAGGAAACTAGCAAAGCAGGTGCCCTTTTGTTTTTGTTCTGCCACAGTATGATTCCTGCTGGTTATACACATGGCCAATGCTGATTGTACTTTCATAGTTCCCTTGGAGAAAGGAAAGGTAGGAAACCAGCATGTTATGGCCTTATGAGCCCTTGCAGACTATGCAGTCATTGGTTGCCATCTATTCTGCTCTACTTCAAAATAATTTCTCTAAGCACACTTGTACAGAAATAAATTTCAATAAAATTGAACTATTTTCTTTTCCAAATAAGGTGCAACCAGCTGTTTTAAATACAAATACTCTGGCTTAATTGCTTCCTAGACTGAGTTCTTAAGGCTTTAATTCACTGGAGCCAGAATACAAAACAACTTACTTCTTGTAAGGAACAAGTGGTGCTTGTAAAAACACATACTTACAGAGTTACCAATTAACTCCACTCCTGTACTTGCATATTCTTTATATCAGAGGCAGATCTTTTACATACAAGAAAAAAACAAAAGCCTCATTGGTGCTACTAACTTTTAAAACATCCGTGTTTGGTTCTTATAAAAAAAAGGATTGTAGAGGTGGCTTATATTCACAAATCCGAATTAAACTTTTCTTATATTAATTAGAGGACCATCACTTCTGCATTAATTTGAGACATTCTTGATTTTTTTTATGAAGAATTGAGCCAATTAATAATGCTCTGTGCATTTTAGATACAGTTAGTATATATGGATGGTTAAATCATAATTGCTGGAAATCTGCCAATTTGTATTTTTGCCTTTTGAAAATGCCAAATCAGTCTGTGTTTTTGCTATACATGCAGCACAATCCTATATACTTACTCAAAGGTAAGTAATTTTGTATTCAATGAGACTTCCAAGGAAGTGTGCATAGAATGGCAGCATAATTTCTTTGAACCTCTGTCTAACCCACTGCACACATTCAAAAGAATCAAGTGACAACAGACATAATGATATTCAATTGAAATCAGATTTTTCATCCATTCTTTGCATGCTGACTTGAAAGAAAATTCCACTCAATGGAATTGGAGCTAAATAGAACTTGTGGGCAAACTACACTTTATACACAAGTGCCCTGATGGCCATTTTAAATTATCAAACGTAGCTTTAGAGTAGTTTTTCTCCACTGCAATTGTCTCTCCCCAGTAGTCACTTCTAAGTTTCTTCTCCTCCTATGGAGTTCCAGTCACATATTCAACATTCAAGAAAAGTATAAAATAAATTTTAAGAACACTCATGAAAAAAAAAGTTGAACTGAGTAAAACAGATTGTTTATTCTTGCTTTTCATTCTAGATTTATTACAGTGAATGAGGCTTTGGAACAGATTCCCCAGGGAGATACTATGGAAGCCCAACCGATTGAGTAATTTAGAACTACTCTGGACAGTCTTGTATTCAGTAATATTGTACTGTGGGGAAAAAATGTGGGATTGGCAAGAAAGGGAACAGCTGACCTAATTGGGTTTTCCATTTCTCAGTTGTAGGAATCTGTAATTTATGACTGCAAAAGAATGCAGTTTGAGAGACAATACTTCTCAAGATGTTCTTTTGCTCAGAGTCACATTTTCTCATGTGTCTTTTGTGCAATTATTTCAAATATCATCAATGCATAGGAAAGACAGAAGAACAGACTCACATGTGAGTCTGTTCAATTATTATTTAATAATAAAAAAATCAATCCATGCAACTATGAAGACCTCTTGAAACTACAGTGTTAAATATGGCATCAGGTTGCTTGCCTGCCATTTTCATACTAACTAGCTGAACTTAGTGTTGCAGTGGTATTTAAGTGTGTAGAATGGAACACAATGACACTAGTGCAACATTATAGTTTATGATGATATGTAATGGCTTCATTTGCCAACCCAGAATGTTGGTTGAAGAATTGTGTACTGGTTTGGCCATGTTAACTAATAGCTGTTAGATATGGATAAAAACAGTCTGGTAGACTAGTCTCCTGTTCAGCAGTCACCTGATTTCAAGTGTCTGTACTTGGTGCTAGGTGTGTGAGACAGCCTCAGGAATTTGTTGGTGTACCACCCACCATGTCACCTAAAAATCTGTTTGCTGTAGCTAGCAGAGATGGTCTTAGGGTGGCGTTGACTTTGAGGATCTCTAGTTTTCACTGAGTGCAGCTACTGATTTAACCACTTCCATGACAATCCTATATCTATCTCAAATATGAACTGGCTCTACACCAACAGTTCCCAAAGTAGTGGATCATGACCCATCATGGGAACTAGAAGTGGGCCATTCATCCTTAAGAGAATTGGCCCAGGAATGGGTGCTCCGACATCACGGCAGTGATTGGAACACTGCAGGACCCAAGGCCATTTGAACATATCTGGGGGTGTTGTGAAGCCTTCCGTAGGGTCCTGGAAGCTCGCAGCCCTGTCTGTGTGCCTCCATGATGCAGCAGTGAGTTTTGATAGCTGATTGAAGCTCACTTCCGGTTTTCGATCAGATTGCTCTGCAACAGGATTGTGTTGTAAAAGAGACAAAAACAAGCCTGCAATGCTCTAATAGAAGTACTATGTTGGTGAAGGGTAAATATGTCATAACCGTTAAAAAAAACCAAGACTTTATTAAAAGTTACATTTCTCTTATATTTCACCATGCTTGGAAGTATGGCCTAGGGAACTGGAACTTAGCTAAAGCCCAAAGAACTCATAACCCACTCCCCCCAGAGTGTACCTGTCCAGAGCAAATGACTCCCAAGTTGTAACAGAGCCTTTAGATAGCCCGTTATGAAATTCCATAAAGTACTATATCAAAAATGGCACACACTGTTTTGCTTGTCATAGTGCCTAAAATACTTCTTTTAAGTCCCATATAAAAGGTGTGGTTGTTTTGTTTAAATTCCACTTGAAAAAGTGCATTTCTTAACTATAACATTTCTACATGCTCCACTCTAATGTTGCATTTATATTGTTTGTACGTATTTAATTAGTTGTGAATGTTATAAAAATGTGTCACATATATTAGAGAATATCTGAAAGAAACAAGCTGGAGAAGAATTTTGCATAATAGGTTCCTAGCATAGCCCAGGTCAATGAAATATGATATATCTCAATTAAACATGCCAACAATACAATTTGGCTAAGCATTTTTCAGAAAAATTACCCCATTTTGAATATTTTATTTTGCTTTTGAAGTGAATATCATAATTAGAACATCTACTTCAACTGCAGTCATTTAAGTATAAAGTCAAATATTTCTTAGATCTTTTGCCATAGACTCCTAAAGACTAAAACAAAATAAACTTTTTCCTGATTAAAGTTTCAGATGTTTCAACACATTGTACACTAATTTAGATTAATCACATTATTCCAAGTTTATGAAATGAAGCAAAATATGAGTTTTGTTAATGTAACTGAGCTATGATTCTTTGATATATGGGACAGAGTCACTGAAAGGAATTCTGTCAGGGGGTACAAAGTTTTTTGGGGGCCTCTTCCCTTTTCCCTTCAAAAGAGAATTTGGCTCCCAGGCCCCCTTTTTGATGCTGGGCTCAGGAGTCACCCCCCCCACACACACCCTCCTCTCAAAGGCCCAGGGGACCCATAGGACTCTCCACAAAATATACATATTTTTCCTCACACCTGTAGCAAAAATACACACTTACCTGAGAGCAAGTCCCCCATGTTTGCTTCTGAGTATAAATGTATAGAATTGTGCAGTTAGTCAAGCAAAGGAGGGAGCTGCATGGGCATACAGGGGATTTATATGGACCTCTTGATTTCCCTAATGTCCCTGGTGCTTTGACTGAGCGTCTCAAACTTTAGTGTTCCACTCACCCACAAGTATCAGATAGAGCAACAAGAAAAAAAATACTTGCTGTTTTCTTTTTGCTTCCTCAGGGCCCAATCCTAAGCTTTGCATGCTCGCTCACCGCTGGCACACATTGTTGCAAATGTGCCATAAGGCACGTTTGCGGGCCCTAGCACCAGTGCTCTGCTGCTGTGAGTCCAGTGTTAGGCTAGTGCCAGAGGAGCGCCAGAGCTCCATCACTCAGCAGTCGCGTGGACCGCTAAGCAGCAGAGAGGTTGGTGGGAGTGCGGGGGAGGCGAGCAGGTGGCGTTCTGGAGCAGGGGGAGGTGGCAGGAGGGTGGGGAGGAAGACTTCCGGGGAGGGGGAGGGGCAGGAGGAAGGCAAGACTGGTGGAGCTTTGCTCCACTTGATACAGAGGCTCTTCATTCTACACCAACCTTTGGGTTGACGTAGAATTGAGTAGCCCCATTGTGGGGCTACTTGCTTTACCTGGGGAAGGGGACGAAAGTCTCCTTCTCCTGAGGAGGAGGTGGTACTGTCTGGAGTGTGTTGGATGCGGCGGCAACCATTTTTGGTGTCACTGCCGCCCGGTGTGCCGGGCAGCTCAGAACTGGGCAGTCAATTCTTGCGGATAACGTTTTGTTCCATGGACAGTAATAATTCTATGAACCTAACCCAACTGTGGTTCAGACAATATGTTGAACTGGTCCAACCCACTATGTGATGCATAAGCATAAAATTCTTTGTTAATTCTGGTGTGTTATTCTGTTATAGTAATATTTAAATCGCATGTGATGGACTGACAGCCCAATCTTGAGCTGCCCAACACCCAGAGGACCTGCGACGCTGAAATGGCTGCTGCTGTATCCAATAGCTGGTGGGCAGCCGCTGGTGTCTCTTTGGGGGGGTGGCACATTTGTTCCCTTCCCTCAGGTAAGAGGGCAGGTCCTGCAATGGGGCTACTCACTTCTGCACTGGCTATTTAGCTGGTGCAGAGTAATGTAGCCCCATGTCAGACCAGGAGGGCCAACAAGGGGTTCTGAATTTGGTGAAGCAGGGTTCCACTGGTCCCACCCCACTCCCTCCCACCTCTTTTCCCCTGCCCTCCCTCCACCCCATATTGCCTCCCTCCACCTCCACTCACCTCTCTGCTGCCCAGAGCAAGGGACAAACTCCGGGCAGCACGTGATGGGCATCCAGCCAGTACTGGCTCAGCATGGGCTGGCTCTGAATCAGCACCCGCACTAAGCCAGTGGTGAGTGTCACAGGAATGCCTTATGGCACATTTTTTTCATTCAGTTCTGCTGGAGAACTGGAGCTGGCCTGATAATATCGGCTCCTGAATCACCTTCATGGGATTATACTGGGTGGGTGGGATATGTGCACTCATACTCCTCATCCTATATGAGTGGGGCCATCATACATATCATCCAGACTTGTCCTGTATGGGTTTTTCCTCACCTGTCATATAATGAGAAGGTATTTGCTGTAGGACATTTGATATTGAGGGTGCAATCCTATCCACACTTACCTGGGAGTAAGCCCCATTGACTGTAATGGGACTTACTTCTGAGTAGACATGCATAGGCTTGGGTTCTGAGAAAGGTTAAGATGGTCCAGAATGTTGAAAAGAAAGTTTTTTTCTTGGCTACATGTTCTCTAGTTCCATTTTCTTGACCCTTTTGTCTGTCAGGCAAGTTTTCCAAGCTAGAGTTATTACTCATCCAAGACACATTTGTAGCCAAGCACACTTCCACACTCATAGTTCCATAACCTATCTTCGGTGCCAGAACTTGTCTCATGGGAGCATGATGAGCACTTTCCTTCTTGCGTGTTTTGACGTACTTTCACTTAAAGCAGGGGTGTCAAACATAAGGCCCAGGGGCCAGATGTGGCCCCCAAAGGTTTTTATCCAGCCCTCAGGCTCTCAGCTGCTGAGGTGTTACAGCTAAAATAGCAGTACACATGAAAATTGAGCTTTCCCAAATCTTGAAATATGATCAAGATTTGCGTACTTTCTCTTCTGTCATTTGTAGTTAATGAGTTTCTATATGAGAACAGGGTCTGATTTCTGGCTACTAGCTGCTTAACGATGTCACTTTCTGCTTAATGACATCACTTCCGGCCCTCAGCTGGAGCCCTGAATGCTAACTTCAGCCCTCTGTATGAAACAAGTTTGACACCCCTGACTTAAAGGCAAGACTATATTAAAACTACCCTTCTAGATTCTACTTTGGAATGGTAAAAACACGTTTGAAATAATATAATTCAACTCTTTTTTTAAAAAGGAAGACTTGAAGAGTCTATTAACACTCAGTGAGCCATATTAGCTTATTTACTTAATAAATAGTAGATGTGTTTGCTGTGTGACACTTTTCCTATACAACTTAGCATAAACTAACCATTCAGATTAATAAATCCAATTGAAAAAAGAAAAACAATAACCTTCTTTTCCATGCTGGCTTAATCAAAGCTACCAAAAACAATTTTAAAAATCTTTGGTACAAAGGCAGCTTAAATAGCAAGTCTGCACAAAAGAGTTTAGGGTACCATGGTAATTGACTTAAATGAGTTTTGGACCAGGCCGCATCTGCTCTGAAACTATGGTTACCACCTTTGAACTTGATAGATTATCAGATTATTATTCTATCCCTGCATCAGCAGGCTAAAACAAGGAAGAATCACAAAACTTTGCCACCACTATACCATTATGCTCTTTTACCAAAACTACTGGTATGTAATCATGTTGTTTTAGTTACTGCATGCAAGTCTGAAGAACTGGTTATTAATTCCCAGCAGCCATTGTAGTGTAACCCCTTATTTTCCATGCATACCAGGTCATAGAGTGGATAAGACACCAACATTATGAAACAATTTATCCTTATCAGGTGGGTTTTGTTGGAAAACAAACTTGCTATTTTTGCTATTCCTCCAAAGACCCTCTTTGCTCAGGTATATCTCTTTGAAAGTGAAGGCAAGCTTAATAGAAGTTGGTCTGGAAACACATTTTTGCAATCACGAAATATACGGACAATCTCTGTTCATATTATCTGTTTATATGGTTAAAAAGCTCCTGAAATGTTAATGGTCCATGAAAGTTGTGAATAGGTTGCAACATGATTACAGATCCTTAGTATTAGCATTTGTTTATTTATTTAAAAGATTTTTACCCTGCTGCTGGAGCAGATGCCCAAGGTGGCTTACAATTTAGAACTAAAATATACCATTGAAAACAATAAATAAAATCACCAAAAAAAACCATTTGGAGGAAGGCAAACTATTTACAACCAAGGTACTGCTACAGAGGAACAGGAACCAGACAACCCATCACCCAGATGCCAGACAGAACAAGACTGTTTTGAGCCCTTGCTGAAACACCATGAGGGAAGGGGTAGATCTTAATTCCCCCAGTAGGGGGTTCCATAATTGTGGTGCCACTACCAGGAATGGTGGTGCCACTACCTCGTGCCGCCATTCCCCTAACTTGGGAGAAAGGCATCACTTGCAGGAAAGGGCCCTCAGATGACCTAAGAGGGCGGGTTGGAATATATGAGAGAAGGTGGCCCCTCAGATAACCTGGCCCCAAACAGTGAAGGACTTTGAAGGTCAATACCAGCACCTTGAATTGGGCCTGGAAATGAATGGGCAGCCAGTGCAGTCGCCAAAGCAGCCGACTGACAGAATCAAACTGCCTAGCTTCACTAACCACCCTGGCTGCTGCATTCTGTACTAGTTGCAGCTTCCGAACCATCTTCAAGGGCAGCCCCATGTAGAACGCATTACAGTAATCCAATCTTGAAGTCACTAGAGCAGAGTTGCTCAAACTGTGGGTCCGGACCCACTAGGTGGGTCGCGAGCCAATTTCAGGTGCGTCCCCATTCATTTCAATATTTTTTTTTAATATACAAGATTATAAGAATATACAAGATTATCCTACCATGGTATATGACTGCATCTGGGGAAATGTTACAGCTCTGTAATTTTAACAGGCTACTGTGTGTATGCTTTTAACAATGATAGTCAATGGGACTTACTCCTAGGTAAGTGTGCGTAGAATTGCAACCTAGGATTGCTAAAAATGTTCCTGCTTGATGATGTCACTTCTGGTCATGACATCACTTCCAGCGGGTCCTGACAGATTCTTATTCTAGAAAGTGGGTCCCGGTGCTAAATGTGTGAAAACCACTGCACTAGGGTATGGACTACCGTGTTCAGGTTCAGTCTACTTAAGTACGGCTGCAGCTGGCGCACCAGCCGGAATAGGGCAAATGCACCCCTGGCCACTTCTGCCACCTGGGTCTCCAGGGAAAGCTGTGAGTCCAGGAGCACTCCCAAACTGCACAAACTACAGGTTGAGCCTCATTATTCGCCTGGGTTCAGTTCCAAGCACTCACCTGGATGGCAAAAAATGCACTATAGCAAATCAATTTAAAAAACAAAGTTTCTTTGCTCCAGTGATTTAAAAACAGCCTTGCTGACCTTTGTGATGTTGAGATAGAGTCATTAAGGAGACAATCCAACAATCAGTCTCTCTCAAAGTACTTAGAAAGGCTTCACTCCGACCCCTCCCTTCACCAATGCAAAGTACTGTATCTTTCTTTCAGGTGCTCAAGGGGAAGGGAGGGGTCGCCTGGAGAGAGAAGGATTGATGGATTGTCAGCCAACTGCCCTCTCTTGCTCTCTCATTAAGGAGGCTATTGTTAAAGGACTTGTTCAGTTTTTTAAACTGATTTTAAAGGGATGCATTTTTTCCCTTCTCCAGGGATCAGCACATTCCTTCTCATTTGCAGGGGCCATTTGTGTTGAGTCAAATCCTTGTATGAAAAATCTGTATAAATAGGCTGGACCTATATTTATGCAAACAATTTTTTTAAGGAAATTACCAAGTAGATTTTGGTACAAATGCATCTATGTGAGTATTTTTACACTGACTAGTAGAAATGGAATCTCTTAACATCTTTACCAAAAAGGGGGTGAAAAATAATTATTTAAGGAAAGAATGACTGAAGTCACTTAACTTGCAATTTGAAACTAGCGGCATGACACTGTGTCTTTTTTGAGCATCTCAACTGCAGGCGTTACATTGTTGTAATTTTATATGTCTTGTGTGTGTGTGTGTGTGTGTGTGTGTGCACTATCCTAGTATTTTTTTGAACTGCTATTGGTTGTTAACCAAGTAGGAGAGTTTCTTTTAAAATATAACATAGGGCTTGAGCAACTAAGGCCCAAATCCTAACCAACTTTCCAACTCTGGCATGAGGTGCCAATGTGACGAGTGCTGCATCCTACACTTGGGTGGCACTCACAGAGGCCTCCTCAAAGTAAGGGAATGTTTGTTCCCTTACCTTGGAGCTGCATTGCCCTTATGTCAGTGCTGGAAAGTGGGTTAGGACTGCACCCTAAATGACCTAAAATATTATGAACTTTGGGTATGTCTGGAAGAGAGTTTCATGCACTCTGGGTTATTTTTTTTCAATGCCAAAAGCAAGAGAACAAGAATTTATCCCTAGGAGAATGAATGGTGATGTGTGGAATAATATAATTTTGTCTGTACTCCTTCTGCTTACTGCCTTAGGGTCCAAACCTGACCCCCCCAGCATGCCATAAAGCCAGCATGCCATGTTGTAAAGCCCATTTACAGCACTGGGAGAGGGGGAGCACTGGTGCTTGGCCAGCGCTAGTCAGGTGCTGGGACCAGTGCCATAAGGAGGAAGATGCACTGCTGCCAGGGGTAAATGAAACCACCAGGTAGAACCCGCTTTGGCACCACTGCTTCAGCGGGTGCCAGGAAGCATAAGATTGGGCTGCCTGTGATTTTGTCACTCTCCTGATGCAAATCAGGAATTCTAGTGAGCATGAGATCAATGAGGGCACAGCAAGTGTGACATGAACTGTAAGTGTGAGGCATGCGTTCAGTGAATATCTCATTCAGCCTTTCAGCATCTAAGACATTAAACATGTAGGTATAAAGGACAGTAGAAGTCATGATCTGTAAAGAACAAAAACAGGAGAGAAAAATGTTTATTGAAAACCTTTTCAAAGTCATGCAGAGAAATACTTTAATATATTCTCTGGAAATCTACATGCTCCTAACTATAGCTAAACTACATGTTAAATGTGTAATTGGCCTTGTAGATTTTTTTTATAGTTTGGATAGCAACCAAAGGCAGTCCTGAACAGAACTGGTCTTGTGACATGTGGGAAGGGGAAATTTACCCCTTTTCCCTCATGACACAATCTGATGAAAATGGTCTACCCAAGTTTCTATTAGCCCTGGGAGAAAAGTACCTATTAGTTGTCCCTGATTTTCTGATACAATACCCTAATTCTATTGATGCATTATGAGCTGAAGATGACCCTAAGCAATTAGAGATTGAAATAAAAGATAGACCAAAGCAACTGAGGAGGGCAAAGTCCTTGTGTGGACCAAATTACACCTGTGACTGGAACGGCAAGGTTTTTTCCTGTTAAAAATCAGCCATAGGGTCCCAATCCAGATTAGGGCCATGATGTAAAGAAAAGGAAGGGTATTTTCACCCTACGCTGATTCCCTGATTGGAATCTCTCACTTGCTCACTCACACACACACTTGCACGCACTGCTATTTGAACTGATAGGAAAAACTTGTAAGTTAAATTCAGATTTTGTAACATTTTCATCTGGCCCCTCAGATCTGCACCTGTCATTTTGCTGGTGCACAACTAGGAGAGGCAATGGGGATAGGAACCTGGCTCACACTGGTGCCTCCAGGATCCACCCCTCCCTGCCTAGTTCCATCTCTCTCCCCCTCCCCACCCTGACATTTCCCCATTCCTTTCCCTCCCTGTCCTAGTCCTCCCACTGCCTGCTCCCTGTGCCAGCTTACCTGCAACCAGCCCGCTGCTGCTACCATTACCATTTGCTGTGGCGGTTCCAAAATGGCTGTTAGAGGCATGCACAGCACACCACACCACTGTACAACCATTTACAATAACAACAACAACAACAGTATTTATATACTGCTTTTCAACAAAAAGTTCACAGAGTGGTTTACAGAGAAAATCAAATATCTAATGGCTCCCTGTCCCAAAAGGGCTCACAATCTAAAAAGATGCAAATGAATACCAGCAGACAGCCACTAGAACAGACAGTGCTGGGGTGAGGTGGGCCAGTTACTCTCTCCCTGCTAAATAAAAGAGGAGCACCCACTTGAAAAAGTGCCTCTTAACCAGTTAGCAGGGGTTCAATAGTGAAACCTCTGTTCTGCTGTCCTCTTAGTTAGGTTTGGACTGTCGTTATATTATAGGCTAGCACCTTTATCAGAGACCAGCTCATGAATCATTGCCCTAAATGTTCTTAGAGCAAAGAAGAAGAAAAATCAGATGAGATAAAGTGATAACGAATTGCTGTTCATTTAATAATTTAATAATAGTCATTCCTTGGTTTCTTGCTTTCACTTTCTAATGTTAATGTAAAGTGTCAGATTATGCAACACTAGCTGTTTACATGCAGTGAAAAACAGAGTGTGCAGAGCCCCATCATTCAGGTTTTATATACATTATCATGGGATCCAATGGCCAAACAATACTCAGCATGCTCCTGAAGGCATTAAACTAGGGAGGGTTGTCAGGTTTTCCTGTGCTTGCTCACTGAAGTGAAACATGAGCTTTGCTGAAAAACCCTGGCGTGGAGGCTGGGGGGAGAAAAATGTCAAGGTCACAGCCAATTGCTTTGATAAGCAATAAAAAGGGGACATGAGAATGAGCTAATGGCAGGAGGACATTAAAAATTAAAAAGGAGCTATTGATTTAAGAGGTGCTATCTCAAAAGCTAAGGAGCATCAACTATTGACAAAACGTGGGAATGTATGTTTCTGACAAAGGCTGTTGTGTTTATCAGGCTTTTCCAGTTGTCTTGGAAATGTTACCAATTCTGTATTTTAGCAGGTCAGTTTGCATATAGTTTTTGAAAACATCATAAATAAAGATAATGAACATGCCAGCCTTTTCAGAAGTCACTGTAAACACTAATTAGAGCTTCTGCGTTTTGAAAAGGGATGCAAAAAAAAGAAAATCATTTGGGGCCCACAGTTCTTTAAATAACCAGTCCCCAAAAGATTATAAAAAATGTATTGACATTTCAGTTAATAGGAAATGTTCACATCCTATCCCTTAATATTTGAGTAGAAAGGGGGATTTTGGCAGGTGCAATTAATCATGCAGGACTGCAAAAGAGCTGCACTTGTAAAACTCTGTACAACAGTACAGCCACAGCAGCTCTTGTTACATTCTTAGATTGAATAGTGGGTTATTATTTGGGGTAGATTTTTCCACATCAATGGAATGGATCCTTACCAGTGGAGAACTTAGGAGGAGCTCTGCTGGATCAGACCAAAGGTTCACCAATTCCAGCATTTGGTGTGGTGGCAACCAGATGCTTCTGGGTAGCCCATGAGTAGTGCGTGAATGCAACAATCCTCTCCTGCTGTCTTCCCCAGACAACAGGTATCTAGACACCTACTGCCTCTGAGCAGAACCATCGTGACTAATAGCAGTGGACCTCTCTCCATGAATTTATTCCCACTTTAAAACAATCCAAGGCCATCACCACAGCCATGACCCGATTCCATAAATAAATGATGTGTTGTGCGAAGACTGCTTTCTCTGGAGAATATTGATCAGGAGTTTCTTAAGAACAGGAAGTATGATTTGTCTCCAATGTTCCAGACACATAATGTTCCAGTTGCAATGGAACAGCACAAGATATTCAACAGATATTTTGCCTTCCAGTATGTTGTTGATATCAAGATTCCACAATATACTGTATTTTGCTTCCATTAGATAGCAAGGGAGTACACAGCATGTACACTGTTAAGTGTGAAGAGAACATGCATATCAATTTCACTGTATTTACATGCAGTGAGAAACTGCAGATGGCCATGTGGCAAGTTGGGTTGCTACCTTTTGAACTAATACCTATAGCTGCCACTTCAATAGCATTTTGATCTGCTGCAATTAGTAGGTGATGGCTTCTGTAACTCCATAACTTGAGAAAATTCACCTGCAGTTGAGATCTTTGTTAAAGGAACAGGGCCAGAGTAATAAGCTGGCAACCATCATGGTAGGCTGTTTCTTGATAGGTAGGGCTTGCTGATTACATAATTTACAAAGATGCAGAGAGCAGATATGCCACATCCTTGCATGATGACTAAGTAGCAGCCCAGACAACAGTTAGTCAGCCCATGCCAATTAATAAAAGAATTAATTTTCAGTATTGTTGAGGCCTTTGGCATCTGTATGAATTGGTAGTGAAGGTTAATTACAAGTCACATAGGAGAGTCAGAACTGAATTTCTTTACTTTTTTTTAAACTTAAAACAGCCACATGGAAAGGATGAATGCAAAATTGAGAATTCCTATATCACCTCTCCCTGCTTCCTGGAATGTTTGTTGTTGATGAGCAAACAAGGAGAAACAGGGCTGTGACACAGACATAATGCTGCACTGGAAGACAAGGGGTCCAGCTGTAAGGGTGGACCCCTTACAGGAAATATAGGTCACAGCTAATCACAGGCATGGGCAGGTGAAGTGGCAATAGCAGGGGCAGCACTAGCAACAGCAACTTGGGCTGCCACCACCACTGCTGTAAATCTGCCCCTTGAAGCAGCGGCCTCACTCAGTCTGATTGAATGGTTAACCATGCTGCCCATTATTCAACAAAAAGCAAACTGATCCCAGCTTTCTGATGTTCTGACCAATGAGTGCAAAGGCATTGGGATAGCATGAGGCCCCTGTTTTTGAACATCACAAAGTTACATGTTATTAATATTAAACAAAATTAAAACATTTTAATTGTATCAGATGGCCTGTGTGGCTATTTCAATTGTCTCAGATAACCTGTTCTGGCTATCATGCAGTGACTCCCCATCCCTGGGGCTTTCTTATCACAAAATTGCTGGTTACAGGCCAGAGTGATGCAATAGCAAACGAAAGGTGACAAAAGTTCAGGAAGCAAGTTCCTGGTATTTCTTTAGCTTGGTTTACTGATAAAAGAATTTGGTTAGTGTTTCCTAGTTTTGAAAGGTGACCTATGGACTAGCTCTACAAAAATATCTTTCACTTGAAAGAGTCCTTTGCTTACTATAATCATGTAAAACAGAACAAAGAGAAGATTAGAACCATCTGCCACCAAGATTAGGATAGTTACCAGAATTCAACAGCAGCATCTTTGTGCTTCTCTTTAATCTTATTAGTATAGTTTTGCTCACTTAGGCTACTCTGAGCTCCTTTTATGTTTGTGGAAAGGTGAACTATTTCATCTTTCTGCAAACTGTTCCCCACCAGCCAGCAGGAATGAGTGACAACTAGCAACTAGCACCACCACCAGCCACCTACGCACATGCAGCCACAAGATGCAACAGCACAACATTATACAAGGATGCCATAGCACACACACACACATGCCACAGGAGCAACTGTGGTATCTGCAGTAAAGGGGCAACACCAAAGAACTGTTAGTAATTCCAGCACCCAGGGTTCAAGTCCCCTTATCCTCCTCACCTCTTCAAATAATACCTTTTTGAGCAGACCAGGTCAAGGGTAGAAATGTAGCACCCTTGGAAGAGGGCAGTCATTTGTCCTGAATGCACATGTCTCTCCATATCAAGGGTTTGAGTCCCTGTGAGGGTATTCACCAGTTAGAAGGAAGCTTTTTCTTGTGCCAATTCTTATGCAGCTATACTGACTTGATAACAATATGCCCAGCTCACAATATGGAAATATCCCAAGATGCCCAGTTCACCCATAAGGCTCTTCCCTGACCAAAAAGCTATCCCTCTCAGAGAACCAGTTAACTGTGATATGGACCTCCAAGGGTGAACAGAAAGATCCTAGACAAGGGCAATCAACAAACGAGGATAAAAAGGTTAGGGTAAAAGGGATGAGTCAGAGTGCCAGAGCCCCTCTAACAGATATCTCTGTAAACAAACTGCTGATGTGTATTGAATTGCCATCCTCAGATCAACATCCTGTACTGATAACATGCCGAATGTTGTTTTGGGCGTCTGCCTGTATGTTATTTTTCCGTATAAAACCTGCATGATTGTAATCCTTCGGGGTCCTCCAAGTGTGTGGGGGTCCCGTTTGCAAACAGTAAACGTTAAGAAGTTCTTTGAAATTCTCCTGTCGCCTGTTTGATTGCCTCTCCAAAATCCAAAGAACCGTGTGTGTGATCATTCGGGGTCAGTTTATGGTGCCATGACTGGGATTGGAAGGCAAGGCTCTGCAAGGATCGAGACGAAGTCACTGTAGGGGACAGCGCACCGCCAGAAGATAAAATGAGTCGGCTCCCGCACCCCTTGTGTGTGTCCTGGCGCTGGGTTGTCTCTGAATCTGACTGTCTCCTTCTGCGCAAGAAAGAGCCCAGGAGAACGGAACTTCACCCGCGGGAAGGTACAGCGCGCTTATGTGAGAATTCTCTGTGGGTTCCCAGGGTGGGGATCCTGAAGTTTGAAGGGAGGTTTTAGTGGGAAACCTCAGTGGGGAGGGTGATTGTGTTTGTATGACTGTACATTTTGCTGTGTTGTGTGTGTTTGCCCATCTCTGTGGCTTCAGAGCAAGGCCACGTGGTTCTCTGCCTGACTGAGTGTTGTGTGACTGAGATACGAATGAGAATATGAGTGTGTGTGTGTGTCAAGGCAGCAAACCCCAAGGTTTTGAAGGATTGGCCATGAGTGAGTCACTGTTTTGGGCAGCTGGTCCAGTTGAGACCCCAGGCAGGAGGCTCCCAGGCAGGAGGCCAGCCCCTGTGACAATTAAGATGAGGCACTCAGAGCCTGGGCCTGAAGGAAGAAACCTTTTGAAATGCATATTGGGTAACTTTGAGTCTCTGGGAAGGGGAAACCCCACCCTTCTGAATGGGCGCATTACTGACCAGCTCAGTACCTTTCAGCAAAAGGTAATTTCCATATGTTGTTAACCAGGTCTCCTTAGTCTCAGGAAGGCATTAGACATTGAATCTTTCCTGAGTTTCAACAAGGCCCCCTCCCTTCTCTCCTCCAAAGTACTCAGTGTTCTGCTTGCCTGCCCCTTCCCCTCAGTGTTCCTGACATCCCTCCCTTTTATCTGCTTGGCAATTTCATATGATGTGTTATGTCTTCCCTTGTCTGAGAGACAAGATACAATTCGCTGTCTTGTTCATGGGTGCTCAGAATCAGGCTCATTTGAACTTAGTGTTTTTTAATGCACTTACGTAAGAACAAACTGCACTGCATGTTTGCTTAAGAAACACAGCCTGCAAGACAACATAGGTGCCCATTATATAGATCAGCAAAACTGAGTCAGTGAGACCCTAGGGGTCAGAATACAAGCTAAAAATGCTCAGAATGATTTAGAGAGACCCTAAAGTATAGTTTCCAGCTACAATAATAACCATGATTTGCTTCCTACCTATTTAGGTAACTAAAAAAGACTAATTGCAGCTGCAACCAACCTAGACAGTTGTCAAAAGTGTGTTTCTCTTTAAATACAACCTTTAATCATTCTTAATAACTTTTGGATTTCACAGGTATGAAATGCAGGAAGTCTGTGCTTTCTGTTTCCTCCCCTCCAAGAGAAAGGAAAGCTAGAGAAACCCTCCTAGCCTTTGTGCCTCAAGGCATGCACAGAGTGCAAACTAGTAGCAATCTTTTGTTTTAACCCTTTTTTGTGTGTGTGTTCCAGCAACTAAGAAGCATTGTTCCTAGGGAACAAGGAAAAAGCCTCTAAATGCCTAACTTTGCAATGGCTATCTTTTGTTTTAACCCTTTTTTGTTTCAGCAACAAGTAAAGAGAAAGAAAACAGCATTTGCCCTCCAGAGGACAAATTTACGTAATCTCATTTCCTTTACAGAAACTAAGCCCTGATGCCTATATCTGTATATATTTCAGTTTGGTTTAATACTAATGAAGTATTTCTTTTTCTAATGGAAAGATTGTCATGACAAATTCTTTTAATTCTACTTATGTTCTCCGCTTATAGACATATAAATACTAAAATGTTCTATATGTTTGTTGGATGTGTGTGTGTGGTATGAAAGAAGCGCTTTGTCTGTCTTTGTTCTTGTTTTTTTCTACTTATAGTGAAGTCTATCTGAAGTCCATATGTCTGTTGTCTTCCTTTCTGTAATAGGCCTGATATTCGTTGCAACAATTTTTTATTATTTTTGTATATTGAGCTCATTACCATTTTTGGTACCATGGTTCCTTTTTTTTCTGTTTTTAAACATGTAAGAGTACTCTTATCAAATGTGCTTTATTTTCACACAAACCCCCCCCCCCCTCATCCAAGAGGGAGGGAACATGAAGAATAACCCTAAGATAATTGGACAAAATGTTTTGTTCCATTGATGATGGATATTTTCAAGGGTTACAGTCCCTCAGCAAATAATCTCTTAATGTTAAGCTTTCACCCCATTGTAAAAAGTATTGTGGTGAAATTAAAATTTTGCATTCTCTTAATTCTACTTATATGTTAAGAAAAAAAAGGGGGGGGAAGAGAAAGAAAATAGAAGAGGAATGAACTGTGCAAGTATTTGCAGGACCAACTTGTGTCCTCCTCGAAGGAAAAACCCAGGTTCTCTCCAGCCCCCAGGGAATCAAAAGAGTTCTGAATAAGGAAAGAATAAGAAAAGAAAAGAAAAAAAAGGGTCAGATTTGGCTGACTGTAGTATGTAAAGTTCATGATGTGTTCCAGTTTTCCTCTGTCTTAATGATAAGAAATTGCACTCAATCAGAGGTAGCCCTGGACAACCTGTTTACTTTCTCTGTGGAGAATGTGTTAAAACACCTAACCTTCTGTGCTCAACAAGAATGTAAGCAAAGTCAGCACAGTGTCTTTCTGCTACTGTATTTGTATTTCTGTACTGTTATTACCTCTTCTCTAGTTCCTACAGCAAACCAACCAACAAGCAGGCCACGTACAGAGTTCTGTAACAACACCAGCCCTTTAAGGTTGAACAGTCCAAGAAAAAGAGAGGGAAAATAGAATTAAGGGCCATGTGGTCTGATCAAAGGAACTTTGAGCTAAGAGAAACTGACTCGGAGTACCAGACATAGCCAAGCAACTGACATATCTCTCTCAAAACAATTGATTGTATTTTCTCAAATCTAAAGAGGACTCCTACAGTAATAGGCTATGAGACAAAGCTTGGCCTGTCACCTTCTCCAGAAGAACCATACATGTACAGAGTGCCTTCATGGTGTTTTGGCAGAAGTCACAATATGTATTATTGTTGTTTATTGTCGTAAATCAATGTCTGTGTGCAGGTTTAAAGCTAGCAAATTGCCGCTATTCCAATATTGCACTCCCTGAACTGCTATTCTCACAATGTTTTAAGTTTCCTATGTTTAGTAAATTGTTGCATCTTATCTTTGTTTGAGACCAAAGCAGCTAAAAGAGTCTGAACGTTTGATATCAACAAGAGTGTCTAGGCAAAGGAGGGTGAGAAAACAAAGAAAGGACCTGAACATCTAAGATCAAGTTCACTAAAAAGTTTTGGTAACAAGGGTCAAAAATAACTTTAACCTTTAATTTATTCCAAGTGCTAATAGCTATGCTAGTTGTGTTTAACTGTTTGAATGTAGGGGCACAAGAGACCTGCACCCTGGTGCCCTCCCTTGCATCTGACATAGCCCATTTCTAGAATCAGGGGGGTGCACATACACATGATCACTTGTGGCCAGTGGTGGATTTTTCCTCCAGAGACTTGTCCAATCCCCTTTTGAAGGCATCCAGGCCAGATGCCGCCATCACATCCTGTGGCAAGGAGTTCCACAGATCTATCACACACGGAGTGAACAAATATTTTCTTTTGTCAGTCCTAACTCATCTCTCCCCACACTCAATTTTGAGTGAATGTCCCCTGGTTTTGGTGTTATGTGAGAGTGCACGGAGAGCATCTCTCTGTCCACTGTGTCCTCCCCATGCATGATTTTCTATGTCTCAATCATGTTCCCCCTCAGGTGTCTCTTTTCTGGGCTAAGGGAGCTCAGGCGCTGTGGCCTTTCCTCATAGGGGAGGTGCCCCAGCCCAGCAATCACCTTAGTTGCTCTCTTTTGTACTTTTTCTATTTCCAATATCTCCTTTTGAGATGTCTCGAATGTGTTCCAACGCAGAGAAAGTGTACCCTGAAATACACTGCTTAAGAAACCACATTGACCCCTTGAGAATGTGTTTTGCTTTGCTAACTTTTCTCTTCTGCTTTATACTCAGAAATCATGAGGGCTTTACCATTATCATCTGCAGTGAGCTCCCAAAGCAGGGTCAGTGCAGCTAACTCCAACCAACACATCCACTGGACAAACTCAAGCAAGTCCAGAGCTACATGGACCTAACTTCCAACCAATGCTGGTTCAGACCTAAATACGGCTCCTGCCTGTGCTCCTCTGAACTGAGACAAATGGTGGAGGCAACTTGGCTGCGAAGGTGACCAGACCTCTTTTCTTCAACCTGTGTACACTCACTGAAGAAAGAGATGGCAAGATAGAGGTTACACCGGTCCCTCGCCACATGCCCCCAGATAAACAGATGGAGATTCAACATGGGAGGTACAAGCTTGTCAGGTCACTGGCTATACACTACGTCACGTAGAAGACAGCTGCTGGAAGATGAAGAACACCTTGCTCACCTGATGCTGAAGAATATGTTGGAGTTGGACCTGCTGAGGGGACTCACGGCCGATGAATAATGAGCTGTTATGAGCATGCATGATTTCTTTGGATGAAGTTGTTTTAGTGTAGCATTTTTATTTCCTATTCATTCTATTATTTTCCATTTTATCTTCAGTTTGTGTTTGCTTTCCTGAATGTAATTCCAGTAACTTCTGTATTTTGTACCAAAACTCTGGATTATACCTGTATTTAGCATTAACTTAGGTAAACTTCACTTGAAAGTTGCTAGACAGGCTCTGGCACCAAGGAGCTAATATGCATTTTAGCTGACACTGCTGGCCCTGCATCCTGGGTAATTAAGGAAATTCCCTCCATTCATACCTTAACTTTCACTAATTTGCTAAAATTCCACCTCTTTTCTGTCCCCCTTTCTCCTTTCTGTTTTCAGGGGGGAAAACTGATAACAATATGCCCAGCTCACAATATGGAAATATCCCAAGATGCCCAGTTCACCCATAAGGCTCTTCCCTGACCAAAAAGCTATCCCTCTCAGAGAACCAGTTAACTGTGATATGGACCTCCAAGGGTGAACAGAAAGATCCTAGACAAGGGCAATCAACAAACGAGAATAAAAAGGTTAGGGTAAAAGGGATGAGTCAGAGTGCCAGAGCCCCTCTAACAGATATCTCTGTAAACAAACTGCTGATGTGTATTGAATTGCCATCCTCAGATCAACATCCTGTACTGATAACATGCCGAATGTTGTTTTGGGCGTCTGCCTGTATGTTATTTTTCCCTATAAAACCTGCATGATTGTAATCCTTCGGGGTCCTCCAAGTGTGTGGGGGTCCCGTTTGCAAACAGTAAATGTTAAGAAGTTCTTTGAAATTCTCCTGTCGCCTGTTTGATTGCCTCTCCAAAATCCAAAGAACCGTGTGTGTGATCATTCGGGGTCAGTTTTTTTGAGGTAAATATTCCCCCCTTTTTCTTTCTCATCGTAATTGTTTTTGACTGTGCCTGTGCTTCTTTAGGAGCTCGCATTCATCTTGGGTGCCTTTCCCATTAGTTCATCTGTATAGATTTCACAACATGTTCCTTTTGTTTCCCATAATACTGAGAATCCAGTAGTTCGTTATCACTTTCCCAAGTTCCTACTACTTTGACTTCATTGACCAATTCCTTCCTATTGGCTAAGATCAAATCAAGGATGGCCCCAGCCCTTGTTCCTTCCTCCTCTTTCTGGAAGATGAAGTTACCCTCTAGGCCCAACAAGAATTTATAGGAGCTCCCATGCTTGGCTAAGTTAGTTTCAACAAATATCAAGATAGTTAAGTCCCCCATTACTACTATTGCATGGTTCCTTGTAATGTCTGTAAGGATGCAGTCCTAACCGACTTTCTAGTACTGATATAGCAATGCCAGTGGGACATGTGCTGCATCCTGCAGTTGGGGGTCAGTCATGGAGGCCTCCTCAAGGTAAGGCAATGTTTGTTCCCTTACCTTGGAGTTGCATTGCCCTTACCTCAGTGCTGGAAAGTTGGTTAGGATTGCGCCCTAAATTGTTCTAAGAAAATCTCATCAACATCCTCCCCTTGGCCAGGCAGTCTATGATAGATGCCCACCACAATGTTGTGCTTGTTGCTTTTTCTCCTAACACGTACCCATATGCTCTCCATGGGGCTATCTTGATCATTTTGTTAGATTTCTGAACAGGTATGTTCTTTCTGAACTGACAGCTTTCCATGTGTGCATTCCAATCATGAGAGTCATCCTACCAGGTTTTGGTTATTCAGATCAAGTCAAATTTACCTTTACTTGCTAGAAGTTCAAGCTCATACTATTAATTTCATACTCTGCACATTCATATATAAATGCAACATAAGCCCTGGAGGTTACAACCCAGTGTCCTCCCTTCCTTACTTAAGATGGGCCTCTCCAAATGCTTCCTAGTTACAGCAGTGTCCTGAAGGTTCCCATCTGGAACACTTACCTGTAGCCAATCATCTGACTTGTGCACCACAAGCAGAACCCACCAATTTGCCATAACATGCAGAAGTGGCAGTTTCTGGCATTGCCATGGGCTAGAAAAATAGCCTACCATGAGCACAGTGGTTTTCCGGTGGCAGGATGCACTTTACAGCCATAGCAAATGGCCCTCTGAAAGTATACAGGGTAGCACACTTCTGGAATGCTGGCAGCACAGCTGGAACAGTGGCACAGCAGCAGGACACAGAGTGGCCTCTGATTCAGGTAGATTGGCAGGGGAAGGTGGAAAGGGGCAGAATGGGGAGAGGATGGGTTGTGATGTGATGGAGGAAGCAAGGCGTGGCACTCAGCATGGGCAACTTTCGTTGGATGCTATCCTCTCCAATATCAGCCAGTATGCCCCCTTTCTCTCCTCAGATAGCAGCTAAGGAGCTGGCACAGGTCCAAGGAGACCCATTGCCAGTCAAGGGGCTTATGGGGATATAAGGGAGAATATTTTCCCTTACCTTTCCTAAGCCTCCTGATCTGCCCCCCAACATGCAAGATGCTATGCAAGCCTCCTTGGTACAGCTGGGGGATGGGGGTGGAATAGGATTGAGCTGTAAGTTTTGTAAAGAAACAGACATAGCTAGGCCCAAGTGTGGAAATTTATAAAAGCAGTTCTTGCCATCAAAAGCAGAACTCTAAAAAAGAGTTCTCTAGAACTCTTCAAAACTTTGTAGAAGGCAGAAGTAATGGAAAGGGCTTTGCATGGTTTTTTGTTTATTTAAAACAAGAAGTCTTTATTCAGAGTGACTAATGATTTTTCACAAAGAAATGCATATATCCTGCCAAGTCTCTTAAAATATTCTAAAAGGATGTAGTAGAAGCCACAACTATTAGATAAAAGTTTTTTAAAGGAGAGTAATATTTTGCAAGAATTGTACACTTCCCTAATTTTTCCCTATATCATCTTCTTTGGGACTCAGGCCCAAATGTTTTGTTTCAAGAGAACACAATCTTTTTACCAGACTATTCCAATGACTATTAGAGTTTCCAAGTATTCCAGTTAAATGTGGTCACTGACACTTTTAAACCAATTTGTCATTTGTCAGAACATTTGGTGGGTCTGAGTTTCTGGTTGGTCAACAGCTAACTTTAAAATATGAAAAAGCCCTGTTGCTGGGAGGGGATGAGTTGCTTCTTGCCCTATGACAACTCTAATAGTCATTGGAATAGTCATAGATGGCATGACAGGTAGAAGACCTAGCCTTTGCTTATGTTCAGGAGCTGAAGGATCCAGGTGAATGTTAGAAACAAGTAAGCTTAGGAGTTTAACTTTATTGTTTTAGCATTGTATGTGTATTTTAGCTGGAGGCTGTTAAAAGGGGTGGTAGAACCTACCATAGGGCAGTTTTGTCCTGAGGACTCACACACCTTCCTGTCTGGGATGGAGGTGCGCAAGAACTTGTATTCAACATAGGGTTCATTTACTTAGGAACTGTACCCTGAGGTCTTACAGGGTGCAATCCTAACCCCTTATGTCAGTGCTTTCTAGCACTGGCATAGCGGTGCCAATGGGGCATGTGCTGCATCCTCCAGTTGGGTGTCACTCATGGAGGCCTCCTCAAAGTAAGGGAATGTTTGTTCCCTTCCCTCAGAGCTGCACTGCCCTTATGTCACTGCACTGCACTGACATAAGGGGTTAGGGTTGCGCCCACAGAGTGTTAAGGCCTTTGAGATAATAGGAGACACAAGAATAATTTAAGAACATGTATTTCTGCTTCACTGGGAGTTTTGGGACAGTGAAGCAGGAGTGTATGGGACTGGTCAGAGACCCTGGACCTGGTCCTTGACAGAAGCTTTCAAAACTCCTCCTTTTTCATATTTTAAAACATCCTGTCAGATAGTGTGGTATTGTGGGGGCAGAGAGCTGGTGGGAAGAAACATATATTCATGTTGTGTAATTTGACTGAATTTAAATGTTCCTGCTGTTCTGTACTTTGAAAGGATCTCAGGACTATGTACTTCAGATGCAAGCATGCATGCAAGATCTGTTTTATCTTTTTATATAATGCTTAGTGGTTTTATGTTTACTACTACCACTATCACTAATAATAAATAGAATAATATGCTATCAAAGAGCCTAATCCTATCCAACTCTCCAGTGCTGATGCAACCATGTCAGTGTGTTGTGCAGTGCATTCCATGGTGGTAGGGCAATCATGAATGCTTCCTCAAGGTTAGGGAACATTTCTTCCCTTACCTCAGGTCTACATTGCAGCTGCATTGATGCTGGAAAATTAGATAGGATTAGGCCCTATTTCAGAAAAGCAGGTGATACTTAAGTTACTTTGCTAATGACAGATACTACAAAATGAGACACATTATTAACTACCACAGCATGCTTTCTGCTTTTCCTTCACTCTTTCATCCTTTCTCTTATTCCCCTCTGACAGCTTCTCTCTTCTATCTACTTTCACTCATTTCAGCTGTTCAACAGGAAAGTGCATCTTTTCTAAGACAGCTCACAGCTTTACCCCTACATGAATGGATGGTTGCCATGAGTTCAGCACTCTCCCTACTTCTGAATTGTAAGGTGTCTCTTTAAGAAACTGACATTTTGAAGAGGTACAGGAGGTATGGTATAGTGAAACTCCAGTATTCTGGCACTTAGGTAGTACTGAGTTATCAGATATGCTGGACTATCTGGAAGTGCTATTCCAGCCTTGATTATCCTTAAATCTAGTATCCTTAATGCTATAGCAACAGGGTTGCTACTTACACTCACTGCCAAGTCATTCAAGTAATCCCCAACAGGCTTCTGTAGCCTGTCTCAGTGATGCCATCACTGAGCCAGAAGTGACTGCACCTGTGGAGAGGTCAGTGAAATTGGGATTCTGCTTCCAAGCCTGGAGTGGTCCCAGACAATTCTGATGCTGGGATATAAGGAGTGCTGGACAATTGGGTGCCAGCCAATTGGAGTTTTACTGTTCTTACAACATCATTTTATCCTGGTGGGGGGTGAGAATAGTTGTAGTTTAAAATGAGTGGGTACTATGTTGATCTATCAGAAAAAAAATCAAAAGCCACTTTCTGATAATACCTTTACTAGGACCAACCAAAAATATACAAAATCTTAAGCAAGTTTTCAAGTTCTTCAAAACTCTTAATCACTCTAGAAAGGTGAGGGGTAAATGAGTCACGTGAAATGGCCCCCAAAGCTCACATTATGAAGAATATGTGGGTTTGGCCCTGCTTTTCTTTTTAAAATTGTAACTCATATGGGGGGGGGGGTACAAAATGTCATAACACCACAATTGAAGGTGGAGCTTTAGAGCCCAATCCTGAGCTTGGCGCTCAGGCTTTCTGCCGGAGCACAGTGTCACAAACGTGCCATAAGGCACATCTGTGAGGTTTACTGCCGGGCCAGCATTGGTGCTAGCCCAGCACTGGCTGGTGCTGGGCTAGCACGGGTGGGTACCTGTCCTCTGCTGCTCGGTGGTCTCATGGACCACCAAGTCATGACATGGTAAGCAGGGGTGGGGAGGGGAGCGTGGCTGGGAAGAGGCGTTCCGGGGAGGGGGGAGGCAGGTGGAGGGCGGGAGGAGGTGTGATGGGGAGGCGGGGAATGGGCAGGTGGGAGGCATGCCAGTAGGAGGGAGGGAGGTGGGTCCGATGGAGCATCAGATCCTATCTGTTTGTGTAGGGCTCAGTGCCCTACATGAATGCATTTACCTTACTGCCAACCTTTTGGTCGGTGGTAAACTGAGTAGCCCCATTGCGGGGCTGCTTCCCTTATCCAGGAGAAGGGGACGAAAGTCTCCTTGTCCTGAGGTGCTGCCCGCAGTAGTCCAGGATCTGTAGCCAGGATCAGTAGCTGCAGGTGCACAGGATCTGGCAGCAGCCGTTTCCAGTGCCGCTGAAGCTGGGCGCCCCAGGCAGCTCAGGATTGGGCTGTCCGTTCTTGACTCCACAAAAAAGAGCAGTATTGGGATATGACATAGAGATGAAACTGAGTGCTGTTTTATGTGGGGTACAGTTTTCTGAAGGAGGAAGAGGAAATGGTGTGAAATGTTAAAGAACAATGCATATTTAAGTTTGTACTTTTGTCCCGATCCTCTGACCTTTATCTTAAAAGCCTGGCTCTATGCAGAGCTATGCATGCCTGTATTGCTCAGAATTGGGCTGTATGTATGTAGTATGCCTACTCATGTTCAAGAAGTAAGAAACTACCTGAATGAATATGAAAGATAGAAAAGATCCTAAAAACAGCATAATATACTGTATGCTCATAAGCACAATATGGTAAAATACTGCATTATTATCAAAGAAAGGAGGGGGAAATTCTATCATTCCAACTTTATGTCTAAATATAAATAAGCTGTCTAATAGGCTTATCTCAATATTTTTATATGCTTTGCTCAGCTATGCAAAATAATAAATGCCTGCATCAAAAGCTCTTCACCTGAATGTGCAGCTTGGTCCATAATACTGGATTTTGCTATTCTTGCTGGAATCACTGACAAAAGCAAATTTGCTTTAGCTTTGTGGAGCATGGATTCCTTGGCGGAGTTGGAGTAGAATCTTAGCATGGATTCCATCCTAATCAAAGAAAACAACATCTCCTAGTGAGTCAAGAGGAATTTTACAGACTGGCATGAACAAGATTTCTCTGTAATCTAACAACACCATATTGCCTGAAGTGGTAGCACCTTAAACCATTGGTTATTAACATTGCAATTGTAAAGTGCAATGGTCTGGAAAAGAACAGGCTAGAAGGCAATGTTCAAGACACACAGGACATAACACTTTTTTTTCTAATGTTTGAGTAGACATATCATGTTTGCACTATGTAGCTTTTTTTTTTTTTTTGACACACAGTTACTATAAGTATTTGATAGCCAAATGCTACAGTTGAGTGGGTTATCTATGTCCCAAACTTCAGTAGAAAATAATCTGTTACTGGATGAGTTGTTGCTACCTAAAGTGTCACTGAGACCTTTGAAGCTCTTGGGGAACTAAAAAAGTATGTGTAACCTGGACATATGCATGTTTGTAGTAATGTTGCTATGGGCTTTTCTATGTCGAAGAACTGCAGTTCCTGAACACTAATTTGTCTCCATTGTATGGCTGCCATCCAATGCACAAACCATTCTAACAGGAATGTTTCTAATTGGCAGAGTGCCTTATAATCTATGCCACTGGTTCCCAAACTCCTTGTTAGGAGGAGGGAACCACTTGAGTGGTTGTGAGGGCAGAGAGATTGTGGCAAAATGATCCCCAGAATTGCGCTGCTGAGGAAAGTGGGGAGGGGTTCCTGGCTTACCTGAAGCCTGCAATGGGGTCCGAGGGGTGTGGGGATCTCCACAGGGCTTCTCAAGCCAGGAAAATGAAAGAACGAAAGTGCCCTCATCTACCAAATACTCATCTCTCGACTACAAAAGCAGTACAGTACTTGTTTGTAACATAAATTTCTTTCCAAACTAAGAACCTAAACACAAGTCAGGACATTATTGGACCCTGCCTTGAGAAGAGGGAGTAAAAATCATGTAGAATGGTAGCATGGAAAGGGACTTCAGATGTCATTTGGGGTCCAATTCTATCCAACTTTCCAATTCTAATGCCTGTGTTTCAACAGGGCATGCGCTGCATCCTGTGATGGGGGGCCAGTCATGGAGACCTCCTCAAAGTGTGTTTGTTCCTGGGAGAAGTTCATTATCTACCAGAAGGCTGTTGTACAGGATTATAAGAAGAGGAAGCAGAATGATGGACATTCTGTAGGGTACTGGAAATAAATGTGAATGTGCAAGTCCACCACTACAATTCCTCTCTATTGGCTAATGGATACAGTTCTCTCTGCTTTCAGGTTTAATTAGTGTACTGAGGAACTGTTACAGTGGAGCAGGTACTCTGATCTTGTTTAAACCTGTGGATCTGGCTTATAATGTGAAGATAAGAACTCTTCTTGGAGCATAACAACTTTTTTAAGTTGTATACAAAGAGCTTGCTTGCTTGCTGGATAGCTTGCAACTTGGAGTGTAAAAAATTTGAATTTGCAAACGCCAAAGTGTTCCAGGGTAAAGGCTTGCTTGCCAAGTTCCACCCAAAACAAATTTTTATGGCCAAGTTACAACTGCTTGAAAATATGTTTGCTTAATAGAAATGCTGACAAAACATTTATAAAGTACTATTAACGTAAGTAGAAACATTAACAATTTTCCAGTGCTACATAGGTACTGCCTTCAGAGCTACTAGGTGTTGTTAAGTTCTCTCCCCCCCCCTTTTTTTTGTTTGTACCATGCACTGGCCTTTGAATGATGTCAACTTTGAATGATGGCCTTTGAATGATGTCAACACCTCAATAGCGGCATTAGAAATCTTATGTCAGGCACTGACCTGAGAGAAACTCCTTTATTTTGAGAGTTGCCACCTTTCCTGGATACCCCCCCCCAAAAAAAAAGAGTTTGTTAATTAGCATAATTAATTTAAATTACCAGACAGTAGAATTGCTTTGGATCAAGGATGTGCTGAAAGGTTTGCCGAATGCCAAAAATGTCAAAAGCAATGACACTGCTTTGAATCTCCTAGCTAGTTGGATGTCATTCCTATTTATTTTACATGGGAAATTCCAGAAAGAATTCTCAATCCAGATTATCCAAAATACTGAGCTTCTCATAAGAAATTGCACTGGACTAGTTTCTTTTTTGCCCAGTTGCTGTTGCCACCACAGCACCACTGTGCTGACGCACAGATGATATGAAGGAGATCTCAGTAGACCAGAACTAATTCCAATACGGAAAAGCCTTGAACAGTGGATTGACAAATCCATATAGCGGGACTGAAGGCATGTTCCTGTCCATCTGGACAGTGTTTGTCCAGTGATTTTGTTTGTCCACAAATCCTCAGCTGTTTCTAAGCATACTTTGAGTGAGTCGATGGTTCCTCCCTTCCCAACAGCGATTGCTACTACATGACAAGAGGCAAGGAAGCAATACTTTGATTTTATGTACAAATGGGGATCCAGATAGTGAACTGGCAGCCCACTCCTGAGCTGCCTGGCATGCAAGGCTGCAGTTGCACTGAATGGCTGCCGCTGCATCCTATGGACATTGGTCAGCTGCAGGTACTCCAATGCCTTCTTGGAGAAAGGGGACCCAGTGCTAAAAAAACTGAAAACCCACTAAACCCACTAAAAAGTGGGTCCCAGTGCTAAAGGAGTGAGAATCATTGTCATATATTATAAGACAGAATCTCCCTGGGGTGTCCTGGCTCAGAAGAAATCCTGGTTGTCTCACCAGAAAGATTTTGTCTAGAATATCTTACTTTTATTCTGCTAGAGAAAGGCTCGTGATTATAAATTGTTGTCTGAAAGTTCCTTTTTTGCTGTCTTATCATTGAGTCAACAGGGAAGAGCAAGGAATTTCTGCCTGATTCTAAATACTGTAGGTGTGAAGGCTGGAGATGTATAAAGCTACTGCCTGCCACCACATGAGCCTCCCTCAGAAGCGCGCATGGCCTCTGGGACACCAAATGCCTCGGGAACAAAGTGCCAGGTAAGGCACCATGAGTTTAGCATCTGTGCAAGGAGAAGGCAAGTGGACCTCTGAGTTTTGGAGAAGGAGAGGGAGGAGAGGGAGTTGTGAAGAGAAGAGGAGGAGGACAAGAAGGAGAAGGTAAGTGTACTCTTTCTAACTCTTTGTCTTTCTTACTCTTTGTCTTCCAACTTTAAATCAACCTTAAATCAACATTGAAATTTAGCTTTAGCTTTACCTAAGCTTTACCTAAGTTAGCACCTAATCTAACCTGAGGGAGGGAATCTAAGGTCCAGCAAGTTGGGGCACAGGAGCTAGGCGAGGGCAATGAAAATAAATACGTAAGTGTGTACATAGGTCTACTCTGAGCAGGAGCAGAGTCCTACTCATGAGAAAGGACCCAAGGGTCAGGCACTTGGAAAAGTAAATAAAACAGAGGAGGATAAAGTGGAAAGCAAGTTTTTCTACTTTGTTTAAATTAACCCTATACTTAACCCAAGTTAAACTTAATCTAAATTAGAACATAATCTAAAAGGCTCAGTAAATTGGGCACAGGATCTAGGTGAGAGCAGTAGATAAACAAACAAACTCAAATAAAAACCAGCTTGAGGTTAAAAAACAGTCCAGCCTAAGAGAACTGAATTAGGAGTGTAAGAACCTAGGAAGGGCCAGTTCCCACCCAGCCAGGGCAATTTAGCATAGTCATTGTCTTTTGGGAGTTGATAAGAGCCCCATTAGGCTAATCCAAGCAACCCATTCAGGAGCCTGCAGAGTGGATTAAGCCCATTAGCAGCCTTTTGTCTTCCTGATCTTTTGTAATTTCGCTTGGGAAGACCAGCCCCCTTTCAATCAGCAAGGAGGGAGGGAGGAGGAGCCAGCTAGGGGTATAAAGCTACTGCCTGCCACTGCGTGAGCCTCTCTGCAGAAGTGTGTGTGGCCTCTGGGAAACCCAGTGCCTCGGGAACAAAGTGCCAGATAAGGCACTGTGAGTTTAGCATCTGTGCGAGTTTAGCAGCAGGGCAAAGAAGCCAGGGCCCCAGACACTGCCCTTCTCTTCCCTTGAGAAGAGGGCAGCAAACCAGTGTAGGGTTTTGTAAGTACCCCTAAATAAAAACAACAACAACAAAAAGCTATGCAGTCAGATAGCCAGCAGCAGGGTGGGGGCTATCCAGTGTTTTGCATTGAGTACAACATGTTTGACTATATGTCTCTGGGGCATAAGTCATGGGTGTGTCCTCGGTGCAAGGAGCTCCAGGGACTCAGGGAATGCATCCACTCCCTTGAAGCCTTGGTGGCCTACCTGCAGAAGCAGAGGCAGGCAGGCAAGGACTATGGGGAGACTTCCGGGTACGATCAGGCTTCGTCCCACCCTCAGGTGCACAGCTCCTCAGTCGCCTGTGTGGGAAGTCTCAGGGCTGGAGGACGTCATCCTGGAGAGGAGGGAAACAATCCCCTGGGGGGGACACCTTTTCCAGGGAACAGGCCCGTATCCGAACGCACTCAGGATACTCCTCAGCAGGAGGGGGGTCAGGGGCTTCTTGTAGTGGGGGATTTGATTATTAGAAACATAGAGAGGGGGGTTTTCAACGGATGTGAGGACTGCATGGCAACTTGCCTGCCTGGTGCGAAGGTTGCGGACATCACTTCTCATCTAGACAGGCTGGTAGATAGTGCTGGTGATGAGGTAGCAGTTGTGGTGCATGTCGGCACCAATGACGTGGGCAAGTGTAGCCGGGAGGTCCTGGAGGCCAAATTTAGGCTATTAGGTAGGAAGCTGAAAGCCAGGACCTCAAAGGCAGCATTCTCTGAAGTGCTACCTGTTCCACGCGCAGGGCCAGCTAGGCAGGCGGAGATCAGGGGTCTCAATGCGTGGATGAGACGGTGGTGTAGGGAGGAGGGGTTTAGATTCATTAGGCACTGGGAATGTTTTGGGACAAGCGGGACCTGTACAAGAGGGACAGGCTTCACTTGAACCAGAATGGAACCAGACTGCTGGCGCGTAACATTAAAAAGGTGGCAGAGCAGCTTTTAAACTGATCCCTGGGGGAAGGCCGACTGGAGCCGAGGGGCATCCGGTTTGCAACTCCTCATCCCTATGGGACAAGGCTGGGGAGGTTAGAAAACAACAAGGCAAAGACGGAGTAGGAGAAGAAATTGGGAATGGTAGTATGATGGGATGTGATAGACAGTTTGGCACAACGAGCGGATGCAGGGATAAAGGAGCTAATAAGCAGCCTATCCTGGGGCATTCCATGTAGAGATGCTTTTATGCAAATGCCCAAAGTCTCCAAGCAAAGATGGGAGAACTGGAATGTCTGGTGACTAGGGAAAACATTGACATAGTGGGCATAACGGAAACCTGGTGGAATGTGGAGAACCAGTGGGATGCCACAACCCCGGGTTATAAACTCTACAGGAGGGACAGGCAGGGGCGTGTTGGAAGTGGGATGGCCATTTACGTTAAGGAAGGGATAGAATCCAGCAAAGTAGAGATTGAAGGTGGGTCCGACTACACCATAGAATCTCTGTGGGTTAAATTACCAGGCCTGAGGACCGATGTAATACTGGAGGCATACTATCGTCCTCCAGACCAGAAACTGGAAGGGGACTTGAAATGAGGAAACAGATCAGGGAGGTGACAAGGAGGTACAGGGTTGTAATCATGGGGGACTTCAATTATCCTCATATTGATTGGGTCAATTTGTGTTCTGGTCACAAAAAGGAGATTGGATTCCTTGACATGCTAAATGACTGTGCCTTGGAGCAACTAGTCATGGAGCCGACCAGAGGACAGGTGATTCTGGATTTAATATTGTGTGGTACTCAGGACCTGGTTAGAGATGTCAATGTTACGGAGCCATTGGGGAACAGTGATCATGCTGTGATCCGTTTTGACATGCATGTCGGAGGAAGAGCGCTGGGCAAATCTCACAAAAAACCTTGATTTCCGACAAGCGGACTTCCCTCAAATGAGGAGGCTGGTTAGAAGGAGTTTGAAAGGGAAGGTATAAAGAGCCCAATCTCTCCAGAGTGCATGGAGGCTGCTTAAAACAACAGTAACAGAGGCCCAGCAGAAGTGTATACCACAAAGGAAGAAAGGCTCCACTAAGTCCAGAAGGGTGCCCGCATGGCTAACGAGCCAAGTTAGAGAGGCTGTGAAGGGCAAGGAAGCTTCCTTCTGTAAACGGAAGTCTTGCCCTAATGAGGAGAATAAAAAGGAACATAAACTGTGGCAAAAGAAATATAAGAAGGTGATACGGGAGGCCAAGAGAGACTATGAGGAACACATGGCCAGCAACATTAAGGGGAATAATAAAAGCTTCTTCAAATATGTTAGAAGCAGGAAACCCACCAGAGAAGCGGTTGGCCTGCTGGATGGTGAGGGAGGAAAAGGGGAGATAAAAGGAGACTTAGAGATGGCAGAGAAATTGAATGAGTTCTTTGCATCTGTCTTCACGGCAGAAAACCTCAGGCAAATACCGCTGCCTGAACAGCCCCTCCTGACCAAGGAATTAAGTCAGATAGAGGTTAAAAGAGAAGATGTTTTAGCCCTAATTGATAAGTTAAAGATCAGTAAGTCACCGGGCCCTGATGGCATCCACCCAAGAATTATTAAGGAATTGAAGAATGAAGTTGCTGATCTCTTGACTAAAATATGCAACTTGTCCCTCAAAATGGCCACGGTGCCAGAAGATTGGAGGATAGCAAATGTCATGCCGATCTTTAAAAAGGGAAGGAAGGGGGACCCGAGAAACTATAGGCCGGTCAGCCTAACATCTATACCAGGTAAGATGGTGGAATGCCTCATCAAAGATAGACTCTCAAACCACATAGATGAACAAGCCTTGCTGAGGGAGAATCAGCATGGCTTCTGTAAGGGTAAGTCTTGCCTCACAAACCTTATAAAATTCTTTGAAAAGGTCAACAGGCATGTGGATGCAGGAGAACCCGTGGACATTATATTTCTGAACTTTCAGAGTTTGACACAGTCCCTCACCAAAGGCTGCTGAAAAAACTCCATAGTCAGGGAATTAGAGGGCAGGTCCTATCATGGATTGAGAACTTGTTGAGACCAGAAAACAGAAAGTGGATGTCAATGGGCAATTTTCACAATGGAGAGAGGAGAAAAGCGGTGAGATGGCTAAGTTTGCAGATGACACCAAACTTTTCCGAGTGGTGAAGACCAGAAGTGATTGTGAGGAGCTGCAGAAGGATCTCTCCAGACTGGCAGAATGGGCAGCAAAATGGCAGATGCGTTTCAATGTAAGTAAGTGTAAAGTCATGCACATTGGGGGAAAAAATCAAAACTTCACATATAGGCTGATGGGTTCTGAGCTGTCTATGACAGATCAGAAGAGATCTTATCCTTTCCTTATGAGGAAAGGCTATGGCGTTTGGGCCTCTTCAGCCTAGAAAAGAGGCACCTGAGTGGGGACATGATTGAGACATACAAAATTATGCATGGGAAGGATAAAGTGGATAGAGAGATGCTCTTTACACTCCCCTTTACACTTTACAAGGGGATTGGACAAGTTTCTGGAGGAAAAATCCATTATGGGTTACAAGCCATGATGTGTATGTGCAACCTCCTGATTTTAGAAATGGGCTATGTATCAGAACGCCAGTTGCAAGGGAGGGCACCAGGATGCAGGTCTCCTGTTATCTGGTGTGCTCCCTAGGGCATTTGGTGGGGCCACTGTGAGATACAGGAAGCTGGACTAGATGGGCCTATGGCCTGATCCAGTGGGGCTGTTCTTATGTTTCCTAGTTTTTTAGATGTGCAGATGAAGCTTGGAAAGAGAACTGGAACTGGATGACATAAGCTAAGGCAATGAAATGTACTAATCCAAGAGAGTAGGCAAATGAAAGTCCTGCCAATGTGTGGTGTGATGCAAGGCTCATAGCTTTCAACAAGGCTTCTAAAGTGAGCAGAATTGATGTGTCTGTGAATATTTTCTACTTTAAAACAAATTATCTACATATCATTCCTACCTTCCCCACCCTAGGAAATTGGACATGCAGTATATTTGAGTCTGTGAACTCCTGGCAACCATGGATGTGAGGCACTCTAGACTATGTGGCTTAAGAAAGATGGATGCAAGATTTTGAGATGATATGCAGCTATTATGATATGAGCTATTAAACTGTTATAGTCTATTTGACAAAACTTTCTCACTTTGTCATGAGTCACCACATGGTAACAGTCTAGGGAGACCCAAATGCTTCTCTGCTGGTTACAGTTCGTTCCCAGTCTAACATCTGATTTGTGTCCATTCAGTAGGGACTCTCCTTGTTTGGCACCAGTGGCAGGACATTTTTGGGGGCGAGGTCAGATATTTTCACTTAATCATATCAGTAATTGTATGTTGATAATTACTGAATAGACAGAGCCAAATCTTAGATAAATAATTATATGGTGAATAGGTTATTGCTATTGTAATGGCTATGATGTGACCTCAGTCTTGCCCCTCCAGTAATGTAGAAGGTACAGCCGTCAGCAGTGTTTAATATCTAATATCAGAAATACCAGGAATCAGGCCTGCTGGAACTCACAACCTCTCAAATGGAAAGCCTTCTTCTTTTCAAATTTGGATATGTGTGGACTGATTGTTGGTTACTTAGTGGTGAGGGGGAATCACCCTGTATTTGTTCAAAAGGACTACTGACCATTACTTCACATGCCCTGCCATTAAAAGAAATAAGTTGTGGAACAGACTCATAGTAATCCCCTGACCCAAATTAAGCCCTGTATAAAACACTCTGTTTAGAGGGAGTAGGTTCATCTTACATTTCACCAAGTTTGAACTCTTTGCCATGCCATTGAAACAACGTATTTGAGTGTCGCAAATGTTCCATAAGGCATGCTAGTGACACTCAGTGCCAGGTCAGTGCTGGTGCCTGGTTAGGACCAGTTTGTGTTGAGCCAGTAGCAGCTGGAGGCCTGCCACGTGCCATCCTAAGCAAGGGACAAGCTCCAGGCGGCGGACAGGTTAGTTGGAGCAAGGGGGAGGCATTCTGGGGTGGGGAAGGCGGTAGGGGGGAAGGCATTCTGGGGCGGTGGAAGGCAGGAGGTGGTGGGACCAGCAGAGCTCTGCTCCACCAGATCCAGAACCCTGTATCAGGCCTCCTAGCCTAACACGGAGCCTCTCAACGCTGCACCAGCAGAATAGCCTTGGGCCTTTCCCCAGGGGAAGGGGTGTAGAGAGGAGAGCTACTCTTGATCAGTGTAGAGCTAAATGAACTGGCAGTCTTTGCCCAGCTATTCCCCCCAAAAACACTCATGACAAGAAAGTTTGATATAAAATAGGGTCACATTTATTGATCATAACAATCAGCCAACCAGTAATTGCAGCGGATCCTGCATAGGACAGTCTAGTCCCGTCCCCCCCAAGTGTGGCCACCTGGACAAACAGCTATCCCCCCAAAGACTCCCTTGGATGAAGCGACCCTGGCTCCAAACCCAAGATTGCCTAATGGCACCCCTGGCGGAGGGCTACTTCTGAGCTTTAGGATCAGGACCTTAACTGTTTTGTTTAAAAAGTTTTTATTATTTGTAATACTGTAAGCCACCTTGATTGCCCTCATCTGGAGAAAGGTGGAATATGAATCTTTAAATAAATACATAAATAATGTTGGATAGAACTGTAATATTACTGAATATTAATGCCCAGATTAGATAAGGGGGAAAAAAGAAATGACTGTAGTCACCTCCTGCTCATTCCAACATTAAAGTATGTTGATAAGAGAGATATAAACTCACTGAAAATATTCTGTTTTGTGGAAAATGTTTGGAACCAATCCAAATGTAATCCTATCTGTTAATTAGTACCACCCATGATTCAGACATACATTATACTGTACATTTTTAGATAAGATTTAAAGTAAGGCTGCAATCCTACACATATTTTCCTGGGAGTAAGTGCTATTAAACTCATTTCTCTTTACTTCTTCACTTGAGGATGATGTGGCATGTTCATGCAGATGTCCTGTTCAATTACAAAATTGACTTTCAAAATCTAGACTCAGATGACAAAATACTCTGGCTCTCCAGTGATTTACTGGACACCTCCCAGATCTTAATAATTTCTTATCAACTACTGCCAGCAGAAATTACTAGATTTTAACTTTTGTCCTGAAAAGCATGGAATCCATGCCATTTAGTTAGTCATACAGGAATTTACTTACTGTTTCTTCCTCATTGTGATTTTCCAAGAGTCTGCTGCATACTAGTTTATCAGCTAATTGATTTCTATATGTTATCAATAAGGTTTATGCTGTGAGAAAAATGTTACTGAGAGTTCTAGATGGTTCTGTGTTCTGTTACAGAGGTGGCTACATTGTGTCACAGGTAGCAGGGATTCGTGCTACAACTTGTCAAGACAAGGAGGACTCATGGACTCGGGTTTGACAGAGTCAGGTGTGAGTCATGCTCTCCTGGCACTGATTCAGCACTATACACATGTGTAATCAAACATGTCATGCCTTCAAATAAAGCCACAGAGAAGAGTTCCACTGCTCTTTTCTTTAAAGAAAAAGAACAGTGAATGAAAAAAGCAAAAAACAAACAAACTACTGTTGCTGCTGCTATTACCAATTTGCAGCCCTCCATACCTCCTGAAACCATTCAAAACATTTATCTCCTAATCTTCAAAACCACATCCAACTTTTCTTGTCCAGTCAATTTTGGGCGTTTTAGGCTTTGCCCTTAAAAAAGTATGCAAATACAAGCTTGCTATGCGACCTGTCCAAAACCTTATTTAGTTGGAAAATCCCTAGCATACATGATTGTAGAAAATAATCTTTTGTTTACCTCATTCTCAAAAATGGTCAAGTGTGTCCTTTCAGAACAAAGAGAAGGAAGAAGTTAATTCCATTACCAAGCATTGACTGGAACTTCTGAAATGTCCAGTTCTACTTTTTGATAGATAGAAGTCTTCTGACAGGGTGACAGAAAACCAAATCTATGTTTGACTTGACCAATCAGAGGATTACTTCATTTTGAGTTCTTCATCTACATGTTAAGCAATCAGAAAGCTGGGCTAAGTATCCTTAAACTAAAGGCTTGGCCATCAGGTACTTCACAAGCTCAATGCAGTAGTTGCTAGAATGTACTATGAAGTTCCTATGAAAGCAGTTATCGGACATTCTAAACTAGCAGTATGTAAATAACAAGATAAAGTGGCAGTGTGTTGCAGTGGTGGGAATTGGAAGCTTCCACTGTTGGTTAATCTGTTAACCAACAGGTGTTAACTGTTGGTTAATCTGTTAACCACAGGTGTTAATCTGCAAATGATTAAATATGATCAAAGACAATCAAAACAGGTGCTAGAAAATTTGATTCTCATGGACTTAGAAGTACTGTATGGATGGTCAAGTTCATTGATCAATTTTTTTTTAATCCAACTTTAAAAAAATTCAGTGTGGTAAAACATACCACAGTACTTTCTAAATTTCCCCAATCATTTGAAACATGCTCCAGATTGTATCAACTGCTTTGCATAGGAGAGGGCAGGATAGGAACAACTCCTGTTTCATACTTTTAAGTTATTCACCTACTAGCACATCTTCTCTCCCAGACATGCTTTTAACTTATGTGGTGCTGGCTCCTGGTGGGGTATATGTGTAAAATCTGGAGACTTCCCCTGGCATATTGATAACTACTTAGGGTCTGGTGTCTCTTTGTCATATTTTGGACTTGATTGGTGGCACAGTTGCCAAAAAACCTGACCACCATTGTACTATGTTATTAATGTTTACAGTACATACTGTGCTGTGTGCTCAAATAACAAGTTTTTAGAATGATGCTATTACACTGTTAATGTGTTGCCTTCACTAAGAAAATTACTCATTGGATTTCCTGCCCATTTGGATCTTGATCTTCTTATTGGATTGTTAGAAGGGGACTCTGATTCAATGTTTATCTCAGTCTTGCCAAAGTGGGTAGAAAAAGGAGTATTTTGTGTTTTGTTTTTTTGTAATTGCAGTATAAGACACAGAGTAAAAGATTATATCAGCAGCAAAGATAACTATTTCAACATTTGCAGGATCCCAAATTCATAGCTTGATTACCTACATAGCTCTTTTAGCAAAATAACAGCCCAGTCCTATTCCAGGCAGCTTTGCTGGGTGCAGTGATGCCAAAATGGCTACATTCATTCCCCCCCCCCCAGGAAAGCCCCAAGCCCTGCAATGGGACTTCTCAAGTCTGCGCTGGCTATTTTGCCTCTGAAGACCTGAGAGCCTATGGCTGCAATCCTAACCACACTTTCTTGAGAGTAAGACCCATTAAACAAAATAGGACTTTCTTCTGAGTAGACCTGGTTAGGATTGTTCTCTACATGTCCAGCTTTGTTGCCCAACACAGAGGATAGGATCTGGTGGAGCTGGGCTTTGCCAGTCCCACCCCCTCCTGCCCCAGGATCCACAGATACGCCCCCCCCCCCCGTAGTTCTGGTCTGAAAGTGTAACTTTCACTTTCCCGTGTTTGAATTGTACTCAGTGGCATAGTTAAGAGGGTGCAGGGGGTAGCAGTTTAACCAAGCATCAAGCTTTAGGGGGGCAACCAGCTGAGCTTGACACTAGTGACCAATATTGTGAAAATCTTGGTATGTATGAATAATACCATCATGTTATATATTATTGGAAAGGTAATTTAATGCAGAATGCAATGAAATAAACTGCATTGTAATATCTTTATTCTATCAAAAGTTATGGCCAATTAACCAGAAAATGAAAACACAACTACCTTATGGAACAAAAAGTGGATTTTCTTAACTCAAAACTGACCTATGAAATTGATAGTTCTGAGAGGCAATGACATGTTATGATGTTATTGACATGTTGCAATGACATGTTATCATGATACAGCATGAAACCAATAAGATGTTAATATGAGTCAGTCATGTCCATGTATTATAATACAGTTATCCCTGCTAACTGGGTAAAAAGGCACTTTTTCAAGTGGTGCTCCTCTTATATTTAGCAGGGGTAGAATAAATGTTCCTCTTTACCTCAGCATAGTGTCTCTAACCAATAAGGGGCACACTTTTTATTTATTTTCTTAATTAAATTTGATTTTTTTCATGAGGGGGCTACAAATCTTCTTTGATCCCAGATAGCAGATAGATGCCTTAGCTATGCCATTGACTGAGGGGACAAGTGGTGGCGAGCTGCTGGGAGGAGGAGGTGGGTTCCTCCCAATTTTCACTTTTTAAAAAGCCCAGGCATTATGTCACTTCCTGTTGTGACATCACTTCTGGGGCAACATTTTGAGCTTGGCACTGGGCTACACGATCATTAGCTATGCCATAGATTGTACTAATGCATATTGGTGCTTATGGAGAAGACCTGGGCTGTGTTTCCACTACAGCTTTAATCCACTTTCAATGCACTTCTGTTCCCCAGTACATTCTGGGGGGACTGTGGGTTATTAAGGAATTTGAAAGCTGTTAGAGTTACCCGTAACAAACTACAGTCTCCAGAATGCATTGGGGTAACAGAAGTGCATTAAAAGTGGACTGAAGCTGTTGTAGATATGCAGCCCTGGATAGGCTGAGAGCCTATAGACAAGCTACACAGTAGAAAACAAATGTATTATAAAATAAATTTGAGTACTGCAAATACATTTGTTTTCTACTGTGTACCTTGTTTTGCCATGGCCCAACCCCACAGATTTTGTCCTCTCCCCTTCATCAGACCTGCATGAGACCTCTTTACATTGTTCCATAAACTAATGGTTGATGAATGGTGTGCTGTAACCTCCATTCTTATAAATCTTTCTGTTTTTCAATCTTTCTGATCTTTTAATATCTTTAACACTAGTCTAGATAAGTTATCATACACATCCCTGTAGATTATCCCACCATATTCTTCTTGTACTTTGTGTCTATTCCAACATTAATAAATTGGTACTGGAGCAGAGTTAAGGTCACTGTGATTGTAGTGCAGTATCTTGAAGTGGCCTCCTTAGGCCATACTTTTTGAAATTCTTATTCTAAAGTACTGCAGCAGGGTTTTTCAAGCTCACTTGCTTATTTATTGTTGCTTCATATTTGACAGAAATGTTAAAAATGAATTGTACAATAAATGCCACAATGGAAACTTTATCCTTTACTGGCTTTAAAATAATCATTGTTTGTTCTTCTCTGTGTACTTAGTGTATATATATCTACCTCCACAGGTGACCACTTAATGTATCTGATGAAGTGAGTGCTAGCTGCCAAAAGCTCATGCCACAATAAATGAATTAGCCTTGTACCATAGGATTCTGTGTTGTTTTTGTCCATTACTGATATATATATTTATCAATACAAGCAATATAATAATGCCAAAGTTTCTCCACAACTTGGAAGATCTCTCTCCCCCCTAGTGTGTGTGTGTGTGTGTGTATTTTCTTGCATCTGCACAGCATACTAAAAGGTCTTTTTTATATAGATTTCCCAAAACAAGCAAGTGTATAAAGGCATAATCATGGACACAGGTTTATTTATTAATTAAGCCCACCTTTCGTCCTAAATAAAATAAGTACAGTGTATAGAGGGATTCCCAAGCAGTCTCACAAATAAACACAGACCAGCCCCAGACTAGCTTAATTTTAGAAAGGGTATTGTATCATATGCTTTCAGATTGTGCTGAAAACCATATGATGAAACTTGTCTGTTATACACGTTGAGTATCCCTTACTTGGACTGGTTGGCGAAGGAAGGTGTCTGGATTTCAGATGTCTGGATTTTGGAATAATTGTCTAAATATAATGAGAAATGCTTCCTCTTGCTCTTTTCCCATTACTTTTCCCAGCATGCTTTGAAGAAGTCCTGGTTTATACATGCAGCAGAATGAGGTAGGAATGAGGGGGAGAAGTTCTGAGGTGGGACCGAGAAAACATACACACACAAAAATGACTTGCTACTGTATGGAAAGAAACAAAGGATCATGTACTTAATCTTTATGAGCAAGTCTATGAGTATTACAGGACAAATGCAAAGCAAACGGAATACTGTAGTATTCCAAAGTGCCTATAATATGGGTGCAGAAAATGTAAATGATGACACAGAATGCCAATGGGCTTTTGAGGTGGAAAAAAAATCTTGAGTTTTTGCTGAGGAGCAGATAATCAGCAATGATTCAAATGAGCATCAGAGACTTAAAATGAGCATCAGAAATAAATTAAAAGGAAGAAAGAACATTGATAAGAAGTGCTAGAGAGGCAGTTGCACCTATTGGCATTCTAGCTACCCCTATAGTTTTGTCTGTACCCCTAAAATGCCCTCTCTGGGCATCCTTATATGGGCATTTCCAATGGCCTTCTACTGCAGTCAAGAACATAAGAACATAAGAACATAAGAACAGCCCCACTGGATCAGGCCATAGGCCCATCTAGTCCAGCTTCCTGTATCTCACAGCGGCCCACCAAATGCCCCAGGGAGCACACCAGATAACAAGAGACCTCATCCTGGTGCCCTCCCCTACATCTGGCATTCTGACTTAACCCATTCCTATAATCAGGAGGTTGCGCATACACATCATGGCTTGTACCCCATAATGGATTTTTCCTCCAGAAACTCGTCCAATCCCCTTTTAAAGGCGTCTAGGCTAGACGCCAGCACCACATCCTGTGGCAAGGAGTTCCACAGACCCACCACGCGCTGAGTAAAGAAATATTTTCTTTTGTCTGTCCTAACCCGCCCAACACTCAATTTTAGTGGATGTCCCCTGGTTCTGGTATTATGTGAGAGTGTAAAGAGCATCTCCCTATCCACTCTGTCCATCCCCTGCATAATTTTGTATGTCTCAATCATGTCCCCCCTCAAGCGTCTCTTTTCTAGGCTGAAGAGGCCCAAACGCCGTAGCCTTTCCTCATAAGGAAGGTGCCCCAGCCCCGTAATCATCTTAGTCGCTCACTTTTGCACCTTTTCCATTTCCACTATGTCTTTTTTGAGATGCGGCGACCAGAACTGGACACAATACTCCAGGTGTGGCCTTACCATCGATTTGTACAACGGCATTATAATACTAACCGTTTTGTTCTCAATACCCTTCCTAATGATCCCAAGCATAGAATTGGCCTTCTTCACTGCCACCGCACATTGGGTCGACACTTTCAGCGACCTGTCCACCACCACCCCAAGATCTCTCTCCTGATCTGTCACAGACAGCTCAGAACCCATCAGCCTATATCTAAAGTTTTGATTTTTTGCCCCAATGTGCATGACTTTACACTTACTGACATTGAAGCGCATCTGCCATTTTGCTGCCCATTCTGCCAGTCTGGAGAGATCCTTCTGGAGCTCCTCACAATCACTTCTGGTCTTTACCACTCGGAAAAGTTTGGTGTCGTCTGCAAACTTAGCCACTTCACTGCTCAACCCTGTCTCCAGGTCATTTATGAAGAGGTTGAAAAGCACCGGTCCCAGGACAGATCCTTGGGGCACACCGCTTTTCACCTCTCTCCACTGTGAAAATTGCCCATTGACACCCACTCTCTGCTTCCTGGCCTCCAACCAGTTCTCAATCCACGAGAGGACCTGTCCTCTAATTCCCTGACTGTGGAGTTTTTTCAGTAGCCTTTGGTGAGGGACTGTGTCAAACGCCTTCTGAAAGTCCAGATATATAATGTCCACGGGTTCTCCCGCATCCACATGCCTGTTGACATGGGCGGAATCCAGAGAAAACAAGATTGCACCTAAATCGAAGCACTTCAAATCCTGATTTGAAGTGCAGATGGCCCACGGCATCTTGATCCCTGGGACAGCATGACTTATACCTAGTCATGCCCCCACACCTGGTCATGCCCCAGCTCTAGTTTTTCCTGCTTCCAGGGAGTGAGAGGAGGAGCAGCTGAGACGAGTGGGCGGGCTGAGGGAGGCACCTCCCACCACTCCGCTGCCTGAGGCAACCAGCCCAGTTGGCCCAAGGGTGGGCCAGCCCTGGCTGAAATCCTGTGCGCGTTGACTTGCGAGGAAGGCTCTTTGGCCACAATGGGGTTTCGTTGCGAATAAACACGCGCAGGGTTGCGCCACGCGTGGTCTTCACTATGCATGGAAGCGGCACTGCCCTGGGAATTCCGCTGCCTCGGGCTTCGTGAGAGGGGTGTCCTTCCTTGATAGGCTACACGGGACCGAGAGCAGACCCCCCTCCAGGACACTGCAACGCCCAGCACTGCCCAGCGCAGTCCCCGGCGCTCCGGTTTCCTCCTCCCGCCCGCGCTCCCTCCTCCCCCGCAGCCGCCTCTTCTCCAGCAGCTGTCGAATGAGCAGCTCTGCTTGCATCTCTCCAGAGCGCGGCTCGGGCGGCGGAGGTCGAGGGACTGAAGTTTCTGCTGCAGGCACTGGGAAGAGGCCAGGTGGGTGCCTATGTCTGCAGTGGGTCGGGCGCGGGGGGGGGGGCTGTTTGGCGCCAAGGCGCAGAGAGAGAGAAGCGCCGTCCCTGCCTGCGCTCGCGCCTTGTGGGGAGTGTTGGGGTTCTCAGGCGTAGGGCACAAGCCTATGTCTGTCTACTCAGAAGTCAGTCCCATTGTGTTCAGTGGGGCTTACTCTCAGGAAAGTGTGCGTAGGCTTTCAGCCACAGACTCCAGAGGCGCCCTGAGTTGCTGCTGGACCACTCCTATGCATGCCTACTCAGAAGTAAACCCTATTGTGTTCAATGGAGCTTACTCCCAGGAAAGTGTGCGTAGGCTTTCAGCCACAGACTCCAGAGCCGCCCTGAGTTGCTGCTGGACCAAGGTGAGAGGGGGGCATGACTTGGTCCTCCTTCATAGATAGCCAAGCCTCCCTGGGGTGAGGGGTGCGGGGGGGGCACACTGGGGAAAGGGACCATCCCCGCAGGAAAAGTTGCCATCTGTAGGGGGAGGAGTCGTTTGGTATCATTTGGGTGGCATAAAAAACAGAGGATGAATGGAATCAGGAAAGCTTTCCCTGGGAGAGGGGGAAAAGGGTTGGCACGTGAAAGTCTTTCAGTGCTATCGAAGGGGAGGCAGATGCCTGTGGTGGGCTGGCACTGGGAAGATCCCCTCGCCTCCTCTGAAAGGGGATCTGCAACTTTCTAGTCACTTTTTCCATCAGTCAGAGGATGGAACTCAAGGAAAACAGAAGGAGGCCCATGCACCAAAATCCAAAGCAAGTAATGGGCACTTGGAACCATCAGATGATTGAAACAGAAGTGAATTGAGGTTGTGTTGTGGGAGCAGAATTATCAACAGGTGGAGTTTCTTTCAACCTACTGAGCCAGGGTAATATCATCATCCCCAAAGACAAATGTAGCACTATTTGCAGGCAAGCAGCTTAAAAACAAAGTATAACAGTGCCTTAACACCAGTGGTATTTGTTATTCCATCTGTTGAGGAAGGGTGTTGGCAAATTGTGTGACTAGGGGTAAAAAGGGTAAGACTTTCTCAGTCTTCCAGAAATGTTGAGCAAACGGGTCAATTCAATTGTTGCTTTTGAGAACAGTGCTGGTAAATGAACAAGGATTAAAACAGAGTAGCACGGATTATAAAATCATGATAATATGTCTTGAAAGACTGGGATTTGCCTTTTCATCACTGTTTAATCAGGCTGATTGTGTAAATAAAAAGTGTGCATTGGAGTAACTAATCTACTTAGGTGATTGTGGAAGTGGTTTTGTTGCTGTTGACTTGAATAGGTCATGATGTACCCATTAATCATAACATGTGTTATGGGCACAATGAGAAGTCACACGCTTTTCAGTACTAGTGATTTCGGTGGGAGAGTTAGATGTGTTATAAGCTATGCAGTTCTAAATTCATTCACTAGGCATGAGTCCAGGTAAATTCAATAGGGCTGAGTAACCATGGTTATGGTTCTCTTTCGCCCCTGCACTGTTCTATTTCCCTGTTGCAAAGCTGCAACTTTCCCTATTTCCCCGCTGCACATGCTCCGCCAGCATGCACTGTCACAAAAGTACCATAAAGTGCTTTAGAACAGTAATACAGCAGAGCGTGTGGGAAGGCTGGAGCCTTCTCACTGGTGCCAGCACTCCCAAGCATGCCCACTGATGAGATAAGTTGGGTGCAGGGGGAGGGGTGGAATAGGGTGGGGGAGGGGTAAGGGGTGGGGTTGGTGGCAAGCATACTGTATCCTATCCACCTTCTGAGCTTGATGAGTCAACCCAGACTTTCACCAGTGATATCACTGATGATAGTCTAAGTTGACCCATTGTGGCTGCTGTGGCTTACCTGGGAGCATGAGGACAAATGTCCCCTTGAGGAGACCTCTAGGAGTTGAAATTCCCCTGTGGGATGTAGTGGAAGCTGTACTGGCTCTGTTGCGTTGCCACATGGGAATCTAGTTAGGATTAGGCTGCCTCGGTCACACTGCAGAAGTGCTTAAATTTGGCTAGGCATTGCAGGGATGGCATCAGGATTCACCAGGTTGGGCCAAGTCTACTACAAGGTTCACCTTACCCTCAATACTGTTGGCAGCAACAGTTCTCAATTCTCCATTAAGTTGTGAGTGGGGGTGTCATGGAGAGAGGCCAATGTAAAACTGTCCCAAGATCACTGGCATGGACTGAGATAGTATCCTGTTTTGGCACTTGCAAACATAACACCCAAAACAACAATTTGAGTGTGATCCAATCAAATTGCAGCAGTTTCTGTCTTGTTGATTTCAATGGACAGTTAAGTGCATATTAAACTACCAAGTTCATATAAGCAAGCCACATGACCCAGTTCTGTGCATGTTCGCTAGGTGTTCAGTGAGGGCTTGCTGCCTTAAGCACTTTTGACTTAATTCATCCCTTCTGATATTTTATAATTTTATATTATAGCAAAAACGGGAAAGACTGAAGTTGAAGATGAACTTGAGCCTATAGAATTGAGATGCATATATTTACTTCAGTTTTATAGTGCTTATATCCTGCTCCTCCTTTAGAAAACTCAGAGATGTTTACATGCAGGTGTCATCTCAGGAGCAGCAATGAAAGAGTCTATAATATAGGTCTTTTAAATCTCTGAAGAAGACTGCACATTGCCCAGTCTCAAAATATTTTTAGGATAGTAGAAGAAGCAAAGTAGTAAATTGGGATGGCATAGCTGGCAAAACAGGTTTTTCAATACCTTTCAGGATAAGGTGGGTTTCTCATTTCAGTGAAATTGAGCACACCTCTGGCAATACGTTTGTAACCTGAGTGCTTTATGAAAAAAGCAAATGACTTATTAGTAAAAAAAAACATACTGGTGTACTCCAGCCCCAATGAAAACTTTAAAGACACTTGGTTAGGTATTTTAAAAATCTCATTAATTTCTGTGGGAGACAATTTAGCATGTGCTTAATTTTACCATTGAACTCAACGGCACATAGCCAAAATTAAGTACTTCTATGTCATGCCCTATATAATTCAGGAATTTACACAGATACATAATTTATGAAATGAATATACATCAACGATGATAGCTTTTTCTTTCACACATTTTTAGTGATGATCCCCTTTTTGTGTAGAACATACTACATAGGAATAATGAAAGAGGGAATTAAAACAGGTAGGGTTGTATCCACTGATCTGATTTATTAGAATGCAGTCTTTGTAGCCTGAGCCCTATGAATGTTTACTAGGAAGTAAGTCTCATGGAGTTCACAAGACTTTTTAATTGTGGTGGGAGCACACTTAGGATTGCAATGCTTATTTGGAGTCAGAGTCTCAATAAAGTTAAAAGAGTTTCTTCAACATAACTACTGTTGGGTTCTAGAGAAAGGTTATCCACAGAAAGGAGAGGGGAAGAGGGTTTGGATGTGGTGTGCACCGTCACTGTCGATCCTACCCCTTCTTGGACCTGATCCTTGCCCTGTTCTACCCTTCCCATCCCAAAATGCCATCTCCCCCTCCAAAATTCTCTCCCGCTACCCTTTCCCACCTCTACACCATGCGGTGCAAACTTACCAGAGTCAGCTGCCATAGGGCCTGGATGTGACTCTGCCAAGCTGGCATGGGTCTTCATGCAAGCCCAGTTGACTGTTGAGCAGCCACAATGTGCCTTATGGCACATTTGTAACACCCTGAGTCAGTGCAGGGACAGAAGCAGTAGCTCAGTTTAGGGTTTGGCTTGTGCTGTAAATCTGTTTAGGATTGTAAGGTAGATCTCCTATTGAAATCAATGGAAGTTAAGTGTTAAACATGGGCAGAGTTGTTTCATCATTTGCTAACTTGTGTCTGATTTTACCAAACAAATTTCATTTAATACCCATACATCACCTTCTTCTAAAGGAATATCCAATACCATCCCTAATGTCTTTTGTGTGGTTTGGGGTTGCATTACTTACAATTCTTTTATCGTAAATAATCTGTTCCTTCTCAGTTCTGCCGTGCCTTGTTCCCTCTACATGTCATGTAGTATATGTGGGAAAGAGATTATTTGAATGCTATTGGGCACTTCCGTAATTCAGGCTCTGTGTGATTATTCAGTGACCAATATTATTCAGTGGTTGGAATGTGGTAGGACAGAGCTACAGACCCAGAAAAGGATTTGAAGAAAGGATATGGCATAACAAGCACACGATCGGCCCCTTTGTTACAACTGTGATGTCATGTTAGAATTAGAAAGTTGGAAGGAACCTACCCGATTTGATGAGCATCCCCATTACTCCCTCATCAAAGTCACTTATACAATATTAAATAAGACAGGTCCAGGATAGAGCCCTGAGACACTCCACTCATCACTTCCCTCCAGGTTGATTAGAAGTTATTGATAAGCGTACTCTGGGTATGGTCCGTCAGCCACAGTAGTCCATTGCCCACCAGCTTGTCCACAAGGATGTCATGGGGAACCTTGTCAAAAGCCTTACTGAAATCCAGATATACTATGTCCAGAGCACACACGCATGCACACACACCCCTACCAAGTTATCCTCTCTGTCCTGGAAGCAGATAAGGTTTATCTGGAAAGATTTGAGAAAGCCAAAGCAGTCGCCAGTCAACTTATTAAACAATAATAATAATAATACAGGTATTTATATACCACCTTTCTTGGTCGTCAGATTTCTCCTCAGACTTTATTCAAGGTGGTTTACATAGGCAGGCTATTTAAATCCCTGTAGGGATTTTTACAATTGAAAGAAGGTTCTGCTTACAGATAGGTTGCTTAATTATTTGCTCTAGTACCTTCCCAGGTATCAACATGAAACTGATTAGTCCATAGTTGCTCAGATTTTCTTTTTTCCCCCTTTCTTTAAACCCATTTTTGCTCTGCCCACAGTTGTACACATTTAGTCTCTGTTACGTATATGCAGTGTTGGACAGAAATGGCTTAAGATGAGGACCATATTCGCTTGCCTGGAATTTCTGTGGTTCTCCAAGAGTTCTCAAAGAATATAGGCTGAGAAGCCAAGATAACATCAGCCAGTTCCTTGAGAACCCTAGGATGCAGTTTATCTACGAGCCCCACAGGCTCAAATTCATTTAGAGCAGCTAAGTGATCCTGAACCGCATCCTTACCTCTCTTAAGCTATAGCTTTCCTCAGTCCCTCCTTTGTTCCATTCACACTAGATCAGACTCTTGCAGAACAAGATAAAGGCAATGTAGGAATTGATCATTTCTGCCTCTCAGTTGCCCATCCCTATTTCACTGCCTTCCCTATGCAGCAGATCCACCACTTCCTTGTTCTTCCTCCTGTACTGAATGTAAACTTAAAACCCCTTTTTTTGTTTTTCTTCACCTCCTTTGCTAACCTAAGCTCATTCTGAGTGATAGTCCTCCTGACTCCTTCTCTGAACTTAACAGCAATATGCTAGTATCTACCTTTGTCAATTTGCCCCTCCTTTCATGTCCTATATATGACTCTATTGTGTTCCAGCTCCTCAGAAATCTCCTTGTGGAGCCACTCTGTTTCTTTACATACCTTTCCCTCTTTTTCTTGATTAGGATCATTCGCGATTGTGCCTTTAATACCACCCTTTTAAAAACACCCATCCATCCTGAACCACCTTCTCCTTGAGGGTTTTTGTCCAGGGGGAATGCTGCCCTTTCCTCACCTTTCCAAAGTTTGCTTTTCTAAAGTCCAGAGTTATTTCTGACCCCACTCAGCTTTCCCATTTTTTGTATCATGAATCTAAGAAGGACATGGTCACTTACTCCTAAGGGTCCTTCCATCTTCACTTCATCTTAGGTTCTTAGAATTAATATGATATTTCTGTTGCTCTTAAATGTTGTGTTTTTAAAGGTGCCTTTTCACTAGTTGGCCAGAACATTGGAAAGCAGGAGGAGGTTAACTTGTTACTGAGCAACTAACAGCCCAATCCTATTCATTCTCACTCTGCGATAGTGTGTAAACTTGCTAGCCCTTGGAAAAAGAAGTGTTCCAAAATTCTATGGGAGAAGTTGGCTTTTTCAGGCATAAGAGGGTAATGATCCACCTGTGGGGGGACATGATTGAGATGTACAAAATTATGTAGGGGATGGATAGAGGAATGTTCTTTTCTCTCTCACACAATACCAGAACCAGGGGACATCCACTAAAATTGAATGTTGGGAGAGTTGGAACAGACAAAAGAAAATAATTCTTTATCCAGTGTGTAATTAGCCTCTGGAACTCCTTGCCGCAGAATGTGGTGATGGCATCTGGCCTAGATGCCTTTAAAATGGGATTGGACAGGTTTCTGGAGGAAAAGTCCGTCACAGGTTACAAGCCATGATGGGTTTTTTAAAACCTCCTGGTTGCTACCTCAGAATGCTAGATGCAAGAGTGTGGCACCAGGATGCTGGTAGGCCTTTCTCAGGGACAGGAAAGTTTCTACAGAATGCCTGAAAGCATCCAAAGAGGTACCATGTTTTGTTTGTTTTCACATTTGATATAAATCTATTTCATTTATTTTCAGTGAGCCAATATTGCAATAGGGACTTGGAGAAAATAATTTTGTTGCTGAATAAAAGTTTTGCTTTTGACTTCAGTCATATGTGACTCGCTTTCTTGGTGCCTCTTGGAAAAATCTTCAGGAAAGGAAAATAGTACAACATTTTATAAAGAAAGTTGCCTCTTTTGCTATTAACTCAATGGGTGGTAAAATGCCAATTTTCACAGTGACATAAGACTTTCCAGTGCTTGCACCTTCCCCATTACATCTACCTTCTTGTGCCAAGCTTTTTTAAAAAATTGAAGCCTCACTATTTTTGTCTGCTAATCTGGAAACATATAAATAGCTGTTGGAAGAGACTCACATTTTAATAACCACAGAAATTAATGTGAAAAACAGGCAGGGACTTGTAGCACAATGCCCATTATTGGATGAGTTGTTGATTTTGTCAATGTATTGGCTTAGATTTGAGTAGGGAACGCCTTTAGAACAAATTGTGGGTAAACAAGCATGCTGTGCTTGTACTGCTGTCTGCCTCAGGAAAGAAAATTCATGTTAGCAACACTTGATATAAATCCTGAAGTGATTTAATGACTACCCCTTTCGCAAGGGAATATTTGGCATCTGTGCCCAAATGTTGCTGATATTTTAAAGTAAGTACTGTTGAAAGGTAAAATCCTATTACTCGCACATTTTAAAAATTACACTTACTGTCAAAATTACAAGACATGCTCTGCCCTTTACTGAAAATGTAAATGTGTGACTATTGGATGTTGGGGGGGAAACAACATTGGAAGAAGGACATTTAGGTATGTTAGCCCAGGCAGATTAAAACATAATTGTACTGGTAACAAATTCCCTTGCTAGTTGGGCAAAGAAGCTCCTTTTAAAGTGCCCTCTTATATTTTGCAGGGGGAGAGCAGTTGTTCTTCTTGTCTCTGCCAGTGGTGTTGCTGATGTCTGTTTTGCCATATCCTAACCCCAACCCTCCCAGCATTACACTAGCCTTCCTGAATTTGTGTCAGCTAAATAGCTAGCATAGATTAGAGAAGCCCCATAGGTAGGCTGAGGCATTACTTGGGGTAAGTATATCCCCTTATCTCAAGAAGACCTCCAGCTGCTTCTTAACCTGTGCTGGATACAGCAAAGGCCATGCAGCCTGGCTGTGCTAGCTCAGGTTAGGATTGGGCTACCCATTTCAAAAGACGTTTGCCATGTGACATGAAGAACTGCCAGTTGGAGGAAAATAAAACCCAAATCCCTCTTATGTGCATGGAAATAGTTGCATTGCTCTTTGAATCCTTGTCTTGGGTGGAATAATAAAACTACATTTTCGATCACGATCTCAAAGCTTTTGTGAGTGTGGTTCTGTTTGAAAAAATATTGAATGGTAGAATTGCATCATAAATGTAACACATTTCATAGAAGCAAAACCCCAGTTAGAACCCAGAATAACAAAACATAATGAAGTGTTATACTTCTGCTGCCTTTGTTTTTAGAGAGGAGTGCTAACTTGTTCTGACTTCCAGGAAACTATGTGGAATGCTCTGTGCCAGTCTGTATCAGATATATGTGGTTTCTAAGTGGAAATGTGATCTGCTTTTAAGTATAATATATTATTATCGATTGAATGTAGGCTAGAATTGCCTTCTCAAAGGAGGGGAAAAAAGCCCTCAAAGTACACAAATTAACATTGTTTATGCAGCACTAACAGTGAACTAAAAGAAAAATCTGATGGATGCAAGAAATGTCAGATTGCTATCAAACTGATTAGCTAGATTCCTATCCTTGAGTCTGGTGAATGCAAGTGATTCCCAACCCCAACCCTCCAAAACATAGCAGAAGTCTATTGATATGTAAACCAGAAGTTGTATGTGGTCTCTGCCATCTAAATAATACAGCTTCAAGAAGGAAAGGCTGTTCCTAAATCTTTTTTGTACTGGTGGTATTCAATTACATATGAATGCACAATTTACTACTATGTTCTATTATTTCTTCTCAGTTAGTGTATCAGATTTAACAGCCTGCTAGATAAGCGACTAGTTTTCAAGCTTTCTGTATTTGGGGAGCACCTTTCATATCAACTTATGCTGAGTTTACTCTGTTATAGCAGCTGAAGGTGATGTAGGACAGGGTGCTTTTTCAGGGTGCTAATTTGATTTTTGGGGAGTGACTGTTTTCTGGGTCATTTGTTACTCCTGGGCTTGGAAAAATAATGTTAAATCAATTTTGTAGTATCCAGTATTTTTCTCTTGTTCTGATTTTTGCTTCAGAGTAACGTTTCTTGTGTGTTCTAGGATGATTACCTGTGGAGTGCATCATAGCTGTGCTGACAGAGCCTGGGAAATCTTACTAAAATGTAAGATTTCTCTCTCTCTCCTTTTGCTTCATTTGTTTCTGGCTTCTTCAGACAGAGGTAAGATATTTACCAAACATCCTTGCCAGTATGTCAGTGTGAGATGCATTTTAAAAAGGTCTGAATTAATTATTTTTTCACCAGTCAGTTGTTGGAACAGAAATGTACAATCCAAACATTAAATATTTAATATTTGTACAGCACTTTTCACAATATATTAACAGCCCAGTCCTATGCAGGATTGGGCTGCCGGGCGGGGAGCCTTACAACAGTGGGAGTGACTTTTGCTGTCGTAAAATGGTCGCCGGTGGTGCATGCAACACTTTGTTGGCTGCCATTTTGCATGCACTGCTGCATGAAGCACTTTCTGCTATCTTACCTGGTCTGGTGGGCACGGTGAGGTCTAGTGGTGAAGCTACAGCACTGCTGCATGAAGTTACCCAGGATCTCCCTGAAACTGCAGTTCATCTCTGGTTAGAAAGAGAATGTAGAGAGATACAAGGATCAGATAATGGAAGATTTGGCTGTGTCATGTGGTTTGTTCTACCTGGGACAGATGGAGTGGAGAGAAGGTGGCAGCCTTCTCATATTGCATATTCACTAAGCAGTTTTGTCCAAGCCCTTATACACACAGAGCAAGCACCGATACTGGTTTACTTAAATAAGCATTACGATACTGGTGCTTTATGGTCTCAGAGTCAGGGACTGGTTCCAATGTTATTTTAATTTTAAGTTTTTCACTTGATGGGATTTATGTGCACTTGATTAGATTTGAAAGCATGACACTTAAATCTGTGTAATTCTTTTCTTCGCTTCAGTATATTGTGATTGACAATACTGCACCTCCTTTCAATTATCTGCATACTGAGACTCAGCACAGAGACTAGAACTTGGGTTTAAATTTGCATCTGAATGTCCTGAGATTGTATGGATTCATATGTCAAGGATTATAGCTTCTGCCAGTACTGCTATTGCCATTTACTATGCTCTTTATCCCCTGTTACAGTTTCTAGTGGACCCCCTCCACCATTTTTTAATGTACATTAAAATACGTACATAAAATTTTTGGACTCCTCCTTGCATATTCAGTAGCATAAATTAAGAGGCAGCACTATACAAATTTGGAAATTCAAAATAATTTAATTAAGCTTATTACATTTTCTCTGCAATGATGGATTTACAGAAGCGCTACCATCCCTAGTTACTGGTGTAATGTGAGAAAACAGACTAAATGAAAGAGCTCATGTTGAAACTCCTTCCCATGCCAGAATTTACCCATTTTTCTGAGGGCTAACTCTAATATGAGGAGAAATTGCAGTATGGGCTTGTTCCTTACAACCCAGGATTTCTTGCATTACCCTATTTCTTGCATTTTGCCATAATGGCAAAAAGTGGAGTTGCGTTACTAGAGTTCCCATTTCACCAAGTTATTCTTAGGATTTAGTCTTATGGCCCAATCCTAACAGAGTGTTATGCTGCTGGAATGTGTGTTGCACCGGCATAACACGCTTTGTGGCTTTTGCAAACATGACAGAACCAGAGAGCATGGAAGCAGTGAGTGGCTGGGTCTGCATGATGACTAATGCTGGATGCATGCCACTTCAGGTAAGGTTGCACAGGAGCCAGGAGGGAGTTGGGGAGGACATGGAAAGGGAGATGATGGGGCGGGGGGGGGGGAGAATCAGGTCCTGGAAGGGAGTTGGTTCAGAGCAGTCCCACCAAATATTGACCCCTATCCTGAGCCTGATCTGCCTTCACAGGTCATTGCAGACTTGTGCCAATGATATTGCTGATGCAGTTCCAAGTTGGCCCACCAGACCCTCAGGAGCTTAATCCAGGGCAAGGAAACAAACATTCCCTTACCTTGAGAAAGCCTCCTGAGGCAAAATCTCTCCCCTGTAGGATTCAGTAGACCCCACATTGACAATGCTGCATCACTGTGCAGGGAGTTGTGGTGGATTGGGCTACCCAAAAGTGACATGTAAATTAGAAATGTTCAGATATGAAAGGTCTTGTCTCTGTAATGTCGATTACTTGACAGGTTATGTGAAATTCAAACACAATTTTATCTAACATTACATGAAGAGAGCTGCTGATGTCATAATAATTCTGTACAAGCTAGTAATTTTTGGACAAAATTATTAAAATGTGTGTTTTCTTCTCTCATAGCTCAGGATGGTTTCTGGGGACAGTACCGAGCTGTTTTTAATACTGCATGTAATGACGTCTGGACTTTGGCACCTGGAATTTCTGTGCCTTCCCTTAATAACTTCACACTTTGTGTTTATATTAAACTGTATAATACAAGAAATTGGACTGCATTTGTCTACAATAAAGAAGACCCTAATGATAATCTACCTGAAGGCTACCGTGAACTTGGACTTGCAGGTGGGCGTGACAGATTGACAATTTGGATATTTGGCAAAGAAATAACTGTGTTAGAAGGGCTGAATAACCACACCTGGCACCAAGTATGCATAGGATGGAAAGGTGATAATCAGGAAGTGACTTTATATGTAGATGAAGAAGAGAAAAAAAGAGAAAAAATAGCAGGAGTTGGAGACCTCCTTGCAAATGGGCAGCTACTACTTGGCTGCTCACAAAGACCAGGCAAGCCGTCCTCTACTCCAGTGGGAATGGTTGGTGAATTGTACATGTTCAGAATGTGGCCAAAAGCAAACAGAAATTATTCTCAAGATTGCCAAGATGGCACCATTATACACTGGAGAAGGGATAACTGGACGTATAATAAGACAGCACGCTTTAGCATAACTTTGCCTTGTGGTAAGTACTGCCATTTTCTTTTCTTTTCTTTCTTTTTGCTTTTGGGAATATCTTGGATTAACGTTGATGGAAAACATTTCCAAAAAGAAATTGGTTCCAGATACTTAAAATAATGTTAACCAAATACTTTGCTGGATGGGCCATTTGTGTCCCCAGCTTGTCAGTCGTGGAGACAAGTCTTTGTCACTTGTTCATCAACTGTCAATCAACAACCTTTAATGGCATCACACAGAATAAATAAATACAATCACAGATATGACACACAAATTAAAACCGTAAGATTACACACACTAAAACTCCGATCGGGACTGTCTTAACTATTGGAAATAAATACATTTGCAAGAAACTTAGCTACAAGAAGCGTAATTTCTTGCGAAAAATCGTTTAAAAGTAACACTGCAAGAAGGTTAGGGGGACCAGAATAACTAGAAATAACAGGACCCAGAATTACGCGGCGAAGCTTACTAAACATGGAACAAACACAAAGAAAATGAGTAACAGAATCGGGTTCTATTCCGCAGTGGTTGCAACGCCTTTGGTCAAAAGGTACCCTAGAGTATCGACCAGTCAGCAGTGCAGAGGGAAAGATGTTTAACCGTGCTAGCATAAAAGCCCTCCTCTCTAAGGGATTCATGAGGAACTGAAAATAAGAATGACCATTAGCAAATGAAGGGAAAATTCCATAATAAATTGGGGAGCACACCTGGTTCAAATGGGAAGATAACCATAGATGTTCAGATTCCCAAAGACTGTCATAAATGAGGGATAAGGCCTGATCAAAATTACAATTCATAAGCGAATCCAAAAGAATGCCTATAGAGGCTAATTTGGACACACAGTACTCATACCAAAAATTTGATTTTTCTCTGTAAACCGCTTTGTGAACTTTTAGTTGAAAAGCGGTATATAAATACTGTTAATAATAATAATTAATAATACCAGGCAGATTGAAAAGGATCCTTCAGAAAATGAACAAGGGAGTCAGAGCCAGTCTTAAAAAAAAGATGTAACCAAAATTTAAAAGTGAATTTCCAAGCCCATGTTGAAGGGAGATGTACACCCAGCTCGAGGGACAAAGTAGACAATTTAATATAATTAGGAACCCCCAAGATCCGTCTATAAAAGGAGACGACCAACTGATCAACTTTATGAGACATGGCATGGATCCAAATAGGAACCCCATAAAGCAGGCGACTAACCATTTTAGCTTTAAAAATGTGAAGCCCAGCCGGGACATACTGATTCCCGGTTGTATGATGAAATTTGGCTATTGCGCCGATTAGATGTGAAGAAGAAGCCATCACGGAGTTCCTATGGCTAGACCACTTAAGTTGGTAATGTAGAAGAATGCCAAGATATTTAAAAGTTTTAACTTGTTCAATGGGCCTATTATTAATTGCCCAATGAAGGGGCCTCCAGGATTTGGAAAAAACCATAATTTTGGTTTTTCATCAACTGTCAGTGGCCCATTTGCCATACTTCTTCATGATATTGTACATGCATGCCATTTGGAAAATTAACTGCCACATGCAAACAAATGTTTTATTTGCATATCAGTGTTCTTTAACTTGAAGGGCAAGCACTTTTTGTTAAGATTTTGAATTTACATAATTTAAAAAAACTGAAACTTTGAGACCAGTACCAAATGCCATAAAAATTGCAACAAGGAATGCATTAGTAATATTGTTTTATCCACTTATAGAAGTTCCATATAATGAGAGATGCTGCGCCTTGGGGGATGAACACTCATGTCCCTAGTTGTTATCCTTTATTCTCTCCTTTCCTCCAGTGCTTTGGCATAACTACCACATGATCCAGAATAGCTTCCATTCAGTATTTTGAGTCTGCGTAACAAGGAGAAGCTGGGTGGAACATGGGCATGAGACATCAGAAAGTGTCCACACCACTGTGTTTACCATACCAGGAGCACAATTTGCAGCCTTCCTGGTCCATGCTGCTTCTGTTTAAGATGGAAGTGGCTCAGTTTGGGTTCCCAGTCTGCTTTGTTACTGCTAATATAAAACAGAAGTGGCGTACATAAACTAGCACTCTAATATACCTGTTATATTTATCTGGGATGCTTTTTAATTCAATTTTTCCATATTTATGCCTTTGTTTTTAAAAATTGCAACACATTTCAAGAGTTTGGGAAGAAACATCTTCAAGTGAAGTGAAATAAGTCGCAAACTAGAAATAAGTAGCAGGAGAAGAAAACACTAATTTTAAGGTTGATTTTTTTTTTGGTTGTATAATCTTAGTATGTAATGTCTAAGGCAGGGGTGCCCAAACCCCGGCCCTGGGGCCATGTGGCCCTCGGGCCCTCTCAATGCGGCCCTCAGGGAGCCCACAGTCTCCAATGAGACTCTGGCCCTCTGGAGATTTGTTGGAGCCAACACTGGCCCGACACAACTGCTCTCAGCATGAGCGTGACTGTTTGACCTCTTACATGAGCTGTGGGATGAGAACTCCTTCCACTGTTTGTTGTTTTACATCTGTGATGCAGTAGCGGCAGCAAAGGAAAGGAAAGGCCAGCCTTGCTTTGTGCAAGGCCTTTTATAGGCCTTTTAAATGAAGGCCTTTTACCTTCATTTATTCATATAAATTCATCTTTAATATATTCATTTATGTAAACTTATGTAAATTTATTCAAATTTTAAATGTAAATTAATTCTTTTTTTCCACGTCCCCTGACACAGTGTCAGAGAGATGATGTGGCCCTCCTGCCAAAAACTTTGGACACCCCTGATCTAAGGGAACAAATGTTCCCTTTCCTCGAGAAGGTCTCCATGACTGCCCTCCCACCACAGAATGCAGTGCATACCCCATTGGCATGGCTGTATCAGCACCTGAAAGTTGGATAGGATTGGGCCCTTAGTAGGTAGGTTCAGTTCTAATGATGAAAAAGGAAGAGCATTTCAGATTATGCTCTGCAGTATACTTCTTGATACTGCATGCCCATCCATAGTGTAAACCAGTGATTTTCAGCCTTTTTCATATCCTGGCACATTGAAAAGGCACTAAAATTGTCAAGGCACATATTTTTGACAATTCGCAAGGCATACCATGCTGCCAGTGAGGGGGCTCACATCCTCCATTGGCCTTACTAGTAAGTCACCTTCCCTCAAGTTCCTTTGGCCCACCTATGGACCACTTGTGGCACACCAGTGTGCCATGGCATAATAGTTGAAAATGGCTGGTGCAGACTGATTCTGCCTGGCATAGGCTAAAGGAGGGAAACACAACTTGGAATCTATGTCACTGTCCTCTGTGTGTTGTAGATGATTCTCATTTCTTATCTGGTATAAGCAGCTGGATAGTAAACACACACAACATTGAAAATGCTCTGTGCTGTTTTTTTCTAGTGAATTTAGAAAGCCAGAGAGTTATATATATTTCAAAAGCATGACATCATGGGGAAAATGCTGTATCTCTGGAAACCATACTTGTTGATTCACATACCTGATTCTTTGTAAAGTATCAAAAGAAAGCTCTCAGATGGTCTGATCTTTCTCTCCCCTTTTTTTTCTCATTATTTTGTTTTTGTTTGCTTGTTTTTGTTACTGGAGCTGTCTAAAACTCAGTCTGCCAGGAAACATGATGCAATTGCAGACACCTCACCCTCTTTCCTTTGTGGGGCATGCAAATGGGTCATATCAGTACTTACTCCATATGTGTGCAACCAAAACTTTTGTGCTAGAAAAGATTTACAGCTACTGTACCATGTTAGTTTTCACAGCAGAGTTTGCAGATAGGCTTATTTTGGCCACTTTCTTGTTCCTGTTTTAATTTTTTTTAAAAAATGAGAACTGCTTTAGTTCCTTTCTTCTTCTTTGCTAGATATAAGCTATTTATGTCATACTGTGTGTCCACAATCTTTTTTGCATTGACTCTGATATGAGTTGCTAGAAGATGTTCACGTTCTTGTTTTATGGGATACTTTGACTTTTGCATGGATTGCAGCTGTCCACTCTATTTTGCTCAAGCACACTGGTTTATATTTCCCTACACTAGTGACACAAATATTTGCTCTTAGTTCTTTGTGCAGTGAAAAGCTCAGGACAACAATGCCAGGGTGAGATTTCTATGGAGGAAAGACTGTGAAAATTTATGGAAATTTATTTACAAATGTTGAAATGAAATATTAGGAAGGGGACAACCACTGCAAATCATGGTGGAATCAATATGGTCTCCAGAGTCCAACAAACTTGGAACATGTCTCTTTGCTTCTGCCAGCAGTCTGCTCCATGCATTAAGTCAACCAGTTCAAAACTATCATTGTTTTTTCCCCACCTGCAACTTGCCCACTTTTTGTTTCCAGGTAAACTCTCTCTGTTTCAGTCTGACCTGTCAAACTGGTTTGAAATGGGGTGAGGTTTTTTTTGTGTTAAGGCTGCAATTCTGTGCATACTTATGTGGGAGTAAGCCCAATTCACTATAAAGGTACTTACTTCTGAGTAAACACACGTGGTATTAGAAAAACACGGTCTGTTAGAAGAAAAACTATTAACTAGTGCAGTGGTTCCCAAACTGATGGGTTGCGACCCACTGACCTGGGAATCACTTGTTCCTGACTCTTTAAGGGGTGGGAAGGATGGAAATCAGTGACACAATCCCCAAGATCACACTGCTGCTGGGGACAGAGAGTGTTTTTTTTCACTTACCTCTGCCTGTGCTAGCCTCCAGGGGGTGCAGGGAATCCTGCAGATGCCTCTGCAGGACTACCCAGGCCTTAGAAAAGTTAAAAACAGTGATTCGAAACCACTTCTGGCTTCATGATCAAAAACTGGAAATGGTTTCTGATCACCATTTTTAACTTTTCTAAGGCTTGGGGAGTTCTGCAGAGGCATCTGTGGGGCTCCCCACACCTCCTGGAGGCCAGCACAGGTGGAGGTAAGTGAAAACCTCCCTCTGTCCCTGGCAGTTGCAACATTCTAGGGATCTTGTTACTGCCTTCTCTCCACCCCCTCAAAGATTTAGTGGTTCCCAAACTTCTAAGGAGAAGTTTGCGAACCACTGAACTAGTTGGCTTCACCCTGAAAATTAGGGCTTAAAGGAAAGTAGGACCTTCTACAATATTAAGGTCAGAACTCTTGTGGTGATGACAATTCTGTATGCCATGCACTGATGTTGTAGAGAGAGAGAGAGAGTGTGTGTGGGGGTTAAGGTAGGTACCTGTTCTCTGCCAATGTGCAGAGTCAGGCCAGACTTCTGGTAACTGTGGGGACATCTGTGCTCACACAGAGGTGAATAAAGCTATCCAGAAAACATAGTGCCAAGCAACTTCTTAGATTCCTAAGAAAGCGTCATTTCCCCAAGAGGTTTAGAGAATTATGAGTGTTCCCTTGTCTTCCATGTTAGCTCCTGTATTATTTTGGAATTCTCCAGTTTTATTTCAAGTTGGCATGTTTAGCATTTGAAGCATGTTTATTTCAGTAAATTGAATCTAGATTCTTAGCTTGGACTTTCTGTAACAGTCATTTGTACCAGTGAATAATGAAAAGGGATAAGAAACAGCATGTCTGTGTTTATCCCAATTCTTGCTAATTACCTTTTTTTAAAAAAAACATTTCTATACAGATGTATCCTCTATCCACAGATTTGGGACCTGCAGATTTGACCTACCATGGGTCCTGAATCTGCAGCTGTTGGCCTGGATGCAACAGGTCATGTTCAGCAGTCTGGGGTCCTTGACCTGCAGATTTCATTATTCATGGGTTTTGGCATCTGCTGGGGTTCCGGAATGGAAGCTCCACTGATGCTGAGGCACCATCTGCATTGCGTTTTAACTTTAGTCCTCATTCATATATCCCCAGCAGTTATGGTTTGGGCCAAACTAGATGTTACATTGTTAGAAATCAAATTGGGTTGCAGCTCAAACTGGGGCTGTTTTGGGAATGCTTGGATGTCAGTTCACAAGACCCAAATAGGGATTGTCTTAGGGACAGAACATATGAATTGATCAGGCCTTCAGGCCCCTGTCCTCCCCTAGTGGGTTCTTATTCCTGCTGTTAGAAGGAGCCCACTTCCAGTCAGAGATATCAAGCAGAAAGACAATTTATTGGTTTAGAGCAGGGGTGTCCAAAGTTTTTGGCAGGAGGGCCACATCATCTCTCTGACACTGTGTTGGGGGCTGGGGAAAAAAGAATTAATTTACACTTAAAATTTGAATAAATTTACATATGTTTACATAAATGAATATATTAAAGATGAACTTATTTGAATGATTGAAGGTCTTGCAATAGCTCAAGGCCTATAAAAGGCCTTGCACAAAGCAAGGCTGGTCTTTTCTTTGCTGCCACTACTGCATCACAGATGTGAAACAGCAAGCAGTGGAGGGAGCCCTCATCCCACAGCTCAAGCAAGAGGTCAAACAGTTGCCCTCATGCTGAGAGCAGATGCATTGGGCCAGTGTGGGCTCCAACAAATCTCTGGAGGGCCAGAGATTCATTGGAAACTGTGGGCTCCCTGAGGGCTGCATTGAGAGGCCTTGAGGGCTGCAAGTGGCCCCAGGGCCAGAGTTTGGGCACCCCTGGTTTAGAGCAAGGGAAAGCAGCACTTAAATTTCCAGATTTATTCCACCTATCCACGCAATCACACAACTCCCTAACTCACTGGCCAGGCACATTGCATCACTGAGATGACACAATCTGAGTTGGAAGAACATGAGTTCTATGTGGATCTTTTCAGGCTTCTTCTTTAACCCCCTGGGGTGGTTCTTCCTGGAATGGGTCATCTGGGATCTGAACTGGAAAATTTTGGATTCCAAGGGCCTCTTCTTCCACGCTTTTCACTTAGCCTTGAGTTCTGACAAGTAGTTGTTAACTGAGGACATCTGGGCTGCTTCCTTTGATTAATGTGGCCTCTCTCTCTTGTCCAGAAGGATAACACTTTCAAATCAGTATGTGTTAGAGTTCATCAGTTACACCAGCCTGGTCCCACTTCCTCATCTGTCTTCAGCTGTCTTCCATCAGCCTTTGTCACTGCCTGTATTCTCTGTGCCAGGCTAGTCTTACATTCACACTCCTTTCAAGACCTTTTGTTGTTTCGATTTCCTGTCTTTCGATGATAACAGCATTCTAAGAGAAGGGAGTAGAGAAGAGGAGAGAGATGTCCCAAGTGCTGAGTTCAGCAATCTATAGCTAAAATGTATGCTGTGCAGTAGAAATGTATGTACTATACTGTGTTGTATCAAAGCTTCATGACAACCCAGAGTCCCCTTTGACAATGTGAATCCCATTATTAGTACATTTTTCTCCAATCTATTTATTTATTTGAAAATTAGTAAACAACAATGCTTCATAAAACGAGGAACCTCTACTTAAAAGAAAAGCATAGTAAGTGCAAAGGAATATATCACAATTGCTTATAGTTCTATACCATCTATTCCTGAGTTTCTCTAACTTAGGGAGATTTACTTCCTGTGTAAGTTTTTGTGGGGGAGGGGAGAGGGAAGTGACGCAATACCCAGGATACCTCTCAGTGTTGTTTCCATGTTGTCCCTACATTGTGGGAATCAGTGAGGCTCATATGCTTGCCACCGGATCCAGAGTAGAACCAGGGAGCCACTATGTGGACAGTAAGGCACTATGGTGGAGCATGACCTATGTCGTCATAGAAACAGAAAGCAGTCAAATGTAGGATGTGTTGGTTTGTATGCAAGAACTGTTACATGTGTCTGGAACATATGTCCATTAACAGCCAGTATCCCAAGAGGTCTCACAAACCACATCCTTGTAGCCATGAATTGATCAGGCCTTCAGGCCCCTGTCCTCCCCTGTTGGGTTCCCTTCCCTTCCCAATGGGAAAAATTGGATTTGTTGAATTTCTGCCTGTTATCTCTATCTGGTAAAAGATGATGATTGCAGGTGATAATGGCAGACTATTTCCTGGTGAATTATGCAAACTGGATGTTCTTCCTTAGTTGATTCAGCCTCAGTTGGGGCATGGTCCCATATGGGTTTTGTGGCAGGGATAATTCAGCAATGAAGAATATATGTGTGAATAGGTCCAAAGAAATGTGTTGCAACAACTTGAGGTATGTTATGTTTAGGGTTCTATTCTTTATTCTCAAATACTAACAAAAATGAGTTACTAACCTGTCCATGATTTGCCATGCATTTCAACCTGGATTACACTTTAATTTCACTTTTCAAATCCCTCTTTTGTAGTGATAATTAATTTCTATTTGGAATTGAGGAGGCAAACCTATTAGTGCCATTTTTCAATAGAGAGATATGAATAAGTCACTGTGCTTTAGAGGGTGGGACCCTGAAAGGTGCTAATCCTTTGCTGAGTTTTCTTTGATGAAATACAAAAATTCTCTGGCACTCTGAGGCCTTGGGCTTTCATTAGCAGCCATGGAAAGCTGCCTCTTTTCTTGGAAGATCTCTCATTTAAAGTAAACAATCTTATTTAACGCAGATCTTGATTTTCAGCATCCCAGAGGATATTGTGCTTGAAGCCTAGGTGATGGGCACAAGATAAAACAGATTTTATCAGCAGGGAATTCAGCTTTGCAACCGGTCCTAAGATGAGCAACATTTGTATGACTAAAGTGCAGTTTTCTATCCATGACTGGGCAACACATCCACTGGCTTGGTTTTTATTACATCAAGTTATTTTAAAGCAAAGCAGAAAACTTGTGAACTTGCATGTGGGTATAGAATTCCATGGTAGAAATATGAATTATTTCAATTTATAGTTTCTCAAATAACCACCAAGGCTTCTACAGCCTTTGATCCAGCATGCTTCATCATAATAGCCTGCTGTGTGCTTGGTAATACCCCCATTTTATGGTTGGTTAGTGGGCTGTGTTTAGCTTGGTGGATCTTCTGGTTGTGCAATCCTGATCTGATATACCTGTAATGTATTATAGAGAAGAGGATAATTGGAGACTGGTTGACTGATTGGGGTGGGTGGGTTATTGTTTAACTGGAGTAGTGCAGCTGCAGCAATCTATGAGCTCAATCCTATGCATGTCTACTCAAAAGTAAGTTCAATTATAGTCAGTGGGACTCCCAGGTAGGTTAGGATACGTTTGCAGCCTATGGAAGTAATGGAGCTTCTGTATGCCACAGGTTGCTGAGTAATATTAAGACTTTTCAAGGACTGGTGGTTTAAATGGTCAGTTTTGTCAGCTTCCACTTCTCAGCAGTCACATCCATGTTTAGCTGAAAATATGTGCCATGGTTTGTGATCATAGGAACTATAGTAATATGACCACTATGGAGTTAAATTTAGAACCTCTTATTATAATTGGCTGGAGCAAGAAGCTTGTGCTTTGACTCTTTTCTCTCAATTTCTTTCTATTTCAGTGTTAATCTAGCAATAAACTACATGTTTGTTAGCCTCCACATGAAGTGAGTAAGTTTTTCATTTTTTTTGTAAGAAGGTGTTCTTATAGAAAAGGAATTGTCTCTTGAGAAGCAGTACCTATATACATGGAGAGCATGATTCATAAAAGATCTTTTATGTTTGAATGTATCCTTGGGGAGTATGACATAGGAATAAAATTGCTTTGGTCCTCAGTGCCCCATAAACAAGTATCTCTAAGTGGTCGTCTGAGGAAAAAATGCAATGTTTACTATAGGATCATTAGCTTTGATTCTTTGTAGAAAAATATAGTTATGCAGGACCTGTGTGTGTCCCCATAAGTGCTTTAAAATCTTGACATAACCTACTGTTGATGACTCAGATTTTGTTTTCCAGCTCTTTGCGTCTTAACAATGTGGAAAAATCAAGACTGAGTTTTTAAATTTGCTCAAACAAAGCAAAATTAAAAAAAAAATGGTTAAGCATTTCTTTGTCTAGAATTGACATCTAAGTAGGTGCCTGTCAGATCTCAGAGTTTTGTCCTAACTTTTAGGATTTGGAGTTTTTGTTTGGCTATGAAAGCCAGTCTAGTAATGTTTCATCTGGAGTGTGAATGAAATAGTGGAGATTTGGACATTTTATACGGGTTTCAGTAATATGTGGTGTGAAATTAGCTTGTTGCATTAAAACAACAAAAAAAGAATCTTGTGGACCTTTGAAGATTAATTGAGCACAAACTTTTGTATGTTTTTGTGTGTTAGAACTCAGTTTAGAACTCAGTTTCTGAGTTTTGTGTGTTAGAACTCAGTTGCCCTCCCCCTCCCCCAAATACCCCCTCCCTGACTGTTCCTCCCTCCTGCCACCCTTTCCACCCTGTGTGCCAGTCTGCGTGGGCTGGCTCAAATGTACCCCATCTGGGTGCAGGTCTGGCTCTGCTAGGCCAGCTCACATCTGTGTCCGGTGCACGTCTGTGTGCTCCTGAGTAGCGGCAAATGTGCTTTACGGTATGTTCGCAACAATTGGGAACTGGCCCAAGGGGCTTGGGGGAGCGGTTGGATTGCGCTGTTTATCTGTTGGCCTTTATCTGCTCTGTTGTGTCTTTGTAGGTCCACTGGCTTAAACGGGAAGATTGCATCCTTCTAGCCAGAGCTCTGGCAGCTAGTGCTGCCGGAGCATGCTTTATGGCTGCTTTGCAGCAGCCAGCATTGGCGAAACGTGTTCCACTGGAGGGGCAGACAGTTGGATTGGGCTGCTCATGATTGTGTGTCAGATTTTGTTACCCAGAGCACACTTTATCAAATGTATGGTCCCTTAAACTGTTGCGTTTATATGCACACTGGTACAGAGTAAAACAATTTTTCACAGTAGAAATTCAGGAGATGACAATTGATTATTCATTTTTTTAAAATGTAGAACAAATACAAGATCTAGTCCCTTTAATGCCAGTTAGAAATGTTTGACTCTTAGGGACATCTTGATAACCAGAAAGCCTCCATTACTTAATAATTGTGCTAAGAACTCCACCATAGCCTTCATATAATTCTACTGCCAATTTGCTTAAACACAACTTGGAAATAAGTTGAATAATGAGTATATCCTAAAGTAAGGAAGTTCTTCTACTGTGAAAATGGTCCTTCCTTGTAAATTTTCAGAAGAAAGGTTTTGCTCAATATGTCCTCATTTTCATGACATTATTCTGCGGTTTGTTTAACTCATTTCTGCCCAGTCTACAGGTGTACACATTTGATCCCTGTTGCGTATATGCAACATTGGGCAGAAATGGCTTAATGACTTTGAAAAACTTTAACCATCAATATGTGTTTATCACAAAAGGGGATTGGAGAAGTTTCTGGAGGAAAAATCCATTACGGGGTACAAGCCATGATGTGTATGCGCAACCTCCTGATTTTAGAAATGGGTTATGTCAGAATGCCAGATGCAAGGGAGGGCACCAGGATGAGGTCTCTTGTTATCTGGTGTGCTCCCTGGGTCGTTTGGTGGGCTGCTGTGAGATACAGGAAGCTGGACTAGATGGGCCTATGGCCTGATCCAGTGGGGCTGTTCTTAAGCTCTTTGCATGGTAGTTGGCACATTTTGACCTATGGCAGATTACATTTACTTTTTTTCAAATACTGTCTTAAGTGGGTAGGTCAACTGCTATTTTTGCTGTAGAAAAGAAGTAGAAAACAATTAGAAGAAACAATATATAAATGAATATGTCAATCTATTTTATTCATTTTGCATGGGAAGAAGAGGTGTTGGAGGATATTTCTTTTTAGTTTGAAATATAAACCTCTACTACCAATTTTTCTGCATGTCCTCAAACATTGCCCTGTTTTAAACACATGACTCAATTGTAATGTTAGGAATTCTGCTATATATACCCAAAACTTTTTAAAAAATAAATATTCCAGTAGTTTTGCAAGAATTTCTTTGCAGTTGCAGTCAAAAGTTCAGTAATGCCCTCTTGTGGTGGATTGAGCAAGCAAATCTTAGACAAGAACTATTGTCTTTTAAAATAACATCTTTTAATTTAAACTAACCCATCTGTTAAAATTATTCACCCTACAGCCAATGCTGTAAATGTCTCATCAGGAGGTGGAAAAGGTCCAGGAACCACATCTGGTAAGAAAACAATTGTCTTTTAAGATTTTTGTTACCTGTACAGATAGTCAAAAAATAAAAGACCATAAAAGAAATAATGCCAGTAAAGGAAAAAACTGTCTCTGATGTGTTAAATTATGGGTGTGTGTGTGCGTGTGTAAATAACAATTTTTATATAAATAAAAATGTCTAAATAAATTATGGTGTGTGTGTGTGTGTATACACACACACACACATATACATGTATACATATATATGTATATGTATAGTATATATATGTGTCTATGTATATATAGCTATATCTTATAAAATCTGGTCCATGTGGTCCATAAGATGCTTCACATCTTATTTGTACAGAATATTTAAGCTAGATAATTTTTAATATGTTTTAATATGTTTTATGTTTTAAAATGTTCTTTTATTTTTAATGTTTATTGTATTTTACTTTGTTCTGTATTTTAATTTTGATTGTTAGCCATCTTGGGTGCCCTTTGGGGAGAAAGACGGGATATAAATAAATAAATGTTTAGTCTCCACAACTCAGAAGTCGGATATGAGCAGCTTTTACTCCAGGCTGTAAGAAAAAGGGCCTAGAAATGTTTAGTACTTTGATAGTAATTAGCTTAGGTAACAGTCCTCCTTTAAGGGTGTTTCTTTTTAAACTCATTCAAGAATATTGTTGAACTGTCCAAGAAGAAATGTTTCAATCACTTTCTTTGTTTGCCCCGTTATATATTTATTTTGTATTATGAACTTTCTTATTAGTGCACACTCTTTTTACACAAAGGTTGGGGAACCACTAAGAGCCAAATCCTATCCAACTTTCCAGCACTGATATAGCCATGCCAATGGTGCATGCACTGCATCCTTCAGTAGGCAGTCAGTCATTGAAGTTAAGGGAACATTTGTTTGTTTACCTTGGGGTTGCATTGCAGCTGCACCAGTACTGGAAAGTTGGATAAGTTGGGTCCTTAAGTCCTTGTGGGCTGTGACAGGGTGGTGGTGACCTGGCAGCAGTGATGGCACATCCGGGTTCACGCTGCCACCAAAGTAAAAAAAAAAAGGGGGGGGGGTTTGGATTTACCAGGCAGCAGCAAGATCCCAGGCTTTGCAGCATCACAAGCTGCCGCTACTGCAGCCTGGTAAATCCAAAAGCCTTTTGCTTTGTCTTCTTGTCGTCGTTGTGAACCTGGAAGTGCCATTGCTACCATCCGGGTGTCACTGCTGGTCGCCACACCCCTTAAGGGGAAATTCAGTGTTTCCGGTTGTCCTGGCGGGTTATGACCCTCTGTTTGGGAAACACTGCTCTAGAACATGGTGGTCCAACATGTGGCCTGTGTTGCCTTTTTTGGCAGTGCTCGAGAACCTACTGCCCACCCCTTTCTCCTGGCTCATTGGGTGTCCAGTCTCCCTGCTGTGCCATTCAGGTGCAGGTGCCCTGTAAGCAATCTGTATAGGCACTACTGTTTTAAGAACCTATAAACCTCTATCCAGATTGGAACCAAGGTGTTGAAAGAACCCACCAACTCTTTTAAGAGCTTTGTCAGAGATTCTGTCCAGATGCATCTGCTTTCTGAGGCTAAGTAGATGGCAACTAGAGACAAGACCCACTTTATTTTTGTTATGAAACTCTCTCACTGGGGGCACTTGACTGGTTCCTGCTTTGTTTCTTATCTGATGTCTAAAGGGCTAACAATCTTTTTTTTCCAAGTTTATTTATATTTATAGTCATTTCTCGTTATCCGTTAGGATTAAATTCCTGGAAACCCTAGTAAATAGCAGATTTGCACCCTATGGGGGTAGGTATAAGGGACACCAGGGGGGAGGGGTACCTTCCCTATCATCAGAAAAATCCAGCAGAGACCCTCGGAAAGCCAGCAGAATGCAGCAAGAAGTGCCAAAATGCCTTTGAATGCTGCAGACACATTCCAGAGGCTACAGGGACCTTCAAAATGGCACCCACAACAAATGCAGACCCCTTTAAAATGGGGTCTTTAAAGGGGCCTATGCTGGTCACAGGAGCCATTCTGAAGGTCCCTGCAGGCTCTGGAAGGTCTGTGCATAGGAGAGAATGAGAACAGAGGCGCATATAATGAGAGAGGTTAGCCATTCTGCCCTCACGAATAAACAAATTCACATATAAAGAAAACTGGCTGTATTAAGAATAGTTTCTCTATTATTTGCAGTGTGTTACAGTTCAGCAGCTCATAAAACTTTTTATCAATGACTGCAAGTAGAAGTCCACAAGACTACAGTGATCGGGCATGAGGAATGGTGGGCAAATCTCTACAGCTTGAGATTATCCCATCTTGATCTCTTCATTTGGGCAGCAAAAACCTACACTTAGGGGATTCAAAGATTCATTTAGGCTCACCCAAGGGGCTTTTAATAACTCTGTAGAATGTAGACTTCTCTGAAAAACTGCTTATGAAACTTCCCATAATTTAAAAAGTGTTTTGCTATATTGCTGGGTGTGAGGCAGCTGTAAGAGGAAAAGCAAGTATAATGCTCCTTTAGGCTCAAAGAATTAGTTTCATTGTTCTTTGGATACTGGCTATAGAGAGTAGCATTTTCAGCTTACATCATTCACGTGCACAGTCTTAAAAGCTTCTTCTCAAATCAGTGATTCAACTTTGATAGGTAGTTAGAAAATCCAGTAACCTCTAGATTTATAAATTGAAGATGGGCTGTTTTAAAATTCTTATGCTCCTTTGATTTTTCATTTGCATTTTTACAAAATCATTTTTTTTTATTTACAGCTGATTCATCCATTGTCACTTTTGTCACCTATCCTAACAGTGCTACAGGCAAGATTTCATTAATCTTTTCCACATAGAATAGGTTTATTACTTAAGACAGCTGCTCTTTTAATTTTTTCCATTTGTGTTACTTTTGTGCTTTGTTTTCTTAGATTCATCTTCTTCTGAAACTCTGGGTGCCGAAGGTGAGGATTATTTAACAGAGAATTGGCTTATGCCAACTGTAACTATTTGCAGAGCTTTTAATTCTAATTGATATGGAGCTTGTTGTATCAATTCTGTGTGAAGTTTTAGTCAATTTTTCTGTTTTGCAGTCTGCTCAATTTTCATCACTGTTCTTTGCATTATGCATTATGTTTTCTCCCCAGTCTGAATCAATATTTCTAAGTACAGTCTAATGTTCTGTTTCTGCATTATTTGTAGTCCATCTGTTCTCTACAGGACATTTTGAACTTTTCATTTTATATTTGAGGATTGAGCTATTGCTATTGCTGTTCAGTCACTTTTTCTTCTGCATTCAGTTTGATTAAATGTTTCTGTGAAGCTGCCTTCTATTGTTGTGTCAAAGATTCATTTAGCTTCTGTACTGTCTGTTCTGACAATTCCTCTCCTTTCTTGGGCTAGTTTTTCCCAGCTGTGATCTTAGAGCTCCATTTAACTGTAGAGTGTAAACCAAGAACTAAAATGGGAGCACCCAAAATATGGTAGTGGTTTCTATATACTCTATGGACTGCCTAGATTAGCAGAAACGCATTGACACCTTTCCCTCTTTATATGTACCTAATTTGTTACTGAAAACGGCTTATAGTGAAAATCTGGATATTATCACCTACCGGTCAAAGTGGGGGAAATTCCCAATTATTTTTACATTTTGGAATGCCCAAAAATTAGAAGGGCTTTTTCTATGGCCCGTTGCAACTCTATTCCATCCGCTGTTCTTTGGGGTAGATTTCAAGGTATTCCTCTTCAGGAAAGAATCTGTCCTTGCCCCCAGCGAGTTGCAGAAACGATAGATCACCTCCTTTTTCATTGCCCGCTCCATAGTGTGGCTAGGGGAAAATGCTTAGTTCTCCAATCTTATCTTAACTCCCCTTTTGAGGTCTCTGTTATATTGCAATCTTTATTAGCCTCCACTGATCCTAACATCATTTTCCAGATAGCTACATTTATTTCACAAATAGTGGCGTCCAACTTGAAGCGTGTCCCTACTCCCTGAAGTCCGTGTTTTATAATTGTCAATTTTAGTTTGGTATGCTATGGTTCTCTAGTCAGCTCTTTCAAGTTTTGTTTGTTTGTGTTTTTTTTTGTATATGTAAGTGTGTATGTATTGTAACTGTATGCCAATAAAGGTACTGAAACTTCAGTAAACCATAGCACTGATCATTATAAACTATTGTACTTAAAATTTTACAATTATCATTATTTTTTTTTAGAAACAACTTATGCAACTGAACCTAATTTCTCACCAACAACTGGTATGTCTTTTTATCACTCTGGCACCCAAATTGTAACATTCCGTACATGTTTATCTGTCTGCAGCAATGGAGACAAGCTTATACAGTGCCAGAAAAATAGATTGTGTGGTGTTGCACTGGTCCAAAAGTTATTCTCCTCCAGCACTTATTTGCTGACAGCAATTCCTTAGATTGGGTGTATTGGTATTTTGAGTGTCATAAAATAACAGTGGCAATGATCCATCCAAAGCATTCCCTTTACTCAAGAGCAGAGGTCAGAGAAACTATATGCTTATTTAGAAAGTTCTATCCCCGATTGTTTGTTCTTTCTAAGCTGCAATGTATTTAAGAAGGGAGGGAAAAAGCAACTCCTTGGCCAGTCAACAAATGGTTATTTCTCTAGGAATGAGAGCTGCAAAGACAGTAAAGAATACAGAAGACAGTGCTATATCAACATCTACTAATGTGGTTGGTAAGATATTAAAATCAAAACTTAGCATGTTCATTCATTCTGGTTGATTGAACTTGGCACATGCTTAAGCTATCTGAAGCTCAAAATTCACTTTCATTTGCTTCAATGATGTGCTTTCATTGCAAATAGCTTGAAGAGACTATGGCATTTGTATATGTTTCTGTCATCTTTCTCAAGTCAAGGTTTTTATTGAATAGGATTTGTGATAAAGCAGCATCTTTATCTCAAGAAGAAATACACGATGCGCTCAGCAGGCTTGTTGTTTTCCAGCAGACAGCTAAGTAACAAATGCAGGTGAGGTCTGGCTCCACTAGTTCACTGTCTGCGATGGAGTTTGCAAAAACCTGACTAGAATGAATAGGTCAGCAACCTCACCAAGCAGCAGCTGAGCTCACAGTGGTTACTGCAGGCAGGCAAGCTATAGGCGCCCCTTCAGGTCTGCTTGATATCCTTACTTGTGGGACAGCCGGATGGAAGGAATGGCTAGGCAAGATGGTTGATAGTGGAGCTAGCGAGGACATGTGATAATCCTGGAAGGTCAGAATGCAGGGAGTAGAGATATGTGAGAGAGATGCAGCATCAATGCCTTGCAGTATGGAATTCCTTCCCCACCTTTGCTTGCATGTGTGGGGTGCATTGTCTTACCTCTGGTGGGGTGGCCTGCATGCATGTAACTAGCCTGCATGCTACAGGGAGACTAACAGGAAGTTCCTGCTTCCTGTTAGTCACCCTCCTAGTGTGCAGGCTGGTTGCGTGCGTGTTAGGTTCTTCAGTTAAGCAAGACTGTTAAACAAGAAGCACCCACACTGCAAGTGCTTCTACAATAAAAAAAGGTAATATAAAGGGTGTGTAAGGGGGCTGCCTAATTCATAGATCTGTGGATAACTGAATCTATGTGTACTGCATCTGCGTATATCTGAATCTGCAAATCAGCAGATACGGTGCCCCCACTTGTATATAAAATATCTATAATCTGCAGTTCCTCAGAGTTTAGTAAACTGCTTTGGACAATTTTTTTAAAATGCATGCACAATTATGTATGAAATAATCCATGAAATGATTCTGAATGGCATATTGTGCCCTCTTGTCAATGTCTGTCACTAACAGTGTGATCTTAATGCATGTATGCTCAAAAGCAAATCAAACTCTGTTTAGTGAAGTTTACTGCTAGTCAGTGTGCATAGGATCTTCAGCAGCACAGATTGGATCTTAACCCCTGTTCTCAGCCTGAACAGCCTTACACAAACTGCTCAGATTTCCTCCTGAGAAATCACACAGATCCAATTAACCCCTTAGGGCGGCCTGAGGTGTTTCTTGGGATAAGGGGAATAAAATCCCTTTACTCTGAGTTGCGCCTCAGCTCAACCTACCTCATGCTGGATACAGGACAGGCCTATTAACCCGCCTTTTCCAACGCAAGTTAGGATTACACCCTAAGTTTGATAATTTTTTCACATGTCCATCTTGCAAGGTGACTTTCCCTGCCTGGAATTCATGCACTTATCATACCAACTTTGATTAAAATTCAGGCCTCATCATTTGCTTTCCAAATGTAGAAATGCATCTTGCTCACATTTTTTTTCAATGCTGAGAACTGCATTAGTAAAGGTAAAATAAAAGAATTTCTTGCTAATCCTAATTTATTTTACAAGAGTTTTCCTTAACTGACCTTTTTTTTTTTTGTAGAAAATAAAACTCAAGACAATAATGTGTGTAACTTGTCAGTCTTCTGTAATGATTCAGGTTAGTGACTTTTTCTTGCTTATTTTCTTTTTAGTGTGTAAAAAGATATTTTGAGGTGAAATAGTTTTCTGACATTTATGGGATTGAAATCTAAAAAATTGTGTATACCACCATCATGCAATATTTAATACAGAATGCACAGAGTTCTCTAAGAAATGCTGATATACTAGAAAATCACAATATTTTTAATATATTATGGAAGTAATTAAGCAATTTATATTCACTCAAGCCTCATATAATTGTAAGCTTGTTTATCATCTAATGGCTGTGGTATGCCACTGCCACCCCAGTCCTATTCAGATGGCACAGTGACTGCTGTATTATCCTAAACCTGCCCAGCATGAGGCAAAATGAGAATACCAGGTACCAGGAAATGTGATGCTGACAGAGTCCCTCTTGGTAATGCCCCAGCATCCATTGCAATCCCAACACAGCCAATCATCCATGGAGCAGTGTCCTAACATCAGTGGGGCATCCAAGAAGCCAATCATTGCGTCTGCTCAGCGTGAGCATGGAGGAAGAGCATGAATGGCCAATACTCGGGTGATGCCCCCTGCCAACCAGTAGGAATGAGCAACTAAAGTTGCCCAAAGTAGTTCCAGTCTCAGGCTATGTAGGACCTTGTAGGCAATAACCTCTGACTTGACTTGTGCCTGGGAATGCCTGGATAGCAAATACAATTCATTGAGTACTAATGTAATGTGCTCAAATGGGTGGGTACCTGATAACATCCTAGCAACTGCTTTCTGTGCAGTTCCCTCCCACCCCGCTCCCTTCCCCCAGCATGCCTCCTCTCTGCCCTCTCCCAACCCTCCCTCTGCCTCTCCCTGCCCCAGAACATTTCCTTCCCGCCTTCCCCTATGCCCCCACTACATCTCCTCTGCCTGGCATTCCACGCGACCTCTGAGTGGTAGAGCTCCAGTGCTCCGCTGGCGCTGAGGGCCAGAAACATACCTATGGCACTAAGAGCCCTATCCCCCTCCATTTTCCACCATGCAGCCATGCTGATGGAGCACATGCTGCATGTAGTGGTGCTGGGTGGCAATCAGACGGCTTGCAAGAGGCAAGTAAAAATGTATTTAAAGTTTTTTTACTTCCCTTCCAGTAGGCTGCCAATGGGTCTCCCGGTAGGCATCGCCAATGGGTTTCCTTGGACGTATGCCAGCTACCTTGCTGGTGTAAGCCTAAGAAGAGGCAGGGGGCATGTCAGCCTGGAAACTTAGGGATAGGATCCTGGCACACACTGATCCGCTCCCTGCTCTCCCTTTCCCAGACCACCCATGATCCACCCTCTCTGCTACTTTATCTGCTCTGGCATGGGTTGGGTTTGTCAGTGGCAGCTGGCTGAAGCTTCTGGCCATTTGCACCAGCAGCTCTGAAGCACATGGCAGTGGGGCACCATTGCAGTGCCACTGTGGCTTTATGATGCTGAACCATGAGATCCAGTGTCTTAAAAGCCTCTGTAATTGGACTGTAAGGCTGCAATCCTATATTGCATAACCCTATGTTTTGCTGGGAGTAAATCCTGTTGAACACAATGGGGCTTACTTCTGAGTAGGCATACCTAAGCTTACCAGCTGTAAGACATAGAACACTTTAGTCAGATCTGCTTTCTTCAGAAAAGGCTGCAGCTGATACTTCTAAGTCTAGTGTTATGTGAACAGGTGGGTTGACTATTCCTTATTTATTTTAATTGTGATTTAATATAGTGCTGAATCATTTCTCTCTCTTTTAAACTAAAAAAATCTTGGTTTCGTTAACTCTTCTTGATATTGGTCTTTGTTGGCCTTTTTAGTGGCTTCAAATATAAACATATAATTTATTTGCTCAGTGGATTCTTAAGTCAATATGCAAGTTTCTTGCCAAAATGCTCCCTGAAGTTGATTTTTCAATCAGTGGCCATATCCAGGATGTGGCAAGTGGGGTCATCTGTTCCAGGCGCCAGTGGGGGGGGGGGGCCCCCACCGGGCATGGACTTACCGTGTCTGCAAGCGGAAGCAGCGGTGCCCCCTCTATGGTGCTCCAGGTGTTTCCCAGAGTCTCCGTACATGTGATGGTGTGGAGGTGCACTTGTTGCTTAAATTTGGGTCTACCTGCTATCCCTCGGCTCCATTTGGAGCTATTCCAGCAGGAGGGTGTAATGGACAAGCGTGGGGCTGACATGATGACGCAGATAATCGTGGTGCCATAAGACCCCAGGATGCAACTGCTTTCAACTTTTTAATTGGTGGTTTCTGGATTATGCATTCATTCTCATAATTCTTTTTTTTTGGGGGGGGGGGGGAGAATTAAATAGTCTCCAAAGCAACCTTAAGATTGTATTGACTATTTCAGAACTTTAGACTTTCAAGCATTGCTTCTGTATGTACTTCTCTGATGTCAGGATTTTTCTGAATCAAACTAGTCATGATGATAGTTTTTACTTTATTTGATCGTTTTCCTTTTCAGTCTTCTACATGGGCACTAAGAGATTTCAGACCGATGAAAACAGCTCAGATACTTCATATAATCTTACATTAGTAAGACTCTTTATTGTGAAAAACTGTTACTTTGTAGACAAATATGAATTGAATTCTTAATATTATAAGTAAAACTTGTCAGCGCTATAGTGTTTGAATGAATGATATTGTATAGAAATTACTGAAAACATTGTTTGGGTTGGTTTTATTTATGATGCTTTGCTTCCTGGAAAATATGTTTACGCCAGGAAAGACTCACCAGGAAGGGCATCTTGGAACCTTGTTCTGTGTCTGAAGGAGTTATAGTTAACCGAATGATACTGTATGAAATTCATTATAAGTGGGAGGGGAAATTAACTACCTCCTGCTTCTCCAGTTGATGATGGAAATACCTTGCCACTTTAATTCCCTCTGCATGAATGCCTGCAGTCAGTGGGTTGTTATCTCAAACTTCTGCAGCATCCTAATCCTTTGTTGCACACTCTGTTCAATCATCAGAGGAGCACTGCACTCTTACCAAGTACCCTATCTGCCAGCAGGCAAATCCCTTGCTTGAGCACAATACTCCTGTGAGCAAGGAAGCAATACTTCTTCTGTGAGCTTTCCATCTTAAAATGAAGAAGGGCTTCACTGAAAGATAGGACACAACCCAGTGGTGTTGCTAAAGGAGTGCAGGGACATGGACTGCACGCATGGGGGGTGGGGGTGTGACACCACTACTGGCCAAAATACTTAGAATCATGGTTTTTAGGAATAATGCCGAAATGTTACATCATTTGAGGTGTAATTTCATGCAGAATGCAATGAAACAAACCAAGGTGAAATCTCTATTTTATCAAAAGTTATAGCCAAAAAACCAGTGGGAATGGGGCAATGGTGCACTGCCCTGCCCACCCCCCAGGGTGCTGCCACACCCACTGCATAGAGGAGGTCCATCATGGGAGTGAGATGCTGGCCTCCAAACTGGGTGATGCAAACCCTGGTGTTGCCACTGATACAACCTATTGTAAATGTACAAACTTCATTAGAACCATTTTTTTTACAGTATTTATTGAACTTCTATGATAGTGATTCATGTCACTATGAGAAGGCCAGATATAAATTTTTATAATGTATATTATGTACTCTTCAGTTGGATGCTGGCAATACATTTAGGTTGCAGACCTAAGTGTTCAGTATACTTAGACTGCAATCCAATCCTGTGTGTCCTGTGCACATTCATGAGAGTAAGCCCACTGAACATATTCCAACTTTATCTCAAATAAATTTGCACAGGATTGCACTGTAAAGAATGTAATTCAGTCATTACATTGCTGTCTCATTTTTCTAGCAATATCCCGGAAATACCTTCAATAACTTTCAGTTAACAGTTCCTCAGTCCCTGCCACAAAGACCAAAGTAAGTATTTTGTAATTTATGGTTGGGGTCTTTATCTCTTTCACAATTCTGATTGCTGGTTGCATTTCATTTTGAATGCTGTTGTGCTATGGTGTGTTTAGAAGACAAAAAGTAAATACTGTGCAAATTCTTGATTTTGCATTATTCCAGTTTTACAATAAGCCCAATTCACATCATTATTTTAGGGTGTTGGAACCTGGGTTGAAATCATCTGTGCTAATGATGTGTTCATACCTCTTCTTTCCCTGTTGGGAGTTGCACTGGAACTGAGGGTAATGCGTGTCCTACTCTGTGTGGCAATGCTGCAGTCCTGAAAAACAGAGGGACTCAAGATGAGTGCCTGGCCAGCAATGGCAATGGTTGGAGTATCTGGCATTCACCAAGAGAGAGCAGACACTCACTGCTATCTGCTGTTATAAAAGAGATGATTAGTATATTGCACAGAGGCATTTGGCAGTGCTGACGTGAGGGGTAGAGACATGAGACAGATATGTAGCATCTCTGTGTTGCGCCTAGCTTATCTTTATGGAGTGTTCTCACTGTTTGGGTGGTGGAACATTCCATTGGGTGTCTGTGGGTGAAATACTCCTGCAGCAGACGACCTGCAATAAGCATTCTGAGAAGACAAGTGTTAATGAAGTATCTTGCCAGGTATGTTGTAAGGGTAGCAGATTGTCTGTGCATAGTGTCATTTCTCCATAGTTCCTATCACCAAAGCTCTTGTTTGTGTGTCCTCTAGATGTGCACAACCAGAAACCAGATGCACTATGTGCCCTGTCATTTGACTTGTGGTCTCCCTGACATGGGCTTAAATGGTGGGATTGGTGTGGTATGGTTGGCTGTGGAGTGTAGTTTGTGTGCTATGCTCTGCTGTGGGAAAGTGGGTGGAGCAGAGAGGGTGGTGAGAGATGAAATTTTTGAATGTTCCCTCCCACTGGTTTCTATGGGTTTTTGGTTCATATGCCAGCTTCAATGTTGGAGTAACATTCTGCTGATGTTTGGGGCATATCTGTTTGGAAGGGGATTAGGATAACATAAGAACAGCCCCACTGGATCAGGCCATAGGCCCATCTAGTCCAGCTTCCTGTATCTCACAGCGGCCCACCAAATGCCCCAGGGAGCACACCAGATAACAAGAGACCTCATCCTGGTGCCCTCCCTTGCATCTGGCATTCTGACATAACCCATTTCTAAAATCAGGAGGTTGCGCATACACATCATGGCTTGTACCCCATAATGGATTTTTCCTCCAGAAACTTGTCCAATCCCCTTTTAAAGGCATCTAGGCTAGACGCCAGCACCACATCCTGTGGCAAGGAGTTCCACAGACCGACCACACGCTAAGTAAAGAAATATTTTCTTTTGTCTGTCCTAACCCGCCCAACACTCAATTTTAGTGGATGTCCCCTGGTTCTGGTATTATGTGAGAGTGTAAAGAGCATCTCCCTATCCACTCTGTCCATCCCCTGCATAATTTTGTATGTCTCAATCATGTCCCCCCTCAGGCGTCTCTTTTCTAGGCTGAAGAGGCCCAAACGCCGTAGCCTTTCCTCATAAGGAAGGTGCCCCAGCCCCGTAATCATCTTAGTCGCTCTCTTTTGCACCTTTTCCATTTCCACTATGTCTTTTTTGAGATGCGGCGACCAGAACTAGACACAATACTCCAGGTGTGGCCTTACCATCGATTTGTACAACGGCATTATAATACTAGCCGTTTTGTTCTCAATACCCTTCCTAATGGTCCCAAGCATAGAATTGGCCTTCTTCACTGCCGCCGCACATTGGGTCAACACTTTCATCGACCTGTCCACCACCACCCCAAGATCTCTCTCCTGATCTGTCACAGACAGCTCAGAACCCATCAGCCTATATCTAAAGTTTTTTTGCCCCAATGTGCATGACTTTACACTTACTGACATTGAAGCGCCTCTGCCATTTTGCTGCCCATTCTGCCAGTCTGGAGAGATCCTTCTGGAGCTCCTCGCAATCACTTCTGGTCTTCACCACTCGGAAAAGTTTGGTGTCGTCTGTAAACTTAGCCACTTCACTGCTCAACCCTGTCTCCAGGTCATTTATGAAGAGGCTGAAAAGCACCGGTCCCAGGACAGATCCTTGGGGCACACCGCTTTTCACCTCTCTCCATTGTGAAAATTGCCCATTGACACCCACTCTCTGCTTCCTGGCCTCCAACCAGTTCTCAATCCACGAGAGGACCTGTCCTCTAATTCCCTGACTGTGGAGTTTTTTCAGTAGCCTTTGGTGAGGGACCGTGTCAAACGCCTTCTGAAAGTCCAGATATATAATGTCCACGGGTTCTCCCAAATCCACATGCCTGTTGACCTTTTCAAAGAATTCTATAAGGTTCGTAAAGGTTACCTTTACAGAAGCCATGCTGACTCTCCCTCCAGCTTCTTCCAATACTGCCAGCTCCTTCCAATTCCACCCAAAGCTCTACCCCATTTGAGGCCTTACATTGCTTGGAGTTGCACCAATGGTCAGGGTTACACTAGCATAGCATTGTCCTGGCATCCAGTGCCGGTGGGGTGGGGGCTATGCTTGTGGGGTTCAAGGCAACTGTTTTACCAATGTCCAACAGCGCATGTGATATCCTACAGTGCTCAGAATGGCATTTCTGAATTATAGAACTGGGCTGTTTTCTTCTGTTTTATTCAAAAGTTGGTAATGATGTATAAGCTATGGACCACTATGCTACCACCAGTGCTTCTTAGAATACATAAGTACATTTTATATTATTTGTAGCTTTTATACTGTGAGTAAGTTGCTCCTCAATGTCCTATGCTTACAGTTCAGTCTTACAGATCTGCTTTACCTGCAGTGGCACAGCATTCCTTAGATTATGCAGCAGTTTATGACTGGCAAGGGAGCAGAGTTGTCTAGCAATATCCTACTCCTCTCCTTTAAAGGATGTTCTGGTTTTAGCAGCTCCAGTGGGTTCAACATCACTGTGGGTTATTGTGGTGGGCACTTTCACACTGGGCAAGCAGGTAAACATCACCTGTAATGGTATCTACAATGCTGGCTCAGCAGACAGTTTATGAATGGGAATCAAACACATAATTTTTGATTAAGTTTGTTGAAATCTTTTATTTTAGCATTTCTGCTTTCAACCAAACACTTCAAAAATTAAGTGAGGTAAGCCATAATTTATTAACATACCTATGTATTTGTGAAAATAAGTTTCATTTTGGATTTTCAAGTGGATGCGACCTTGAAGCAGCTGACAAGCTGAGCTGAGCTATTCCATCTGCTCTGAGTGTGGGAGGATGGAGGCCAGTATGTGCGACCAGATCAAGAAAGAAACATCTGAATGTTGTGGTTTCTTGAAAGTTGGAACCCTCTTTCAAATTGTAAAAATCCCTACGGGGATTTAAATTTGCCTGCCTATGTAAACCGCCTTGAATAAAGTCTAAGGAGAAATCTGAGGACCAAGAAAGGCGGTATAGAAATACCTGTATTATTATTATTATTATTATTATTATTATTATTATTATTATTATGTTTCTAGACTGAAAAATTTTAATTTTTCTTGTAGTCTTCTGCTATGCAGTGTGGTGTGGAAAACCAAAGGTTTGTTATTTTAAATATGTTATATTCCCTTTCATTCCATTATTGGCTACAAGTGAATTAAGACATACTTCAGTTTTGTGCTTAGAAACGGAAAGGCAAGGAGGAAGTGGTTGGAAGTGGTTGGAATGCAGTATTATTGTGCTGAACCTGCTGTTTTGAAGCTTGTACCAAAGTTGATGACACAAAAGAAGCCATTGCTCCTTAGAAGGGCTCACATTTCAGTATTTAATAGAAATCTTAATTGTTCATGTCTACAAAGACTCTAGAATTGTGTGAAATAAGTGACCTATCTAAATAATAGAGCCAGTTTCAATAGTGTGCGTGCACAAGGTAATGTTGTTGTCTCTGCCTTCCAAACTGAAAGGCCGTACTCTCTTGAATAAAATCTCTGCCTCCAAATGGGAAGCTTCCACACCTGCAGAAGTCCTAATAGAAATTGAGATAATTGTAAAAATTGAACTCAAATAGTTACAATTGTTATTCTCTAAGCAGAATTTTGCTTTAATTCAGTGGTGCTATATTCAATAAGTAGCAATTCATGTTTGATGCATGTTTGACTAGTAGATGAATACATTGGCATCCTTCAGTCTTGGAAGACTATGGTATTGCACTCTGAAAAGTGGTTCTGGAACAAAGTGTCCTCTCCAGTGCGCGAAGCCTGGGTAAAGTAGATATGGAGGATAGGCTGTTACCCATGCAGCAAATCCCCCCTCTCCACGTCACTGAAATGGTCCAATGGAAAGGCAGAAGCCAATACAGTTGGTTCCAGCTGGAGTTGCCAGAACGTGACTGTTCAGCTGCGAACTGCCTCAGGGACTCCGGCTCCAGATTTTGCCTCGAGGTTGTCTCCTGAAGCCTTTTCCATAACTGGATGTAACCACAAGGCAGTGGAGTTTTGGGATCAGAGTTTTCCTTCTCTCAAATGAGCTGCCTTCCCAGGCTAACGAGTCCCATCTACCCGGTAGATGAAGCAGAACAGATAATACACATTGTGTGATTGATAAGAAAGTGGGTTAACTAACTTAGCAGTGTCACTATTTTAAATAAATCATATGCAAGTAATTTAGTCAAGTTTACTTTTTTTACATTTTTCCCACACTGCAGTATATCAGATTGTACTTTCATAATAAAACTGGAGAAAGATTGGAATGTAAGCCGTATATTGGAAGATTTACACGATGTAGCAGAAATTGGTCTGATTGGTGAGTTATATTAAATATTCAACATATATTAGCTCTTGATCTTGCAATTAAGACACTTTGCTGACACAGAGCAGTTCTATTCTGCTAAAAAAAGTCGGTTGCAGTCTGATTTGTGGCCTGAGGTTTGGGACAGGAATGGCTTTTGTCACCTTAGTGGATGATATCAACCAAGAGCTAGACAGGGAAGTGCATCCCCGTTGGTTCTGCTGGACTTCCCAATAGTTTTTGATATCATTGACCATGGTATCTTTCTGGATACCCCTGGACTAGGACTCTGGCACTGTGTCGTAATGACTGCTGTCCTTCCTAGAGGGTAGATTCCAGAAGGCTGTGACGGAGGACTCCTGGTCAAAGCTGTGGCTTCTGGCAGTGGTTTTCAGACTGGGGTGTTGCTACACCCCAGCCTGAGGGCCCTGGCCTCTTTTCCCTTAAGGGGTGGGCGCAGGGGGAGGCAGCGACGCAATCCCCAGGATCGTGCTGCTCAGGTTTGCACTCACCAGTTCCTGCAGCAGCCTGTCGGAGGTCTAGAGTGTGATCGCTCCACTTTCACTTCTAACTAGTTGGGGAGCCCTGAAGACGCTCACGCAAGGCTCCCCACACCCCTGACAGGCTGCTGCAGGGACTGGTGAGTGTAACCCAGTCCCTGGAGATCACATCGCTGCCTCCCCGCCACCCCTGCAAGGGCTTACAGCGGTGCAAACTCTCCTAGAGAGTTTGAAAATTGCTGGCTTATGGTATCCTACTGGATTCTGATCTATCCTACATGTTGTTTAGCATCAATATGAAACCAATGGGGATGTTATCTAGGAGTATGGTGTGAAGTGTCATCAGTATACTGGTGACTCTCATTTGTATCTTTCTTTGTTTTTCCCAGCTGAGAAGGCTGTGTAGGTCCTGGTGTTTGGTGTCAGTGAAGGATTGGCTATGAATACACAAAATGAAATTAAACTTGACCAGGAAGTTAAGCCCTTGTTTAAAAAGTCTGCTGATTCTTGCCTGTGTGCCAGCACTTTCCTTGAAGGAGCAGGCCTCCAGTTTGAAAGTGGTCCCAGATCCAGCTTCATTCCTGGATGTCCAGATGATGGCTGTGTCCCAACTGCTTTTTGCCCAGTACTGTGCCTATTTGTCTTAGGTGAATGTGGCTGTGGAGATCCATGCCTTAGTAAACTCATGATTGGATTACTGCAGTGTGCTTTAAGTGAGACTACCCTTGAAGACCCTTTGGAAATGTCAAAATGCAGCTGCTCAGGTGTTGATTGGTGTAAGATGATTCGATCATATCTTGCAATCACTTCAGGGGCATTGGCAGTCCTTTTATTTAAAATGTGAAAGCCATCTCTCTTGTGCACTGCTTGGCTGCTGCCAGTAACAAGAGGGGAGAAACAGCAAATGTTTCTTCCAGCAGACTCTGCTAAGCAACAGTGACATTGTCTGTGTCTCTGCATAGTGCAGGCATTGTGCAGACATAATTGGAGAGTTATCAGTAGCACTCAGCACAGGAAATGATGCTGTAGCACAGTATTTCTCCCTGGGGCTTCCTGAGAACCCATCCTGTGACTTCTGAGATTAAGTGGCTGCTATCTGTTCCTGCCTGGTTTGCTCTGCCACCCCTCCTGCTTCCTCTGTTCCTGTCTCTCCTTCCTCATTCAACTCATATTCTGGCACTTCATCAATATTCAGCATTGGGCTTGGCATGGCACCACTCCATGCATTCACCAGTGCTCTGAGACTCCCTGAAACTCTATGCGCATACCAGCAGGGCTCCCCATTATTATTATTATTATTATTATTATTATTAACAACAGTATTTATATACCTCTTTTCAACAAAAAGTTCACAAAGCGGTTTACAGAGAAAAATCAAATAACTAATGGCTCCCTGTCCCAATAGGGCTCACAATCTAAAAAAATGCAAAAGAACACCAGCAGGTAGCCACTAGAAAAGACACTGCTGGGGTGAAGAGGGCCAGTTACTCTTCCGCTGCTAAAAAAAAGAGGAGCACCCACTTGAAAAAGTGCCTCTTACTCTCCTTTTAGGAGTGTAAAGGGCTTTGAAGACTGAAACTTTTGAGAAGCACTGCTGTAGCACATTGCCCTGCAAGAGGTGATGCTGTAGACTCTCCAGGTACCTCACAATCATAACCCATCCCTTGTTAGTAAGCTCACAAGTTTCCCCTTCTTCATCAGCAGTGGATAAATATTGCGTCCAGTCCTTGCACTCACTGTCAACTTTCATGAGTCTTTACCTAAAATGAGGTACCTCCTGTGATTTTTGTTAAATACATTTTGCAAACTGTGAATGTTCTATGTGGTAAACAATAGTCGATCTTATTAAAGGATTTAATGGTTTTTGTAATCATCTCTGCTCATTTTGTAGTAATCTCTGCTCAATATGATGTTTAATGTCACTCTCCTTTTGTTAATTTATAGAACTGTGCTGCTGCTCAACTTTGCGGTCCTCTTCTTGTCCCTCAACTGTGGAAGAGTTGAAATTACTGCAGTGGTAAGTAGTTTAGGCTGCAGACGTATACACACTTACCTGGGAGTAAGCCCCATTGAACATAGTGGGAATTACTTCTGAGTAAACATGTATGGAAATGCACAGAAAAATGATTAACTATATTCTTAATAGGAAATGCTTAGCTTGCTTCCCCATATTACCTGGCACAGCTTCCTCTGCAGGAGAGGGGGAAACAAGCTGCTTTGAAAACATTTGTTAAAAAGCAGAATATAATTTACCCAATAAACTTGACTCTTATATGTATTTTGGATTCCAGAGGAAAGGCAAGCTGCAGTATATCCTTTCCTCCTCCACTAACATGTCCTGTGTGCTATTTATTGCCAAAAAGAATTACAGAACCTGGTGCTGTACAGTGACATCTTCTGCACTGTATTCCTGTCATACTCTTTATAAACACAATATATACATAAGTCAATAAAAATCTGATAATGATAATATAATACATTAATTACATAGATACCAGAACATATGCTTTTGGAGCAGAATTACATGGAAATCACTTTTCAACTCCTCACATAGGCAAAGGTGCCTTTCAGCATGCAGAAGTGTCGTCTGCTCACAGAAGGGCTGCTTCAAACCACATGAGCATTATGTGCTAGGAGAATGAAACTAACTCCAGCCATACTCTTCTGCTGGCCCAAGCTCTTGCACAAGCAAAATAACACCATCTGCAATAGGACCTACTTATCACAGCACAGAGAGAACTCTTGTTCAAGCTCTTGTGTTAATGTTTGTCGAACAACACTAGTGGCTATTTTCTTTCCACTTACAGTTCTTTAGATTCAGCTCCTTGAGTTTAAGTAATAGTCTCATCTGGGGCTGTAGCTCAGCAGTAGAGCAGTTTTTTGCATGCAGAAAGTCCCAGGTGAAATTCCTGGCATCTCCAGTTAGGGCTGAAACCCTGGAGAAATGCTACAAATCAGGACAGTTCTAACCTACATGGACTTGGTAGAAGACAACTTTCTATGTACCTGCTTTTTCCATAAAATGAACAGGCAAGGCATTTGCTGATGCAGAGTATTCAGGGAATATAGACGTCCACATGCAACTCAAGAACTGAATTTTTCATGATTATTACTTGCTTTCTAAAAAAAAAACACCAGAAAAGTTTCTAGCCATATGGTTGCATGGACAGGCTTTAAAATCATATAGAGAATGGGAAGTTTGTGCATGTCTTCTATAGCCCTATCTATACCAAACAGAAAAGTGATGGTAGAATAGGGATATGGAAGAGATGTGCAGAACCCTCCCAGTCTTCATAATGTACATGATGTCTGTGGGTGCCCATCTGTGGGAGGAGGAGAGAGAAACTGGTCATTCCCACAGAAGATATTTGCCAGTGCTAGGAAAGATAATTCTCTAAATGGCTGTGAATATAATTAAATGTGATTTCAAATTTAGCACATGTTTCTAGTGCAGAAGTTCAAGTCCCTGGACACATATGAGTTATTAACAATGATGTCTATAAAGAATACATCTGGAATCATGAAGGGAATGAATATTGCCAAAAAAAAATTGACCTTATGATTTTTTATCACATGCATAATCATAATAAGTTATTCAATGTTTTATTTCTTTCTAAGCGTAAGTTGCTGATAAACTGATCCCAATACCTGTGTATTTGTATCTTTTTTTCCTATAGTGGTGTGCATGAAGCAGTTGCCTGCATTGGCCCTAGTACATTTGGCCCAACAGCTCCACTTGTTGTTCCTTCCACCATATCTTCAACTATTGTAACTCAAAATGGCACTCCTTTCTCTAAATTGACCACAGTGTCTCCTTCTCCTCTGATTCAGCATACACTAGATTCCCAGAGCATATTTGGCACTCATAGTACACATACATCTCTTCCTTTCACTGAACAAAACAGTTCCTTCCTTCTTTCTGCACCTTCTGTAAAAACTACTAATACAGAAGTGTCTTCTTTTGAAACAACAAATACAGTCTTTACTACAATGTCATCTTCCGAATCTACTAGTGCTTCTTCTCCAACAGAGTATTCCCCAATACACATTACTGCAGTATCTCACCCTACATCTCTTACCAAACCTACAGCAGCAGTTTCCCCTGCTATGCCTACCACCTCATCTGCCATGAGTACTACTTCTGGTATGCATTCCACCACTGATGAGATTGGAAATCCAGGTAAAAGCAGCAGAGATAAAACCATAATGTTAAATGCATAGAAAACTGTCATTTTCAAATAGGCCTGACTCATGCCTGCTGTTGGCAGAATCGTATATACCAGTGGTTCCCAAACATTTGAGCAAACGAAACTACTTTTTAAAATGACAGTCTATCAGGACCCATCTAGCTTTACGAGACTTAAAAAAAAATTCCCTTTATCAGCTGCTCAAGCTTGTTTTTATCTTTTTACAATGTGTGGTGACACACACACACACACACACACACACACACACACACACACACACACACACACACACACACACACAGAGTGCCTTCTGGCGTGTTTGTTGAGCTCCACATTAATCAGATCAGGACCATTCTGGGGCGTTGTGTTCCCCTTAGCCTGCCCTTTGAAATGGACTGAGGCATGTTCATCTACTTGCAGGTAAATGTGCACATGCTTCTCTGTTTCCATAGGGCTCAATACATTTTCTTTGTTAGCTATCAGCTTGTCAGTTTCAAGACTCCCCCAAAATTGAGTCGTGACCCACTGGTGGGTTCTGATCCACAGTTTGGGAACAACCGGTATATACTACAGCATTGAAGAATCAGCTTTGTGGACTTTGCTCCATGGGGCAAGCTGTTTGTGTACAGTACTACAAACAGTTTTGGCAATTTTCTTCACATTATTTGAAATTTTGAGGAAATTGAGGCTCTGCAGTGACATAGTAAAAATCAATCAAACAGAATGGAGAGCTGTTTAGTCCAAGTGGATTGACACATAGAGCAACAACCACATGTTTGCATTCAAGGTAGCTTGTCACAAACTGCATGTTAGACCCTAGCGGAAGCCAAGGGAATGAATTCATAGAGGTATTGTAAGTGAAAGGGGGACCTAGAACACTATTACACAGGAAATTTTTTAAGGGTTGGATGTGCATATGCAGTACATTTGATTCACATCACATACTGAGCCAGCGTTTTCAACCTGTATATTAGAAAGAGAAAAAAATCGGAAATGACACAGAGTATGTTGCCCACGTTAACCAAAGTACAATGGTGACATGGCTTTTTCCCATGGCCAGTGGCATTGCCAGAGTGTTGGCACAGCTGTATGCTTTGCAGAGTGCCTCAGTGTGATGTGTAAGCTGCCCTTTCCCTTTGCTGTTGGAGCTGTTCCGGGCAGCGAGAGCAACATGGAGGAGATGCCTCTGTGTTGCTCTCATTGCCCAGAAACGCTCTGACGGCAAGTGGGGGGTTGCTTACATGATGTGTTGAGGTGCACAGCAAAATTTAGCACTGTACCCACCCGAGGGCCACCTCTGCTCATGGCCCATCACATCCACTTACCTATGATTTCTCCCAAACTTTTGATCTGCTTCTCAAAGTATAAAGTTGGAAACAGGAAAAATCCTGTGCGGATGTGCCTCAAAATCAATAGGTCTTAAGATCTTTTAAACCACTAGAACTGTGCATTTGTCTTATATTTCTTATATCAAATATTAATTTCAAGAGAGGTTAATTGTATGTTAAAAATAGTGACAACAAATGAAATCAGCTGTTTTTAACATAGTATTACTATTTCTCTGCCTCAGTCCTCTTGGTATAAGTCAGTGGTTCCCAAAGTCCTACTTAGGAGGAGGGAATCACGTAAGTATTTGCTGGGCAGGGGGGATTGCAGCAAAGTGATCTCCAGGATCACACTACTGCCTGGGACAGGAGGGAGGTTTTTCACTTACTTCCAGCCAGCACTGGAGCACTGGAGTCCTGGAAGGTCTGAGGGATATGGGGAGTTCACCACAAGGCTCCCCAAGCCCCTGTGATTATGAAAAAGAGGAAAAAACAGGCACTTTTGTTTTTGTAATGAATACCAGAAGTGCCTGTTTCTTTTTTACAGATTTATAGAGACTTGGGGAGCCCTGTGGAGGGCTCCCCAGACCCAGTGGAACTCCCAGGACTCCAGTGCTGGCTGGAAGTAAGTGAAAAACCTCCCTCCCATCCCAGGCAGCAGCATGATCCCGGGGACATTAAAGGGACATAGGCTTAATATCCCCCACCCCTTAAAGGGACATAGGCCAGTACTTACCTGGCTGGTGGGTTGCAACCCACCAGTTTGGGAACCACTAGTATAAATGGATTATTGGGTATAACATTGGGCATACGTATTTATGTTCAGATGATGTACTGTTTTCCCTCTTCTCTTGCATAATTTCCTCATCTGCCGAATGCTTCAGCTATTGAGAAAATAGTTTCTGACCTAGAGAGAAACTTGTCTGCAGAAGAAATATCTCCATCGCTTGCAGGACATATGGTTAACATTGTTAGTGAACTCTTAGATGCTCCCCAATCACAGATTTCTCCAATGTCTAAAAGGTACTTCACTTCCTAATTTGATGAACATTTGTGCTTTTCATTCTGTTAAGGTTTTATCTGTTGTACATAATTCCTTTGACACTAACATATAAACCATAAACTTTATGTTTCATTTGTATATGTATGCTTTTTCTGTAAGGTAAGCATTTTGTGATAAACCATGGATGAGCAGAATCCTTGTTAGGAGTGTTAAAGAAATACCTTGATTATTTAATTATATCTTTAAATTGTTGATGCTAATGTCAGCATTTTGACATGGAAGTGGATAGAAATCCATATAAACACTACTTTTACTTTACTTTTTTATTGATTTTTGCTTTTACCATGTCTTCTTGTTCTCAGATTTTAAAGTAATACCTGTACATATGAAACAACTTCACATGAAATATTTGCACTTGCTTTGAACCTGCTGTAGATGAAGTAGTACAATGAAATATTCTGCATTTTTATCCCAATAGAATAATAAAAATAGTGGATGCAATTGGCTTAAAATTAAACTTCTCAACAGAATCCATTAATTTGACTTCTCCTTCCTTGGCTCTGGCAGTCCTGAAAGTCAATAGTGGCCTATTGAGCAGTGTTTCATTTTCTGTTAAAGACACCTCAGATCTTCAGGTAAGCCCCATTTTGTTTGTTTGTTTCAGTAATCCTTTAAAAATTGAGATTTCAACGTATGGCTTAAGTTTGTTACACTGAAGTCTGAAATCCAGACAAAGAGGAAACATTGTAATATGTAAATTCTCACATTCTCGTATTCTTACAGTATAGTTTTAAGAACTATACCACGTAATGGGTCTTCTAAGCATCTAACTCAGACTAGATTAAAAACAACGATTTGCTGCCGAATGAGAGAGAGAACTGCTCTTTAGAACAAAACAAAGCATTACAAGCTACTTTAAAAGTCACAAGTAGAAAGTAATCATACAATCCTTTACGTATCTACTCAGAAGTAAGTGTCAGTGTGTTCGATGGAGATTACTCAGAAAAATAAGTATTGGATTTCACTCTTAGATTTCATGACCTGACACCAAAAGCGTATATGTTTAGAGCAGAGGTTTCCAACCTAGGTGTCTTAGTGCCCCAGCCCAGCGGGAACAAGTCGCTGCCCTCTTAAGGGGATGGTGTCATGCGGTGACATAGCAACAGCACCTCCAGGATTGTGCTGCCGAAGTGAAAACTGGAAGCGGATCATGATCACAGCAGGAAGCCTTTCTGAGGTGTGGGGAGGACTGCAGAGGTGACCCTGTGCCTCCAGCACCCTCCACAGGGTTGTCACGACCCCCAGATACATGAAAAAACCCCTTTTATGGCAGTGGCACGATCCCAGAGCTGCCATTGCACCCCCACCTCCCCTCAAATATTTAGTGGTCCCAACTTTCAAATAAAGTTTGTGAACTACTGGTTTAGAGTCATATTGAATAAAGATATTTATTCCACAACTCAGTGGGGGAAGTTCTCTTGTTCAGTCCCCATTGAAGTGAATGGGAGTTGTGCAAGAGCACCAGTGTACTTTAAATAGAGCTGCACAGAGAATTTTCAGATACTTGCCACTAATGTTGATTTGCAAATCTTTAAGTCAACATTAAAGTTTCAGTGTTGCCACATTTTACCTTGTGTTTGTGTTTTCCTAAGTTTTCCTATAGTTGTGTCTAGCACTTTCTAAAAAACATTGTGAATTTATTTATTTATTTATTTGCGCATACATACATACCCCTCTTTGTCTACCTGAAGGGCATTCAAAGTGGCTTAGACACCAAACAGCTTAAGATACTTTTTTCAGAGCCACAAGCAGCAGCTTACTAACCACTTTGAGCTAATTCAGAGGGTGAGCCAGTCTTTAGATTTCTTCGGCAAATCTCCACACAGCAACTTACAGCCAAATTCTAACCAGCGCTGGCCCAGCAGGGCCACAGGCCCATGCTGTATCCTGTGCTGGGATTGAGCAGGCTGGAGGTTTTCTGTGTAGAGCCCCAGTCTGTGCAAAGGGGCTACTCAGATCTATGCCAGAAAAATTACTGGCGAAAGGGCGAGAAGCCCCATGTATAGCTTTCAGGCCCAGGAGGGGGAATAGGATTCAGTGTAAGCCAGTGCCACCAATCCCACCTCCTCCCAGCCCTGCATCGCCCCTATCTGCCCTATCTTTACCCTGTTACATGCCCTCCTATTGCCCCTGCACTGCCTGGCGGGAGCAATTGGGCACTACTTCTGGATTCAGCACCAGTGGGATGGTACGGGCCTTCTACTGGCACAGTCTACTCACTAGGTGCCACAAACATGCTTTATGGCCCATTTGTGACACTGTAGTCCAGCACAGCAGCTGCTGCACTGGCAGAAAGTAAAGTTGGAATTGTGCCACTTATCACACCTGGGTGTATTTAAAATCCAATATCACCTTCTGTGTGTTTTGTATGGAATAGTTTGACATTTGCTGAGCTGACGTGGAGACTTATTGGAAAAACAGTCTTTGCCTAAACAGAATTTTGCCTTTGTTATTGATGTCATTGTTTTCTATATTCAAACAAAACAATATTTAGATTTCCTCCTTTCCCTACTGGCTAAATCAAAATTTTATATTACTGAAAGTTCATAACATAATCCAGTTGTTGTAAGCAACACTCAAAATGTTTTATACAGTATTAGCCAGAGGCTGTAACTTGGTGGTAGATCACACGCTTTGCATGTAGAAGTTCCAGAGGTTCAATCAGTGACATTTCCAGGTCCAGCTGCCTTGGAGCTTCTGCCTGCCAGTATCCTGAGCAATATGGATCAATGGCCTGACTTGGAAAAAGGAAACTTCACATGGCATATAAAACGTTGACATAAACAGATAGTTCTTAAATATCTGGGGCATGATCCGATTACCCTCCTGATTCGTTCTCCAAGTTGTAGCCAATTCATGGATTGCGTAAAGGATTGCTAGTTTGGGCCTGCAATATATTGCATGATTACACAAATACCTCACATTTTTAATTTGGAAAATGCAGTTTCAGAGTAGTGATCCTGCGGCTGTTTAAAAAAACCAATTATATTAGCATATTACATATTATGCCTTCTGCTCCCATGTGTCTATCACTCATGCGTATCGTCTCATCTGGGGCGTTTGTTCCAGTGAAGATTTTGACTGGAAGATTAGTCCATAGACTAATTTTGTGTTTATGGCTTGTGAGAACATTATAAATAAGATAAAATAACACAAAGAGAGTCTAAAATTCTTCATAATTTTTAAAAGATGTGTGAAATTGCCACTAGGGAGGAGGAGGGGGAAGAAGTTTTAGCAGTTGTAAAAGCTATGTATGATTAGGTGCTAGAATGGGACAGATCTGGTTAATGCTAATGGTACTAATGCATTTAGCTATGAATTAAACATATCGATAGCCAACTAGACTGAGAGTGCATTCCAACTCCATTGTAAATAGGAATTTTGCCCTTGCCTTTAAAGGGTGTTGAATTTCAGCCTGAACCCAGCTTAAGAGGGAATTGCTTCCCCTTGTCTTATAATTGATACCCTTTTTTTGGTGGGTTGTTGATAATTTCTGCTTAGCACAGTGCTCCTTCTGAGCATTGTTAACACTTGTAGTGTGGTTGGCATCACAACAGTCTGCCACCTGCATACAGTCATTGAACCCTTGAACAGACAGATGCCTCTGTGGACATGTGTACATATGGAGGGCCCTGTCCTTGTCATTTAGAACTCTTCTTTTTTGGGGGGGGGGGGGGCTGTTCAGGTGTTCAGTGAATGCACAAAGACTGGATGAGCAGAACTCTTCTTACATATTCAAAGAATGTGTAGACAATATCTACAGATTACTATTGTTAGGTGGGGAACTCGTCTACAGAGGTTAAATGGTGAGCTCATTTTGGTTAGTTGAATACAAGCACTGCTTTTAAATAACCATAGCTTCAGAATAGGCTAAGGCTAAGCAAAGGGCCCTAATGTTCTCTTTATTTTGTTCTCAAAAGTTATTTTGTCTTATTTGTTTAAAAAAACATTCAGGTTACTCTTGGAAATAAAACCTCTACAAATGGTTTTGGAACCATCACACTTCCATCATCAATACTGACAAATTTGCCATCTGAAGCGATGCATCAAGCTTCTAGAATTACATTTAACTTTTTTGAAAAAACAACTTTGTTCCAGGTAATTTTCATGCATTCAAAAGTTTCATGACATTCTGACATTAGTGTTTTGTTACTTAGTTCTTCCACAACTCAGTCAATTTTTCTCCCCATTCCAGGATCCCTTGCTGAAAAATTTGTCTCTGATCAGCCATGTTATATCATCAAGTGTTGCTAACATAACAGTTAACAACTTGAAAACAAATGTTACTATCGCACTACAAAATGCAAAGCCTACTCAGGTATAAAAGGAATGTGGGTAGTTCACAAGCTTGTCTGAGTGTGTGTCTTTTTATATATTGTATATTATACTCTAGACACAACTGTATATTGTGTCTAGAGTAATTGGATATCACTGTACTGTTGCTTCATGTGTTCAGGTTTTTTGACCGCAAGTTCTTATATTTTTAATGGTTTTAGTAATGATAATGTGATTATTGTGTAACTTCTTAAGTTTATCTACCAATACTTTTGAATGCGCTCTCTTTGCGGTCTTTCTGTTGAGTCTGGAAAGCTGACAGATTTGGGCTTTCCATGGGAAACTAGGGCAAAGAAGGAAACCCAGTTGTGTAGACTGTATGTGTTCTTGAGAGACTAACTTTATTTTCAAGGGAGCCTAGGGTCTTGTAAATTTCCCCCATTATGTTTATGAAGTCTTGTCAGTAGGGTGACTAGGGAAGCTGCATTTCACATATTTATACCAAGTAAATAAAGTAAATGTATCATATTTACTCCATATATCATATTTTGTACCAGGTGAAATGTATGCAGTCCTAGCCTACTTACATTTTTAGAGTGCATTTGTGGAAATTTACCCTTTTCATCCAGGTACAAATGCATCTCCCACATGGCTGGGAGAACATTTAAAGTGCACCAACATGCGTGTATTTTCAGTTCTGATGCTCCAGGCCAAGAACAAGCAAAGGTGCAGGCAAACACAGATCAAATTTTAATCTAAGTATCTAGTGTAAGTGCCAGTACAAACAAGTTCAGTATGATTGTGAGACTATATGCAATTAAAATAAAAAAATTTATCTTATTAATCCTGCACTAGTTATTTTGATAGTGATCAAGCACATCAAGTTTCAGAGCACCTCTAGGATCAGTAAATTATCTTATTTTTTCCCCCTTAATATAGGAGAATTTGACTGTGAGATGTGCTTTTTGGAACTTCACTAACAATGGTAAGTTTTTATGGTCATGCCTTCTTAGCTGGATTAACTTTCTGTAGAGGTTATATTTTTAATACTGTAAACTTTTAATTTCCTTTGCAGGTGGCAAAGGAGGATGGGCCTATGAAGGCTGTGTGGTTAAAGAAAGAACAACAAATGAAACAGTTTGTAGCTGCAACCACCTTACAAGCTTTGGGGTTTTACTGGTAATGCTGGGCTGCATGACTACAAGCTGCACAACAGCTCAGAATGCCTACAGATTTTGAAAGTAGCTTCCAATAGGTGGGGTGGGGAAACCAGGAAAAGAAAATTTGTGGGAGGATCCTCTGGGGTGGGGAAACCAGGAAAAGAAAATCCTGTGGGGGGGAGGGGGGCCCCACTGAGTTAACTATAAAATTCTCTATATTGTGACTAGAATTCTTACAAATATTAAGTACAATTATTAAGACTTGGCTAAAATACCAAGATCTGGGCTTTGCTGCATCACCAAACATAATATTTTACTAAATTATGAAAAGAGATTAAAATGATGATAAAAATACAGTTAACTGATTAGAAATTTTTTATATTTAAAATACTTCTAAGAAACTTCTTGGCTTAGAAATAACTATTTAGCATTCCTTTACCCTTAGGTGTTGGCCCAGTTCAGGATATACATGTTTGAGATTCAGTTCCCAAGAAGACAGACAACAGCAACTTCTTTGTTCTCATCTTCCACTCTGTGTCTCAGGGCAAAAGAATTTAAGGCAATGGTTCCCAAAGTTACTGGGGTCATGGTGCCCCACCGCCTCTTCTCAGCTCAGCTGGCTGCTGCCATCTTGGATCTTGTGAAATCTTGCAAGATGGTGACCCCAAATCTCACAAGATTACATGAGATCCAAAATGGCAGCATCTGGGAGAACAGATAAGAGGGGTAACCAGGGACATCCCACAGCACCCCTGTGAGTGCAATGCAACACCCTAAGGCAGGGGTGTCCAAAGTTTTTGGCAGGAGGACCTCATCAGCTCTCTGACACTGTGTCGGGGGCCAGGGGAAAAAAAGAATTAATTTACATTTAAAATTTGAATAAATTTACATAAGCTTACATAAATGAATATATTAAAGATGAACTTATATGAACAAATGAAGGTCTTGCAATAGCTCAAGGCCTATAAAAGGTCTTGCACAAAGCAAGGCTGGCCTTTCCTTTGCTGCCGCTACTGCATCAAAGATGTGAAAAAGCAGGCAGTGGAGGGAGCTCTCATCCCGCAGCTCACATGAGAAGTCAAACAGTCGCCCTCACGCTGAGAGAAGTTGCGTTGGGCCAGTGTGGGCTTCAACAAATCTCCAGAGGGCCAGAGGCTCATTGGAGACTGGGGGCTCTCTGAGGGCCGCATTGAGAGGCCTCGAGGGCCGCAAGTGGCCCCCGGGCCGGGGTTTGGGCACCCCTGCCCTAAGCCATCGAGATGCACACTTTGGGATAAAACTGCTTTAAGGGTAAAACTACACATGATGCTAAATGTATCACTGTGCAGTTATAGACTCAATTTTGCGCATTGTAGCAACTGTGCAGGACCACAGTTTGGTCTGGGATGACAGTGTGTAGGTAGAATTTAACTCTGCTGAAAATTGCCTCTAGGAAGAGGGTATTATTTAATAAAAATTCCTTTGTAGCAAATGGCACTTGAAGGATAAAATGGGTTTTTTGTAGCAGTGATTTTCAGTGGGGAAAAGTGTGTTGAGATGAAGATTGAAATACCTTCTACCTCTGCATTGTGATCCCAATCCAAATTACAGTTCCATGTGGCTGCTTCACATGTCTGATGTGTATAGTGTTGCATGTAGTTTGGCCATGAAGATCATGTTACTGTTATAAGGATTATCTATTGCATATCTCACTGGGTGGGGAAGCAGTGCTGGGGATGTTGTGCTGTTTGTGTCTCTGTCTTTTTCCCCTTTCAGAAATTAATTGTCTAGGATTACTACTTTTGTACACAGTGGCTATATTGTCAATTATATATTTTATCAATTATGTAGGCTGTGATTTTCAACCACTTTTTCTTCTCAGGTTTAAAAGAGAACATTCCATTTTCTTTTCAGGATTTATCAAGAAATGCCACTGTCTCTCCCACCCAAGTACTAATTCTGACTTTCATCACTTACATAGGCTGTGGTCTGTCCGCAATTTTTCTTTCTGTTACCCTAGTTACATACATTGCATTTGAGTAAGTATCTTCTCAGTTTAAATTACACTGTCATCTCAGTCGTGATTTTTTTGAAACTATTCATCACGCTGAGCGATAAAGATATCATACCAAAGATATCAATGAAGAGCATCAGTATTTTATTTTTGTGTAATTTAATATAAAATTGTCAGTAAAAAGTTAAACCATTTGGGAGTTTTGTATTGGTGAAATTCAAAAGATGGATATGGAGAAATATTACCAAAGAGTATTGTACTGATAAGACAATACAGATTTTATATATGTTTAACTCTGACATGATATCAAAATTTTCAGATATCTTGGAATTGCTTTCTTTGCAATTTTAAATTAACATGAGTAAATATTTTATGTAACCCAACAATGGGCTACTTGAAATTGAGACTTTCATTATTTGTAACATTTTCTTATAACTGAAACATTCATTTTTATCAAGTTAACCTGAAAGATTTGTCTGTTTTACAGTTAAATACAGTATTTTTCTTTAATGTTTTGGTTCCAAGTATAGCCTTTTAATCCTGAAGCTTACATGTTAATGTGGTAATGCTTATACAGTAATAGGGCCCAATCCTGACCTGGGCTAGCGCTGGCGCTGACCTTCAGCACCAGTGCTGGGTATTGCAAATGTGCCGTAAGTTGCACAGCATAAACAAAAGATGCACAGCATCCGTTGGTACTGAGCCCAGTGCCAGCCAGACACTGCTTACCGCTAGGTAAGAGCTCTGGGTGGCGGTGAGAGCCTTGGGGGAGAAACTGGGGTTGGACCGGTGGAGTCCTGCTCTACCAGATCTCAAATTCCATGTTGGGCCAGAAATTCAAACACGGAGTCTCTCAAGTCTGTGCTGGCAAAGCAGCCAGCACAGACTTGAGAAGCCCCATTTCAGGTCTTGAGGCTTTTCCTGGGAGAAGGGGATGAAAGTCCCCTTCCCCGGAGGAGACCTCCGGGAGCTGCTGCAGGATGCAGTGGTAGCCACTTTTGCGCCGCTGTACCCAGCAGCAGCGCCACCTTTAGGATTGGGCTGATATGCAACTTAGCATACAAAATAGGAAATAATTTGTAATATAAAGACATTAATTGCTATTTCATGTATAATTCAGTGAGAATGCTGCAATTTGAGTCTCAGACGGCCCATTTATTGAGGGGGGGAGAAAGAGAGAGAGAGAGAGCGCGTGCACAGTATCTGCATCACTATGTATATTTTCAAATGTAATATATTCAAGCAAGCATCAGCTTATGACATTTTGTTTGTTTTCCTCTCTAGGAAAATCCGAAGAGATTATCCTTCGAAAATTCTTATTCAACTGTGTATTGCATTGCTTCTACTGAACTTAGTTTTCCTCCTGGACTCTTGGATTGCACTGTCTAATATCAGAGGCCTCTGCATCTCAGTTGCTGTATTCCTTCATTATTTCCTTTTGGTTTCTTTTACTTGGATGGGCCTTGAAGCTTTCCACATGTATCTCGCTCTTGTCAAAGTGTTCAATACCTATGTTAGGAAATACATCCTAAAATTTTGCTTTGTTGGCTGGGGTATGTACACCTTTCCTGCCCCCACTTATATTTGAAAATAATTACTATATATCGCTCAAAAATCCTTTTAATAAAGGACCATCAATACACAGAGACAATATGGTGTAATGCATACTGCACTGGAATTAGTGGCACTTTTAAGAGCCTTTTAACCCTGAAAAAGTGGGGGATCCTCTCTCTTTTAGGTTGACTCAAAAAGGTTGGGATTCAATCTCGTCAGAGTTTAAAAAAAAAAAAGTGCCATTGGAAAGCCTTTGATTGGGATGAAACACAGCCTCTATCGCTGGAGCCCTCCTCAGTTGCTGGAGCAAGCAGGATTCTGTCTGGATAATGGCCAAAAGCATTTGAATGCTTATGAGATCTAACTGTGGCCATCACTGTTACCTACAGGGGTATAGTGTAAAATACTTAAAAGAAAAACAAATGACACTTGCTAGTAACCAGTTGTAACCAGCCCTACAAAACATTTGCCCCTACCCCCGATATGCTGATTTTGTGTCTCTTCTACGACACTCCAAATTTGTCAGAAAAAGTTTTGACTCGGCCCTGCCTGAAATACACAATATTAATGTTTAGTATATGTTTGTTATGTATAATGACATAATTGCCAGGTCTACAGTTGCACATTTTCAATATGTTTCCCAATTTATGTGAGGATTTTTTTTTATTTTTCAGGAGTACCTGCAATAGTAGTAGCCATTGTACTGGCAATAAATCCAGATAACTATGGACTTAGATCATATGGAAATTTTCCCAATGGCTCGCCTGATGAATTGTAAGTTCATAATAATCAGATGCTAAGATCAAGTTCCTTAGGAACTAGCACGTGTGTGTATAACTAATTCCAGCTTCTCCCATAATATATACATTTTTTCTGCATTCCGGTGCCATATAGCTAACTAGATGCCATACAAAAGTGTGGATAATTAAAATGAATAGAAAGAAAGAAGATAAGTTTGAAAAGTGCAAACAGGAAATTTGAAATTATTTTGCATATGCAGAAGTGCTCAATTTATAGTTAGGCTATCTTGAGTATTATAAAGAACATGCCTATTCCATTGATTTAATGGAACAGCATTGATTTATGGCCCAATCCTGAGTAAAGGAAGCACAGGCAGAGTACCTGTTCCTCCGCTGCAAAAGCACTGTAAAGCGCTTTGCAGCAGCACAGGGAGCTGGCGGAAAGGCTGGAGTTTTCCTGTATGCACAGATGGTGCAGTGGAGGCCCATTGTAGCAGGTAAGCCCTGCACAGGGGAAAGAATGGTGCATGGGAGGCAGGGGGGGATTGGATGGATCAGGAGCAGTGGCGTAGCTGAGGGGGTGCAGGGGGTAGCAGTTGCACTGGGCATCAAGCTTTAGGGGGGCAACAAACTGAGCTTGACACTAGTGACTAAATTTGTGAAAATCTTGGTATGTATGAATAATACCATCATATTATATATCACTGGAAAGGTAATTTAATGCAGAATGCAATGAAACAAACTGGACTGTAATATTTGTATTCTATCAAAAGTTATGGCCAATTAACCAGAAAATGAAAACATGACTGCCTCATGGAACAAAAAGTGGATTTGTTTAACTCAAAACAGACCTATGAGACTGATTGTTCTGAGTGCCAATGAGATGTTGTTATGATACAGCATGGAACCAATAACTTTTTATTTATTTACTTAATTAATTGCATTTGATTTTGTCATGGAGGGCAAGTTACAAAATCTTCTTTGACCCCAGGCAGCAGATATATGCCTTAGCTATGCCACTGACCGGGCAGAGGCAGCAGAGCAAGTGGGTAGTGAGCTGCTGGGGGGAGCAGGTGGGTTCCAGTTTTCAATTTTTAAAAAGCCTGGGCGTGGTGTCACTTCCGGTTGTGACATCAATTCCGGGGCAACATTTTGAGCTTGGTACCGGTTAGCTACGCCACTCATCAGGAGAGGGCGGAATGGGGGGGAATGGGTGGGGTAGGTGGATCAGGACTGGAAGGGGGTGGGTTCAACTGTGGCAGTGTGCACTGAATCCAAACCCCCAACTTGAACTTGATCCACTTGTACAGATAAACTCAGACTTGCAGTATTACCGGGCGCAGGTTCAGGTTAGCCCATTGCAGCTACTGGGGCTTACCCTGGGGAAAGTGGGCAAATCTCACTTTACCCTGAGGAGACCTCCAGCATCCAATAATCTCCCACAGGATGCAGTGTAGCCATTGCCACTGCATAGCCATGCTGGAGTTTAGGTAGGATTGGGCTGCCCTTGTAGATGTGCTTTGTCTTTTTTGGATTCACTTAGTTTACAACCGTGAAGGGACAAGGTTAAAAATTAAGCCTGGAAAAATTTGATTTTTTCAAAATTTATTATGAATGCAATTAATTACCTAGTTACTAATTTCCTGTACAATTAATGAGAACGTCTGTACAATCCTATGTATGTAGACTCAAAATTAAGTCCCACAATGTTCAGTGGCACTTACTCCCAGGAAAGTGTGCATAGGGATTGCTTCCTGTGTGTGTAGTTCTCATCTGGCTCTTCTAGGGACTCTATATGAACGAGTTCCTTAAGGTATGTACAAAATAGGCTTGACAAAATTATTTTGAAATTTGGAAGTTGATGTGCAGGGAAGGTGAAAATAAAATATTATAAAAGATTATAACAAAAATAAAAGAGAGCTTTGAATGACACACCATCGTGCTAGTCATGTGACTTTCTAGATTACAGCCTAAACCTTATATTTCAAAAGCTTTACAGACTGATTTTTTTTTGTCTTTTTAGCTGCTGGATTAACAATGACGTTGTCTTTTACATAACTGTTGTGGGATACTTCTGCACAATATTCTTGCTGAATGTAAGCATGTTTATAGTAGTGCTGATTCAGCTCTGCAGAATTAAAAAGAAGAAACAACTCGGTGCCCAGCGAAAAACCAGTATTCAAGATCTCAGGAGTGTTGCTGGCCTCACATTCCTATTGGGAATTACTTGGGGCTTTGCCTTCTTTGCATGGGGCCCCATAAATCTTATATTTATGTATCTCTTTGCCATCTTTAACACTTTGCAAGGTACGTACTAGGTTTTTGAAAAGGATCTTCTATTATGATACAAGTTAACAGTGCTAGCATTCTTGATAATACAGGAAAAAAACCCTTTCTCATCATTTTCCCATGAAACATTAAAGAAACTGTATACTGATTAGTCCAAGATTTAAGGCAGCATACATCACCTGTGGTTGGCAACCTTCAGTCTCGAAAGGCTATGGTATAAGCCTACAGCACCCGGTATTCCCAGGTGGTCTCCCATCCAAGTACTAACCAGGCCTGACAGTGCTTAGTTTCCAAGATCAGATGAGATCAGACATGTGCAGGGTAACATCACCTAATACTTTCAAAAATACTAGTTATGAAAAAAATCATTTATGTGAATGTTTTGTGTCAGAGTGCACATGGCTAGAGCCTTCTGTCAATGGCAGGGAATAAATTGGTATGATAATAGGGCAGATATGTATATTTTGATTGAACACATTATACTTTATAACATTATATATATATAATATGGCTGTTTATACAATATAGTTCAACAAAGTATATAAAAGATTTTTTCATTTCTGATTCTAAGAAAAATGCAGACAAATATGGCAGGAGAAAATCTGAAATATCACCCCTGCGTTCACCTGCAGGCAGAGTTCCTGTTAGAATTAGTGTGTTGACTTCCATGTTCTACTTGCCAACCTACTTTCCCTTGCTATGTCACTGCCTCTGCAGTCTGATTCACCTAGCTTCCCCTCTCATTTCTTTTGCCTTTCAAAACAGAGTCCATGCAGTCACTGTCATTCTGTGTCCTTCCTCTCCTTTCAGCTGGCCTGGAAGGAAAAGAAGGGGTGGGATGATGCAGGTGCAGTACATGCAGATTTACTACCACCAGGTGGAAGGAAAACTGGAGCAGCTTGATTGCTCACTCAGCCCTTAACCTCTCTTGATCACTGGCTGCACTCTTGAGTGTGGATCCCATGTTTTAGGTTAGAGTTGGAGAGGTCCCACTTCTGGGCAAGTTAAAATCCATTTTCTTGACTGTGTCTCTCACAGAACTGCAACTGTGAGAGAGGGTTACGTGAAATGTCTATTATACGTCACCTTTTTCAAAGACAGACTTTTTGCCATTTGAATACAGCTTCATAAGCGGGCAGGAAAGCTAGCTGAAAGTTGGAGGGAAAGAAAAAAATAACATAGCCATTTATTTATTGTTATAAAAGAGGATAAATTCAGTGCCTTGCTTTATTATTATTATTATTTTGCAGGATTTTTCATTTTTATTTTCTACTGTGTAGCGAAGGAGAATGTTCGCAAGCAGTGGAGAAGGTACTTGTGCTGTGGAAAGTATAGGCTGGCTGAAAATTCTGGTAAATATATATATTTTTAATTGAACTACAGATAGACAATCATATAGGCATACTTGTGCAAGCTGCCACAAAAGTTAATATAATTATAAACAAGAGCCCTTATTATCCACTCAGACATAAGTGAAATCTAATTGAAAAATTAAATAATGTAAATTCTAGAAAGAATCTGCAAAATCTAGAATAATGAAATCAAATTAAAAAATGGTGGCGTCCCACTAGCACTCAGATTTAAGTTACATTATTAATTGTATTCTTAAGATGAGTCTAACATATTACACTATTTTCTGTAATCCTTATTCAACTATAGACTGGAGTAGAACTGCCACTAATGGTTTAAAGAAGCAGAATGTTAACCAAGGTGTATCCAGTTCTTCCAATTCCTTACAATCAAACAGTAACTCCACTAATTCCACCTCAATGTTAATGAATAATGATTATTCAGTGCACGTAAATGGGAACGGTATGTATGTTGAAATATCCAATTTCTCAAGCTATATTCTTTCTTTCCAAATATTTTTATTGAATTTATCACATTTCATGATTAAAAAAGCTAAAGTTCTTCATAAATAAGAAACACTATACAACGAATTTATAATATCATTAAAATAACAGTATTTCCAATGACACATTCTGATTAGTACACCCATTCTGATAATGTAAAAATAACTTCCAATTTGGTAATTCATTATCTTCTTAAACTGTTTTCTTCCTTCCTTAAATCTAACAAGGTGAGTAACCTTTAGCAAAAGTAACTTTCTCCATTTACCCATTCCTCAAAAGTAGGCCCATAGAGTTCTTTCCATCTTTTGTCTACCTTGACTCTGGCTGTCAAAGTTTGCAATCCTATACACACTTACCTAGGAGAAAGTTCCATTGAACTCAATAGGATTTACTTCTAAGTAAACATGCATAGGAGTGCACTGATTAACTATTTCTCATCTAAAAATGGTAACATGATACAATATCTTCAGCATATCCCAGCATAAATTGAAGTGTTAACCTGTAGATTTTACGTATAATCATTATAAAATGATTTCCTCCAAAAAGCCTGAATCTTAAGCAATCCCACTACATAAATTTACTGTTTGCATGTTGAGCTGCATGGTATCAGCAAGAATCTTGACAGAGTTTAATTAAATGTATGTATGTCAGATGGAGCTAAATAAAATATGATAGTCCTTTATTGGCATAGATAGCAGACACAACAACTAATATAGGCCTATGATAAATAAGATAAAGTGATACAAGACTGGTGTAGTGGTTTGAGAGGTGGACTTAGACCTGGAAGATCCAGGTTCAAATCCCCCCTCAGCCATGAAGCTTCCTGGGTGACCTTGGGCCAGTCACTTTCTCTCAGCCTCACCTACCTCACAGGGTCGTTGTGAGGACAAAAGGAGGGGAGCAGCTGTGTATACCACCCTGAGCTCTTTGGAGGAAGGGTGGTATAAAAATGTGAAAAATAAATAAAAATATAGCCAGTGTGTTTGCCCACTATAAGTCATATGCTGACATTTAGTTATCATTTCTTAACTCTACTTTCCACCATCTGCTACAGATAAACAACTAAGTTATAGCCCTGGAAAATTCATTCAGTAGATACTGTATTTTAACAGTATCAGGATTGTCCTTCATATCTGCTAAAATTGAATTCAAATATTTGGCTCAGATTTCATTATATGTGGGGCACTGTAGGAGCATATGCTAAAGGGTTTGAATGCCACCCTAATTACAGGGGCAACATCTAGAAGAATAAATCGTCCCCCTGACCAGGTCCTACCAAACAAGACTTCCAATGGTAGAACATTAGCAGCGCAATCCTATCTTGCGCTGGAACAGGCAGGCCAAGCGACCTGCACTGTATCCAGCACATGTTTGGGGCCAGAATCAGCTCAGCCAGAGGCAAGGGGAAACTCTTTCCCTTACCCCCGGGTAAGCCACCACAGCCCCAATGGGTCTCCTTGGACCTAAGCCACCTCAGGAGGTGGCACAAGTCCGAGAAGAACGGAATGGCTTCAAACGGCTCCGCACTGATTGAGGAACGGGGTTGGAATCTGGCATAACAGCCGGATCCCAGTCCCACTGCCCACCCCCTGGAATGCCTCCGTCTGCTGTTCCCCCACCCCGGAAACTGCGTAAGAAAACTACATAAATGAGTTGTTTATGTGAAATGGATCCATGCCACAGCAGCAAAACCTTTGTTTTCATGGAGATTCACTACTCTGCATAAAATCCATTGACACCAGAAATGTGCTCAAGGCACAGAGCCCGAGTTGCAAGTTGAGTCCCAAGTCAGTGAGCCCACAACATGACTCTACTTGCAAATCATAGCACGTGACTATTGTGACCCATGAGAAATTTAAAGTTATTTCGAGAAACAAGTTGAGTTGCAAGTCAATGGCTTCCTTGAGCGTGACTTCACAGAAAAAAGGGAGGTAGTTGTGGTAGTGCATTGTGAATTGTCATTTAACACTATCTTCATGTTCCAACCCCCCCAAAAAGTAAGTTACAACACACACACAAAAGAGAGTTGGGACTCAAGTCATTTGAGTCCTGATTCTTTTTTTAGAATCACCGGCCATGAGTCGAGCTGGGGTCTGATGCCCGTGACTGAAGTCAACCTGATTCATCAAAAACTGTTTTTGTGTGATTTGAGTTGAGTCATCCCAAGTTAAGTTCCCATCTCTGATAGACACATAAGAGAAGCCACTTCTTGAGACCAATTTAGAAACGCTACTACAGCTAATATTTATTATTTCTTAAAGTGCTTTTAAAAAAAGGCACTCGAGAACCAAAATTATTATTGTTAACCAAAATCTTGACAACATAAGTAAACAAGACACAAAAGAAAAAAAAAAAAGAGGGAAACATAGGAAGCTGCTTTAAACTGAGTCAGAACATTGGCCCATCTACCTCAGTATTGTCAACACTCGCTGGTAACAGCTCTTCAGGATTCCAAACAGGAATTTTTCTCAGCCCCACCTGGAGAACCAGAGGCAGAACATGCACAAACATGAACATGCATAGCAGGTGCTCTTCATTGAGCTATGGCTCCCATGGAAGAAAAACTATGGAGAAAGAGAAAAACTAGCTCAAAAGCAAATTTGGGAAGAGCTGTGAAAATATATATGCTTTGAGATGCTTCTTAAAAATGGAAAGAACTAACTCATACTTGATTGGGTTGGGAGCTGTTTCCATGTCTCAGTATCCCATTCCTTTTATGCTGTGGGCAGCCTAATCCTAACTTGCACTGGCTTAGCCAGGCCACATGGCCTGCGCTATATCACAGCAGGCTAGGAGGTGGCTGGAGGTCTCCTTGGGGTAAGGAATATTTTTCTGCCCCAGCCTGCCCTTGTGGTAAGGGATATTTTTCCACCCCAGCCTGCCCTATGGGGCTGCTTGGATTTCCAGCAGGCCCGAAAGGGAAAATAGGATATGGCGGAAGAGGCCTCAGCCTGTCCTGTCCCCCTCCTGGGCCTGATCCATCCCCCATTCTGCCCTCCCCTGCTCAGAAATGTCCCCTCCCTGCCACTGTCCACAAGCCCTTGCACTGCTCAGCACCAAACATTCCTCTGCCAGTGGCCAGAAGCTCAGATCCAGCCGTGGTGGGCTGGCACAGGCCATGCCACTGGTGCTGATTGCTCACAAGTTGGCATTTAGCACTTTATGGTGTTTTTACAATGGCTAGCATGGGTGTAATGGCCCCTGGGACATTCATGTTTGGATTGTGCTGTCAGGCAGCATAAGTCATCATCCCATACCAATACAAAGCATAAAAGTACTTGCATGATTCAATTTAGTTCAATTCAGCTAGATTCAATTGAGACAAATTTGATTCAACATGCCGTGCAGCAAATAAAATTTCTGAATTGGGCCCAAGTTTACCAAAGGGAAAATAATGCCTTGCCATTGTTCAGTTCTAACAAACTTGCTTTCAAAAAATTTCAGGTAACATCTCTAGTGAGAAGAATGGCGTTTCTTTTAATGCTCATAATGGAGATGTGAGACTTCATGACTTCTCAGGAAAGCAGCTTGTATTTCATGAAAACAATGACACAGGCCACAAAAAACCTCGTGTTACACTGAGAAGGACTTCAGAGAGGGGAAACCTGCACTTTATTGAACCAATGTGACATTGTTAAAGTTGGTATTGTTTTCCGTGTAAAATACAGATTTATTTTAACTATTTTACATAATGTGAGAAGACCAAAAACAAAAAACAATTATTTAATATACAAATAGCAAAGCTTCAAGGCAGCCTCGGATTGTCCAAGAATGTTATCCTGGATTGTTACAGTATTTGCATTATTTTTTCCTATAATGTTAATGATACTGTTTCCTTTTATCTTGATGACAAGGGGCTTTAGATGGAGCATGATGGCTTAGCTCCAGCTTAACTAGTTTTACAGAAGGATGGATTTTAGAAGATTGTTTTACAAATTCAACTTGCAGTTAGGAATAACTGAGAATGTTATGCACTAATGTATAGATATAGATAATGGCAAGCTAAACTTTGAAAAAGATGCTTAGTTGTTTTTTAAAAAAATGTGACATCTGCATCTTTCTTTTAAGAGGTTGTATTCACAGACATCATAGTGTTGTATATAGGTGAAACAACATCTATCTTTGATCACACTATAATTTTTATATTTATTTCCTGTAAATTAAATTTAATATTCCTTTGTATAGAAAAATAGTTGTGTGGGGTTTTAAAGCATTTGTGTAGTTATAAATTTGTACAAAATTATTTCAGTTAATGCCAAATACTTTATACATGCAATGTGTTCTATACGTGAAATAACTTTAAATAGTCAAGTACAAAAACCATAGGAAGGCATGTAATTGTAAATATGAATACTTCCAACTGCCTTCTTATTGGTCAAGTTTCTGTTCATGGGTAAGAACTCCATAAAGAAGACTGCTGAACTTCAATTTTAACATCTGCTGCAGTTTCTGCTCATCATGTCATTATCTTACTAAAATAAACTCAGGTGTAAGGGTTAGGGCTAAAGAAGGAAAACAAATGGTTCAGGCCATGGAGATCCTGTGAAATTTGCAGGGGGTGGGCTATGAACTGCAAGACAAATTCCTTCTCCAAATGTTTGCTTCAGAGGGCAAGAAAGGGTTTACACTCCCTTCCAAAGTACACCACCAAAGTAACCAGTGGAGGGAAAGGTTTTTGATCCTCCGCCTCCCCCCATTGCTCATAGAAGATAGGGTGGGGAACTTGGCCTCTGTTTAGCCTGTAGCAAGGTTTGGAGTTAGGGATTTGTGGCTTTTTACATTGACTGGGGTTCCTGAGGCACAACTGACTCCTTGTCCCTGCCCAAGGCCAGCCTGTGTATACTATCTTCTGCCAAGGATATTTCCTGGCAACACAAATTTTGAGAGTTGCAAGCAAGCATGGAGTCATTTTGACACCTAATATTTCCCTCTAAAGGTAGGAGATGCTCCCTTCCCTACTTCAGGCTTCCAGCATGTCTATAATTGGTAGACCCACTTTATATGGTTCTGCCAATGGGTCTTTATAGGGTAGACATATATCACTTACATGGTTATATATTCTTAATCTTTTTCAGTTTTTCCTTTTTTTTTTTAAATCTAATGATGGTCAATGAATTAACAATATTATTATAATCTTGTCCTGTACAACCAATAGCTAGGAATAATGGCAAACGCAGGAAATGTTCTCAGAGGCTAAAGATTATAGAGACACATGAGGATCATGCCAACTATGCATGTTAATACAGATACATAACACAATGAGATTTGGAGACTTTTCTCCAAATTTTCTCTCTGTAACAGTGGTTCTCACACATTTAGCACTGGGACTCACGTTTTAGAATGAGAATCTGTCAGTACCCATCAGAAGTGATGTCATCAAGCAAGAAAATTTTTCACAATCCTAGGCTGCAATCCTACCCAAGATTAAGTCCCATTTACTATCATTGTTAAAAGAATATACATAGTAGGTTGTTAAAAGTACAACTCTGTAGCATCTCCCCAAATGCAGTTACATACCATGGTAGCATCAAGTCTAATATATTAAAAATAAAATATTGAAATGAATAGGGACCTACCTGGAATTGGCTCACAACCCACCTAGTGGGTCCCAGCTCACAGTTTGAGAAACACTGCTCAATAAAGAATGGATTCAGTTGGGGGCACTGCATTTGTAGCATGAGGACTATAGGCAGCAACCATCCACAGGAATTACGGTGTGTTTTGTCAAGACCAATAAACAAGATCAACATGTTCTAAATGTTCTAAAGCTGTAGTCCTAAGTGATGCACTCTCAGGAGCATCACTTTTCTGAGAGTAAATCACATTGAATGTCATAGGACTTCCTTCTGCATAAACGTATATAGGATTGCACTGTTGAAGAGTCTATGAAGGACTGACCTTCAAATACTATCATATCTCCTGCAATTAACTCGACAATTAGTCTCCCTTTTTCCTACTGATTTGTTCCAACTGTCTTGCATACTACTTTAGATAAATTATGAAAACAGCACTTTATTCCATGCACTCTCAAAAAATGTAAGTGAATGCAGCTTTAGCAAGATGCAGGTATGCTTCCAATAGAGCTCACATGGGCTCTGCTTGCCTGTTGTCTTCTTTCAAGTAAGGTATTTACTTTGCAGTCTCTTCATTTTAGATCAGTAAATGAACTCCCAACTCATGACTGTATTTAAGCAGTCAACTGGTAGCATGAGCTAAAATATATCTAATTTCTGTGAACTGAAATTGGGGCAACCTTGCCAGATAGAACCTTAGGCTACACTAACTTCCTCCAGTTAGATCACAGGTACCCTGGGTTCTTCTAGAACATTCTTGTTTGCCCCTAGTTGTATAAAATCTTGTTCATAAGCATAAAATGAAATCATATGATTTGCAACAGCCTAAGGGCCTTTTTTGTGATTACAGTACTTGGCCAACTGGTACATTTTGCAAAATTTTTTATTTTCAGGAAAAAGAAAATGTAGTAATGTTGACGTGAGGCTTTTAGTGGTACAAATGCAGATTGCATGCTTCATTAGCCCCTTTTGAGAAAAGCATTCTGGATCATCCAGTATGTCCTAACTCAAAGAAAGTTGTGGAGCAACCTATTGTGGAGCTTGGAAGTCCAACAGGAGGAGCTGACATGCCAACTTGAAGTATCCAAAACAACACATGCACACACCCTGAGAGACATGGATCTCCGTGCAGCCTTGCTAGATGGCCTGGATGCTTAGGTTGCAATCCTAACCACACTTTCCTGAGAGTAAGTCCCATTGAACAAAGACCTGATTAGGATTGTGCCCTTATTTTCCTGCTTAAAGTTGTAGCAGAAATAGTGATGGCCATGCAGTTGATACTCATGGATCTTAAGAACCTGCTTTAAAAGCTGATGCTTCAAGTAGATCACATAAGTGGGTTAGGACTGAGCATCAGTCAGATGAGGAGTCATGCCCTCATCTGGTAGTTAGAGCCCTCTACCAGACATCTCTAGCTATTATGGCATTATGTCTCCTGAACATTGGCCTACAAATAAATTGCAGTGACAAATAAAATAGGTGACAAGCAGTGTTCCTTGCACACTGGCATGGCCATGTACCTCCCAGCCAAGTTCTGTGCAGTGAAGAGCTTGGCAACCTGGAATTTCAGCAATGACATAATTGCCAAACATCTGGAGGTTGTGTCACAACTTGTTGCAACACTGTTACTGTCAAAGGGGTCTGTGCACCTATAATTACCATAGAAGAAAAAGAAAAATCATCCCTTTTCCTTCTGTGAGCATACCAGTTACACCCTTTTCTGCCTTGGAAGGAATATTCAAGTTAGCGCTACAAACAAGTGATAGAGCAGTCCTATGCATGTCTGCCCCCTAAATACAATGAGACTTACGGCCCAATCCTATCTAATTTTGCAGTACTGATGCAGCTGTGCCCAATGGGGCATGTGTTGCATCCTGTGGTGGGAGGGCAGTCACAGAGGCCTCCTCAAGATAAGGGAAGGTAATGTTTGTTCCCTTATCTCAGGGCTGCATTGCTGCTAGAAAGTTGGATAGGATTGAGCCTTTATTCCCAGGTAAATGAGTATAGGATTTCAGCCTAAATTAATAAACTACCATATATTTCCAGGATATGGGGAAGGAGGGGTACGGACTTTCTACCATTTTTTCCTCTGAACAGCTGTGGGCACATAATGAAACCACTAAATCTAAAATTCTTGTGTTTGAGAAATCGTGGAAGTATCGTTCCTGGGTTTTCCACAGCAAGGCGATCCAACAAGACATTTAGGTATTTGGGTTTGAATTTCCATTACAAATTGTCATGGGTCTCTCAACGCATTTCGGCATTAGTTCTGCTAAACTTTAATCTCAGGCCATATTATGCTTTTTTTACTTGAAAGGAAATTCATTCCAGCAGCTCTGCGTATTTTTAATGCCAAAATTTCAGTCCAACTCCTTTATGGGATTCAAATTTGACTGCCAGCCTTCAACCAGGATGTGGGGAGAGTTCTCAGCCTTTTTATATATCATCTTTGGCTTAGGCCGCTGCATTCCATATGCAGCCTTATGTCTAGAGCAGGGGTGTCCAAAGTTTTTGGCAGGAGGGCCACATCATCTCTCTGACACTGTGTTGGGGGCTGGGGAAAAAAACGAACTAAATTACATTTAAAATTTGAATATATTTACATAAGTATACATAAATGAATATATTAAGATAAACTTATATGAATGAATGAAGGTCTTGCAATAGCTCAAGGCCTATAAAAGGCCTTGTACAAAGCAAGGCTGGCCTTTCCTTTGCTGCTGCTACTGCATCATAGATATGAAACAGCAAGCAGTGGAGGAAGCTCTCATCCCACAGCTCATGCGAGAGGTCAAACAGTCGCCCTCACGCTGAGAGCAGTTGTGTCAGGCCAGTGCGGGCTCCAACAAATCTCTGGAGGGCCAGAGGCTCATTGGAGACTGGAGTCTCCCTGAGGGCCACAATGAGAGGCCTCGAGGGCCGCATGTGGCCCCAGGGCTGGGGTTTGGGCACCCCTGGTCTAGAGGCTGGGCAATATAGACTTGAGCATTTAGCTTGGGCCAGATTTATCAAGTTCTGGCTCAATGTTTGCTTCAATGTGGGACAAGCCCCTCTTTTTTGAGCCTTTCTGATTCCTGGCAATCTACGGGTTTTTGTCGTTGCATTCTTAAAATCAGCTCTGTTGGCCTCTTGCTGGATATTTTGGGCAATTATACTTTGAATAGGAACAAAACGAGCATCTTGTGCAGATTTTGGGACAATGAAAGCCAAGAAATTAATGCAGCTGCTAATACGACCTGTTCCCCCCTTCAGTTGCAGTTACCTTTGGTCCTTGGTGGTTGTCCCAGATATCTTTATGTACTAAATGATCCACAGATCCTTCAAGCTTTTACACTTGTTCGATGTAATGTATTTCCATTTCGTGAGCTAGATTTTGCCAGCACTCTCAAATTTCAACCATATGTGCACGTAATCAGGCTTATTGAATCCTTAGCTCACATAGTACTGCATTGCCCTTAATATATGGATATCAGAAACAAGTTTCTAAATCTACTTTCAGATGGCCCTTTATAAGCATGGGATGATGAAACGCTACACCTGCTTCTAGCCTCCACTGACACGCTGGTCATAAATCAACTGGCTAAGTTTTTGCATGACATTCTAACTAAATGCAGAACCATATTCCCCATACACCCTAACAACTCTACTTCTTAGGCAGAGAGTCTGTGTATATTTTGCTTTGGTTGTATGTCTGTTTTTTTGTCTGACTACAATGCCTGATAAAGGTTTTTGAATATTGAAACCACCTCAAACCCTTCAGAGGTTTGTTCAAGATTCTATAAAAACTTCATCAAATCCATCTTTGATTTACAAACTACTACTGGTGGAGAACCTGCATGTTCCCATTATCCTCCCCCTTCTTTTTCCTTCTTTTGCATACCATAGCCCGATGGACGAATCCTATGGGCATGAAAGTGTACCATCTGTACATCCTTACATTTCGGTTGGTCCTAATAAAGGCATCATTACCTTCCTTTAGATTGGGGATTTTTCCTTCTAATGGACAAGTATGGACACCTACAGTTTTGGATAAATAAGGTTCACCAGTGTGCTGGTGTCTCAAGTGAAATTCACTGACATTTTTTCTTCAGGGCTTTTTCCCCCCATTAGTATTTACACTGCTATCTATGTAACCAAAAGCCCAACCCTATGCAGGTCTAATCAGAAGTAAGCCCTGTTACAGTGTATAGGGTTTACTCTTGGGTAAATGTGGATAGGATTGCAGCCCTAGGAGCCTTGCCTGATCGATGCCTGTGGCAACAATCCTATGCACACTTTCCTGGGAGTAGATCCACTGGATGCAGTGGGACTTACTTCTGAGTAGACCTGCCTAGGATGGGGCTCTCAATACAAAACACACAGAGGCAGTTGACAGCCAGGTCCTGACAGCCACATAAAGAAACCCCGTTGCAAAATGCACAGGAGAGCATGCACTGTTGACTGCAGACTACAGCACCAGCCATGCAGTCATTCCCTCTCCTCCTCCCCCCATCTTACTAGGGAACGTCAGCACTGCGCGACTTCAGCCTGCCCTTCCGCTATCCTTAGAAGACCTGCTGCCTCCCATCGGCCCCGTAAGCAACCTAATCAAGAGGAAGCAGCATTGCTCGGGTCCCAACGGCGCGTGCCTGGCTGCAACCTCACCTCGGAAGCTTTCCGCTGCAACAGTAGCCGCAGCCCCAGGACTGGAGAGTCCCTGCTGCGTTCCCCTGCAGAGAACCCAGGACTTTCTCCCGGGCCAGGCGCTGCGCAGGCAGAAAGGCTTCATCCTGGTTAATGGGACCTGAGTAAGGGTCTTGACAGGTAAGGGGATGCGATCGCCTCTGCTGCAGCCTCCACTTCCATTAGCGGGGTTGCTGGGGGGAGTGCAGTGGTGGCTCTTGCTTTGGAAGTGAAACGGGGCAGGGCTGGATGACCTTGTGGTTCCTCCGCAGCCCGCTGGTTATGTAAGATGCTTAACACTCCGAAAGTGGGTCTTTGGTCTGTGTTGCGTCGGCGGGGTTGGGGAGCAAGGATGTTGACTGTGCTCTGAAGAAGGGAGTGCGAAAGGCATCGCCCCCCTTTTGAAGAAGCAGCTCCAGATGTATACAAAGAGGGCGCCTGTTTCCAAAAAAAAAAAAAAAGAGAGAGAGAGACAATGAGACAAGCAGGATCAGGCAACAAATACTGCAGGCATCCAGCCAGGCGGTGTTGGTGCAAGGTTTCCTAGCTTCCCTCTAAGGTTGGGCGGATCCTGAAGTCTTATCAGACCATTTGGGGGGTGACAGAGCCCTGTGGTTCCCTTGGGGGACCTGGTAACTTAGAACAGCAATCTTCAACCTTTTTCATCTCAGGGCACACTGACAAGGCCCTAAAACTGTCAAGGCGCACAATCGGTTTTTGGACAATTGACAAGGCACCCCACACTGACAGCAGGGGCTCACATCCCCCAGTGGCTCTGCTAACAAATGATCCTCCCCCAAACTCCGTTGGCACACCTGCAGACCATCCGCGGCACAACAGTGTGCCACAGCACAGTGGTTGAAAATGGCTGACTGAGAAAGAGCTTTGTAGCATTTCTGCAGATTTCCTTCCACTATCACCCCTGATTTGGTAGGTATTTGTCCCCTCTGTTTGAGTATCCCAGAAGGCCTCCCCCCAAGATAGTTCCTACCCAGGCTCAACTGTCCCTGGTGTTATAATTATATACACAGACAAGAGGAGTCCAAAATGGAAATGTGAAACTATTAATGGTTCTTGGCAAGAAAACAGTATTTGAATGAGATTCCCATTATGGAGCACACAAGCATTTTAAGAGTGCAATTCAACCACTTGTACTTTTGCCATTGATTTAAAATGAAGCATTTGCTATTAATTTAAATAGAATACACACTGGACCCTACAGTGCAGTCCTGTTCTATGTCAGAATTGAAATCATGGTTCTTACAAATGCCAGAGAAATAGCTATATAAGTCTATGGCAACAAAGAATCCTGATAGGATGTATCTGATGTATTCTTGTCCACAGTTTAGATTTGTTAAACCTTTTAAGTAACACACACTCGCACCCCTTCCAGCCATGAAGTTCATAAGGTGATCTTGGGGTCAACCACAATGTCTCTTGCTGGTCTACCTCACAACATTATTGTGAGGATGACATGGGAAAAGCCCGTGTAGATTGTCTTGAATTTCATAGAGCATGGATGAGATGAGATGACAAATGAGATGGAGAGACACAACAAAATTATTCCTGTTGGGAATTATTTGTTGTGTATTTGAAGGCATGCCTGATGTAGTTTTGGGACATGCAAAGATTATGGTAAATACCAGTTATGATGTTTCTCTGTATAGGTAGGATATAGAACAATGTGTGAAATTGTGCCCATAAGTTTCATTTACAGTCTGCTACTATGTATGCTTATTAGGGAGTCTCACTGAGCTTAATCTGGCGTACTCCTGTGTAAATGTTGTTGAATGGTTGTAGGATGATATGTAGGCCAAAGGGGAAATTCTTCCGGTAACATCTGTTTTGTTGACAGCTACTCTGTTTATTTTGGAACCTAGGCACTCCTTGCAAGCAAGAGTCACAGCCCAGCCTGCTGATGGATGTATGAGCTGCACATGCTAAGAGACAAAAGTGCCTCCAACCAGTCACACTTTTCTCCTGAAGGACTGTGAGAACGCTAAAGATGAGGAGCAGGAGCAACTCTGGAGTCCGTTTAGACGGCTATGCTCGGCTTGTTCAGCAGACCATTTTGAGTCAGCAGGTCAGTGTGGCTCTTATATGAGAATAGGCCCTACCTATTCTTAATTGTTCTCTCACTTTTTATTTTTATTAGTAATTCCTGCTTGGTTATATATTGATCACTTTTCTCTTCTCTTCAAGATCCTGACAGGTTGCATCAAACAGATGCTAGTTGCATACCTACCATAGACTTCCCTGGGGCAGATGCCCCAGGCACTGGCTGCTAGGACCCCGCAGAAGCCTCTCTGAGGCTCCTGACAGGGGTGGCAACTGTGCTTCCAGTTTGCCTGAAGCACAGTTAATAGTGTCAGGGAACATGACAGGGGTTTCCCCGACGTGGGAGAAGGTCCTGCGAGGCTCTGTGATGAGTAGAGGAGGGTGGATTTCCGCATGGGAGGGCAGCGATAGCCCATGGGGGTGCCATCACGGAGCTTTGCCCCAGGCGCAGGGCTGCGGAGGTCCGCGGCTGACAGATGCATACAGTATTTTGGATGGGAGAATCATTTAACTGAAGGCTGAACCTTTAATTTCCATTATGAAGTGTTTATGGGTAGATGCCAGCATATTGTAAAGGATGTGCTTACTGAGCGAGTTTGCAGCATTCGCTTCTATGTGGAGTGTATGGATGTTCCCCAAGTACCAGGCAAAGGTGGTGTCGGGCAGTAATTCCTCCATTCCCTTTTAAAGTTCTTTGAGGGGCTTCAAACAATATAAAGTCTCAGGCAGATTCCAGTGATCAGCAAAACATGTTGTCGAGATACCAGTAGAATATTTTGTTCTTTCATTAAGGTAGAGTTGAGGGCTCCATCCTCTTCAGGCCTCTGTCATCTTTACTTCTTCCATCTACTGCTTCTGCTTACTGTTTGAGCTTGTTTTTTCCTTGTTTCATCTTGTTGATGAGCTGAACAGCTAATGAAATGTGTTAAGCACCTCTGTCTCCAACAATTGCCTTGCAGGATTTCCCCTTCCCACCCTGGCTTGCCTCAGATTTTTGGGGGAGTCGCATTACTCATTTCCAGCAGATAAGTGATTGTCTACCTGTTAGAACTCCTCTCTGTTGAAGCCTTCAGCTTTAATGCAGGCCTTCTTTTAATACTTTAACCAAGCCTCTATGTCTCAGCCAGTTCTTGCATACTGTACCCACACAAGTACAAGCATTTTTGGCAAGCATTTTTTTTGTTCATAATGTCTACAATATACTGTCTTGCTGGAGCTACTTCTGCATAATAATAATAATAATAATAATAATAATAATAATAAACTTTATTTATACCCCGCCCTTCTCCCCAAAGGGACCCAGGGCGGCTTACAACAGGTTAAAAAAGATTAAAACATAATATTAAAAAACAGATAAAAACATTAACATATTAACAAATATCATAAAAACAGTAATCAGATAAAAAATCAGGTAAAAGGAGCATAGAACAGCAGATCATAGGAATCAGGCCTGTAAAAAATACTAAGAGATGTAGAAAAGATGTTTAAAAAGATGCTAAAAAGGCCATGAACTCAAAAGGCTTGTTTAAACAGAAGGGTCTTCAGGCCCCGCCGAAAAGTCTCAAGAGAGGGAGCCATTCTTAAGTCAAGGGAAAGGGAGTTCCATAGCGTTGGTGCCACTACTGAGAAGGCCCTATTTCTTGCAGCCGCCCCACGTACCTCCCTAGGCGGCGGCACTTGTAAAAAGGCCTTCTCTGATGACCTAAGAGGACGAGCCGGATTGTACGGAAGTAGGCGGTCCCTAAGATATCCTGGCCCAGAGCAGTAAAGGGCTTTAAAGGTCAAAACCAGCACCTTGAATTGGGCCCGGAAACGAATGGGCAGCCAATGTAGCCCCTGGAGAAGCGGGCTGACAGAGTCAAACCGCCTACCTCCAGTAACCACATGGGCCGCCGCATTCTGCCCTAATTGCAGTTTCCGAACCGTCTTTAGGGGCAGCCCCACATAAAGCGCGTTACAATAATCTAACCTCGATGTCACCGTGGCATGGATCACTGTGGCCAGGTCTGCACGATCCAAGTACGGCCGTAGCTGGCGCACCAGTCGAGGCTGAGCGAAGGCCCTCCTAGCCACAGCCGCCACCTAGGAATCCAGGAGCAGCTGCGAGTCCAGGCGGAGCCCCAAGCTGCGGACCTGCTCCTTCAGGGAGAGTGCAACCCCATTCAGGGCAAGCCGATAGTCCAGCACCTGCATCAAGGATTTCTGAACCAGGAGAGCCTCTGTCTTATCCGGATTTAATTTCAGCTTGTTAGCCCCCATCCAGATCCTCACTGCTTCCAGACAGTGCTCCAGGCCCTCAACCGCCACCCTGGAGTCTGGAGGAAAGGAGAGATAAAGCTGGGTGTCATCAGCATATTGATAACACCCCACTCCAAACCCCCGGATGACCTCTCCCAGCGGTTTCATGTAGATGTTAAATAGCATGGGGGACAGAATTGAGCCCTGCGGCACCCGCACCTCAAAGGCCAGAGTGTCGAGCAGGCATCCCCCAGCACCACCATCTGGGACCGACCCTCCAAGTAGGAGCGGAACCACCACAAAACCGTGCCTCCAACTCCCAAATCGGCCCAGAAGGATACCATGGTCGATGGTATCGAAAGCTGCTGAGAGGTCCAGCAGGACCAACAGTGACGCACTCCCCCTGTCCAGTCCCCGGTGTAGGTCATCCACCAAGGCGACCAAGGCAGTTTCCGTCCCAAAGCCCGGCCTGAAACCAGATTGAAAAGGATCCAGATAATCGGCTTCATCCAAGACCCTCTGGAGTTGGGACGCCACCACCTGCTCAATTACCTTGCCCAGAAACGGGATGTTAGAGACTGGCCGGTAGTTGTTCAACACAGTGGAATCCAGGGAGGGTTTCTTCAGGAGGGGGCAAACCACTGCCCGTTTCAAAGCGAGTGGCAACGTCCCCTCCATCAAGGAAGAGTTGACCACCCTCCCCATCCACTCAGCCAGTCCACCCCGGGCAGCTCTTATCAACCAAGCCAGGCAAGGGTCAAACAGGCAGGCAGATGGCCTCACACTCCAAAGGAGTCTGTCCACATCCTCAGGCTGTACAAGCTGAAAAGAATCCCACAACACTGGACAAGCAGTTGCCAAGGGGACATCGTCAGATATTGTCAATGTGGCATCCAAGTTGTGACAAATTCGATCGATTTTATCTGCAAAATGTTGCGCAAACACGTCACAGTGGCTGACCGTGTATTCCTCCTGGTCTACTGGAGGGGCCTGATGAAGGAGCCCCCATACAACATGGAACAGCTCTGCCGGACAGAGAGACGTCAGCAGAGACGCAATGGTAGCAGAGAAGAACAATCTCTTTGCTGCTACCACCGCCACGGAGTAGGCTCTATAATGAGCTCTACTCCGTGTCCGATCGGATTCATCACGAGTTTTCTGCCACCATTGTTCTAGACGCCTGCCCTGTTGCTTCATCATTCATGATGATGATATTATCGATGACAATAATAATTGTCGTGCATCAGTTTATCAAAGATACAGTATCAGGTGACCAGAACACTTGTGTGTTTCAGATGTGTATAGTGAACAGACATGTTTGCATTCATCATAAGTGATGATCCACACTTGGGTGCTTTTTTCTACATAAGTGATGAATATTTCAGAAAATAATCCTGACTGAAGTGATCCTTGCAATAAAACTAGTATGAACATGGAGGTACTCTATTTGTTTTAACCACACCTGGTCTAAAAGAGAAGTCAGTCCTGACAACATGAAAGCTGGTAGATAAAAATAACAACATAGGTCCATCAGATATATTTTTGCTCTTTGATATGCATAAACACAGTGTTCTAATTCTAGCTATTTTTTGAGCCATGTATTTGTGGTAAATAACCTGAAAATGTCTTACTGTAGAAAGATGTCTGTTGAGAAGTCTGTAGAAATGAGAACCAGGGATTTTTCCAAAACTATTTCTTGCTAAGCAGTGTAAGCTGGAGTAGACAGAACATTGTGGATTCAGGTTGAAGACCCTTAGGGTTAATAACAACTTTACCACAAACTGTACCAGGAGCAGACTCTACATAGGACAGCAACAGTTAGTAATCCTTGTAAAAATTGCCTGCCAGACTGTGACATTTTGAATATAATTCATGGAAAACAGAGTAACATGCCACAACAAAAGAAATAAGCTTTGTTAGCTGTTGTTTTAACTCCCAAAATGACTTTTCTGAATTTGGAGGAAAACCCTGACATTAGCATTAGCAAAGCAGGACTAGACTCCACAAATACATATATCCAACATAAAGTACAGGCATTTCTGAAATCCTTTTGAAGTCAGTGAGATTCAGTGAAGATGAGCCATGGGATGTGCAAATCTGTGGTTAAGAGCAATATATTTCTTTTGTCTCTTGCTAATTTCCACTATTATTAAAATTCCTTTCAAGGTAAGCCCTAGGTATACAAGCAGGCAGTTGATAGGCTATTAGGGGAGTGAACGGACTATACATTCTTTTCATGTGGCCCACTATTCCTGTGCCTTGCAAATTGCTTGTGTTCAAAATATGTGTGAGTCCAAAATGGGATATGGTCCATTAAGTCGAGAGTGACCTGTTGGCATTATACTTTGCCCTCTGGATACTGAGAAGGCACAGAAAGAGAAATTTGCTGTGGCTGTACCTAATTCTCAAACTAGAGCCTGCTTGCTTTGGAAGTCTGCCAGAGCCCAGGCTGGGCATTTCCTGAAGCGGCTCAAATACTTAGAAAGCAGACTTCCAGTAGTTGGGGAGGGGTATTAGGCTGTTCTATGTTCTTGCTAAGTTGAGTAGCTGCTGTGCTAGGAATACTTGTGATCCTGTGTTTGGCTAGCTTGAAAGTCAAAATCTCAATGGTAGTTGTAGCCAGTGCTTTTTTTGTAAAAAAAAAAAAGTTGCAGGAACTCACAACTTGTTAATCATTTATTTATTTATTTTTAAACTGAAATTTGAGGAGTTTTGCAGCCTCAACTGGCCCCCCTTTTGGCAACTGGCAACCAACCTTTATATTTTGGAGCCATGGAGCACCTCCCCTCCTAAAAAAAAAATAAAAAATTCTTCCTTAAAGGGATTTGAACCCCTAGCCTCTGGCTCCACAGACCAGCACTTTAACAATTGAGCTATAGGAACTCTTAGACTCAGAGTGTTTGGAACTAGTACTTGAGGTGCTGATGGCCACCAGCTGGGCTCAAGACCTTATATATTAGTTCTGAGCACTTTGACTACAGGCTTTCCTATAGCCTAATGGAGAGAGTGCTGGGCTGTGGAGCACGAGGTCAGAGGTTCGAATCCCTCCCTCAGTGAAAGGGAAAAAAAGTGCCAGAACGCCGTTCCGGTGCGTTCTATTACAAAAAAAAGCCCTGGTTGTAGCTATACATGTAGTCCCACAGCATCTCTAGCAACTGCCACAACTCACCTATCATGCACCAGTGATGTTCCTATGTTGGGAATGCATGGAAGGCAATAATCAGGGCTTTGACAGCCCAGGAACCTAGTACATGTACAGTTTTCATACACATAGCCAGCCAGCCAGCCACAAGTAGGCCACTGTGCTTTCCTCAGTGCAGACCACTTTGTGCAGCAGCAGGAAGGCAGCAACTGGCACCTCTAACCACAAACTGCAGGCTCCCCAGATGCAGAAGTTTGACTACGCTGTTAATACAAACACAGGCAGTCTGGAAACAGCCACCCTTTTGATAGGCAAATAGCCAAGGAAAGAAGGAGTGCTATTTTGATCACTCTGATTGCTGCTTGTGTGTGTGTTTGTCTTATATTTTATGCACCTTTAAGCGTGCGTGAGGCAATCCTATGCATATCTCCTCAGAAGTGTCCTGAACTCAGTGGGATTTATTTCAGGTAAGTGTGTATAGGATTGAAGCCTTACGTGAGTACTTGTCTTGTAAAAATGAAGACAACCCATTAGCTCAATAAATAAAAATAAGCCAAGTGTGATTTTTAGCAAGCAAAGACTTCTTGTAGGTTAACATTTATTTAATTTAAGAAATGTATAAGTTATCGATCAGCAGAATGCTCCAGGGTCATACAGTGACATTCAATTTAAAAAAAGAATTTGGAGCAGCAGTTGCACAGTTAAATCAAATGAAAAAGTAAAATAATAAAAGCAGCCCATGGGGGCAATTTTTAAAAAAAAAATTTTTCTCCTGATGCTGGGAAAACACCACAGTATTTTCTAGTCAGCTTATCTGGAGAGGGCTATACCAAATATCAAGTGTAACAAACATTTCAAAATATTATGGTTTGTTCCCAAGAAGCAGCTCACCCCCCCTTTTATTTCACAAAGAATTTGTCTCCACAAAGGTTTAATAATTAATAGATTTGGGGTTGGAGATCAAAATAATCCATAGTAACCTTGTATGTTCTTGAAGCACAGGAGGAGGTGGTAATGCTGTCACATTTCACAACATGCTGTCCTTTAAAACCTAAAGATCATTCTGTGTTCCTTACACAAGCAGTCACTCATTTATTTCCCTCCTAAAATGTTCCACTGTTCCTCTGGCACCAAGCTTAGAATGAAGTTGCTATAAAAAGCCCCTTTCCTCCCACCACTGAGAAGTGTATTTATTTTATTTTGAAACATTTTTAACCTGCCTTACCCTTTTACAAAAAAGGCCTGGGTTGACTAACAAGTATGAAATATACTATATAACAAAAGATAAAATAGACAAAAACATTAAACAATAGATAAATCAGGGACCAATCCTATCCAGCTTTTGAGCACTGATGCTGCCATGCCAGTGGAGTGTGGTGGTGGGGGTAGTCACAGAGGCCTCCTCAAGGTAAGGGAACATTTGTTCTCTTACCTGAGGGCTTCAGTCTGGCTGCATTGGCACTGGGAAGTTGGATGCGATCCATTTTGGAACCCCCTGCAGAATGGATACCAGGGACCATGTTAAAAATACTGTCAAAACGAAAAAGACGTGAATGTTGCATTGCAAAATTGTGCCATTTCCAAACCTCCAGTATTAGTTTTAAGGCTGAAAGACGCACTTCTAGGTCATGTATAAGTTTCTTGCTCTTCCCAGCTTCACCCCAGAATGCATTTGTTTCCCTGTGTGTTTACTTCTTTGCAATGAACCACAGCTTCTCAAGGTTTCCCAGTCATCTTTTTCACTACAGTGGCTTAAGCTAGTTACTAAGCTGGACCGTCTCACCTCTTCCATGCTGAATTAATATCTGGTGTGCTCCCTGGGGCATTTGGTGGGCTGCTGTGAGATACAGGAAGCTGGACTAGATGGGCCTATGGCCTGATCCAGTGGGGTTGTTCTTATGTTCAATGATGCCTTGTTCGCATGCATTTTATGTATAGGAATACTTTCCCACTTTTTCACACACGGATGTTGAGGAATTTAGTCTCTGCACATTTCAGATTTCTCCTACGTTTGCTTTCTAAAAAGGAAGTAGCCTATTGCTCTTAATTGGATACTGGTGATCTTTGAAGGTTCCACTCTTGTAAGGTGATACGAGCAAACACGTCCCTGTGTACTTTCTTTGATCCTGCTGCTTCCTCACGGAACTTGTTTCTCTGTAAGAAGTGTAGAAGTCAACATTATGACACATCCAGTTTGTGTCAGACTTGCCACAGTGGCAATACCTCCTGCATAATTATTGAGATTCATGAATCTTTTTGCCCTCTTGTATTTGGCCGCCTTATCTCATAGCAGTGACTGTTTGAACAGAAATTTCAGAGCAATTGTAGTTTGTTGAACTGAAACAAATGGCTATTTTTCTTTCTGAATCCTAACCAGTCATCATGTGGACTAATGAATACTGTATAACCTCTATAGTGTACAATTGGTTTTCTGCTCTTAAGTATTTTAAATGTCGTTTTGTCATTGTGGTATACTGCTTGAGTATTTTGAGTCCAGATTCGTCACCCTCAGAACAACTTTTAAGCTTTAACATATAATTCTGTTAACACTTACGATTGAGGTTAGGGCTGTCCTGATTTCACTAGTTGCCCCTGACCTGCCCTGCTCTTTTTTTGTAGTCCTTGGGTGTCCAACAGACAGTGAAACAACTTGTGAGTCTTTTGTGTACCTTCCTTTCTACTTTCTGGTGGTTTTTCAACCTGTTCTTCTCTGTATTCAATCAAACATAAAATTTGTCAGGCATTTAGGCAAGACTTTTTGGTGGTTGTGAAATCTTGGGCCAAAGATTGTTATGAAAAGAAAAATTTACCGAGGAAAGGTAATATAATTTAAGATTCATAGAAGGAAACACGAAATAGAATTCTTCCTACAATCCTAAGTGGTTAATTGCTATATGTTAGATAGAGAGCTTAATAATAATAATAATGGATTTCTATACTGCCTTTCTCACTGACACTCTCACTGAGTGAGAGTCTTACAGACCTAAGGCAGTTCACATAGGCAGGCTATCACCATTTTTTTTACAAATAGAGTTTTTACAATTAATGTTCTATGAGAGATTCATGGAATTCTTCATTTCCAGATGTCTTCCCTCACGGTATGGTTATCATTCTTTTTACTGACATATACTGTCTGAGTTTCTAGCAGGAGCTGCCACAAATCAGCTAAAATGTCTCTAGTTTCCTTGTGAATCTAAGAAATAAAAAAAAATGCTGTGCCCATTTTGGCAACATTTCTAATTGTCTGTGAACATGAAATGGGCAGTGGGTGCCCCATATCTGCTTTCTCTAAGGGTTGAATTTTTTCCTAGAGTAGCATAGTGGCACATTCTCTTGTTTGGGTAGGGGAGTCAGCTCTCTGTTGAAGATCCTTCTAATGAGAGATTTGCATACCCAAAACTGAAACACTGGTTATATCCTACTTGTTGCTTTTAACTGTAATGTTTCTCCATAAATGTTATAGTGCATAAAATTATGTTCTGTGTCAAGAAGAAGGCAAAGGTTGCCTCAGTGTCCAAGTTGTTGCTTAATATTGTTTTGGGCATTAATAAGAATAACAGTGCAATCTCATGCATATTTACTCAGAAGTGTCCAACTATTTTCAGTGGGACTTCTTTTTAGGGAAGTAAGGGAATTTACGCTTCCAGGGAAGTGTATATAGGATGGCAGCTTTAGACTTATACAGAGTTTAAGAATGTTCATAATACCTCATACAAGTGGAAACCTGATATCCACTGATTTGATTCACCACTGATACCAAGTCCACCTTTTAATGCCTTGTAACAAGGTAAAAAAGCACCAAAAATCCAATGTCCTACCTTCGCACAGTTAAATAATTATAATTTTATTCCATTAGATTCCATTTTTAAGCCCATCTAGTGGCTGAATGTGGTATTAGTGTATTTTCAAATGCATTCTGAGGCGACAGTAGAGGAGCAAGAAACCAGGATGTGGATCTTTACAGTTATTTTTCCACTTTTTTTTTTAATTCACTGGGGGTTCCAGAATGTTAAGAGATAATAGCTTGTCTAAGACTTAACCTGTGAGTTCTTGGTGTAGTAGAGATTAAACTACGGCTTCATGGTTCACAACTCTTAGCTGCCACAGAACAGGATACTATTTAGTAATATTTCGCATTTTTATTCTTCTGTTTCATTTTTAAGAACCCAGTTACAGGACTGCTGTCAGCCAGCACAGAACAAAAGGATGCTTGGGTCCGGGACAACATATATAGCATCTTGGCTGTGTGGGGCCTGGGGATGGCGTACAGAAAAAATGCAGATCGGGATGAGGATAAAGCCAAAGCATATGAGTTAGAGCAGGTATGTTTTCTACTCACTATGTACTATCTTATATGGCTTTTTATTATATTTTTGTTTCATACTGATTCTGCAGCAGCTTTTAAAGGAAATGCAGCGCAGTGGAAGAGCATCTTCATTGGATGTGGAAGGTCCAAGATTCAAACTCCAGATAGGGGAGAGTAGAATTTATGTCTGAAACTTTGGAGGGCCCCTGCCAGTCAGTGGTGACAGTTCTAAGCTAGATGGCAAGGGTCTGACTCTGTTGAAGGCAGCTTTTATGTTCTTAAATATCTACTAAGAATCTAAAATATTTGTTCTATAGGGTTTCTTACTTTTTAAGGACATGAAGTATCCCTTTAAATTATGTAGATTATATTAGATCTGTACCATTGAAAGGCAGTAATTTCAAAGGTGTGACACATGTGGAAAAGCTCCTTTGGAGGTGTATGTTGGTCTGTTCTATTGGTCACTTGACTATTGACCAGGGGTGTCCAAAGTTTTTGCCAGGAGGGCCACATTGTCTTTCTGACACTGTGTCAGGGGCCGGGGGGAAAAAAGAATCAATTTACATTTAAAATTCGAATAAATTTACATAAGCTTACATAAATGAATATATTAAAGATGAACTTATATGAATGAATGAAGGTTTTGCAATAGCCCAAGGCCTATAAAAGATCTTGCACAAAGCAAGGCTGGCCTTTCCTTTCTTGCCGCTACTGCATCACAGACATGAAACAACAAGCACTGGAGGGAGCCCTTATCCCACAGCTCATGCAAGAGGTCAAACAGTCACTCTCATGCTGAGAGCAGTTGCGTCGGGCCAGTGTGGGCTCCAACAAATCTCCAGAGGGCCAGAGGCTCATTGGAGACTGGGGGCTCCCTGAGCGCCACATTGAGAGGCCTCGAGGGCTGAAAGTGGCCCCAGGGCCGGGGTTTGGGCACCCCTGGTCTATTCTATAGGTCATATTTTATTGGTCAATTGACTGATTAAAGTGTTTTTAGCCCAGCTTTTGCAAAATGATCCCAATATACAATTAGAAGCACCATACAAAAAGGAAACCTGCAAAATAAAAAAGTAGACATTAAATAAAAAGTTAGAAACCTATAAAGCCAGCAATAATGCAGCAGATAACTGATAATTTAAGTCTGTATTTATTAAAGACATATGAGAAGAGAAAGATGAATTTGCTAGCACAACAAGATAACAGAGACAGCCCAGGTGAATGTACCTACTACTGTTTGGGTGCTATCAGTTAAAAGAACCTCTCTCCTATAGCTACCCAACCAATGGGAGTATTAGGAGAAGGGCCTCTGAAGGAGTTAATGTGAACCTTTGATTTAATGAACTAATGGGGGGAAGGGGTGTCCATTAGTGCTAAAGGTCCATTAATTCGAAATGCATTCAATGAAAATGCACAGATGCAAAACATATATGATTAGTTTTTAATGAAGAAGAAAATGTCTATTTTCTCTGATGTCTGTTTAAATTGAGGGTTTGCTGTATTAAGAAGATATTCTGGAAATTTGGTGATGATTAAAAACTAATCATATATGTTCATTAGGTGTTTCACTTGAAAAATAAATCACTTTCCTAGTTATTTATTGTATTTATTTTCAGAATTTCTATCCTGCCTTTCTCTCACACTGAAGGGAATTCAAGGCAAATATATACATAATTCTTATGTATATAGCAAAGAATTAAGGATTTTTCTACCATAATTGATGTACAGACTTTCTAGGTTTCATTTTTGGAGTGGGTTCAGGTAACATGAGTGCATTTGACCTTAACTCAGAATGGGTTATATTGGATAAGTTTTGAGCTGGACTCTTTCTGAGCTCCAGGTCTCAGTGTGTTACCTGTAATGTGAATGGGAACTTTGCAAAAACTAGAGGCTTCCTCATCTCTCTCATACGTCCCTGTATTGCCCTCTTCCCTTCGGGCAGCCCAATCCTGAAGGTGGCAGTTCCTCAGGTGCAGCAATGCCAAAATGACTACCAGTGCATCAGCGGCACTGCTGAGACTGCCAGAGGTCTCCTTAGGGAAAGCCCCAAGCCCTGCAACTGGGCTTCTCAAGTTTGCACTGGCTAATTTGCTGGCACAGACTTTAGAGATTCTGTGTTGGGCCTTCCAGCTGTACTGGTCCCACCCCCTCCTGCCTTGGTTCCTCCCTACCCCACCCTGTTCCGCCCACTCCCTTCCTTCATCCCTGCTGAAAAACTGTTTACTACTGACTGGCACTGCTGAGCATCAGTCAGACCACCACATGGCGCTGAGGCTCAATGTGAACTGGCGCTGACCCAGCACTGATATCCCCTCCTCATCGGGTGCCATGGATGTACCTTACAGCACATTTGTGACGCTCAACACTGGTGCTGAGGAAGTTCAGGATTGGCCCCTAAAGCAGTGACAATAGTAAGAATGGTTCCTACTGAAGCCTTAAATCAGCCTTGGAATGCTTCAGACTGTTATCTAGGTGGCAGGATTGCTGGAAATTGTTGTTTTTCAGGACATCTGGGTTCTTTATAAGGGCACTAGATTTCTCAGAGGACCTTGGCACCCTCAGTGTTGCTACAGGATCTAAAGAAGGTCTCAGTGGCAACCATTCTCATTGGTGTTTCTGCTGCTGGGTAGGTTTCAGCAGGAAAGGAAAAGGAATGGCTGCAGAATTAGGGAGGCTAATACAAAGGCCAGGACCAAGTGAATTGCAAGGTAAGCCCAACTCTGGAGTATTTGGGCTTGTCTCATAAGTAGCTTGAAAATTCTGAAGTTTATACATATACCCTATTTTTAAAAAATACATACACTATATGTACACTGTTATTCCTGTGAAACAGAAATGCTGTGTGATTGCTCAAAGTGTGACGGGGGAGGGTATAGCTTCATTCTACAAGGTGGGAATGGCTCCGTTCAAACATTTAATAGTTTTAGTTTTATATCAGTCCATTCGCTTAAGCAGTTGCACAAAGTGGTAAGGTTGTTCTAGTTAGTATGTGTATTTCTGTGTCGTAACAAATTGGTTTTCATAAATTACATAGAGCAATAGTTCTGTAAATGAATGCCTTCATATGAACATTGATCTGATTTTAGACCTAAATCAAGTTTATCGTTAGATACTGATTCAGGATGTTACCATGGCCAACACAAGCATTTCAGATGTATGATTATAATCATTTTTCCTCCCCTCTACTTCATTCCTACAGAATGTTGTGAAACTGATGCGGGGACTTCTGCAATGTATGATGAGACAGGTAATCTAATAAACTGGGCTACTTTACTACTATCATTTTCAGTGGCAAGTGCAAATCTAATAATGCAACTGCGATCCAAGTAAAATTATATAACTGATATTTGAATTGTGAAGAATGAGAGGACATTAAGAAAGGCAGTATGAATTAAGTAGCTGTCAACTTGTAGCTGTCAGATGCTGCTCTCCACAGTTCCTAAGGAATTGTTTGTTAGAAAGATGTTACAGGGCCCTGACTCTTTAAATTAGGAATCACAATGAGTCCCATTAAAATGAATTTAAAAGCCTCTATCCATTAAGATGTATGGCTAGAGGTGTTTGTTTCTGGTGAGTAAGATAGAGTCTATGTCAAACAAAATGGGTTTACTTTGAGTAAAATAAACAACATAGACCCAAATCCTAACCAACATTCCAGCACTGGCATAGCTGTGCCAGTGGGATGTGTGCTGCATCCTGTAGTTGGGTAGCACTCACAGAGGCCTCCTCAAAGTAAGGGAATGTTTGTTCCCTTACCTTGGAGCTGCATTGCCCTTATGTCAGTGCTGGAAAGTGGGTTAGGATTGCGCCCATATTCTTCAAACACCTCTACATCTTATATATCAAACTATTGTCAGTGCTTCTTCTGTTTACAGTGCATGTTTCTCTGGGGTTAAGATTTGTGTGGCATCGTGCTGAGCATATGTACATGCCAGGGGCCTGGGAAGGAGAATTAGCTGTTGAATGTCTGAACATGAGGCATAGGAGGATCTTGGCTTGACGTGAATACTCTAACCACGATGCATGGGCAAGAGCAACATCAAGACTCTTGACTCGTGAGGCAGTATGCCAAATGCTGCCCACCTATCTCCTTACCTGGTGATATGCCTGCCTCCGTTCCTCTCGCTTCCTTGATTAGAAAAGGGAGAGGGAGACAAAGTGGATGTGTGAACTTTCTAGCCCGCCACTCTTCTTTCCTTCATGCTTCCACTTTCTTCCCTTCTTCCTTTTCCAAACCAGGGTTTGGGAGAAGAACAGTTGAGGTGAATTGGATAGTCAGAGCAGGGCACTCTGCTCTGCTGCCTGAGATGACAGTCTCATAGATGGGCCACATCTGGGTAGGGCATGCAAAACTGTGTTGCCAAGGCAGCAGGTTGGGGGAGGATGGGATACAGCATTTGTTTCCAACACCTTCTCACTCGCAGAACAAAGGGAATTGTAGCCTTTTGTTTTATATTGAAATTGGCTAACCGAATCTGAGTACACCAATGCGAGAAAGTACTGTTAGAGTAGCTAAATTTACCCAACTCTAGCCAAGATACTTTGCTAAATTAAAACAGGTGTATCTAATAAAAATGTGTGTTGCTGTACTGGGGCCCATAAAATTAAATTGTAACAAGACCCGGATACTGAGATTTGTCTTAGAAGTTGTGATTTGGAAAATGTTTGTATCTATGTTCTTAGGTAGATAAAGTTGAGAAGTTCAAGCATACACAGAGTACCCAGGACAGCCTGCATGCCAAGTACAACACAGCCACTTGTGGTACCATAGTTGGAGATGATGAATGGGGCCATCTACAAGTAGATGCAACATCCCTTTTCCTTCTCTTCTTGGCTCAGATGACAGCATCTGGTAAGAAAAAGGGGAGCATTTTGGAATGGGAAGTAGTTCTTTTCAAAAGACGTTCAATGTTGTTGTTATGAGCATTAATGAATATTTTAAAAATATTGAAATACTGAATATTTTAAAAATATTCATTATTTCAAGCCTAATATCAAACTTGGCTTGAATTCCAAGGAGCCTTATCTAAATGAAAAGAGCCCCTAAGAATGGTGTAGTTAGATGAAATTATCTTTTTTTATCATATTCTAGATGCTTCGCTTTCAGTTACAAACTGGAATGGACAAGTGACTTTTCAGGTTCCCATTTTCTTTTTTAAGTGCTTGACCTTCTCTGGAACGGATATGACTGTACAGGTCGTCCCTCATCCACTGGGGTTTCATTCTGGAACCCCTAGTAGATAAAAAAAAATCCATGGATAAAAAAATCAGTGGAAAAATAGATTTAAAGACCCACTTCTAGGTTTCTTGCCCCTCCATTGCTCCTAATGAAAAATAAGGTTGTGTCTCAGCATCCCCATGGGTTTGATTCTGGGAGTCCCTGCTGATACCATAAAATGTGTTAAATAAAAGCAGTTTAAAAAAAAATAAAAAGTACATCCCTTTTCAATTGTGGTTTAAAAGCAGCTTTTCTTACTGTGGTAGAGAGGCAGTCAGCAATTAGAAATGCAACAGACCCCCTGCCTTTGCCTGGCTCAGCCGAGGAATGGAATGATAGTTTGCATGACTGACTCTCTACCACAGTAAGAAAAGCGGTTTTTTTTTTAAACTGTGATTTTAAAGGGATGCATTTTTCCCCTTCTCCAGGGATCAGCACATTGCTTCTCATTTGCAGTGGCCATTCGTGTTGAGTCAAATCCATGTATACAAAATCCGTGTATAACAAGGTTGGACCTGTATATTGTGCTTCTGACTTACTGCATGATGCTATGCATGTCTACACAGAAGTAAATTCCATTGTGTTTAATGGGATTTACATCCAGGAAAGTGGGTATAGATATGGTTCTCAAACTGGTGGGTCACGACCCAGCAACCAGAGAACAAATGCTGTTGCCCTTTTAAGGGGTGGGGGAAGGATTGCACTGCTGCGGGAGACCTAGGGGATTTTAAAAACATATCTGAGTATCTGCCAGAGTCTGGAGAAGTGCTGGGAGCCTCATGGAGCCCTCTGCAAGGCTCCCTGCTCCTCTAAACACTGGCAAAGTGCAATTGCAACCAGGAAGTAGGTTGCAATTGCATTTTGTCAGTGTTTAGAGGTGCGGGGAAGCCTTGCAGGCTCTGAGCACCCCCATCCCAGACACCAGCAGGCACTCTGGTATGTTTTGTTTTTTTTAAAATCCCTGGGTCTCCTGCAGTGGTGTGAACCTGGTGATTGCATCACTGCTCTCACTGCTTTGCAGGATATAGGTGATACCTATATCGTGCAAAGACTTACCCTGGTCATCAAATTATGTGAGAGTTTGAGAACCAGAGGTGTACAAGATTGAAGCCCAAAATATTCTAATTAGCTTTGAATTTTAGCTGTATAAATGACTTTGGATAGTTTTTTTGTTTTTTTGTTCAGAGTTTTACAAGGGGTTCTTAAAAGACAGCACCTACTTGCACATGAATCCTTCTCATTTCTGTGCATGAGCACGTCAATGCATATTTTCAACTTGTTGCCAAGGACATTCATCCTACAGATGACTGACTGACTACCCACGAAGCAGATGGTTGTCTCAACACTTATTGCTCAGTCCTTTAAAAACCACTGATGCTTAAGTGTTATACATTTGTTAAATGCTAATCTGGCCTGTGACCAAGCACAGGAAAAAAGATTACAGCTATGGCGTATATCAGTAGCTTTTTAGAGCCTGATATTAAAGAATAGTATTATAGCCTGGAACATCCATCCCCATCAAAGAAATGAATATACATTTTGCTATGAGGCTGGCTGGATCAGACCAGGGCCAATATAGTTCAGCTTCCTGTATCTCACAGTGGTCCACCAGGAGCCACTGTGTCTCTGGGAGCACCCAAGACAGCATGATACCTATATCCTGTTGCCACTTCCTTACATCTGGCTTTCAGAGAAAGACTATCGCTAAAACCCAGATGTTGCATCAAATCATCAAAACTTGTAACCTATACATAATGTTTTCTACAAAGGAAGACCTGTCTTAATGCTGTCCTCTTCTTTTTGTTTTTTATTACCGAGATCTTGTTGAAAAACATGGTGAAAAATCATGTTTACTTTTGTATTATATCACATGGGACTAAGGAGAAACTTTTTCAGGTGCAATTTATATCTGATATTTAAAGTCTGTCTGTGGTGTGGCAAAGTAAGACATAAAGCTTTCCCGAGGAAATATCCTACTACAGTGCTGAACCAGGAACATAGGATGCCACTGTTCAAGTGACTCATAAAATGAAACAGCATGCATTCTTTATTTTCTTGTATCACTGAGGTGGTTGTCTTTTCTTAATTAGGATTGCGTATTGTGTTCACCCTTGATGAAGTTGCCTTTATACAGAATCTTGTGTTTTACATAGAGGCTGCATACAAAGTTGCTGTAAGTGTGCTCAAATGCATTTTATTTATTTCAGATTAATTTTTATATACATGTTTTTAATGTTCAGCCAATTCTAATAGGCATTATCTAGCATTCACCTTCTCTTGAGAAAACCTTTCATCATATAAACTGAAGCAGGTTGAAGAAATAAGCTTTGGTAGTAACTTGTATTGTAATTCATACAATATTGAAAAAGTTCTGAAATTACTAGCTATTTATCTTCATGGTTGTCAAGGAAAGAAATTAAACTGAAGATATAACTCCTATGGAGCACTAGTTAAAAGATATATAATCAACTTTCTCTTATTACTGAATCAGGCAGGTATAACACTTCAAACATGTTCAGGAAAGCTTGTTTATAAATAAAAATACTTGTTACAAAAAAATGGTCACTGAAAGTGAGAAGTTGTCTTAGTTGGTGGTCTTCTCATTAAAGCAAGAATGTGCAAATGCACAGAAAACTGTTCATGAACTTTTTGGGTAATGTTAGCACAGTCTCCCCTCCTCTCATTTGCAATGGCACACAGGTCATGCATCAATGCTCAAACATATCCCTTGATCTGTTTTTTAAAGGTTTGTCTGCTTTCCTTTTTGTTTTGTTTCAGGATTATGGCATGTGGGAACGTGGTGATAAGACCAATCAAGGCATCCCTGAACTGAATGCAAGCTCTGTAGGAATGGCCAAAGTAAGAATGTTTCTAGTTATCCATTGTAAAATAGAGCACTGCTTAATACAGTGGTTCCCAAACTGTGAGCTGGTGGCTTCCTGAGCAGCCACGGAAACCAGCCAGGGCAGCCACAGAATCCTTGTGAAATAACCACTGCACTATACAATGTACAGGATTGTTGTCCTAATGGGGAACTGTGGCCAATGGCCCTGTAAGTCAAGAGAGTCACCAGTTGAAAAATTTTGGGAACCACTGGTCTAATATAATGATTGCATTCCTACCTAGGTACAGTTCTTGCAATGGAACAGCAGTTGCATAGCAAGCAAGCATGCAAATAAACAGAAACTTCCTACTTCAATGACTCCCTACCTTTCATCTTTGATATTATTTGGGTGGATTCCCATCCCTGAATGATTAACTGGGTCCCAGTTGTACATTGGTCACTCAATCAGAGTTGGGATCAGGAGCCAAGACCATCCTTTGGCTTCATCTTAGATGCCCTTTGTATGATGATGTCACAGTTCCTCCTCATTAGTTAAGTAAAGTCATTTGGGCATCTTTGCCTGTCTTTAGACCCTGACCAAACAGGCAGGTATGCTTAATCTGGATTCATACCGTACCTGTTCTAGTAGGAAGGACATGCTAAAATGATGTCTGGGATGAAGGAGCTTAATTTCTAAACAGTGAGTACTTGGCAATTCCTAAGCATTCACTAGCTCATATTGGGACAGAGAATAAAATCAGATTTTCACCACATTTGGCTAATTCTTAGGTGGAAATTATGCACACACATAACCTAACTTTGTTATGTGTATGCATAATTCCCATCCAATTGTTGGACATCTTAACGACTTCTGCTACTGGAATGTATTATCGTAGACATTCTGTTCCAATAAGACAGGTACATTAGTTGGAAATTGGCACCATAGATGTGCTTTCTCTTACTGTTTGCAAACATTATTTTTGCAATGGGATACAATATGCAAAGTGAAGCGGAAATTCATATTTCAAGAGAGGAAACCAATGCTACAAAGATATTAAAGCATGGATTCCATTTTTGATAATAGCCACTCTGAGGTGACTAGAAAGAGAACAGCTACATGTTTAAGTAAATAACCTCAGAGCAAAGAGACTGAGTGAAAATGAAAAACAGCTTTGTTAAATGGACAAAAGTGAAAATTCTGGATATCTGTCACCACCAAAAATGTTACCGTTAAAAATATCCACAGTGCCAAGAGCTCAGAGCACTGAGATGGTGGAAAAGCATAAATTGTTAGACAATAATGTAGTGAGTATGTTTTAAAAAGCTACAGCCTTCAGAATAAGAACTGACCCTTAATTTATATAGTTACAGCTCATATAGATACATTGTAAAATACTTTGTATGCTTTTGTGATATGTAACATTAGTGTTCTGATACTTAATCAGTGAAAGTCTTATCAATTAGCAGTGATTATTCATAATCACTGAACATACCTGTATGTTTCTAAAGGCTGCACTGGAAGCAATTGATGAATTGGACCTTTTTGGAGCTGGAGGAGGAAATAAATCAGTTATTCATGTCCTTCCAGATGAAGTTGAACATTGTCAGGTAAATATGAATTTCCTTTCAATAGACAGCTCAAAGAAAATGTAACAAATCCACAAACCTTGGTTAAGCTTCAACTAAACAGGTGTGACATACAGTCAGTTCTCATTATCTGCTAGGGTTAGGTTCCTAGAAAACCAAGTGGATACTGAATTAGCAGATACTGAGTCATTGAGCCTATGGGGAAAATGGGATTAGGTTCCAGGGGACCCTCTTCACCATATACTCTACAAATTTTATGAACCTGAATCTTAACTTGAAGTATGTAGAGCTGGGTGATTGTGCAGGCGCATCAACATCTCCAACATCTGATGTTTCCTCCTCCATGCTGGATTTCTGTCGATGTGATGAAGGTTTCAGCAGTGGTGATTCTCCATGCTGGCTATCCGTCAATTCATTGAAGGTTACTGGCCCAACAGCAAGAGCTTAGAGTTCAGCAATGGGGAGGAGGTAGCTTCACCCATTCTCCTCCTCCACCTGTCTCTTGGCTCCTTCCCTGGGCTTGTCCCAGCCTCTCAGGTAGTGTTCCAGAGACCTCTCATCATCAGCCTCTCATCATCACTAGGGTCATGAAGGTTCAACTGGAGTCCCCATGATGATGCCCAAGATGGTGGGGCAAGTCTGGAAACAGACACAAATGTGTCTGACTGTTCTCCATGGGCCAATAATGTGGATGTCCATTTGATGTGGATAATTGACCCAATCCATACAACTTTCAGCATGCATTGACACAGTATTCGCAAGATAATGAGAACAGAGTAGCAGATACCAGAAATGGGTGACAATTCTGCTATTTGCAGATAAGCAAATTCGCACATAGCGATTTACATATAAAGAGAACTGACTGTATGTATCATAATGTGGCTACAGTCATCTGTGCCTTGCAACCTGATATTATTTTCAACTTTTGAAAACTAACACACTGTATGTGGATACAAGCATTCTGTAGTTGACAATAGGAAATCCTTGGCAGTGGTCACCGTGTTGGATTGGCCTAATTCTGTGGCTGTTTTTTAATATCTTCAAAATATAGGGTGCCCTCGGTATCCGTGAGGGATCTGTTCCTGGACACACACCCCCCCCCCCCGATATTAAAATCTGCGGATGTTCAAATCTGCAGGTCAGGCACACTGTTTCCCTCTGAACTGGAGCTGTGCATAACTCTGATCATGTTCAACGGGCAACAGGTGGCCCACCCCGCAGGTTAGGACACCGTGGATATTCAAATCTGCAGGTACCAAACCCGCGGATACTGAGGGCCACCTGTATATAGTTATTGATATATTTCCCCAAAGCTAATTTGCATTGGAGAGAGTGCTGCATTTTTTAAAATTAGTTTGTATCTTTTATTTTAAATACTTGTAAGATACTCTTTGTAAATCTGATGAAGTACGTAAATCGGGATAAAACTAATTTTTAAAAATTATATTTTTGTTTTGTCTTGTTTTTCACTGGTGGTTTGTGTGTATGTGTGTGTGTGTGTGTGTCCTGCTCAGTCTATTCTGTACTCGATGTTGCCGAGAGCATCCACGTCCAAAGAGATTGATGCTGGACTGTTGTCCATTATTTCCTATCCAGCCTTTGCCATAGAGGACATGAACATTGTCAATGCAACTAAAAATGAAATTATCACCAAATTGCAAGTAAGAGTTTAATTTTGGTTTTAAAAGTGGAATTAATACCTGTATGGGGAAATTTGCATGCTATTACTGAAATAGCTAAAAAAATTACTAAAAAAATGAAAGGGATATGAGAACAAAACATTGTATAAAATGAAGAAAAATGTTTGTTTAATAAGCATTTTTGTTGTCTTTACAGGGGCGATATGGCTGCTGTCGTTTCCTTCGAGATGGTTATAAAACACCAAAAGAGGTCCTGCTCCTCAAGTTGTCAAAATGTTGTCATTTACTAAATAATGTCATTACCTGTCTTGACAGTGAAATCAGCAAAATTGCAGTGTTTCAGGAGTTGAAATTCTCTTACCACTGACCCATACTCAAAAACATATATACTTTTACTGAAAATACTTTTTTATGGATTTGTGGCTTTCCCCAGGTAACAACTTTGGGCACCATACAACCAAAGTTGTGCACATTGATTCTAACAGGAGAGAAGCACCTACTTAACTCTCTCCCATTCAGATGAATGGGTCATAAACATATTTATATTTGACTGGCTTCTGCCTTCTGATTTGCTCAGTGTTCTTCAACCTGAGGGTCATGACCTCAATGGGGTCGCGAAGCCTCGTTTGGGGGGTCATGGCAACCTTTCAAAGCCTGTACAAGAGAGGACTTGGATCCAATCCAATAATGGAACTACCTTTTCAAAACTGAATTATTGATATAATCCTGCACAGCCTCTTCTTGCCCTGCAGCTAATAAGGCTGGCCCTGCTCAGGCTCCTACCTTACAGGGTTGTTGTGAAGATACAAGAGGTAGGGGTAGGGGTGAGCAAATCAGGTCCTGGCAGAGGAGTGGGATCAGCAGTGGGTTCTCAGTCTCATAGTTTGTTTATTGGAGTTGTGGCACAAAAAAGCTTGAAGACCATTGGATTAGCTGAAATGCAAACTAGAAGTTTTCCTAAGCCCTTTAATAAATCAGTCATCAATCCACAATCAAAGATCCACTCATGCATCTGATTCAGCCTGTATATCTGTCAGCGCCTTTGAGTTGGGCATTCTGATGTACGTCCATGCAGGGCCTCTGAGAGGAATTTTATCAGGGGGTACAACATTTATTTTGGATCCCTTTCCAAAGGGGGAGGGGGCAATGGCGGCAGGCAGAATGGGGGGGGCAAAATAGGTCAGGGGGAGGATGTTGACAGCCAGGATAGTCTACTTGGTCTACTAGCCTAGGTCTACTAGGCTTCTTGATGCAGAGTCCAGATCTACCCGACCATGCGCCATTGGCAGCTAGATAAAGTAATATGGAAAACCAAACACACTCCTGAGTCTCTCTAAAATCATATAGAAAATCCATTGCAGAAAATTAGCATCTTCATATTTAACAGTAGAATGGACAGTGTGCTGTGTGCATCAGAATGAACTTCTGCAGCAGCTATAGCCCCGCAGTTGGGTCCCTGAGCAAGTATACACTTCTTCGTGGTTATCGGGTCCACAAGCCAAAGAGCTACTGTAGCAGGCCAGTTTTCTTCCAGATTTGACACTGTGTTAAGGAGGTCATGGGTGCATTCCTGGGCCCGGTGTGTATGGCTTGCATCGATAATTGCCACTGCATACCTGTGGTTGTGCCCCTCACGCAGGCTGCAAGTTCAGGTGAGATAGGAAAATGTAAAATCCCAGGAACGTTTTGGGCCCCGTTCTGTGACTCCTGGGCCCCCTTTCTGACCCTTGGCCTGGGTACAAATTACCCCCTTTACCCCCCTCTCCTAGGACCTGTATCCATGTGCTCCTTTCCTAGCAGTTGGTAATTCTTGTACACTGGGATGAGTGGTTGCAGCTTGGAAAGCTGAATTTAATTTGAGAGTGATGGGGAGCAGCCAGACTATGTCCAGCATTACACTTCACATTCCTATTGGTAATAATGGCATTTCATAAAAAAGTAATGAAAAGCAATTGTTGAAACTATGGTATTGGGACTTCTTAATCTTCTAGGAGAGCTCATGAAATCTATCATTCCATTTGAAAAGGGAAAGTTATTTCTGCACCAGCACAAAAGAGCATGTTTTGTTTTGTTTTTGCAATTGTTATCTTCGGTTCACATTGCACAACAGTTGCGTTGGTTCTGTTTCCTGCTGTGTGATAGTGCAACTGAATATTTGCAGAAAAATGTCATTTTCTGCATATAATAGAGTATGATCGTTTTTGCTAATGAGCCAGTTACTATAAAGTGAATTTGACTTGATGAAAGTAGGTGGAACATAAATATTGAACACTATATTGAGCCACTTCTCTTAAATTTTGACTGAGATTAGAGTGACCAATCTTTATCCAGTGGTTTGAATATTCAATATACGTGTACTCAATATACACGCATTCAGTTTGCACTTCTAGACTGAATCTATGTTTATGTCACTTGTGTTACCCTTATATAAAGCTACAGTTGCTACTATACGCATATAAATAGGAAAACTATATGTGAGCTGTGCAGCCTGAGCTTCTTAGAGGAGGGACAGAATGTAAGTCTGATTGATAAATTTTTCTGTGCGGTATTGTGAGACAGTAATGAAAATATTTATAGTATGTTTTTACTATTTCTAGGATCCAAGTAGATTACACTATGATCCTGCTGAGCTCAAGTTATTTGAGAACATAGAATGTGAGTGGCCTGTGTTCTGGACATATTTCCTAATTGATGGAGTGTTTAATGGAGACAGAATTCAGGTAAGGGAAATAAAAAGAAGAATTCTGAAGGTCTTGCCTTCTGCCCCCTTAAGGGGCAGGGGCAGGGAGGAGGCAGCAACGTGATCCCCAGCATTGCATCGCTAACTGGGCTGCAGGGACTGGGATGGACTCACCAGTCCCTGTAGCAGCTGTCCTGGGGTGCAGGGAGCCCTGCACGAGCATCTGCAGGGCTCCCCAGGCTTCTAAAAGTGAAAGTGGAGTGATCGTGCTCTACCTCTGCAAAACAGGAAGTGGAGCACAATCAGTTCACTTTCACTTTTGACGACCTGGGGAGCCCTGCAGACATTTGCGCCTCCTTCCCGCTCCCACCAAGACTTACTGCAGTTCAAACTCTCCCTGAGAGTTTGAAAACCGTTGGATTATGTAATAAGCTTTGTAGCTTTTATGACAGCAGGAGTGTCAACAGACTTGTGAATAGAGGTGATAGAGTTTGCCCTTGGAATTCCAAAAAGTTTTTGACAAAGTCTCTTGCTCTTAAACTTTTAGCAGTAATGGAATAAGAGAACAGGTCCAGTTAAAGAACAGGAAGCCAAATGTAAGAATAAATGAACAATTTTCACAGTGGAGAGAAGTACAAACTGGGGTGCCCCAAGGATCTGCACTGAGATGGGTGTTCTTTAACTTCTTCATAAATGATCTGCAGTTGAGGGTAAACAGTGAGATAGTCAAGTTTGCAGGTGACACCAAGCTATTCAAGGTAGTAAAAACTAAAGTAGATTGTGAAGAGCTCCAAAAGACCTCTCCAAAGTGGATAAATACCTGTATTATTATTATAAATGGGAAACCAAATGCCAAATGTGGTTCTGTGCAAATAAGTATAAAGTACTGTACATTGGGGTTAAATAATCCCAGCTTCATACATACATTGGTAGAGTCTGAGCTATTGGTGATGAATCAAGAACGAGACCTTGGGGTCGTAGTGGATGGCTCAGTGAAAATGAAAGAATAACTCTAGGATTTATGTTTATGTAAGATGCTGGTTTTCTCCCGTCACATGACAGTTTTGGCTCTTGTCTCAGCCTTCTAGGAAAAAGTATTTTAAGTCTGTGTTTTGTACTTTTCAGGTACAAGAGTACAGAGATGCCTTGGAGGGGATAATCATTAGGAAAAAGAATGGGATTCTTTTGATGCCAGAACTGTATGCTGTTCCTCCAGATAAGGTGTTGTGGCAATGTAAAGTGCAGTCTGAATTTTTTGGGATCTCTCTTCTGGCTCTCTCTTTTGCTTTGCTCATAGATATTTATATACCATAACTCTTGGGGCTGCTTGGAGCTTAAGATTTTTTTTAAAAGATACCTTTTTTAAAAGATATCTTTTAAAAGATACCAAAAGTTCATGTTGGGTTCAAGACTGTAATAAATAAAGGGAAAATTGAGAGATTTGCAGGGGGAAGGGAGCAAAAAGTTTTTGTTCTTCACAAAGTGAAAAAAATCGCAAATATAGTGAACTTGACTAGGTCATGCTTCCTAACCTACCCAGGGTTCCTGTTAACTAGTTTTAATGTCTTAGCCAGATCAAAACTGGGCCCAAGCATAGAGAAGAAATGGGCGTGCTTTACCAAGGTCCAAAGAGCCCATCCTGTACTCCAAGTCCATTACCATGAGGAAGAAATTGAGGTTAAATTGTAGATGTTTTTTAAGAGTGTGGGTATATTAAGATTTTGTTTATTGGGCAGTTGCATCTAAAGCAGCAGTCTGTTTTGCAACCACAATCTGATGGCACTCGGGTTACTCTTGGGAGTGGATCACAGATGCACATTTATCCATTGGATGATGGCAATATCAAGTAATGATTTGCATGTGTCAGGGGGCCACCAAAGATCTAACAACACAAACAGGACTTCCCTGTTCCCCCAAAGCACAATGCTTTTCAATGGAGTCGGTTCATATGTTCAGTTCTTTGTCATCATGTAGAAAAATCCAGTGTTGCAGTTGTATTACTCAGTGTTCATAATTTGCTTCGTCTGCCAGGTGAATGAAGAGTATGAGAATCCTCACACAGTGGATCGTGTTCCAGCAGGAAAGTTACCTCATCTCTGGGGCCAGTCATTATATATCCTTGGTGCCCTTTTGGCAGAGGTAATTCTATTTTGATATACAGGTGGAGCCTATTTATCCGCGTTGGTTCCATTCCGTGACTTGGCGTGATTAACAAAAAACGCGTTGTGCTAAATTCCATAGAGTTACGCAAATACTGCAGTCTGACACTTCCGGATGGAAGGAAACTAAGGCAGCTGTTATCAATTCCCTCCCCTCTGCTCCGTACTCAGCCCTCCCATTGCCAGCTGCCCGGCTTCTTTCACAGTTGGAATGCTGATCTTTTAACAGTTCAGCCCTATGCATTTCTACTCAGAAGTAAGCCCCATTGTAGTCACTGGGGCTTACTCCCAGGAAAGTGTGGAGAATATTGTAGGCTAAATCTCATGCTTTGCTTGGTGGGAAGGCTTGCTTGTGTCAGTGATAGCCTGCACTATGGGGAGGGGGGAATTCGGCAAAAACTCCTGTCAGGGGCTCGCTGCCTGGCCAGCCCCTGCCTTACCTGGATGTGCAGGGGGGGTGGAGGACAGGCGGGGGAGAGCTGAGGGCAGATCCCACCAGTCGCCCCTGTGGGCTCCCAGGGCTGGCAGGGAGCTGTGGGTGGGAGGAGGAGCAGCCCCCACAGAGGCACTCCTACCTGAAGTGCAGGGGTGCCGGGGGACGGACGGGGGAGAGCCCCAGGTGGCAGTGGGCACAACCCCCTGCAACCCCCGCAGATGACCAGGCACTGCGGGGAGACAGGGGCAAGGGGAAGAGCAACCCCCTGGGAGGCACCTGGCCCCCTGCCCGCAGTGATGTGGGCGGTGCGGCTCCAGCGATGGCCTTGTCTCACCCGCGGCCAGCCGCCTGGGAGGCAGGGAAGGGAGCCCCATGGCTGGATCCGGTGGGGGAGGATGAGCAGGGAAGCATGCCGGCCCGCAAGCAGCGCCCCCAGGGAGGGCACCTTCCCCCCCTGGACGCTGCCGGGTCTTCTCGCCCCACGGGGGGGCTCAGCCAGGAGACAGGCGGGGAGGAGGAGCAAGAGGCAGGCCAGGGCACAGAGCTGCTCGGCTGGCGAGCAAGCCTCCCGCAGACTCAGACAGCAGGGCAGGGTTGGCTCCAGGACCAGGTGCCCAGGCTGACTGGGTGAGAGGGGTGGAGCCGGGAACTCCATAAAAGCCGAGGAGGTCAATGATGAGGAGGAAGCTAGGCAAGGCTAACAGCCAGGAGGAAGGCTACATGCCCATGAGACCCAGGCTACCTTAGAAGCCAAAGAGGGGGACCTGGGTGGATCTAACCCCCCCCTTTTGGACCTGAGGCCACTCAGCCTCACCCCAGGGACCTGCCACAGGGTGAGCCTGAACCCCTTTTTGGCAAGAGGACCCTCAACCCCCTCCCCAGGATCTGACAACTCCCTGGGTTTTTTAAAGCAATCCCCTGTTGCTACCACACCTGCCCCATGTGTGTGTGTGTGTGTGTGAGTGAGAGTGCGAGAGCAAGCTCCACCTTTCTGCATGTGTTCTGGCTATAGAGGTTTTCCGTCACCCCTTCCCCTCCTCAGCCTCTTTGCAGGCTCAGGAGCTCCAGGAATGTTACTGTTCCTTGCAAGGGGAACCTCTTCCAGGCCTATTTCCCTGCCTGGGCAAGGCAAAGCCTTTTTGCAGTGTTTTGGGCTGCCTGAAAACTGATCAGCACAGGGCAAAGGAGGCAAAGGTGTGCGTGACTTTCAGTACCCCCACCCCATTCGTGTTGAGACAAATCCGCAGACAAAAAATCCGTGGATAAATAGGCTGCACCTGTATGAATTTTGGTTATTCTGTGTTATTGAAGAAGGCTTTTAACTGTTGACGTGATGGCCTGGCATTTTTAATGAATGTAATTTTAATAGCTGTGTAATCCATTAGGGTCTGTTCTCCTGATAATTTTTGTTTTATGTTTTAGTATTGTTTTAATCTTCCATTTTGTATTGTGTTTTTATACTCTTGAGTGCCGTAATGTGCAGGAGAAAGTGGGATATAAATTCTATAATTAAGTAAATGTAACTTGCCAATGCACTGGTGACAGTAGGTGCCTCATCCTGATTCCTGGTTACAATTACTGTCAGGGTTCAGAGAGGGACAGCCAGCGACTACAAGCTGATCCAGGGCAATAGTGCCTAGTATTTAGTGCTAACTTTTCCCTGTTTGGACATGTAACTTACCGGGGAAAAGCCTTAATAGTTTGAATCTGCTGCTGCCAGCTCAAGAGATTTAATAAAAGGAATAAGACATAACAAAATCAAATGAACAAGAATAAAAGTAAGAAACATTATCCTTTGCCAAAAAAAAGTGTTGTGTCAACCTGTAAACCTACAGACCAGTAAAAATAATACAGACAGTTAGTAGATGGCATTAAGGTGCTGTAGAATCTTATACATGCACTTTAACTCAGAGCTGCTGCTCTCAAAGCTTGAATGAGCTTGTGAGTCACACAAATTGAAATCAGCATAAATCTTATTAGCTTCTGGCTAATACTGACTCCTAACATTGTACCTGGATGGTGGAACAATCAGTCTCCCCTGTCATTCTCCAAGAGCGCTGGGACGCTCCTTGCCAGAGCCCAAGATAGCTGGGGAAGATAGAGACACCCATCAGTTTGGGAGTTAACATTCAACCGGAATGATATAATCTGGCTCTCTGATTGGAGGAGCGCCTGCTGGCTGAGTACCCAGTCCAATCCCCTTGAAACATGATCTGTACCTTTCCCCGCTTGGGACGACAGCTAGCAGGGAATAAAGGATATCTGGAGTACCTTTGATAGCAGGATGCAGGGGGCAAATATGCCCACCACTGGGAAACACAGACTCATACGGGGCAACAGGCAAAATTGCCCAGTTAGAGGAATGCAACGTATATGACAAAAGTGATTTAATGACAAGTACTTTGAAGATTAGTGTTGTTTTGAAGAAAGGATTTTATTTGTTTATATCAGGGCACCCTGGCCTTTAGTGAGTTTACAAGTGCCTGAAAGTTCCATTCTTGCTCTTTGCATACCACTCTCAGGAGGCAAGATCGTTGCCATTGAAGCTTGGCCTGATTTCTCTCTATCTTGTTTGTTCTTCATTCAAAGGGTTTTCTGGCTACTGGTGAAATTGATCCCTTAAATAGGAGGTTCTCAACTGCTTTTAAGCCTGATGTTGTTGTCCAAGGTTGGTGACTTTTTTGTGTGCTTTTTTTTTTTTACCCTGTGAATGTTGGAGCAAGTTGGGCAGATGGAAAAATGCAAAAACAAAATAAAAATAATTGTCAGGTGTCTCCATACAGCAGGTCATGCACAAATGGAAATTCTAATACATGTATATAAGAGGATTCTTCCATCCACTGCAATGACAAGGGATTTGTGTGTGCATTTGTTAAATTGTGAGCCCAAGATTGCCCAAGATTGCCCTTCATGTTGAAGTGAATGGAGAAATCTATGCATATAGGAGTGTGTATGAGAATTTCTGTAGATATTTGAATCTGGAAATATGCAAAGGAAAAAGCTGTACTATTACCTTGTGCAGGTGTCATCCATAGTTCTTGATAGCAGCACTGAACTGGAGCATATTATTTTTTAAAAAGTGGAATTAAATTTATACAAATGCAGAAAGATGTTATGAGATGGTTCTGTTCTGGCTTACCCCATCCTCTTCTATATTCATATCATCTCAGTGTAATTAAAAATGCTTTGCACACTGCAGTACTAGTTAACTGCTTACAGCCTGCCTGAATTTCTTATTTCCCAAGTAGGTATGATGCAACTCAGTCAGGCTGTGTTAACACTTCAGCCTTGAACTGAATCAAGCTTTGTATACCACATGCTCTCATGGCAAGACATTATGGAACTGTACTACATATCAGATACATGTTGGAGATGCTTCATCCAAAATGCCTGTGTATCAGAATCTTCCAGCACACACAAAAATAACACGTGAATACAAATTCATTGAGAAAGCTTCTTTGAATATGTGTCTACCTTAGTATTTGAATCGGCTTTGTTTTGGAGTTGCAGAGATAAAATAGAGTTTTGAACCCCAATCCAGCTAATCAGATGTTAGCCACAACAAATTGCTGTTGCACTGGTTTTAATAAAATCCAGTAGCACAATCCTAGACATCAGTGGTTCTCAAACTTTTTAGTGCCACAACCCACCTTGTCCTCCATGGTGGGTTGTGACGCAGTGCTCAATGTTGCGCTGGGAGCTTTCCTGGGAGTCTCTGGAGGCCGCTTCCAGGTTGTGCCAGGCCAGCAACCCATTCCATTGGCCTCCATAGGCCTCAGAATGCTTGCAAAAGCAACCAGAAGTTGCAGGTGCAAACTGAAAGTCACTTCCACTTCTTCAAGGCATTGTGAGGCCAGCAAAGGCCAATGGAGTGGGTTTTGGCATGACCTGGAAGTGGCCTCTGGAGGCTCCCAGGAATGCCTTGTAGTGTGAAATTGAGCATTGCTTTGGGACCTACCGCACTTCAGGATGATCCACAAGCACTGCTGTACATGTTTGCTGTACAAGTAAATCCAGCTGTGTTCAGTGGGTTTCATATCATATAAGTGTGAAAAGGATTGCAGTCATGACTGATCTTAGTTTGATCTGGGTGGTGGTTCTAGGGCAGGGGTGTCCAAAGTTTTTGGCAGGAGGGCCGCATCATCTCTCTGATGCTGTGTAGGGGGCTGGGGGGGGAAAAGAATTTATTTACATTTAAAATTTGAATAAATTTATATAAGTTTACTTAAACGAATATATTAAAGATGAACTTATATGAATGAATGAACGTCTTGCAGTAGCTCAAGGCCTATAAAAGACCTTGCACAAAGCAAGGCTGGCCTTTCCTTTGCTGCTGCTACTGCATCACAGACATGAAACAAGAAGCAGTGGAAGGAGCCCTCATCCCACAGCTCACATGAGAGGTCAAACAGTCTCATGCTGAGAGCAGTTGTGTCTTTACTGTTCCTCTTTTACAGTAACTATCCTAGCAGAGACAAATGCAATTAAGAAACTCTTGAAGCATCATGGAATCCATGTTCAGAGCATTGCTGACATCTATCCAATCAGAGTGCAACCAGCACGAATTCTAAGCAACCTGTATGCAAAGCTGGGTAGGTACAAGTTTTGAGTGTGCCTTTTACGATTTTGGTAGATGTGTTTAATAACGATAATGTTCCATGAGTTACTCAAAGAAATTACTGATTTCATGAATTAATCTATAGATCCGGTGCCTAATGCATGCTATTTCATGCTGTTAACAGCTGAAGCATTATACTTCTTGTTTCACAAATGCAACATTTTTATGTATGTAGCCTGAAATATAAGGTGTCTACAGATTATAGAGTATCCTCTGAGGAAAAAAAAATTAGGATGAGTTAGTTTTATGAGCAGCAATTCATGTTAATAACTCTTTTTATTGTAACAGGTCGCAATAGGAACATGAAATTGAGTGGAAGACCATACCGACACATTGGTGTCCTGGGAACATCCAAGTTATATGTTATAAGAAATCAAATATATACCTTTACCCCCCAGGTGAGCTTGTAGTAGCAGCAGGAAAACTGCCTCCCATTTGCTGGTGAAACACTTTGCATTTCACGTATCATTTCATGTTGTTTTATGTATCCTGAACTAATAAAAATCTGTACAGGTGTGCGCCACTTAATGACGGGGTTACATTCTTCAATCCCTGTTGTTACATGATTAGATCATTAAGTGAACATCTAGTCCAATCAGACGAGATGTGGCGCTTTCAGAGTAGTATGGCCGTAGACAATCTATTGTGTAAACAGACACTCCCTGCCAGACACTAACTGGCTGCAAAGGCTACTAGAGATAGATTACCTCTTCTTTGCATTAAGAGCCTCTCTGTTGTGTAAGTAGACACTTTGCTGCAGGCTATAGGAGACATGACTGCCTCATTAAGAGCATCTTTATTGTACTTTAACCACCCTCATATATTCGGTCTCTTGTTAAGCTGATGGTTGTTAAGCGGCACACACCTGTACTTTGTTTTAACTGCTTACAGAACTGGATGATAAGAGATATAAGCTCCTGTACTTTCTGTTAAGAGAAACCTACTGTTGTTGTTAAAGGCACAGGTCAGAAGTTAGCACGTGTAATTTTGTACTATTGATCCATGGGCTAAGTCCAGCCAAAGTGGGAGTGCCCAATTTTTTTGCCTCCTTTTGCACTTCAGTGTGCACACCACAAACTCTTCCTCCTCCTCTTCCTTGTCTGCTGCTTGTGCCTTGTCCACTCAGCTATTTCTTTAGATCAGGTTAAGCTCTGGGCATGCTCATCCAGCCTCTTTAAAGGGGTGGGTAAACAGGAGAAAGTTGCCTCACAGTGATCGAGAGCACCCCACACACCCCCTTACCATTGTCTTCACACTGCCAATTTGCCTGTCTAGCTGCTGTTTCAAACAAATGGGGTGGCTCCACTCCTCCAGTTTGTTTGCAGGAAGTGATGTTTGATTACCCTTCTGGAAGGAGAGCAATTGGAACAGGCTTATCAGAGGCCCTTGTTGCTTCTTTCTCTAGCACCACCTTACAGCAGTGACACTGGAACAGCGATATTCAACCTTTTTCATCTCATGGCACACTGAGAAGGCACTCAGATTGTCAGGGCACACCGTCAGTTTTTTGACTGACTAGGCACACCACACTGCAGGTAGAGGGCTTGCATCCCCAATGGCCCTACTAATAAATGACCCTGAAGCTTCTGTGGCACGCCTGTGAACCATTTGCAGCACACCAATATGCCATGGCACACTGGTTGAAAATTGTTGCACTGGAGGAAGAGGTAGATTGTTGCTGCCCCGCCCCCCCAACCTTTTGAATAAATATGGGCTTTAGACTTCAGGATTTCAGGTGGTGTTTGAAAACAGTATTGTTTGTTTTATTCAGAAGTGAACCCATTGGGTTCAGTAAGTCTTAGGCTATAATCTTCTCTTCCTCACTGGAAACAAACATCTTTAGTTATAATTCATCTGTGCAATTTCTTTAACTGGTGAGTAACCTTCCTTCATCAGTCTTTATGCTCCAGGCAGATGATACTGATTTTGACCGTAATCTAACACAGAGTCCTGGTACACATGTTCAGTTCAGTCATTGCTGAAATAGCATGGTGCTATACAACCCCTCCCTTCTACCACTCCAGCCACCCATATGAACCATCCCTCCATATAAGTGCCTGATTTGAGGAGGCTGGTTCACCTAACTTCTTCTTCTCCTTTTTTTTATTTTTAAAGTGAAGAAAATCCATAGGAAGCTTCTTTCTACTGATTTTGACCATGAGTCCATCTGGATCAGTAGTGTCTGAGCTGATGGGAAGTAGTTCTTTTGGTTTCAGGCAGGGGGTCTTACCTAGGGATGCCAGGAATTGAACTGGGGACCTATTACATGCAAAGTAAAATGTTCTTCCACTGAGCTATGTGAACTTGGCTTCTGCATGATTGAATGCTTGCAGGGAGCCTAGTTCACACTAGAGATCTGTTTGTAGAGATGTGTTAATTCAATTCTACTGTGCTATTTCAGCACTTGCCTCTGCTGAAGATATGAACTAGGGTAGAGGTTAGCACATTTCAGACCATGAAGATGAATGTACTTGATCATCCTTAACACTTTTTGGGATTGTGGCTTTTATGTTTGGGGTCATAAATTTTCATGGCATACCTATGTCAAACAAGCACTCAGAAATTTTTCTTATATTGTCAAAGGTACATGTGAAGTATGCATAGATGGCTCAGACAATCATAGATGAATGACTGATCCTTCAATTTATTGCACAAATTGCATTGGAACAACCTTACTGACCATTAGGTTATGATGCTTTTGACCAGATCACATATTTAAGGTCATGATGTCCAACTTATTGAGAAAGAAATGCATCAACACTTCATTTCAACTTGCTCTGCCTTTCAGTTTACAGATCAGCATCATTTTTACCTGGCTTTAGACAATCGAATGATTGTGGAGATGATCCGAACAGAGCTGGCTTATCTTACTTCCTGTTGGAGAATGACAGGAAGACCAACCCTCGCTTTCCCAATCACCAATACAATGCTAAGTCAGTAATGTGTTGCCTTAAATAGTAGCTTTTCCTTTTTTATATTTATATTTCTCCCAGTAGATGTAGAAATTACATGGGGGGGGGGGTTAGAAAATCCTAAATAGGCTCAAAATGAGTTTTATTTCCTGTAGAGTTGAATCGTATCATGGCTTTTATGTGTGCAGGTGTCTTGTGGGGCAATGTAGAGCATTATTTAAATATAAATGTTGAATATCACAAAGATTATGTTCTTCATGTTTCACTGTAAAAGCACTTTTGTCTAACTCGGGCCTCTAAATCTAGCAGTGCAATCCTGTGCATTCCTACTCATAAGTAAGTCCCATTGTATTTAATTGAGACTACTCCCAGGAAAATGTGCATAGGAATGCAGCCTATGTGAACTAACAGCAGCAGTTCCCTTAAACTGGGATTTCTGTATCTCATATGCTGCAGATAGCTATTCTGTTTTCTGCAGCTGCTTCTGTGAATATCTTTAGCCTGCATTTTACGGACAGCTGCATAGTTCACCTAATAAGAGTAAAGACAAAAATCCCCACAGAATTCATGTAAAAACCAAAGAATACCTAATGGATTTCGCACCGAAATAAGAATAAAGTAGCCTATTGTCAAGATGTACAGTTATTTTTGTTTCTTTTTTTTTAAGCTGTGGATGGCTCTGACATTGATCCAGCAATTCTTGCCACTGTACGAAAACTTGGAGATGGATACTTTGGAGGGGCTAGGTAAGTTGAAGGCAAAGCATTCCTCTCCTGTTGCCTTGTGTAAAGGCTGCAAGACTTTTTGGTCACATGTACTTTTTGTTGAGTTTGACTGTTAGTCTGTTCTGCAAGATTTCATTATTGTGATTAGAGGCCAGTGCTTCTATACATGCTTGGTTGTATGTATTTTAGAGCACAATCCTAAGATTGTGCTGGGCCAGCACTAATCCCTAGCACCGGCCCAGGAGGGTCGCAAGCATGCCATAAAGCATTTTTGCGCCTCCTCTGAAGTCAGCTGTTCCAGCAGACGGAGGTGCACTTGCACACAGTTGCCTCTGTGGCAATGGAATAGGATAAGTCCACACTGGCTGAACTTGGTCGATGTGGGGGCCTGGGGGGCAAGCCTGTGGGCAAGTAGCAGGAGAGCAGGGGGTAGCGTCAGGATCCGGCACTTATGCTGGAGCATGACCCTGTTCCTGGGCAGCTCAGGGCAGCTCTGGCCTACATCTCTTTAGGTGGTACAGATCTGAGTAGACCCAATAGGGCTGCAGCGACTTTTCCCAGGGTAAAGGGAAGTGATTCCCCTTGCCCTCAGCTGAGCTACTTTCAGCCCCAAACACGTGCTGGATACGGGGCAGGCATGCTGGCCTCCCTGTTCCAGCACCAGTTAGAATTGCACTGTTAGAGTTGTTGCTGAATTATGTTTTAGTTCTGCAATTTTTAAAAAATATCTTTTATTTCATTTGACTACAAGACAAATGGTGTGAATAAATGAAGTTAGTTAAGTAAAAAATCTTGGGAAATAGTTTGGATTAAATTCTTCTAACTATTACAGCTTGGAAACAGTGACCAGTGTCATCAATTTCTTGATAAAGGCTGCTTTCTTTTACTTCATATACATGTGGCCAATTTTGACATTGATACACATGTTGAGCTGCCTTCATACCTTTATGAAACATTTTGGAGCACATGTGCTCATGTTTCATAGGAAAGCAAACATGTAAAGGAGTTGCAAGGAGTTGCAAGTGGAGTTGAAGTTTCCCATTCCTGTTTTGAAATATTATCATAGTCCTAACAAATTAGAACTGCATTTCTGGACTAGGCCAAAGGTTCATCTAGCCCAGCAGTTGGTCTTCAACAGTAGCCTGTCAGTGGACTCTGGCACTTCATAAGCAGCTAATGATGGTGATGGCTTCTTATTTGCCTCCAGCATTTAGTATCATTGTTCCTAATTATAGAGAGCATTTGGTTGTCATAGTTAAACCTTATCTGCCCAATGTTGCATATATGCAACAGGGACCATGGACCAGGCAAAACTAATAGACTTCTCCTTCCCAATTATGTTTAACCTCAGTAGTAGTCAGAAACACAACAGTCTAGTGATTGTGGATCTTGGAGTTTCTTAGAAGTGTTTCCCCATGTTGTACAAGAAAATACATTAAAAAGAATGTGGTAACTCTTCTTCTTCATGCGATGTGTTGTCTCTTAGGGTGAAGCTGGGCAAGCTTTCAGACTTTCTTACCACTTCATTCTATACAAACCTAAGTTTTCTAGACCCAGATTGTGATGGGAAGCTATTTGATGATGAGAATGGAGGCTATTCTAGCCCTGAAAGTGGCTATGAGCTAGAAGATTATACAGATTTCTGTGTCAAAGGTGGTAATGTTTTTCACTTTCATAAATGCACTATTTTCATGTGTGGGTGTGTATATAACTGCCAAAGTACAGTAATGCTAAAGCAAAAGAGCATTTTAAAGCTAAGCACAAGAACATATTTTGAGTTGGATCACTTTAGCAGGTTTGCAACCTGTTTGGTAGAGAAGTAGTTGTATTTGTGCTGTTCAGTTCTGCAACTGATCTTGTGAACTTACTTTATTTAAGAAGGTACTTCATAAGAACAGAGTAAGAAATTAAATCTGTAGAAAAGCATTTGTACAAAACTGCCTTTTATTGAATCAGATTTGGCATATCTAGCCTAGTAGAGTCTGCTCTGACAGTAACTTACTAATGCAGCCATTTTCAACCTTTTTCAGCTCACGACACACTGACAAGGCACTATCGTTGTAAAGGCACACTACTAGTTTTTAATTACATTATTATGTTACAATTAATTTAATTAATATAACTAAGGGCACAAGCCTAACCAGGTCTACTCAGAAGTAAGTCCTATTTTGTTCAATGGGGTTTACTCTCAGGAAAGTGTGCTTGGGATTGCAGCATAATACACTGACAGCACAATTCTAACCAGGTCTATTCAGAAGTAAGTCCTATTTTGTTCAGTGGGGCTTACTCTCAGGAAAGTGTGGTTAGGATGGCAGCCTTAGATCATTACAAGACAATGAAAGAAATTCCCCAGAAGCTTGGAGAGGGAGGTGTATGTGGTTTCTGGAAAGGAAGAACAATGTTTTGAAGCAGGTCTGTTCAAACTGTTATCAACTGATATGCTCTGAGATGCCAGGAGGTGCTGGCAAAGAGAGATGAGACTGAGCATACTGGAGAAACGGGGGGGGGTGAGGGACAGTGAGGACATGTGGCTGAAAGAAGTGCAGGATTCACTGGGGTGGGGAGGGAGAGAGAGAGAGAGAGAGAATGAATGAATGGGAGGCAACTGGTTTTGAACTTTGGAAGGTGGGAAAGAGGGAGGGGTGGGGAGCGGCAGTCAGAGGGGTTAACTGCAGTATGATGGGGAGATGTGTGTGCAGGAGGGGAGGAGGTGGGGTGGGGGAGAAGAGAAAAGCATCACTTGGCTGCTCATGTATTCAAGAAAGAGTGCGACCAAGCCTCTGTACGTCTTCTCAGAAGTAAGCCCCATTATAGTCAATGGCGCTTACTCCTAGGTAAGTGTGGATAGGATTGTGACCCAGTGCACTTCCTGCCAAAGCCTTGCCAGGGGAGGCAACGCAGGCAGGGTCACTTTGGGGTATTGCTGGCAAGGAAAAGGGTTTCTCCAGGATCCTCTTCCAGCCAGCTGCTTCTGGCTCCTACCTGCTTCCACCTTCAGGCTTGCTCTCGCCACTTGCCCTTACTCTCTCCACATTCCCACCTGCTCTTCCAGGCTTCTCTAGCTGCCTAGCTGCCTGCCCAATCAGCTCGCAGGGCAGGCAAGCAGGAGTGTCCAAGCCCCTGCGCGGCTGCTCCTTTTTCTCCTGCTGCTGCACATGGGTCCAAGCAGCCACTTATCCTGCGCGAGCAGCTGCTGCCTGACTCCTTGGCCCCTTGGCACACCTGAGGCAGCCTCATGGCACACCAGTGTGCCGCGTCACAGCGGTTGAAAACCACTGGTCTAATGCAATATTTCTCAGCCTTTTTGCCTTGATATCTTTTAAATTGATATTCTAGGGATTAAAACTGGGAATTCCTGCATGCAAAACCTGCGGATGCCACTGAGATATGGCCCTTTCCCGAATACATTCTGACAGATTCTTACTTAGGACAAAAAGTTATCTGAGAATTTCTGGTGACGTTCTTGGATGATGCACAGTATCTTTCAATGTGGTAAAAAGGGAAGGATGAAAGAAGAACCAAGCAATCCTAATTAAATGAAAATGTTATATTTTTTAAGCATTTCCTTGCTGTGTACTGTATTCATGCATTTATTTGCAGTACCATTAACGAACACCAAATAGTAAAATGTCAGGTCCCTGCAGTGAGAAACTTGCTATCTAAATTTTGGCAATGGGGGTGGCAGCAACAAAGGGAAGGAAGCAAGAGATGAATTTAAGTAAATTAAGTAACATGTACTAGGCAGCAGTTGTATAAGATAGCAAGAGCCGTAGGGCAACTGCCAGCAGAGCTGGAGGAACAAAGGTCATGACTGTAAGTAGATGCAATAGCTGTGCTCTTTGGCAAGCCGCATCTCACACAGATTTTGAGCGAATCTTCAGTGCATCTTTGTTTCTAATTTCCTACCATGGTCTGACTAAGCCCATCTGTTTACCCATTCTATTTAATAGAATATTTTTTTGGCTATTTCTATAACTTAAATTGTGCTTTTTTCAAATATCAAAAAGATAATGAGGAGCAGCAGGAAGCATATTTGCATTTTCTCTTTCAAAGAGCGTTCTTTCTCTTGACAGAAAGCCAGGATGAACTGGACCAGTATATAAACAGTATGTTGCAGAGCACTGCTCTGAAATGCTTCTTGCCTCCAATTTCCAAAAGTGCCAGTTCACCCCATGTGTTTAGTGCTGCTCATTCCACCAAAGAGATACTGTCAATCATGGCCAAGACGAAGGGATTGGACGTTCCAAGTGAGTTTACACATTTTAAATGTTTCCTACCCTTTCACAGATGGAATGCCTGAAAGGCCAGATGCTGTTATTGTAAAGAAAAGTTTGAGTTATTGTGGCACTAATTATGGTTACTCTGAAATATTCCAGTGCTGTTATGACATTAATCCCACAAAGTAATGTGTCATTTTTTGGTAGATTGTTGCCACTAATACTTAAGTTCTGTAATTGAAATGAACAGTCTGACAGCATGTGCAAATTGGCCAATAGCTACCTTTTATTTTTATTTTTTGGAGTCAGTTATTGATACTAAGCTTTACCTTATGACTGCATGTAAAAAGTCAGGGAAGAGAATGCAGTCATGTAGAGATCTTCCTTTCCTCATCAATTCAGGGAGAAATGTGCACAGTTGGCTTGTAAAAGATTAAAACAAAAACAAAAACCAATCAGTGGAAAGTGAAGAAAGTGGGACAAGTTGGAATGAAGTGCGTTGTACAATGTTTGTTCCAATGGTCATTACTTGAACTGAGGGGTACTGTGGAAGGCTGGTACTTCATTTGTGAAATCCAGAATGGAGGTTGGAAGAGAACTTGATATTAAGTGCAATGCACTAGGATATACTAAGAAAAAAATCTGAATGTAGGAGTAATGTGGACGCACTTGATTTCTAGCAATGTGGCCTGTGGTAAACCAAAGCATGCTATAGATTTCTTTCTTTCTTCTTTTTTTTTTTTACTAAACTTCAGTGCAAACTGGTCTGTGTTCAAAGGACTCAGCTACACATTTCATACAAATGTGTGTCATCAGATCCCTTTTATCCCAGGAAAACCCACTTTGGAAGAAGTAGAAGAGAGTACTTCCACCTCCCTCTGCAATGTTAAGAGCAGCTCTCTTTCAAAGTAGTTTTCTTGTGTGTGTGGGGGGAGGGGGAATGACCACTGATGTTTGGTCATGTGCCTTTAATATAAACCACTTGATCCAAAGCTGCTCTTTTGCATTCCAGAATGCTGTAGTGCAGCAGTTCCCAAACTGTGCGTCCTCACCCAATTTTTGTTGAGTTGCAAAACTGACAGGGCGGGTTAGGCTATGTGCATTAAAGATTAATCAAGCTGCTACTGGGGGGGGGAGCATTGCTGCCCAAACACCATTACAGGCACAGCCCTTGGCATGTGTAAATCAGGAAGCAGCCTCTAGAAGGTTTGGGAACCACTACTCTAGTGTTTTCAGAGGGTGCCAGTGCAAGAAGTTTGTGTGAATGACAGGACAAAAATACAGATCCAAAGTTTGAGCAAGAAATAATTTGCAATAATTTTAAATATTTTAATTAAAAAATAAATAAAAAGCAGGCAGCAGCAACTTGAGCAGCACCTAAAACACTGAGAAGTGTCCTTGTAGCTTTTTTCTTTTCTCTCCATAATGTGCCAGGAAATGATCCTACTTCATACATTCTGGAGGGAAAGATGGCAACTGGCAGGAACCATCTGTTCGGGGGGGGAGGGGAACAGTCAGTGCTTCAGTGGTACTGGCAGCAAAGTAGCAGCAAAACCCCAAACTTTAAAAGAGGGAGCTGCTTGCCTTAATAAACTCTGCTCATAGAACTCTCACTGCTAGGGGCAATATTGAATACAACACTGTGTGTAGCTAGGTCCGTAATATCATTTATGCTTTAATTTGTAGAGGACTTTGAATTCTTACAACAGCTTTTCTGTGTGTTTAGAATGGCCTGATTTTTGTTTGCTTTCCAGATGTTTCAATGTCTTTACCTACAAAGGTTTTAAACACCCACCGGAAATCTCTGAACCTTGTTGACTCCCCACATCCCCTGGAAAATAAAGTAAGCTGCTTTCATGTTTAAATGCTTGTTCCCCCCCCCGCCCCAAATTACTATGCTGTCCTTCCTCCAAGGAGCTCAGGGTGGTGTACATAGTTCCTTCCTTCCCTTTGTCCTCACAACAACCCTGTGTAGTAGGTTAGGTTGGGAGAGAGTGACTGGTCCAAGGTCACATGGTTACATTTGGGAAATGCAGTTATTTATCTTTGACACAGACTTTTAAGCAGTGGAAGAAATGAACTTTATCAGTGTTGGCTATATTAGACAAATTTGTGCTCCATTTTAATTGTGCAAAATTAGAACAGTTATTGATCTAGACTTGCTCCTGCAATAATTTACTGTTCTGTATGGTCTTGAGCACAAAGAGAAGACAGAATCACATCTAAGGTGATGTGAACCCAAAATGCAGGAAAACAACAAAGGGGCATCTTGTAGAATTCTGTTCCATTTGCTGGGAAGGACATCAACTGATCAGTTCATGCAAAGTGCTTCTCTCCTGAGGCAGAAGAGTGTTAATAGATTTGCAAGCTATTAATTGCAATTGTAATTAATTTTATCCCTGGGGGCTGGGGATAAGAATAGGCCCTCAGTTTGGCTGTACTTGTCGTAAGAGGCGACTAAACAGCCACCGGGTAGATGGGACTCGTCAGCCTGGGAAGACAGCTCATCTGAGAGAAGGAAAACTCTGATCTCAAACCTCCACTGCCTTGTGGCTAGATCCAGTTATGGAAAAGGCTTCAGGAGTCAACCTTGAGGCAAAATCCGGAGCCGGAGTCCCTGAGGCAGTTCATGGCTGAACACAGTCACATTCTGGCAACTCCTGCGACGCCGCTGGAACCAACCGTATTGGCCTCTGCCTTTCCATTGGACCATTTCAGCGACGTGGAGAGGGGGGATTTGCTGCATGGGTAACAGCCTATCCTCCATACCTACTTTACCCAGGCTTCATGCACTGGAGAGGACACTATATTCCAGAACCACCATTCAGAGCGTGACACCATAGTCTTCCGAGACTGAAGGATGCCAACAATAATTGCTCTCAGACAAGTCACAGTACTAAGGATAGATACTGCAATGCTAATAGCTGTGTAGCAGATACATAATGATTCCCTAAGGCCGGGGGATTTGCATTATAGCTGCTGCTGAAGAACTGCTCAGCACATAGCTCATATATTTAGTGTGTGGAAATTAAAACAGCAGTATCCTAATTGGAGAAGTAAGACTTGAGTTTATGTTGTGACATTTCCTTGCTTTTTAGAATAAAACATTATTGTCTTTCTCACCCCTTTTTATCTAAACCCTGACCTGTTTAAAAATTCATCGAGGTGCCCCAGAGGGCCACTGCCTGTGTGGAGTGGCAAAGCATCAAGCAGGTGGTAACCACTTATGGTGTTTCATGGAGCCCCTGGAGGGGTCTCAGGAAACCCTGGGCTCCTAGGAGCACACCTTCAGAAATGATGCTCTAGTTCATCACTTGTCATTGCTAATTATTTACCTAGAATTTTCATTATGCAACAATATACACAGACCATAATTATTCTCAATTTCGTAGACCAATATAAACACAAGTACCTTTGATCCTACTAATTGGATGTGTGTTGTTGGCATCCTTCAGTCTCGGAAGACTATGGTATCGCACTCTGAATAGTGGTTCTGGAACAGAGTGTCCTTTCCAGTGTGCGAAGCCTGGGTAAAGTAGATATGGAGGATAGACTGTTACCCATGCAGCAAATCCCGCCTCTCCAGGGAGCTGAAATGGTCCAATGGAAAGGCAGAAGCCAATACATACACATCCAATGTGTATGTATATGTATGTGTGTATACATCCGCCCCCACTAATTGTCATGACTGTCCTCCAAACAACTCTGGCATGAAGATCCCCCCCCCTTATTTGGGTGGATGAGATCATAAACTGCCATGAAGATTCCCCCCCCCCTTATTAGGGTGGATGGGATCATAAACTGGCATGAAGATTCCCCCCCCCCTTTATTAGGGTGAATGGGATCATAAACTGGCATGAAGATTCCCCCTCTCTTATTAGGGTGAATGGGATCATAAACTGGATTGAATTCATTCATTCATTTTTGGTCTCTAATATACTCATTTATGTAAATTTATTCAAATTTGAAATGTAAATTAATTCTTTTTTTTCCGGCCCCCGACACAGTGTCAGAGAGATGTTGTGGCCCTCCTGCCAAAAACTTTGAGCACCTCTGGTCTATGATGATAGGGAGGAATATGGATAAGTGTGTGGGCAAAGTAGAGTGCAACAACCAGTTTTGAAATTCCTAGCCTTACTCCCTTATACAGGACATGCCTCCCTATCTGTGTATTAGGGACCTGTGATTTTATCTAACTGTGGGTTCCAGACTCTGCAGCTTCGGCTATACATGCACCCTCTGAACGCAACTAAAGCTATGCTCCGGTCGCATCTGGAGGGCCTTCTGAGGGCCAAAAACCGTCACTCTCTAACAAAAACAAAATCTCTAACAAAAACCCTTGACTTCCGACGGGCAGACTTCCCCCAAATGAGGAGGCTGGTTAGAAGGAGGTTGAAAGGGAGGGTAAAAAGAGTCCAATCTCTCCAGAGTGCATGGAGGCTGCTTAAAACAACAGTAATAGAGGCCCAGCAGAGGTGTATACCACAAAGAAAGAAGGGTTCCACTAAATCCAGGAGGGTGCCCGCATGGCTAACCAGCCAAGTTAGAGAGGCTGTGAAGGGCAAGGAAGCTTCCTTCCGTAAATGGAAGTCTTGCCCTAATGAGGAGAATAAAAAGGAACATAAACTGTGGCAAAAGAAATGTAAGAAGGTGATACTGGAGGCCAAGCGAGACTATGAGGAACACATGGCCGGCAACATTAAGGGGAATAATAAAAGCTTCTTCAAATATGTTAGAAGCAGGAAACCCGCCAGAGAAGCGGTTGGCCTGCTGGATGGTGAGGGAGGGAAAGGGGAGATAAAAGGAGACTTAGAGATGTGGCAGAGAAATTGAATGAGTTCTTTGCATCTGTCTTCACGGCAGAAGACCTCGGGCAGATACCGCTGCCCGAACGGCCCCTCCTGACTGAGGAGTTAAGTCAGATAGAGGTTAAAAGAGAAGATGTTTCAGACCTGATTGATAAATTAAAGATCAATAAGTCACTGGGCCCTGATGGCATCCACCCAAGAGTTATTAAGGAATTGAAGAATGAAGTTGCAGATCTCTTGACTAAGGTATGCAACTTGTCCCTCAAAACGGCCATGGTGCCAGAAGATTGGAGGATAGCAAATGTCACGCCTATTTTTAAAAAGGGAAAGAGGGTGGACCCGGGAAACTATAGGCCGGTCAGCCTAACATCCATACCGGGTAAGATGGTGGAATGCCTCATCAAAGATAGGATCTCAAAACACATAGATGAACAGGCCTTGCTGAGGGAGAGTCAGCATGGCTTCTGTAAGGGTAAGTCTTGCCTCACGAACCTTATAGAATTCTTTGAAAAGGTCAACAGGCATGTGGATTTGGGAGAACCCGTGGACATTATATATCTGGACTTTCAGAAGGCGTTTGACACGGTCCCTCACCAAAGGCTATTGAAAAAACTCCACAGTCAGGGAATTAGAGGACAGGTCCTCTCATGGATTGAGAACTGGTTGGAGGCCAGGAAGCAGAGAGTGGGTGTCAATGGGCAATTTTCACAATGGAGAGAGGTGAAAAGCGGTGTGCCAAGGATCTGTCCTGGGACTGGTGCTTTTCAACCTCTTCATAAATGACCTGGAGACAGGGTTGAGCAGTGAAGTGGCTAAGTTTGCAGACGACACCAAACATTTCCGAGTGGTGAAGACCAGAAGTGATTGTGAGGAGCTCCAGAAGGATCTCTCCAGACTGGCAGAATGGGCAGCAAAATGGCAGATGCGCTTCAATGTCAGTAAGTGTAAAGTCATGCACATTGGGGCAAAAAATCAAAACTTTAGATATAGGCTGACGGGTTCTGAGCTGTCTGTGACAGATCAGGAGAGAGATCTTGGAGTGGTGGTGGACAGGTCGATGAAAGTGTCGACCCAATGTGCGGCGGCAGTGAAGAAGGCCAAATCTATGCTTGGAATCATTAGGAAGGGTATTGAGAACAAAACGGCTAGTATTATAATGCCGTTGTACAAATCTATGGTAAGCCACACCTGGAGTATTATGTCCAGTTCTGGTCGCCGCATCTCAAAAAAGACATAGTGGAAATGGAAAAGGTGCAAAAGAGAGCGACTAAGATGATTATGGGGCTGGGGCACCTTCCTTATGAGGAAAGGCTACGGCGTTTGGGCCTCTTCAGCCTAGAAAAGAGACGCCTGAGGGGGGACATGATTATGCAGGGGATAGACAGAGTGGATAGGGAGATGCTCTTTACACTCTCACATAATACCAGAACCAGGGGACATCCACTAAAATTGAGTGTTGGGCGGGTTAGGACAGACAAAAGAAAATATTTCTTTACTCAGCGTGTGGTTGGTCTGTGGAACTCCTTGCCACAGGATGTGGTGATGGCATCTAGCCTAGACGCCTTTAAAAGGGGATTGGACAAGTTTCTGGAGGAAAAATCCATTACGGGGTACAAGCCATGATGTGTATGCGCAACCTCCTGATTTTAGAAATGGGTTATGTCAGAATGCCAGATGCAAGGGAGGGCACCAGGATGAGGTCTCTTGTTATCTGTTGTGCTCCCTGGGGCATTTGGTGGGCCGCTGTGAGATACAGGAAGCTGGACTAGATGGGACTATGGCCTGATCCAGTGGGGCTGTTCTTACGTTCTTATGTTCACTTCCGGTTTATAGCCGAAAATCAGAAGTGAGTATTTTTGGTTCTCTAAAAGCATTCTGAGGGCCAAGGAAGCTGCTTGTGACCTCCCTGGCCCTCAGAAGGCCTTCTAAGGGTCAAAAATCTTAGACAGTCTTGTGAGGTCTGAAAATTGTCACTTCATTTTCAGCTGAAAAATGGAAGAGATGAAGGCTTTCTGAGAACCATGGAGGTGACACATGGCCTCCCTGGCCCTCAGAAGGCCTTCCAGATGCAACTGGAGCACAATTCTGGTCACATTCAGAGGGCAACAGGATGCCTAACCTGCAGATTTGATTATCCGTGGGTTTGAGAATTTGTGGGGGTCCCCGCGGATGCTGAAACATGACTGTGTTGCATCTATGCTATCTGTTGAATAAAGTTTGCTTGAACAAAACATGAAAACTACAGAGACGCTACACTTCAAATCTTTCATTGCATTACTATTCCCCTCACATTCGCTAAATAGTAACCATTAGTTCTGCAGCAGCCTTTCATGTTCAGACCCTTTTGAGTTTTGGTCATTTGATGTTTGCCTTTGATTAACAGGACCCAGAGGCTGTTCTTCAGTTGCCCACAGACGCGCATGGTGGTTTGGATTGTGAGAAATTAGTTGGGCAGCTAAAGGAATGTCCTACTTTACATGACCAGGCAGACATATTGTACATCTTGTATCTAATAAAGTAAGTGTCTTGGTATTTTATATATTCTGGTTTTATTTTATTTTTTTTAATAAGCCCTACTATTCTAATCTTGCACCAGATTGCTGCAAGGGCACTGGTTGCAGTTTGCTTGCTTTTGGGTAGGAGTAGGGTCACAAATGCACAGGATGAGTTCATATCTTTCCATAGGCAAGTGGAAAACCTTTGCACTGTTGGACCTTGAGATTATACATTCTGACAGTAGCTGAATGGTTACATATTCACTACGTTGTATAAAAAATGTATGTTGTATAACATTATGTTATGTGTTTCCCTTTCTGTTGTTTTTTTAACACCTCCACTAAATTGTTAGAAGTGCCTGTTGCGATTTCTAGCCAAATGTTCCATATTTAATTTTGCAGAGTTGGAGCACTCTACCTGTGATAGCAGAGGACACAGTTAAAGTGGCATAGTCACTTTCTGTTTCCATCTTAGCACTAGATGCTACATTCACGCATAGTTTAGTATGAATGGAAGAAACGCGCAATTGCCTGCTTAACATTGAAGCAATTAATCATGCTCTTGACTTCATTGAATTGCTCATAATGCCTAAATCGAGAACTGCCTTGCTATGATTTTTTTCAGAGTGACTGGGGGAAGTTAAAGGTCAAAAGCCTATCAATGCAGATTCAGGTTCTCAAATGATTTTAAACATTACAGTTTTTAGTGACTTCAGTTATTTCCCCTGCCTCTCTAAGAAAAATATCCAGATATATCTTCATACTGATCATGAGTGTTTTCTTTTAAGGGGCCTTGAATGGGAAACGCAACTCTATGGGCAATGTGGAGTCACAGTACATTGTCTTCTCAATGAGCTCTACAGTAAAGCAGGCCTGCACCAAGAGTGGGGCTTGATCCGCTACATCTCTGGCATACTCAAAAAAAGAGTGGAAGTCCTTGCTGAGGTACCAAGCTAGCAGATATCTTAGCCTGTTCCATTTCCTCTCTTCAATGAAGGGGAAAAAATGCTTTAGGCTGCAATCCTATACTTACTTACTGCGGTAGGCTGCAGTCCTACTGAATTCAGTGGGACTAACTTCTGAGTAGACAGACATAATATTCTGCTGTTAGTTACTAAAGAGCATGCATATGTGTAAAGAGTGTTATGTTGCCACTCATTGCAGTTTTTAAATACACTGGGCACATGTTACCCGCAGATTCAAGATCCCCTGTCCTGAACTCACAGGGTTGGCCCCAAATGGACACTCCATCTGTCACCTCTAAAGAATGTTCTGAGCAAGGCCTTTAGGAGACCTTAGAAGGTCACTTCTTCCAGTTTTTTTTTTGGGGGGGGGGGGAACCAGAAGTGATGTTTAAAGGCCTTCCGTTTTCCCCTAGACCCAGAAGTGACATTATAAGTCTTGCTGAAGACCATGGAAGGTGCTCTGATGGCTGAGGAGGCTGCATGCGGCCTCCCTGGCCTCAAAACATCTTCTAGAGCTGTGCTCCCATTGCCTCTGGAGGATTAGAGGGCCCCTAAGACTCATGAGTTTCAGTATCTGCAGCAGGTCCTGGAACAGAACCTCCCCCCCCCCCTTGCAGATAATGTGGGATGCCCTGTATTTATATATTTATACAGCACTTTATAGAAAAGCAATGAATACTGCATGCTATAAAAATAGACTCATTTTGGAAATAAATATATGGGCCCTGATTGAGGCAGTGTGGTGTCATCCCCCCCCCCCCAAAGGCGGCTTCATTACAAGAGGGCAACATGGCATCTAAAGGATTGTAACATTTCTGTTGGGTTAATGAGTATTCCTTTAAAGCAAAAGCAGTAGTTCTTACACATTTAGCACTGGGACCCACTTTTTAGAATAATAATCTGTCAGAACCCACCAAAAGTGATGTCATGACTGGAAGTAACATCAAGTAGGAAAATTTTTTAACTATCCTAGGCTGCAATCCTACCTACACTTACCCAGGAGTAAGTCCCATTTACTATCATTGTTAAAAGAATATACAAGTAGTATAGTAGCTTGTTAAAAGTACAGATCTGTAATATTTCGCTAAATGCAGTTCCTAAAACCAGGGTAGTACCAAGTCTAAAATATTAAAAATAAAATATTGAAATGAATGGGGACCCACCTGAAATTGGCTTGCAACCCACCTAGTGAATCCCAACCTACAGTTTGAGAAACACTGCTTTAAAAAACCAGATGGAAAACTTTTCAACTGATTCCTGCAGTGAGGTTTTATTCCTCAGTAAGGTCACAGTCCAATAGCGAGTCCATTGGCTTATTTAATCAGAGCATATATCTAGCTCATATTCTGCTCTAGGGGTCTGCCTCAGTTTACCTCCACCACTTCTGGTCCCTTATGGTTTCCCTCTACCTGTGGGTATCCACTTTGGGAATCTGGAGATCCCTTGTTGGGGTGTGCCTCTGCTACTGGCTCCTAAGGCTTTCTTCGGGGTGGGTCTCCTACCTCTGGGCCCCTTTCAGGCATGGGAGTCTCAATTTGTTGCCATTGAGCCCATCCCTTTTCCTATTCTTCTTGATCCCCCCTACTGTGCCCCTGCTTAATGTGCTTTTCCCTTCCTTCCTTGGTTGTTCTGCCCTGCTTTTCTCAGTCTTCTTCTCTCTCCATCCACTCTTTTCCTCTTTTGCTCCCACCTTGCCTTTCCTTTTTATCCCTCCCCACCTTCCTCCTGCTGCTGCTTCCTGGTGGCTACCATCTTTGGCCTCTCAGGTTCATTAGTCAGTGGAACTCCTTGCCCCAGGATGTGGTGATGGCATCCAGTCTAGATGCCCTTTAAAACTGGATTGGACAGATTTCTGGAGGAAAACTCCATCACAGGTTACAAGCCATGATGGGTATGTACAGTCTGACATTAGCTGGTCGCTCATTATGAGGGCTGGGTAGGAATTTTTTTTTTCTGTCATCTGAATTGGTCATGGATGGCAGTTTTCACCTACCCCTGACTTGCAAGGGAGGGAAGGTATAGTCAGTACGTTTCATACATTAAAAATTGATCACTGTGTTTAATAAAATAGCACAAGTTCAACTCAATTGCAATTTGGTGTATTTGCTGGGGGCTGTGAGTGTAAATAGAATGCTAGATGCAGGGAGGTGGCAGCAAGATGCAAGTATCTTGTGATACTGTGTGTGCTCCCTGAGGCATCTGGAGGGCTGCTTTCAGATACAGGAAGCTCAGCTAGATGGGCCCTGGACCTGATCCAGCAGGGTAAGAAGAATGTTCAACATCTTGCATGATCCTGGAATGCAAAGTGCATCAAGACCTCAGAATAGCATTTGAGATCTCCACTCTCTAGTCATAAGTTCTTCAGTAACAGACATTGTTGTGTACAGTGAAACTCAAGCAGCCCAAGGTAGTGGTTTCCCATTCTGCAAGGAAATCTGACTATAGAAGCTGCTTTTGCAAGGGAATGCTTAATTCCCTTGCTGGACTTGAGCACACATTTATAGCCCATTCCAAAATTGTGTTGAAAAGCCTGTCTTGCCAGAGCTCCTCCTCACTAGGCCTCGTGCTTAAGGCTAATTAGTTTCCCTTGTTAAACTCACAAGTGCAGCAAGCAAAAGTCAGAGCCAAGTCACAGTTTCCAGGTAAGTCAGTTCAATCAGTCAGAGTATCCAGGCCAATGAGCCGAGTCACAGTCTGAGGTCAGATTCCAGGTAAATCGGTCAAGTCAGTCAGACTTGCCAAACCAAAGTCAGTCAGGGTTGCCAAGCCAGAGTCAGCCGGTCTCCAACCTACACTCCTTCTACAACCCACACCCCCTAGTTCCTCCAGGTGCTGTTTATATACTTCTAGGTTCCCTTTAGCCTCTAGTGCAGCATGTGCAGCATGCTTACAGCTACCACCTGGGCTTTAACCCTGCATTTTCTTAGACCAAGGGGCACTGTGGACACCACACCCTATCTCCTCCATATCTTGATATCTTCCATGATTTTGCTACATAGCCAAAACAATATTTTTGAATTTAAAAGAAAAGCAGTTCTTGGTTACTGCAGAATTAATTCACTTGGTTCTTTCTTTGTGCAACATTAGGCATGCACAGACCTTCTATCACACCAGAAGCAACTTACAGTGGGTCTGCCTCCAGAGCCTCGTGAAAAAACAATTACAGCGTAAGTGTTCATATTGGTCTCAGCCTTATTGCAGTTTGGGGGGCTTCCTTGAATGATTTGTGACTACTTGGTATCTATGCTGAAATGTTATGTTCAGAATAAATAATGTGGCTTTTTGCTGCTGTGTACTTTGATTTGGTGTATGTTGAAGTTGAAAACTGTACCGAATTTTGCAGAACTATAGAGCTGTAATTCAGGTAATGGTAAGGGAGTCATGGGTCATCTTTGCAAGATGTCTGGGCCCAGGGAAGTAGGTAGGTAAGACCTTAGTAAGATCTAAGAATAAGCAGAGTACAGGACAAAACCAAGAGGAAAGGTAACTTGAGGAGACTGATTAGTAACAGCAAGGTTGAGGTCTGATGCTGTAGGTATAACCTGAATAAATAAGACTCTGTTCTTCACCAGGTAAGTATAATAGGGTACAAAACAAGTTTTAAACAAGTCAGGACTTTATTATGGACTGTTGGATAGCTTTTCCAGGAGAAGGACAAAAATAACTGGTGAATTGTTGGTACAACTTTGAAAAAAATAATGTTCTCTCAGTCTGTAATTGACCAGTTAATTTTCTTTAGCCCTCTACCACCTGAGGAGCTGACCAAACTTATCTATGAAGCCAGTGGCCACGACATCAGCATTGCAGTTCTTACACAGGTAATATAGAAAGAGGCTTTCCTGTATCCTGAAGAAACTGATTTTTTTTCTCTCATTGACCTCATTGAGATATATTGATAATATAATTACAAGAAGGAGCTTCTGCAAGTCTCTTTCTTTCTCACTTACAAAAGGAAGAGATTTCAAAATCTCTTTATAAAATTAAAAAAAAATTTAAAAAAACATTCATATTCCTTTTAGGACAAACCAGATTGCATAAGAACCTGGGGAACCGTGATTTGTTTCACCTATAGTAAATTGAAGCAAACCAGGATCAAACTATTATTTTGATATCCTGGTTTGTTAACAGGTATAGATAGAAGAAGTCAATTTTGTGAACTTGTACGTAACCTGAAACTGAAGGTTGTTCTAAAGTGGAAGTTTAAATCTTCTTGCACACAAATGAATAGTGGAGTACAAGCTCATGACTTTAAGAGTCTTGTTCTCTTGGCACTAAAAGTTATATCTGAAGCAGGCCACTGTGTTACAAGTCTCGTAATCATGATATAGGCCTGTATAATCTATTCCTTTTCTTCCCCATAGGAAATTATGGTTTACTTGGCTATGTATGTCCGGTCGCAGCCTAATCTCTTTGCAGAGATGCTCAGACTCCGTATTGGACTCATCATTCAAGTGATGGCCACAGAATTGGCTCGCAGCTTGAATTGTTCAGGTGAGACCAGTTTTTGCTGCAACCCTGTAATGAAACACATACAGCCCACAATCTAAATCCCTACTTGTGGGGTGCCTCAAACTCAGTAAGTCCAAAACTGAACTTCTCATCTTTCCTGCCAAACCCTCCTCAACTTATACATTCTTGTTATCCAAGGACAATGGTACTCTCTACCCTGCTGAATGGGCTTGGCTTTATTTCCTTGGTCCCTTTCATTCTGCATATCTAGTCTGTTGCCAAATGTTGTTTCTTCTCCCTTTACATCTACTGAAAGAATATAGTTCTTCCTCTATATCAACTCAGCAAAAACTCTAGTTCAGGCACTGATAATCTCTTGCCTTGATTTCTATAACCTATAACCCCTATACCTCCTGCTCTCTGCTTGCATCAGTGTAGCCCATTGGAAATTTCAGTTTGACTCTGTTTTTCCTTTTGTCTTCTCTGTTCCTTCTCATTTTTGTTATCCCTTTTTAGAGCCCAAACTTTTGGAAATCATCTTTTATTTAAAAAATTCCATGTACTTTTGATGGCGTTTCCCAAACATTTAGCTATAACTGATAGCTTTTTATTACCTAACAGGTCATGCAAGAATATAAAATTATAGATATAATATTAAACTCTCTGTTTATCTGTTATACTTTTATCCTCCTGAATGTAATACCTTGAAATATATTCTGTTTAAGGGGTGACACGTGGCCTAGAATTCAGAGCATAAATGCAAGATCTCAGAGTTCTACAAACGGGTTATTATATTCATTTTGGTTTTCATTTTTAATTGCATAACAAAAACAGATCAGTGTTTGATATAAAGCTGCCACCTATCTTTAAGATCTTGCATCAGCAAAATATCTGTGGTCTTTTGTAACATAAATCATGTATATTTGTGAGAGAATTTCATAGGGTTTGAGTTCTTTCAGCTGGGAGCTTTGCTTATATATTCTTTTTGTGGAGCAGGTACACTTGTTCACTCCTGCTTTCCCTCCCATGTGCCTTCAGCAGATTTCACAAGTTTATTTTCTTAAGAATAAAATGCACAGCAAAGCAATGCAGTGAAATGGTTTGCCTTCCCAATGTGCTACTTGTCTTCTGGAAAGTGGGAAGTTGTTCCACTTTTAGGTGCATAGCAAGAAGGCCTTTAAGATATACAATGGTATTTATAGAATTCTTTATATGAACCTGAGATCTGTGACTCAGCAGTGAAAATGCTACTGTGATGTACAAAGAGGGAAAAGGGTGGTATTTGTACCCTTTGATGTAAAATAAAACCCTTTTGTACTGATAGCACACATGTGGGTTTGTCTGAGGAGAAAGCTAGAAGAAATATCCTCCTGAAAAAAAGATTGTACGTACTTTAATTAAATTGATGAGACTGAAAGCAATGCTAGTCATTAATTTGGTAAGTCAAGAAACAGTGAGGAAGCCATTCATTCAGTCTGAATGATCTGTGTTGTTGAAAACACATTCTTTTATTACTGGTAGTTTCACCTACAACTTATGTTTTTGCTGCTTTCTTTTATCTAGGTGAAGAAGCCTCAGAAAGCTTAATGAACCTAAGCCCCTTTGATATGAAAAATCTTCTTCACCATATTCTCAGTGGGAAAGAATTTGGAGTTGAAAAAAGCAGTAATAAACCTTTCTTTCATTGTTACTTGAAAGTGGCTCTTGCTTGTGTTTAATTTTTATAACAAGCTGGTTTCTTTATTTCTTTTTTCCCCCGAAGTGCGTCCTCTTGATTCTTGTACATCAAGCCCGGCTATATCTATTCATGAAGTGGATCATACAGGCGCAACTAAAACTGAAAGAAGTGGCATCACCAGGCTGAAGAGTGAGATGAAGCAGGTGAAAACATGTCTCTGTGTTTATCTTCGGGCAACTAAGGACAGGTTCATGGAGCTCATTATTCACTGGCCATTACAACTCATCCGTAACATTTGTCTAGCTTTTAGTTCATTTTAGGGTGCACTACAAATATTCTGTTGGACTCCAAAGAGCTGTACATAAGCTTATGTGTACACTGAGGGATTTTTAGTCCCGCTTCCTACCACAGCCCTTGTGCCTCCCAAAAAACTGCTCCTGGATGCTGAGAGACTTTCCAGAGCAGCTTCTGATGCAGCAGGAGGGGCTATATCCATAAGGGAAGATCAACAGTGTGTTTCTTGGGTGTTTATAAAAACTCTTTAGGTGCATGCAAGTGACTTTTATCTGAACTTCTGTTTTTTAAGTGTCCAGAACACCTACCCCATCTCATACCCCTAACAAATAATGTGCAAAAGTAGGGTACTGGTAATATTTGTCTGTGTTGGAAGCAGTAACTCACATGCCTTGCCTATATGAGACCTTTATTGCTTGAGTTGCTGGTATGCAGAGGAGAAAATAATAATCCAAGATAACCTAGCATTTGATTCTGTTGTTATTTTCAGCATCCGTAATACAAAATTGTTGAACATGCTTATGTAATTTTTTTTTTATTCTAGAGACATGGGAGACTAAGTAGTAGTGAGCAGGTGACATGAAAATTGCTCCTGTCCATATGTAGTTGTCTGCATGTTTTTAATTAGATAATGCATAAATGCCAGTCCATGCATGCACACCCACATACACAATTTGAATTTTTAAAGTCTTCAAGTAGAGAATTACTAATATGATAAATGTGTGAGGTTTTCTTTGGTGTGCTTTCTCTCACTAGCATGGGTTCCAGGGTTGTTTCCAAGGTTACTAATACAAGTCGGTTCTCCTGAATCAATAATCTCACATTGTGGATTAAAAAAAAAAAAAATTAGCAGTTTAGCATCACAGTTTTAGTGTGAGAGAACATCTTACTCATTCTAGTAGCCCATTCCCAGGACTATATCACACACAATGTGTTATAAATATATACATTAAAAATGAAACATGTGAATGTCAGAAACAGATGACATTTGTCAGGGGGCTGTGATTAGTCACAGTTCCCTACTGAGTGTTCATTCAGTGTCAAAGCTGGATTTCCCTCTGCATAATATATGAAATGGCCCTTAAGCAGTAAATGCTTGCTGTAAAGTTTAACCCTGTTGTAGCTAATGTTTGCATGGTCAGGTGAGAAGGAGAAGTAAGAAACACTCTGCTGATTGGCTAAAGCAATTTCACTTTGGCGTGGTTACAAATTGAGTTTATTACAATAGAGTGAAGTTAAGCAGTTATACAGAAATTATAAGTGATCCTGTTGATAAACCCTATATAAATGTATTTTTCTTATAATACTGAATGGTTGATACCTTTTTGTTTATATGTGATCACATCTTCTACAAATGTGATACATTTTAAACATACCAAAAATACCTTAAGTGTTTTGCTCAAAATGAAAAAGGTGCACTGCATTATTATACACCATTATAATACTATAATCCCTCTGCAACTATCTGTCTTCGGTTCCTTTAATGGAAAATCCACTTTCACTGCATTCCCTGGAACCTATAACTTGCCCACTAGAGGTCACCATTAACATGGCTGCCATAATAGCTGCATTAATACTATAAAATTCTGTAGAGGGAGTGATCATAAACCTAAGTACATCAGTAATTCCCATTTAAATTCAGCAGGATTGATGCATTTTGTATGTTTAAATCTGGAATAGTCAAGAGAATAAGATTGTGTTTATCTTCTTGTCCTCCCTCCTTTTATAAAGACTGACGTAATCAGGGGTAATGTAGAGTTTTGAGTGGATTCATTTCATGTCTTAAATTCTTATATTACATTAATATAGAAACCAATGATAATATTTAGTATAAATACTATATATAGCACGCCCAATTCTGTCCACCCTCCTATGGCCCTTCTTCTTGGTACTTCTCTTTAACCCATTTGTGCCCAGCCCACCGGTGTGTACACATTTATTTCCTGTTGCATATCTGCAACATTGGGCAGAAATGGTTTGAAGTCAAACTACCCCCTCATTGAACATTGTTGAGGACACAAGCAATGTTAGCCTAACAACAACCCCTTTAATAGTTGCACCACAGACCCGAGAAAATAGTTGACTAGCCTTGGATGAAACTGTGGCTATTCTGTATTCTATATGAATTATGCTCTTCCTCCAGGGAACACAGAACTGCATTTTGGATTCACAATAACTCTGTCAAAGACTATGTCCCCATGTGACCCTGTGATTTTCATAGCTTTCTGAGACTTTAACCAGGGATTTCCCACATCCAAGCGTGCCCATTTGTCCAGCCACTATGTTGTCCAGTGGCATTCTGCAGCTGGCTACTCGGTGGGATAGCACCCTAGACAAATATCACAATGATAGAATGGACAGCTTTGCTCTAAATAAAACGTTAATCTGAAACTGCAAGAAGGAAGTGTTCTGTGTGTATGGCTGATAGAGATGCATGTGGAAGAACCCACTCTTTTAAGATTCTGAGGAAGTGAAAGGGGACAAAGAAGCATCTTGGGAAGGACTTCTAATCTTGTAACCCAACATTGAGTCACATCCTGTCAACATTGAGTCACATCCTGTCAACATTGAGTCACATCCTGTCTTATGTTTCCACCATCAGAAGTTCCCACCATGAACAGAAGCTTTCTCCCTGAACAGAAGACATGTTTCACTCGTGCAAGGACTGTTTGCCTTGTGAATGGTTCGTGAAGGGGACTTTTGACATCAGAAACAGTAGTTGGGATCCTACCCATTGTTACCATAATGGTGACTCTAGCATTTTTTAAAAATATCCTTTAATCTCTTTAATCTCTCTAGTACACCATTTTTTAATGGTGTACAAATCTCTTTGTACACCATTCACCATAATATCGGAGTTCTGCCTGATATAACATCCAGAAACTGGAGTATATGCATCTGTGCTTTTAGTACGTTGCATTTGAAAACTCGTCCCAAATATCACGGTTAAAGCTAAGCATAGAAGAATTCATAAATTGTTTAGGAATGTTGACTTGGAATGTTCTGAAGGGAACATTGTAACTGTTTGGCATCTTGCTTGCATGCAACTTCATGGCACACAAGTGATTATGGTGCATGCTGTGTAGAAAATATCATACATTCACCCTAATGTGCTCTGTGTATCAAAAGCTATTCTTGTATGTCCCTCATTTGACTTTCATAATTGTCTCCTGCTATTTGAAGGCCAACACTCATCTTCTAGCTGTAGTGTCAACATGGATGCCAATCTGGGAATTTCTTGAAATTTTCATAAAAGACTGGGAATGTCTTACCCCATGTCAGCAAAATGGCAGCAAGGAGACATGATTCCTAGCAGGTTACAACAAATGAGGGCTTACGTGAATTTATGTTTTTGGGTTCGTTTTTCATGCTTGTCATTTTATTTCATTTCCATTTGGTTTTGATTTTACTGATTTTCATTGTCTTGTATTTCTGTTTTGTAGTTCTTCTATGGGGGCCATTCCACATCCAGCAGCATGCACTCTTCCAGGTCAATGGTAATCCCTGATTCAGAAACCTTAAAATCTCTTTCTCTTCCTTGTGGTAGGGACAGGCATATGCTTAGAACTTGTGTATTAAAGACTTTGTATTTTTGGGTTGCGTCTAACAATATAAGGCTGCAACCCAACCACACTTTCCTGAGAGTAAGCTCCACTGAACAAAATAGGACTTACTTCTGAGTAGACCTGGTTAGCGTTATGCCCTAAGTTGTACAAAAACACGACAGCTGTCTATTTAAAAGATAAAAAAAAATATTCCACATTGTACGTGCTAGTATGTAGACCAGCCATTTTCAACCACTGTGCTGTGGCACACTAGTGTGCCGTGAGTGGTCCACAGGTATGCCACAGGAATTTGGGGGAAGATCATTTATTAGTAGGGCCAATGGGAGTGTGAGCAGCTGGCAGCATGGTGTGCCTTGTCAATTGTCAAAAACCTGATGGCTTCATTTTATTGAAATAAGTATGTGCAAGTTTTAAGTGAGCCCACTTGAAGCAAAACTGGAGAATTCCAAAATGCAATGGAATGGAAAGTGAATAAGTGAGAAAATGTGAAGTGTTCCTTTTGTGTGATGGGCACTTGGTTTGATACAGTACAGCTCTTACATTGTCATCAGAGCCAGCTGTGATCATGACTCAAGTGAAGTGTTTCAGTAGATCAGGACGGACAAAAGAAGGCGCTTTCTCACACAATGACTTGATTACATTTGAATGGTGACAGACACAGGCTTTAAAATGGGATTAGAGAAATGTATGGAGGGCAGAACTATCAATGGGTATTAGCCCTGGTGGATGGACCAGGTTTAGAGTGCAATTGTTAAATTTCAGAGGCTGGGAGGCAAACAATGAGGGAAGACTGTTGTTATTATGCTCTTCTTGTGGATTACCCAGAGGGATCTGGCTAGCCACTGCTGCAAACAAGATACCAGACTAGATGAGCACTTGGTCTGACCCGGAATGGGTCTTAAATTGTCATCAGAACCAGCCAAGATCTTAAATGAAATGCTTCATTTCTATCACCATTCAAATGATGATAGAATTTCAGTTATGTATTGTGTGCCTTCTTTTGTCAGTCCTGGATCTACTGGCAGTCAGTTTCATTGCATAAACCAGATGAGAACAGGAGGAAAATGTCTCTCGATTGGCTTGCTCCACACCAGGAAAAGACTTGATGGGGAGACTCTCTGGGCAGAATCCAAAGATAATAAAAGCATGAGGGATATTGGAATGGATTAAGCCACACACCTAGCCCTGAAGGCCACAGGCGCAGCTAGTGAGAAGAAACTAGAAACGGCAGTATCTTAGGACAATCCAGCTAAGAACAGCTGAATGAAGATGTGGGAACTTTAAGGTCTATCAGTTCTAACAAGGGAGCAACATAACTTTCTGTGTCAGCTGGCTGTTGGAACCCATTTGTACTATTAAACTATCTGATACTTTCCCCATCAACTCACTTTTCAGTTCCTAAGCCTTGAGGGGAAACTGATAACATGTTGTTAGAATGTTCTCTGCCAATCTTGTAGGTTAGAGAATTGGTCTTTTAATAAGGATGTTGGCATTCTGCACACTGTGCTGAGTTTGGCATGAAATCTCACAAATATGCCATGTTCCATTTATTTTGACGGGGACTCGCCTGCTAAATGGCTGTGTGAAGGCTCTGCGGCTTTACACACGTTTCACACTCATTATCCAGGCCCATAATTCACTGGCAATGATTTATTAATGGAAAGCGAATCTGGTTAAGCAGAGCTTATCACTGTAGGCACAGAAGAGAGAACAGCACAGCAGAGGTACATTAATAGCTTCAGCATTGGCACTTCCACTGAATTGTAGTGTGACTAAATGTCAGCCTTGCTGAATGGAATACAGCCTGAGTCACTGAACAACCAGGTCCTCTGCAATGCAAATAGACATTTTGTAGGCTGTTTTAATCTTACAAGAGGAAAGCTCTTTTCCCCCCTCTCATTTTGCCTTAACTTAAAAATTAATATAGACCAGTAATTGGATTTTTTTAAGCATTCTGCAGTGCATGTAAAAAAAGAGGTTCTCACTTGCTCTGCTTTATAGGTCTTTCATAAGATGTTGTACATTTCAGATCCACTGGCTTTGGAATTGGATCTACAGCAATCCAAATTCCACTTAATATTCTGGGTGATACTAGAAATGTAGAGTACAGTTCACAAATCTATCTTATTTGGCATCCATAGATTCTAGCGCAGTGGTTCTCAAACTTTTAGGAAAACTTACTCCCTAAGTAAATCTTTGCAGGGGAGTGGCGAGGGCAGCAATGTGGTCTCCAGGATTGTGTCGCTAAGGGGGGTGAGGGGGGGTGATTTCACTTACTGTCACTTAGGGCTGCTGGAGGCTCCAGGAGGTGGAGGAACTTTACATAACCCTCAGCAGGGCTCTCCAAGGCTTTTAGAATTTTCAGAAAAGCAAGTGCAAAGCACTTCCTGTTTGTGTTCACATTTCTGTTGCATTTGTGTTGGTTGCATGCTTTATGCCCGCTTTTCTGAAGATTCTAAAAGCCTCAGGGCTCCCCACAGCTCTTGGAGCCTCCAGCAGCCCTAACTTAGTGACAGTAAGTGAAATAACCCCCCTTAGCAATGTGATCCTGGGGATTGTTGGAGGAAATTAAAAATAGTTTCCTCTTTGGGGAGGAAGCAGAGTAGCTTAAGCAGCGGACCTCCCTTTTGGGTATCACCCCAGGGAACCTCCCTCACCCGGCTGACTGCTAAAGAGGCAATGGCTTGTTAAAGTTGCAAAAAATAAGTTATTTACTTACAGTTCCATTGAGTGTATATTTACAGCATCTGAATAGGATCAGAGGTTCAGCTATTACTTAGAGATAGCAAGGCCCTGGAGCTGCCTCGCCCTGCATGCCTTGTGCTCAAGATGGCCTGGGCATCAGAGCCCTGGTGTTCACATCTTAACAGGCTTGTGGTTAGAGGACAAGAGGAAGTGCTCAGAGGAGAAGGGAAGGATAAAGGGTTAGGGCCACACACTACACGGATCACAGAGAGAACAGGTAGAAAGGTCAGATTCACTGGGTCATAACTTGACTCCTTCTGGACAGCATCCTGCCCCCTCTGGACAGCAGACAGAGTCACTGCCCTTGCCCCTTCCCCACCCCTTTACACAAACTGGTGGGTCACGACCCTCCAGTTTGAGAACCATTGTTCTAGTGCATATTTTTACCTCCGTTTTCACCTGACATGTGGCAGATTCTTTGACAACATGACACTGATAACCAAGCGCCAAGGGTAAACGGACTAACCCAGAGCAGTTTGGTCATGGTTTTATATGGTGCAGATTTGAACCTGAGCTTGTGTTTAAAAAAGTGTGTGACTCTAGAACTAGTGCTGAATTAATGCTCTTTGTCTTTCCAATAATTGCTGTACAGGAAGGCAAACTACACTGGTAGTGAGTTTCAACAGCTGCCAAAAGCTTTCAAAGCAACCATTCTGCCTTCACTCTACAGGGCATTGCAGAGCTGTTATGTTCAGACCATAATTCTCATTTTCATCTAAGATGCAGAAGGGACAGGCCTTCTTCTGTAATAATTGTGTAGAAAAAAGACCATTTTATTGCATGTAGCATAGGTACTGGGGGGCTCACGTATCCACAGATTCAGTTATCTGTGGATTGGGTCCAGGGCTCCTGCAAGTGGCCCCTCCAAAGTGCCCCTCAATACTGGAGGGTCTGCAGTGCTCAGCAAAGGCCGAAGCCCTCAGTCCCCAGCCTCTGCCAGGCTCAGATTGATCTCAGATTGAAAACACATGATTTCTGGTTTCACAGAGAACCCGGAAGTCGCACATTTGAGTATGAGCCCAGCAGAGGCTGGGGACTGCTTCCTTGACCTCTGCTGAGCTCAGAAGCCCCTCCGGACCGTGGGGGACAAGTGTTCACCCATATCCACGGTCTCAGCTATCAGTGGGGTGTTCCAGAACGAAACCCTCGTGGATAAGGGGGTGCGCCTGTACAACTGTTAGAGCACAGGAGCTATGTTTCCTTTGCATCTGGTTGCTTTGTTTGCTGCAGTGCCTGCCGCACAGTCTTGCTGCCTTAACATGTAAAAAGCCCAACATTTCTTTGACCATTTCTACTCTGCTACTGTGCTGTGCCAGACATTTTAATGAATTGCACTTTTGATGTATTTTGATGTATTACAGTTGTTCGGAATTGAAAATATGCTTATTTGTGCAGTGGAGTTTTTCTTATAAGGGGCTTTAATATTGGATAAATGGGAGAAGAGTATTTCATTCAAAAGGAAGGCTTTGTGAAGTTAGTGGGTGGGGCTTAGAATTGATATGCAAAAATCAACAGGTGAAGCTTGTCAGAGTATAGAGATTAAGTAATTAACTGCTGAGCTGGTCAAATGCATGTTAAAGGTACAACTACATGAAGTAATTCAGCAGTTGGCACTGCTTGTATTTATATAAGAGATACTTGAATCATTAAGTGTTATTTTGTTATGTTCTGGAAAGCCTGCTTGGTTTTTTAAAATTGAACTGATAATACTCCTATAAATACTGTGTTTGTTTGTTTTGTGTATGTATATGTGTATATATGGGTCAAAGTTGTCCAAAGGATGCTTTAGTTAACTTGGATCGTACTCTTAACAATATAATTAGTGGCTAAATTTCACATTAGTATCTACCCAAGCTGCTTTCTTTGCTTGCTTGTTTTCATTGGTAATGTCTGGAAACCCTAGGTAGAAACCTATTATGGAAGGCACTACATTTCTGGAATTTAGTAAGCAAAGAAAAGGTTCTTTATTATTGATTTCATTTGATATCCTGTATCCCTGTAGGGGTCAGAGCCATTTATAAATTTGTCTGTTTTACAGTAAACCATTAAAGAAAGAAATTGCAGCAAATAATTGATTCATTAACCTTCCTCACCACCTACTTTAATCTTGGCATCATATTACAGTCCAAAAAAAATATTCTTATATATACCCACCTTCCAGAAGATGCTCAAGTTTTGGCTTAACTCCTGAAGAAGACAATTTCAAAACTATGGAGCAGCCATGAAGAATGCCCTTCTTGTATGAACATGGTACATTGGTGGTATTGTTAAGAAGATATGTGCATTGTGATGAGGAACCCTATCAAAAGTGCCTTTTGTGATGCCCTTCAGCAGAGGCCTGAGGAAAGACTGTCAATGAAAAATTGTTTTCTGTCTGTCCTCTTTGTGGTTCTGGTGTTGTCATTTCTTTGTCTGACAATATCAACAAATAGCGATTCAATGATATTCAGCAGGAATTTCTAAACCAAGTTAAGCAGTGGCAAACTGATAATGAAATTGTAGCAGACCACTTTAAGAATTTTTTCCTTGTCACTGTGGTTTGATGTACAGTAAATTACATACTGAGTTCTGTGTTGAATTGTCTGGGGAAAGTGAATTTAATGTGCATCCATATTGAAAGAATGGTAGTTGGTATACTTGATATAAGTAATTGAATATATTATAGACTTCACAAATAATTGTCATAGATTGTTAATGTGTGCTAATTGGTACAATTAGGCAAGGAACTGTATTGGTAGATATTGAGAGGAGATTTATGGTGAAGATACTTTAACTGAATAAATTTATTGGCTTTGATAGTTTTACTTTTTGTTTTGATGGAATTACTGCATTTGGAATATGTAAGATGTCATTTGGATGTAAATTAGTTCAAGATTGATTAGCTAAAACTGATAGAATAATTTTCTAAAAGGCTCAAATAGTGTAGTAGTACATAGAAAATTAATTGAATTGTGGGTAATAATGTTGAATTCAGTTAATAAAAGGAGTTACTTCAATTAATTCCTGTTGGAAATTCATTAGCACACTTATTGTAGGAGATGTCTGTTTTACGTTAAACAAGATTTCTATATATGAGCAGTAAAATGCTAGAAGTTTAGTTAGAAGGAAGAGGGAAAAGAATATTGACGAAAGTAATGTTCCAATTGGTTATGAGAAAGCAAAAGTGTTTGTACAGACAGCTTTTTCCTTTAGTGAGCAGCATCCAAATTTTGGCCCCTGTTCTGTTTCCAGGGTCTTTCAGTCAGCATCATTAGTACAGCAGTCCCTTGCCTGTGAGGCTGTTTGTTACCTACCAATTAGCAGCTGGAAAGTGTAATAATAAAAAAGAACCATTTTTATCTTTCATTGACTCTCAAGGTTTGTGCCTGGTCACATGTATATTGCCTTACATGCCACTGAATTCTGTGGTACTTCACCAGCGTAACTATGAGCTATATTAAAGCCAGTAGTGGATCCATGTAGAAAATCTGCATCATTAAGTAGGAACAGGTAGGCATTCAAACACACCTGAATGTCAAGTTCAAATGGTTTCCATAGTGAAAATGGATTGTGAGTCTCTGGCACATGAAGTGACATTTTCATGCTGATCAAAAAAATTAATTGGATAACATTTATGTAAGATTTTTAAGTGAAAACATCCTTTATTGAAAAGTAACTTGTGATTTATGTATATGTTGCCTCCCCAAGTTGCTATTTTCCATCAGGTTGTATGCTTTGAATCATTCCAAGGAGAACTTGATTCTGTTTTCATTATAATTGAATGGTATTTTTGCCAATGTTATTTTCAGACTGACACATTAAGAAAATGTGAACATAACTGTGGGGAAAGGAAGCAGCCCTGTATCACAGGTGTTTTGTAACCAGTGACCATCATAGTCAGTAACCAAATCCTACCATTTTAGTGAAACTTAGTTTTGGATGGAGTATTTTCCAGGCAAATACACACAAGAAATTCCTGAAGCTTTTTTTTTTTGTGCCCCCCTCCCCAGCAAAGCAACTTTAGGAAGGGAATTGAAGAAGTAGTAAAAGGAATGTAATGCTTTCATTGCTTCTTTGCACTTGAGTAGTTGTCCCAAGTGACTTTCCCCTGTGGGGCTTAAAATATGTGTTCCTGGGGGTTGGCATCTGAATTTTTGTTACGACATTTGTGTGTGTGTCTTTTATTTGCAGAGATGCAGTAGTCCATCTTCTCCTACTAGTACATCATCTCCCACAGGGTCTGGTGGACATTATATCAGCTGGGGTGATCGACAAGGGCAGTGGCTCCGCAGGAGGCGGCTTGATGGTGCCATTAACAGAGTCCCTGTTGGGTTCTACCCAAAAGTGTGGAAGATCCTTCAGAAGGTAACTTAGAAGCAATAGAAGTGAGAGAATGCTGCGTGTTTTCTGATAAATTTGACTTTTAAGGTGAATTGTGATATTTCAGATTATACCTGACCTGATTAGAATGTAGACAGGTTTGACTTTGACAGCATTGTGGAAAGTGTCCCACATTACTTCTGTAAGTGTGTTAATTCCTATGCATTGGAACCCTGTCTTCATTCCTGGCTGAGTGTTATATCTTTGGCATGCTAATTCTTTTCCCAAAAGTATGCTCCCATGGAAGAGGATTCTTTTTTAAATAATTTGTTTCCTTGTAAACATAGTTAAGGACAAATCAGACTATACAAATTTTATTCTTTCACATATTCACAATATGTTGGGCTATGCAGGGTTCATGCTGGTCCTACAGTTCTCCCTCTCTGGACCTTAGACAGGGTGTCTTTCCCACCTGCTCAGCAATTTCCCTCCTGACAGAGTGCCATGGGAACATCAGTGTGACTGGCTATGTTCCCTGTAAGGGAACCATGCACTCAGCATGGTCTCCTTCTATAGCTACGTGGCATCACAATGCTATCTCCAGATGCTCTGCAATGATGGCATATGCCTTCCCTGAACTTCTGGGTTACCTAGCTCAAAACTGTACAGAGCTTAGCTTTGAGCTGCATTGCTATGTAGCTTAATGATAAGCCTGGGAACTAGTCCTGTAATATCACTGTTCACACAAATATCACAGTTGTGTGGGACAACCCTATGGGGGCACAATCCAACAAATAAGTTAAATAATTAAGGGCACAAGCTTAACCCCTTATGTCAGTGCTTTCCAGCACTGACAAGGGCAATTCAACTGCAAGGTAAGAGAACAAATATTCCCTTATTTTGAGGAGGCCTCCATGAGTGACATCCATCTGCAGGATGCAGTGCATGTCCCACTGACACCGCTATGCCAGTGCTGGAAAGCACTGACATAAGGGGTTAGGATTGCACCCTAGGTTAATAATTGACTTCCAAAGGGCGAACTTTGGGATCATTAGAAAAAGTATTGAGAACAAAACGGCTAATATTATAATGCTGTCGTACAGATCGATGGTAAGGCCACATCTGAAGTACACACCTGGATCCAGTTCTGGTCGCCGCACCTCAAAAAAGACATAGTGGAAATGGAAAAGGTGCAAAAGAGAGCGACTAAGATGATTACTGGGCTGGGGAGCCTTCCTTATGAGGAAAGGCTGCGGCGTTTGGGCCTCTTCAGCCTAGAAAAGAGACGCCTGAGGGGGGACATGATTGAGACATACAAAATTATGCATGAGAAAGATAAAGTGGATAGAGAGATGCTCTTTACACTCTCACATAACACCCGAACCAAGGGACATCCACTAAAATTGAGTGTTGGGAGAGTTAGGACAGACAAAAGAAAATATTTCTTTACTCAGTGTGTGATTGGTCTTTGGAACTCCTTGCCACAGGATGTGGTGATGGCATCTGGCCTGGATGCCTTTAAAAGGAGATTGGACAAGTTTCTGGAGGAAAAATCCATTACGGGTTACAAGCCATGATGCGTATGTGCAACCTTCTGATTTTAGAAATGGGCTATGTCAGAATGCCAGATGCAAGGGAGGGCACCAGGATGCAGGTCTCTTGTTATCTGGTGTGCTCCCTGGGGCATTTGGTGGGCCGCTGTGAGATACAGGAAGCTGGACTAGATGGGCCTATGGCCTTATCCATTGGGGCTGTTTTTATGTTCTATTGCATCCCCATTACTGCAGTCACCTGCTTTCCTTTCCACTTCTCTGGAAACAGGGAGACCTTCAGTCTTATGCAAGGAGACCTGGGAAATGTAATTTCCAAGCACCTATCAATGCTAAATACTCAGGCAACCTGAAGAACTATATTATTTCATGGTCCGAGCTCCCAGTTGAGCATTTGGGGTACCAGGGATTAAATTGAAGCCTTGCAGGGAAGTATCTCACAAGGCATAATTATCGCTGTTGCCTTGGTCATCAATTAAGTTTTGTGAGAAGGGAAGGAGGCAGCAGGAAAAGACTTGGGGGTTAACATGGACAGAGTCTAGTGGGACATGCCTAATAATGATACTGGAACCTTAATGGGGTCTGAATTTCACAGTAGGTTTGCTATAAAATAGGTTGTCTATAATTTTTTTGAAAATTCCAGCTAGTGTACTCCATTCCAAATCAAGCCTAGGAAGTTCAGCTGTTGTTACTTTATACCCTTTATTGGTAACATTTTTAAAAAACTTGAAAAGCAAATCATTTTTGTACATTTTTATATACAAAGATTGAACAACATTAGCAAAGTTGGAAAGATACAAAATCAATATAATAGGATCTCATTTGAAACCCATTCATATACTATTAATGGAATTATAATTGTGTAGTACTGTACTAACAACAGCATTTCTTTTTAAGGGGAAATCAGATAGCATCTTGCCAATTAGTGCCAATTAAAAGCAAAATACAGAAGAGTTGTTTTAGGTAATTCTGCTAAGTATAACAACAAGCCAATTTTATACTGAACTGAGCTTGAGCACTTAACTTCTAGATACAAGATGACTAATGTCATTTCATTTGACTCTTCATGTTGCCCTGCCTGAAAAAATTTGTCTATTTTAAAGGAATGCTGTTGTCAGTCTAATTCCTGTGTATTTAATTGACTGCTTATTCTTATAATAAGAATATCTGCCTGCTTTTTACCACCCTTTGATTAAAATCTTGGAGGCCCTGTAAGAAGCAGATACATTCATGTTGTGGACAGTTGGATCTGACTAGTAAGCTGGCATTTGGTTGCCCTTGTCATAGAGAATGCATGGAAAAGGCCTTTCCCACATGTATTCCACTTGTGTATCTGAGTCACTGCACCAGTGCGACTGCCTCTTTCCCACAGCCAAACAAATACTTTTGAATTGGTGGTCCTCCCTTTATGTTCTTCAGTACAGCATTGCATACAGGTCCAGCCTATTTATACACGGATTTTTTATACACGGATTTGACTCAACACGAATGGCCCCTGCAAATGAGAAGGAATGTGCTGATCCCTAGAGAAGGGGAAAAATGCATCCCTTTTAAAATCAGTTTAAAAAACTGAACAGTCCTTTAACAATAGCCTCCTTAATGAGAGAGAGAGAGAGAGAGAGAGAGGGCAGTTGGCTGACAATCCATCAATTCTTCTCTCTCCAGGCGACCCCTCCCTTCCCCCTGAGCATGTGAAAGAAAGGTGATCATTTTGCATTGGTGAAGGGAGGGGCTGAGTGAAGCACCTTTGTAAGCGCTTGGAGGAGGACTGATTGATGGATTGTCTTCTTAATGACTCTTATCTTACATCACAAAGGTCAGCAAGGCTGTTTTTAAATCACCAGAGCAAAGAAAATTTTTAAAAATGGATTTGCTATAGTGCGTTTTTTGCCATCCACGTGAGTGCTTGGAACGGAACCCACGCAAATAATGAGGCTCAAGCTGTTTTCATAATGAATTTGCTATTTACTTTGAGGTCTCCTGCCAAGTTCCTATAGTAAATTCATTTAAAATTTTGATGCATTTTAATCACATTTAGTACATTTTAAACTTTATGTTGTATTTGTTTCAGTGCCATGGTCTCTCTATTGATGGTTACGTCCTTCCTTCTTCAACAACAAGGGAGGTAGGTTGAATAAATGATTTGGTTTGAAGCAGGGTTAAATTTGTCTGATCAATCTCAGAACTCTCATTTGTTACTAGAACTCTGATTGGAAAACATAGCAAAGAAGACAGTATCTTTGCATTTGCATCATTGCCAGGTAACCAAAAGCTCACCATCTTTTATATTTTTTAATTAGGGGTGCAGAACTGTAACTTCCAGGTATGCTTAAGCTTCAGTAGTAATTTTTTTAGGTGCCTATGATAGGAATTGCTATTATCTAGGTGGCAGAAAATGAGATGCACTGGAAGGACTGGAGGCGACTTTTCAAACCTCTTGAAATCAATGTGTATTCTGTCACTGGATTTAGTGATGGGTGGACTGAATGCAAAATGAATAAAATTATACCTTTTGGGATTAATTTTTGCAGGTGCAGTAAAATGCAAGCTTTATTTTTAGAAATTCTTTGACTAAAGCAACTGCAGAAATAATGTGGTGCTATGAATAAAAAATGATTTAACATATATAAATCCAACCCTACCTGTTTACTCAGGAATAGTTACTCCCACTTAAGTATGCATAGCATGGCCCTTTTGTATACATGTAATGACCAGGCATATTTCTGCTGTTAATGAGTGTGTTAGGTTTTGCATTTCAGATCTGAGCCATTTTGCCCTGTAGCTCCTTCCGCCTTTTCTTTTGTCTTGTAAAGTGAAAAAAAGTATTGTATTTGATCAACAAATGCTGTTGTTTGTAAGGCCTTGCATTTCCTCCTTGGGGTCTTTACATTGACAATTTGACTTCAGAACACAATGTGTAGAAAACACTACTGCTGCAAATGTTTATGTTTTAAATCCTGCATCCCTGTGTCATGTGCTGAGGATAGTGCTTCCTGAATTTTAGTTACTGTTCTGATAAGATTTCTTAAACGAAGATCTTTAGACTTATTTCCCCCCCCCCCAAACCTGGGTCCTTGTTGCATGCAAATCATGATCCACTTTTTGTACATTTTGTCAGCTAGCCCTTTGGCATTAGTTTCATTTGTGCACTGTTTCCCAGGTACAATGAAAAGAGGGGGAAAGCTATTATTAGCATTAGGCACTGAGTATGTTAACAGCTCTGGTCTTGCCAAGTGTTCATAATTACAGCTTAATGGGGCTTTCTAATTTTAGAGGCATGATTTATTTTCCTATTTTTGTCATGTGGAAAATGGAAAAGGCAATTGTTGCCTTACTCACAGAGCTTTAGAACTATGTGGCTGCCACATTCTGTGGCAGCCATTGTTTCTGGGATTGGTGCTGCCTTTGGTCACAAGCAGAGTCAGCTTGCAAATTACTACATCTTCCGAGGGGCTCCTCCAGGCCACTAGAGCCAGCCCTGCCTGCTTTGCAGTGATCAGGATTCTTTTTTTCACCTTTATTGGCAAATAAGATATACAAACAAAAGTAATAAATAATACAAAAAGGTTACATAAGCATTATGCCCATTTGATTGGAGAAGGTCAAAATGATAGATTTTTTTTTTTACTTGACAGAGGCATCATCATGGATTAGTATTATCTATGTTAATAAATCTTACAACACTGGATTTGCATTAGTTTATACCAACTGATTAAATGGCGGAAGAGCTCTGCTCTCTGCACTGTATTACCAGTTTTATAAAAATTGCTAATTGGGTAATATGCGATTCATCAACTCCATTCAGCAAATTTTGTAGAATGAATTTATCAGGATGTCCTGGAAATTTAGAGAGAATTGGGTCTAGGTGGAGTAAGCAAATATATAAATTGCAATACAACAGTATATGGGTCAGGCACTCTACTGTCTTGCTGTTACAAAGCCGTGCTTCATACGGGCAAAGCCGTGCTTCATACGGGACTGCACTGAATCTTCCAATTAATATGTTAGAGGATCAGGATTCTAGATCAGTCCAAATCTGCTAGCTTGCTTGGCAGCACTTTTTCTCCATCTGTCTCCCTGTCCCCAGTTGCGTACCTGCCATAGACCGGGATGGGGCAAAAACTCCAGGCTCCAGCCGCTAGGACTCTGTGGAAGCCTCTCTGAGGCTCCCAATGGGGGCGGAAACTGTGCTTCTAGAAAACTGGAAGCACAGTTTATGGTGTCAGGGAAGCTCCCAGAGCCTTCCCCGATGTGGGCAGAGGACACGTGAGGCTCCGTGAGCCTCTGGTGAATAGAGGGGGCAGATTTCTGTGGGGGGGGTGGCGCTAGCCCACGGGGACGCCATTGCAGAGCCTTGCCCTGGGCGCGGGGCTGCGGAGGTCCGTGGCTGCCTGCCCCATCTGAGCAAGGGTCTGGGTCTTGCCATTCTCAGTAGGCGAGGTTAGATCTCCATCACCACTTCTGAGTATTTTTTAGTTTCAGCAACTTTGTTGTGCATCACTGCATCCCTCTTTACTTTCCCATGGCTGAAATGGATCTAAGCAGCTATGCCAGAGCTCCATGGCAATTGATGTTCTTCCATGCCTCTTCTCTTTCCAGTCCAGGAATGAAAGTCATAAACATCTGACATGATTTCTCCCTACATCCTTAGGTTTCTCAGATAAGAGGTACCAAAGGAGATGGTTCTGACAAAAATAAATTCTAAGCCTCAATATCTGTCAGATTATGATTTTCAGATGTGTTTGATAAAGCGGACAAAGCTAAATGGATGAATCCTTGGGGAACAGGGCCATGACCTGCCAGGCTACTAAATTTTATACCTTACTTCAGGAGTTGGAAGCAATGTAAATCTTCTTTTATTGATGTTTCAGAGGCATCTCTGTTTTGATAATTTCAGGCAATGGCGGCTTTCCAAAACAGCCTTGTGATAAGTGGGTTGAGGCAACTCTAAAAATGAATGAGGCGTCCTCAGCATCTGTGGTTGGACAGATTTTAACTGTGGACATGGACTTCCCTAAAGAGATGAAGAAGTCTTTCAGAAGACTTCATTACAGGCAGTGATTTTGGCAGGTTCATTTTTGGCTATGTCACAGTTCTCTGCCTGAGCCATAACCACTAACATGGTGGCTCACAGGAATACTTTACTGTGTAGCTAGGAGACAGTCAGAAGAGACTGTGACCCAGAAACTATTTCTTTTGCAGGTGACGAGTTTGTTGATGCTATTTTAGTGAAAATTGTCAAGTAAAACATAAGCTCCCTATACTCTTAATATGGAAGAGAAACTGGCTTAACAAGCCCCTTGCTTTTGCTCCTTCCTCTCAAGTCCTCTACTTACTCCAATTCTTGTTGGAAATGTTCAAAGACTACAGGAAGAATACCTTGTTCAACCATCATCCCTCTTCCAACTCAAATGTTTAGAGAGGGGAAAGAGTCATGTGCCTGATGCCATGAGAAGTTCACCATCCCATGATGGCAGAAGCATTGTCTTTAGATCAAAGACAAGTGTCTTTAGATCAAAGAGACAAGATGTCTCTAAAGTGATCAAAGATTACTTTAGAGACATCTGGCAAGCGTCAACCACAGACTCTTGAGTGCTGGACTGAATGTGACCTCTTCTATGGAAATATTACCTTAAGCATATTCTGAAGTGGTAGAGTCCTTAGTACTATAAATAATTATAAATATCTGAATGATTCACTACGTTTCTGAGAACTATATGAAGGACTAAAACAGTACAATCCTATTTATGTGTAATCAGAAGTAAGGTGCACTTTCTTTGGTGGAGCTTACTCCCTCATAAGTGTGCCTAAGGTTGCAGCCTATGCGTGGTCATATGTTCACGGTCCAAGAAGGCGCTGTGCTTCCACAGCTCTCATGCCATGAGAATGTGAGAAGAGGGCCTAATTGAGTTTCACCTTCAGTGAGGAGCGACTACAGTTATCTGTGGCTATGAAGATATAGAGAGAACCAGGTTTTGGATTAATTTAATGGAAAGAGTGTGACTTTTGTCAATTCCTTTTTGAGCCAACAAGAAATAGAAGCAGTGTTCAGTGCAGACCTTTTCACTGCAAAAAATGAAAATCACTTTTCTTCTTGACACAAAGTGATAAAATGTCCTCTGGCATCTTTTCTGTCTTTTATAATGTGATTTGTGTGGAGATGATAAATTGTTTTCACTATCAGGAGAGGCTTAGAAAAACTTAAATCCTTTTAACAGGCCTGTCAGAACTTGGCAATATCCCATTTTGTTGCTTAATATGAATCAAACTTAATAAGCACAAGATCTCTTGAGGCCAAATGATTCCGGGTGACATCTGAACATTTTTGCCAGTGCAAATTAGGCTGCCTCTGCCTTGCTTGCAATGCTGAGATAGCTCTTTGGAGGAACACATCTCCTGGCAGCCAGAGGTTATGCTCTGTCAAAAAAGAACTCTCTGTAGTATTTTGTTTTGGGGTTTTATTTTGCTCTTTGTAAACAGAAATCCCACAAGTCAATTAAAGTCCTCTCCCTGCGCATTGCTTGCTGCCCTTTTCTACACTTCTTTGTACGAACATTTGTCCCCCCTTCTTAATGCTTTGGCATTGTGGGGGCATCACAGCTCCTTCCCATGTTCCAAGGTAGCGTGGAAAACCTTGGCCTACAAGGAAGGAGCTCATACTGAAGGCTGAACCACTTTCTGCAGAGCTTCAGTTTCTGAAGAGAAAAAAGTGTGGTTTAAAGCTGCTGCAAGATTTCTTGTGCTACTGAAGCAACACAGGTAGGATCTTCAGTGACGTCTACATTATGAGTGAACACGGAGTGACCTAAAACCCACCCAAACCCTATCATAGCAGTGAGGGCAATAACATTTTCTCCTTGTGAAAACTGTTGGATTTGAACCCTGAATTGTGTCTGAGTCTGTGGTGTAAGAATTGCCAACCTCTTGGGACCACCTTTGCAAAGAGGGGTTCCCATTTCCAAGGGGAAGGATTCACTTTTCCCTGAGAAATAACCATCTGCTGGGCAATACACACAACACAAAGCTCTGAAGGCATCCTTTGATTGATGCCTGCTTTTGGAATGGGATAGGGTGCCATGGGGGTGTAATCCGGTGCCCACTGTCTGGATTTCTAGGACATGTCATCAAGATGCACACCTCTGGGGGTTCATTGTGATGCTTAATGGGCCAACTTTGCACATATTTGAACTTTGTTATAAGTCTCCTACGTGCCAACCATTGATTTGTATGAGGTGATGCAGCATTTAATGTTTATACAGTAATAGCTTTCATTGCGATCACCAAGTGTTATGTTTTCTCCATCCATGTATTGGCATGAAAATCGGACTCTTGTCTGTTTTGTTTTTCCCTTTGGGTACCAACCTCACCATTGCAGATGACAGCTTGTGAAATCAAGTTTGCTGTTCACGTGGAGTCTGTGCTGAACCATGTACCCCAGCCTGAATACAGGCAACTGCTGGTGGAGGCCATCCTAGTACTCACACTGTTATCGGATATAGAGGTGAACAGCATTGGGGGTATAATTCACGTTGATCGGATAGTGCACATAGCAAACGATCTCTTTCTTCAGGAGCAGGTACGTGTGGTGAATTTTCTTCTGTTGTCTAAGGAGGCAGCAGTTATCTGTGTTGTTGTGTGACTGGTATCACGTTGGTGTTACATTGTGGGTATGAGCATAGAAATAAACAAGTGTGCAGTCATCACAAGTGGCAGAATACACGTGAACTGGAAGCATACAGTGATGTTACCTCTGGCCTTATTGCATCACTAACTATCTTACACTCACAAGGCAGTTTCAGGGTCAGGCCAGTAAGTCACTGGTTGAGGGCACACACCCAGCAGAGTTTCCACCAGGCTGGATCAACCCATGAGTCCCCAGTACGGGTGGCAAGGGTAGTAATTATTGCATTTTTGGGAGGCACCATGGGGGGGGGCAATAGAAGGCTCTTCAACCCAAGGCTGCAGCAACTCAGCATCAACACTGCCCATACTGTGTCAGGTCATTAATAGATCTCAGTATTGCCTACCCCAGCTGGCAGTGGTGTTAGGGCTTGTACCCAGCCCTACCTGGAGATGGCAGGAATTGTACCTGGCGGCCTTCTATAAGTAAAGCATATGTTCTACTTGCGAACTACCTTCAAGTAGGAAGAGATTTGCCTTCAAGTAGGAAGAGATTTCCCTCCAGTTGCCATGCAGCAACTGCCAGTAGTTCCACCCAGAAACCTGCCTCAGGCTGCAATCCTGTCCACACTTACCGGGGAGTAAGCCCCATTGACTATAATGGTACTTACTTCTGAGTAAACATGCATAGGATTGGGCTGTCAGTGATTGGCACCAATCTTGTCTAACAATTGGAAATGGCATCAGTGTGATGCCAAGTAGAAAGGGAGGGATTATGCATTTTCTAATAGGCTTAATGAGATCTAGGAAGGAACTCCACATCCAGCACCTGTTCGTTGGATGAGGGCGCTTATGCTGGATCCTATGAAGGCAGTGCTTTAGCATACCTGACTTTCTGAGGGTGTGTTTGCATGGAACAATTTTTACGCTTCTATATCTCTTCTTTCTTCCAGAAATCTCTTGGAGCAACTGATGGCTTCTTTGAACGAGACCTAGCCACAGGGATCTGCTTCTTTTTCTATGACTGCGCCCCAAGCGGTGCTTACGGAACAATGACTTACCTCACAAAAGCAGTGGCAGGTTACCTTCAGGAATTTCTTCCAAGTACAGGTTGCCTAATGCAATAAACTCTCTAAAACACAAAAACCATTCTGAAAATGGGAGAACTCCTTGCCTCACACCACCTTCTTCGGAACCTTCATTTAATCTGCGTCTCCCCTCACTCTACCTCAGCATTGTGCACCAGTCAACCATGTAGAGAGGATGTTGGCCCGCAGGTGATATTCCAGGCATTACAATGCTCTTGACTAGTAAATGCAAAACTCTGGATCTGTGCACTTGGGTATGTGTAATGAAGCCTTGTGTATGGGCAAAAAATAAAATTAGACTATTTTGGGGCATTCTTCAGTTTAAAAGAGGAAACTGCCTCTTTCGTTAAAAACTTCATGTATCTACTGAGGTTTTACACTTTTGTTGTAATATAAACTTGATATTATTAGTTTCCATATGACTTACACCATTTTACGCTATTATTTTAATATAAGCTTCGCATCATTTGTTTTCAAGGTCAAAGCACGATGCTTTGTAATAAACAAATGAAATAGAATTGATTTCTCACACCAGGGTAGAGGAGAAACATCGTTCACACCAAGTGGGATATCTGAACTACATAGTTTTAATTGGAAATCGTTCTTTGACCTTTGAAAGAAGTTGGGGAGGGAACAAACATATTAACATTAAGGGGCCATACATTGCAACTCCCTACATCTAGACAGGGATTACCAAAAATGTAATGTAATGTGCACATCAGCTGCTTTGAGAGCTGTGGTTGAAAAGTTGAATACTGTACTGTATAACCTTTTACATAAATAATGTTTGGTAATTGGGGGTTGTAATGTTTAGTTAATCAATTAAAAATGATTTGAATCAGCTAAAAAGATACCCTCCATCAATCAGTAGATGTGTTAAAATATATATATTTTTAATACAAATATTGTGAAAAGGGCAGCTGGCAAAAGCCCGGTCTTAAGAGTCATTATCTCCCTGGGGCAGGGAACTGGGAACATTGCAAAAGGGAATGCATGTTCTTCAATGATACCTATATAATGTACATTTTTATTGTTATATAATTCAAAAATGTGCTTTATTTTTTTTAGAATGATTTGTTTTTCTTCACATATGCAAATATATGCAGATGTCATTGACCAATTAATCAGCTAAATGTGGGGCCAGCCTGCTAATGATGTATGATGAACTGGCTGTTTCAGGTGGGGCGTTGGTGAAGTGGTGGGGAATGCATGGCACCAATCCATGTGCCCACCTTCTCTGCTAGCCTCCACGCTGCCTGTTCAACCCCCTTACCCCACATAGTACTGGCCACCACTGCTTCTCTTCTTCCCACTTCTGGGATTTTAAAAAGGCAGATGGGAGTGGAAGAGTCAGTATGTGGAGGAGAGTGTCCTAGAGAAACGGTCTCCAAACTGCAGACTGCTGCGCTTCTAAAAACCCTTCCCTGGCGGTAACAGAGCTAACTATTATGCCAGCCAGCCTCTTACCTGTGCTCATCGTAAAATCATGCGATTGATGGGCTAAGATTTGAGGGATAGTGCTGCTGGTGCTACTTCACATTAGTTTTTTAGACTGTGCATATACTTTACATACTCTTGGAAGCCAGTCACATTTCAAATGGTGAAAACCTGCTGATACTGGATCCACAGATACAAAGGCCTACCTATACTATCATGAACATGTTAAAATAATGGCTCTGTTATGGTTTTTTCTTTTCCCCCCAGTAGCACCTCTCTGAATAATAGTTATTGCTGGAACATTGAGTCATAACTTGGAGCATTCCAGTGGAAACAACATTAAAGGGGCATTGTGAGCAATTCTGGGATTTAGAGTAACTCTTCCTGCACAAATTTAAGCTACAGCTCTAGACAACTTGGACCAGAGAATTAGAAACAGTATTCTTCATCTGATGGGCATCCAACACCATATATAAGAAGGAAAAATGGGGGAAACATAATGAATTGGGTGGAGAGTGGAGGATATTATGATATCTCAGATTTTCACAGAATAGGTTTCATATGCAGGTCTAGTAGCTGCAGGTTACAATCCAGCACAGACACTTGTACTCACTTAAGCGTATTTGTTTCAGTGCTCTTGTTAGATTGTGGCCATTATGTACAGTATATTTCAAATTAAGACACTGATATTTATAGACCTACATCTGAAACAAAGTACTGGATTAGTTGGACATAGCTTTAAGCACTTGAAAGAAAATCTGTTGATTTTCTGTTGAAAATCATTGACAGGACTAACAACTACTTCAGGACTAACAACTCTGTTCCTCTATTTTGCAGAGATAATAGAAAGTACAAATTCCACTTCTAACACAGACACAACTTTTGTTAGCTGATCAGAAAAAAGTGTTGATGGGAGCAGACTGGTTCATTTCTAGGCATATGTACTTAAATCTGGTCTTGACAGATGACTGTTCCTCAACGGAATAGAGCGTACTGGGCGAGCTGAACCATTGACGTGACTTGGTATAGGTCATCAATACTGGTACCATCATACAATGCATGTACTATCTTCATGTGTCGTATCATGATCATAACTTACAAATATTCCAAGTATTTGGTTGGGAAGGCATTATAATATAGCATGCTGTAGATGGAAGGATTCTGCTTTGCAGCTTGGTGGTTAATGAACTGTAGTGATAGAAGCATTTTATGGTCTTTCAGAGAATGCATCATAGGGAGGCATATGTGTTTTTTTTTCTGGTGGATATGAGCATATCTTTTTAAGGTATGTGGTATATTATTCAGCCAACCAGTTCTTTAATAGGATGAGTGGTGTGTCAGGCAGAGAGAACAATACACAAGTCTTTTCAATCAGAACTACAGTCCAGAAATAAAGTTTGATACGCTTCTGAAATCAATAGACGTAACCTTGGATAGTCTTTTGGGGGGAGGGGATGGATGGATAGTATTTTGCCTACTTGCATAATTTTTCTGCTCAAATCCTTGTTTGATTTCATGTTTGTACATATGGTGAAAGCCCTGTGTAGCACTATCTTCCTGTGTCTCAGAAAATGAAAATAAGGGTTTACTTCAACTGAGATAGAGGCAGAATTTCTGTCAATCTTTATGCCAAGGGTTGGTGATGCACTGCTGTAATTCTGCTCAGGCCAAAGCCAGGCTTATTCTGGGAGTTTACAATACAGAGTTCATGTTTGAAGTACAGTCTGGGGTGAGAGCGTTGATGGAGTAAGGCAATTTTTTTTTTCAGAATGAAGGATAAGTATTCTGAAGGCTACAGATTTAAATCTCTTCTTGTTACATATATTGAATGTCTTGCCTCCCTTCTAACTAGTGATGCCAAAGCATTTTGTTAACCCAAGAAAATATTTAACAAATTTCCTGATTTCACCAAGAAATGAGTGGGAGGTCCCCCAGGGCCAAGTGCTATATTTATTTTGCCATTTCTACAGTATCATGTGGTGCTCCTCTTCAATTTCTGAAATGTGTGCTGGACTTTGGTTTCAGGCCTCTCTTGTCAGGCTTTAGCAATTGCTTATCTCTTGTCTGATATAATAGCCTATAAATTGCCTATTTAAGGGCATAATGCCAGCCACCCTACCCCTGGTCATTCTCATGATTCAATCTAACAGACTGATCCAATTAGGAGCTCTTTCCCTTCTCTTTGCAATGATTTACTTTGCCACCACACTGAAGCAGAATTTGTCCATAGGCTAAACTGGATGCAGGTTTACTCATGATACTTTTTATCTTAGGCAATGACAGCTGTTACTATTGCAGTCTGGAGCAGACGTCTGATGTAGGCAGAAAAGGTTTCATAAATGTCTCCCCTTCAGCATGTTTTCTGCTTAAAATCATTCCTATCATTTGCTTTTTTCCACCAAGGGAATAGTTATGTGTACTTATACTAGTTCATTTAAGACTGCAGCTTCTTTGGTTGCATTTGGTGGGGAAAAAACTGTTGGAGAAGAACTACATGATATTTAGCCCTGCCAAACTATGCATCACACCAGTGTTACAAAATATTATTCCAGTACTGCAAGAAGATTTGCTAGCACAAGCGGTAAGGAAAGGGGTGGACTACATGTCAGTAGTACTACTTCTCTTGAGTTGAAACCTGGACTGTAAAAAGTGGTATTTTTAGTGGAGGGGAGTTTTGATGCTTCTTGAGGTTTTCATCTATTCTAGAAGAACTAAGTTGGGGTGATAGACAGGAGGCAGCTACCTTTTCTGGGGATCATTTAGGGAGGGATTCTTAATCAAATTATGCAAGAATTTGGAACATTCCCCCCCCCCCCCACATTGTTCTGAGCCTTGATTTGCAGAGTGCAAATTATTCTCAGGGAACAAAATGGCTGGTTCACCTTTGTAACAGCAACTTCAAAGGAGTTATAAAACAAAAACGAAATGTTGCCATTTCAGCTACCAGTGTATTTTCAGTCTGTTTGGAGGAACTGGCTTCTCAGGTTGTCAGTCTCCTGTGTGGATTTAAAAAGAAGTGAAGCATCCAACAGTGAATGACTGACTGGAGAACCATTTAAAGAACGGAACCAAAACCAGGATGCAGGATGCAACATTAAGAGCCTTGGAACTTGAGAAGCTATTAGAATGGAAATAGAAGCAACCAAGATTTGCTGGTTCAGTTTGTCAGGCAAAGCTGCTGTCGTTGCCAGGAAGGAACCACCTACGCAATTTATTTGACAAGCCAGACATGTCTGGAAAAGGGAATTTGGTTGTTTCTAGTCTAGGCCAGGGTAATAAAATCTTACTTGCAGATGCTGTGCACAGACACTGTGTGCAGTCCTTTAACTCAGCCCAGCTTCTCCACAATAGAGGTAGAATATTATACCCCAGATGTTTGTACAGTATGTTACAGGGAGCATTGGTACACATGTACACAATTACTTTAGGTTTTAGATTAGAATAAATGTTTAAGTTTTAAAATGCTGAATTCAATTTCACCAAAATGACTGGGATCCGAAGAGGCAGGTCTTCCAAAGCTGTTTGGACATGTACAGTGGCATGACTAGCCTATCCGTAAAAGTGAACAATGTGGCTCATGTCAGGGTGGGTGGTGGGGGGAGTAGTGGATTCACCCCAAGTCTGCCACCACTTCCCTCCTCTGTGCTTCATTGATTCTTCTGCTTACTCCACTCCTTCCATCACATGGGGCTTTTAAGAGTAAAGAGTTTAAGATGAGTCTGTAGGGAAGTGGATCACCATTGCCCACACAAAAAATACTATACAGGCAGCAGTGAGCTGTTTTTTTTTGCTCACCTTGCATATCACTTTAAAGGGACCATGCAGGGAACCAGAGAGTGGAAGGGATGGGGAAACAGTCAGTTGGCTCTTTCTTTGTTAGCTCTTTAAATAAAACAGTTTAGACTCTGGGAGTTCCTAGCATGAGCCACACTTGCTGTTTTGTCTGAAAGGATCACACAGAAAGGAGCTGCACTAACTACCTTCTTGTTCGTTTTTGTTGCTGTTTGGCTTCAGTCACCAGTCTAGTCAAACAGGAGATACTGGGGTGCCCTATTCCCCCACCCCCACCCCATGGTTCTCTCTTTAGAAAGAGACTAACTTAGTATGCTGAATGGATGGAATATGCAGCAAATAATTTCCTCACTTTTTCCTTCAACCCCATAGAGGAGGAGAAGAATGCAATGAGGGTGTGTGTGTGGCATTCTGGAAAAATGTGCTTGGCTGCCTCCTCTCTCCCTTGTTTTTGTCTATTTCCCCTTCTCTCCAAAATCTTTTTCTTTCTCCTATCCTCCCTTTCTTCCTCTCTCTCCCATTTTACAAGATCTCTTTTTGGCCTATCATACTGCCTGTCCATTCTTTTTCTCATCCTCCATCATATGTTGCAAACCCTCTCTAGCTCCCTAAAATCTGTCTCTCCACTTTGCTTCTCTTCTCTGAACTTTACTTGCTCCATATTTTGCAGCTCATAGTCCTAGCACACTCATTTTCCTTGTTTTTCCATTATAATCCTACGTCTCCTTAATATGGCTACCTCTTTATTATCTATCCTGTCCATTAATCTGTCTTATTGCTATATTTTCCCCTCTTTTTCCCTATCCTATTTTTCCACTTCCTATAGATTTCCCTTCCTCATCTTAAACAATCACTCTTTTAAAAACAGTGTATGCATCCATTGCAATTTTTATATCTGGTCTTTAGGATTATAAACATTGCCAGATCAACACACAGCACAGGTCATCTAGTCTAGCACTGGCCAGTTACAGGTCTCTGGGAAGTCCACAGATAGGGTAAGAATCTTGACAGCCGTCTTTTGTTTTCTGTGTCCAGGACTTGGTATTTGGGATATAGTGCCTCTGTTCATGAAGGTTCTTCTTACACTGTTTATGGCCATTGATAGATGTATCCTTTTCTATTCATTTGTCAACTCTTCTTTAAAGCAGTCTTAAGTAGTGGTCAGCATTGCATCTTGGGGCAGCAAATTCTATACTGTATGTTATGAGGTAGATCTAAGTTTTTTGTGATGTTATATATCACAAACAAGGCAGGCTGGCAGTTGTTTGCTTTTATTCTTTAAAACACAAATTTAGTTATCCAGAAAGCATCTGGCAGTTTCATATAATTTTTGTCTTGTATCCTCCAGAGTTCCATAAGATTAGAAATTGGTGCTTCCATCTAGCCTCTTTCTGTATTTAATTATGTCTGTTTTGTGAGTTGGAACATACACATGTGGTATAATGTAGGGCAACTGCAGTATATGTTTAGAGAGAGGTAAGGTGGAGGAGAGACCCACTGAGACTGAATGAGTTCTCATTCAGATCCTTGAAAAGTTGCAAGAGTTATTTCTCCTACATAGATGGAAAATCTGTATTTTTTTTCTCCTGGTATATATGTCTGGAAAGATCTTTTCTTTGGGTGACCCAGTTTAACATGCAACCCTGAGATAGGGACAGTGATTCCCTAGGGATAGGGACCAGAAAATAGCATAAGCCATTGTTCCTGTGTTGTCCCTATTTTTACCTTTTGGGGATGCCTTGTTCAAGTTTTGTTTGTGTAAATGCCTATAATTCAGGTTTAGTTCCCTCCTCATAAGCTGCATGCATTGTACTATTATACTGTATTATATTATGTATCATATGCAGTAAGATGTGTTGGAATATGTTTTACATTTTATTTTAAAGTTGGACAATACAGCCAGAAATTTGAAAATGCTAGTCATGTAGTTTTCACCCATAAAAATAACTGGGGCAATACAGTATTGCAACAAGGAAGATGGCCAGATATTTAACTGTGATTAGTTGCTTTGGTTATATATTCTTCTGTATAATGATAATAAAAATGCTACTAACAGTAGCATCCTTCAACAACTTTGTTGCATATATATATAATCAATGTTTCAGAAACATTAGGTTTAGGGGAGAGAATATGAATCTTTGGCCTGATTCAGCACGCGCCCCTTGGAAATCCACAATATAGCATGTACAATATGCTTCATGCGTAATGAGATACATGGTTTGTTTTTTTCCCCCTACACCAATGTATGCTTATATAGGGGAAACATTAAGTTTGAAGAAGCTTTCTGAAGAATTGAGTGACTGGAATAAACTCTGGGACTCTCAGTATGGCACTGCTGAAATCACAGTTGAGCATATAGTGGATGTACTTTAAAACAAAAAACCTCTTTCAACCTGTCTTCATATCTCCATCTCTCATCTAAAAGCATTCTGTCCTATAACTGCTGTTCACATGTAATGCTTTCTCCAGCCATGCTCTTCTCCAGCCACACTGTTCATTCCACCTTCTCCATATTAAGGGGTGTATGTGATCATTTAGTTAGGCAGTTTCTTAGCAAAATGTGACACCAGACAAGATCCTTGTTGGGAATCCAGAGTGCATTCTTCCGTACTGGCTTTACCTTTTCTCAAATTTATGAACGACATGAAAAGCTTCTAGGAATTCATTGAAGTCAATGCTGCCATCTTGGTTGATGTCAATGCTACGAGCTAAGTTGTCAATGGCTTTATCATCTATGTTGTTTTTCAGGTGCAGGTTAAAAAGCTTCCATGTTTGGCGGAATTCATCAATAGAGATAAGACCTAAATGAGGAAGAAAATGATATCACAAGAGGGAGTATACATGGAATTCTGGAAATGTTAATGCTAGGGCCCAGCCAGGAAAAAAAGAAACAAATTTGTGGACTGGAATTTGGGCTGACATAGCATCTTGCAGCAAGCCCTGGGCAGCAGGTTTCAACAGAAAAAAAAACAACCTGTCACTCCCTGAGGCCACGGTGTACAGGGTCAAAAAATCAACAGGCATGGAGATGTTTCTCCATGCCTGTGTGGACATACCTAGATGCAAAAATCAGTCAGTGATGTCATTGGTCCACACAGGTGCACAGGTTTGGCATGGCTGTGATCTGCAATGTGAGCAATCTGCAACCTACCTGCTCTCTAGCATTGTTCACTTATGTGATCTATTAAGATTTAAATTGAGAAGAATCCATGCAGGGAAAGCCATAGCTATGCTGCATCTATAACAACTCCTCTTGGTGCTGACGCAAGCTGCTGACACTGACAACCCATTTCAGTGTCTATGAGCCTCTGTGTGGGCACAGAGTGTTGCAATGTACAAATTCTACCCACGCATCCTTTAGCTGTCATTAAGCAATGTTGCCCAGACATCTTTCAACACATTACGCTGTTTGCTATTAAATCAGACCATTGAGGTCAGTATTATCTATGCTACCAGTATCTCTTCAGGAAGGAATCGGTACAGTAGGAAGGACATCCAGTCTGCAGCTTTCAGTAGTTTTCTTACCACTTGTCTCACTCAAATCAACCAAGCCAGCTTGCTGGTACTGGATGAAAACTAAACAGCTGCTACAGTTCTACCTAGAATCTTCACCCTTCACAGATACTTTCTGATTAACATTTCCACTTTCCCTCTTCCCCAGACCCAAATTAGGCCTTCACGTACCTGAATGATCTTTATCAATCATATTAAAGATTATCTCCAGATCAGCTTTGTATCTGCACAAGGTTTCCACCAAAGACGGCTGAACCTGAAGAAGGTGTCATTAAAAAATGAGAGCATGTTGAATTTGAGTATGAAACTCTTGGACAGCAAGCAATTTCATTGGCTACTAGCTCATTATCAACAAAACACCCTGTTTGTAGAGCAAATAGCTGATGGGGGAGGATCCAATACCTATATTCCAAGTTCTGAGCAGGAATTGTGTTCCTTTGCTCTTACAAAGTGATTTACAATCTAGCTCTCGAGTTCACCCTCACAGCAATCCAATCCACTAGCAGCACCATTTTACAAACTGACCCTGAGAAGCAGTGTCTTGTCTAACCCCATTCAATGCTGTGAACAATGCTATGTCCAGGCATGAACAAAGATTCAAACCAGGTTCTCATTCATTCATTCATTCATTCATTCATTCATTCATTCATTCCACCTTTATTAGCATAAACAATCCATCAAGAAAACAAAATTAAAACATACAAGGTATCCACCAGTCATTGATCAGGCATAGAGATACAGAGGAATGTATGCCTTGACAGTACCTTAAATAAATATTTTGCAACATTTGATGAGCGGCACTCATTTCTCCCGTCCAACAAGTACCGGACCAAGTCTGTATCTGAGGTTCATATTCAATATCCGAGAACAAAAAAAAAATGATCTCATTCTTTACTATTGACCTGCAGTACTAGCATCTGGTGGCAGTGTGAATATGGGGGGGAGGAGGGTATGTGAATGAGGAGCCAAGCAGACCTTTATCTAAAGGCGCATCCTTACAAAATTAGTAAACCTTCATTAGATACCAATTATGCCTTCCTGAAAGCTGTAATTACCATCATTAACTTACTATTTATGTGCTAAAAATGACGTTTTAAAAAAACTTGCAGTTTGTCTAATTGACAAGAAAATGGTCAAACCTGAGTAACTGTGGCCTTTCCTGAAAGCTTAGTGTTTGGTGGCTCTCATTTCGCTACCAAAAAAAAAAAAATGTATCCCATCTTGAAATATACTCATCACTAATTTTTTTTAGCTCAACATGCATTGCAAACTTCACAATAATAGGTAACAGCATGAAAAAGCAAGTAAGACTCAGATCTGCTTTGTGAGAATTCATACTTCTTTCGTTCTACTGATTGGTTTAAATCCAAAAGATGTAATCAGGTGCATTTCAAATCATTGGGATTCTTGTCACTGAATCCCAAAGAACCAGTATCATGGTGGCCACAATTCAGGAGATTACAACAGCATGGGGTTCATTGCTGGCTACAGAATGCCAAATGCTCAGGAGCACATGAAATGTTCCTTCCACAATGGGAAGAGTAATAATTTACTGTGAGTACTTTGTGTGCATATATAAAATAAGTTTTTTAAAAATTCAAAGTAGTTTTCAGTAGTACTATAAAAATGACACAATTGTACCTCTTTGATAGGTAATTTGATTTCTAACTCCTCAAAAGATGAACGATATAGAATGCTTCCATCCTGGGCTTGATGAACGAGCCGAGAACGTAGAGTTCTCCAAGGGAGGCCAAGATGCAGAACAGATTCTACTGCTGAAGCCCACTCGCTGGGAGAAATCCTTCCTGTCAAAGAATGAAGAGCATTTCACTTGATAGTTAATAGTTCTTTGCATTGCAAAAGGATTACTTTACAGGTAATTCAGTGGATTTTTACTGAGCCACAAAGTTCAGACTAAAAAGATCATTGCAGGAAAAGCCCTGGCATTATAAACATCCATTACAGAGTCTTCACCTACCAAATGTTTATACCTAATAAAGGTTGACTTGACTTGATAAACATCCACTGCAATTGTATTCACAGCAATATCCAAAGCACTATCAACAGCTGTGCCTTATCCATCTGAAATGCTAGCACAAGAAGTGCAATCAAAGCAATTATAGGTTTTAACCATTTGATGGGAGACTGCAAAGAAGATCCTTCCACTCTCCACAGCAGCCATTTTCAATCACTGTGTACACCATGCCACACTGGTGTGCCATGGGAATTTGGGGGAGGGTCATTTATTAGTAGGGTCATTGGAGGATGTGAGCCCTCCCCCCCCCCAAACAGCATGTGTGCTTTGTCAATTGTCAAAAAATGACAGTGTGCCTTGACAATTTTAGTACCTTGTCAGTGTGCTATGCAATGAAAAAGGTTGACAGTCACTGCTCAACAGATTTTACACTGGAGATGCTAACTGGAAGTTTTACACACATGACGCTAACTGGAAGTTTGCTCATTGTAAAAGACCCAGAATTGAAAATATATACTGAAAAATAAATGCATTTCTATATCCCCTTCATTGGTGCCTATTGACCTGATTATTGTTCTCTGCCCTGCCTGCAATGATTGCCATCCCACTCTTAATAAGTCATGCCAGTAGTTGGCAGAGAAACTCTGCAGCCAAATTACATAGGCCAACACACATTTTGCTTCCTTAAACTTTACACCAATTCCTGGGTATATTTGGGGTGCTGATTCCAAAAATGGCATCCGTTTTGCCCTATCACGTCTAGTTTTGGAGACACGACATAGACTCTTTAGTGAATGGTTCAGGCAGCTTCCTCATGAGGAAGCCTACACCATGGCTTCCTCATGAGGAAGCTGGTTGAACTGTTCACTAATGAGGCTATACTCTATCTCCAAAATTAGATGTGATAGGGCAAAACGGATGCCCTTTTTGGAATCAGCACCCCAAAATCTTTTCAAACAACCATAAAGGTCTGCTTGCATTTCACCATCCTGATTATCATCTGCAGACTTGATGAACTCCCTGCTCTTTCAGACTGCAGAAGTCCATGAATAAGTTAATATCGACTGTCCAATATAGATCCTTTGCTTACATCCCTCTCTTGTGAGAACCAGAGCAGGCCCATCCATAGGGCCATTTGAAGCAGTTGCCTCAAGCAGCAGTTTGGCAGGGGGTGTTCACTTCTGTTCACTTGTTTGTCTCCACTGAGCCATCTCCCCCCTGGATTGGAAAAGGAAGGAGGAAGTATGGAAGAGAGGTATGGAGGAGAGAAGAGCAGTGGATAAAGTACTGGAGGAACAGAAGCTGGCACATCACCAGGTAAGGGAGACAGCATTTGGCATGGCTCCTCAGGTTGACTGACAAGAACTGGCCAGCCCACTGCTTCCTGTTCCCAGGCTCTTGCTGATTCCCAATTCTGCCAAAAAAAAAAAAAAAGATGTCCACATTTGTGGAGGAAGAAGGGCATATGGGGGAAGAGTAGTTGGAGGGCCTAACAGGTGGAATGCCTGCAGGTTTGCAACATCAGTTTTACCTCTTCTGAGGGTATTTGGGGAGTTGGTTGGTCTCAGCTGCCATCATGAAGATGGGAAAGGCCAGTCAGAGAGAGGCCACCTTTACACCATGATTTGTAAAGGGGTTCCCCAAATCCAGAGGATTTCCACTTATGGAGAGGCTAGAACAAGCAGTAGTGAGAACCAGATGGTCTAGCAGTGGTTCTCAAACTTTTTAGCACCAGGACCCACTTTTTAGAATGGCAATCTTTCAGGACACACCAGAAGTGATGTCATGGCCAGAAGTAACATCATCAAGCAGGAAAATTTTTAACACACCCCATATGTCATAAGTCAAATCAATTAATTAAGAATAAGTTAAAAAAATTATTTAAAATAAAGAACAGCCCTCCTAACCCTCCCAAGTAGTTGCTGATCTGTTTAATAAAAATTCCCCAAACATTCCAAAGGCTACAGTCCTATCCACACTTACCCAGGAGTAAGCCCCATTGACTATCAGTGTTAAAAGCATATACGTAGTAGCTTGTTAAAAGTAAAGAGCTGTAACATTTCTCCGGATGCAGTCACATACCATAGTAGCATCAAGTCTAATATATTAAAAATAAAATACACATTGAAATTAATGGGGACCCACCTGAAATTGGCTCATGACCCACCTAGTGGGTCCTGACCCACAGTTTGAGAAACACTGGTCTAGGAAAATAGCTAACTTGCTCTCCCCTTAATAAACTGAGGCCAGGCAGGTAATCAGTGAAAATAATAAGTGTATTAAAGACACTAACGAAACAAGGCAACTAAAAGAAAAGGGACAGGATGCAGAGAATAAAAAAACTCAAGACACAGTTCAAAGTGAAAGCAGAGCTGTCCCAAAACAGTCTGGCAAAGAGCTGGCCTAGAACTTAAAAAAGACAAGCAGAAAATAAAATAGAATCCCTGAGTGCAAGTGGCCAGGCATGTTTCTGTCGTTAGCCAGTTAACCTATCCAAGAGAAGAGGAAGGGGGTCTTGTTCCTGTATCCCTGAGATGGGTGGTTGAGCACACTATAATGCACAGCAGCAATGAACAAGACATGGCACAGCAGCAGTGAATAAGAGATAGTAACCTAAGGTATTTGTGGGCTTGCTCTAAAAAAAACCTTGGTTTACTGATGTCCAGTTGCAGGAGTGAGGACCAGCTGTGCATTCTGTCCCACTCCATTACCTAACCAGGGGAGCTCGGCTGCTCATCTCAGCAGAAGGGTTAACCAGCAGCCTTTGTCTCTGGGCGCCTCAGCCATGAAGACAGGGAATCCACATAAGGCTTGTCTGGAAAGCTTATTGCCTTTCTGCAATGGTGCTGCATTCAGATTTTTTAAAAAGGTTATTGCTGAAAGATGACCCAGCTGCTTTTAGAAGAACACTGAGACATTACAGAAAGATTGGTGGGGGAGACTAAAAACGACTGAAAGGAATGAAGGAAAAATTTTTTAAAAAAACTAGAGGTATCCAAGGATTTTTGCCACAGCACTACAATGACATGCAGTAACCTCAGAGAAATTTCTAGCTTGTCATTTTTATTACCTGTACAATTTCGATCGTATTGTCGGAAAGCTGCAATGAGTTCTGATTTGCGAGTGTAGAGTTTCTCTCGCAAACACTTTAAAGCAGACAGCTCCATTGTAGTCACCCTACAAAGAAAGAATTAGAATGGCAGTAACAGATCAAAAACTCTCTTGCATTTAATTTCAGCATACAACCAAAACTCCTTCTAAATTAATACGCTTAAGAAGCACTGAAATTCTTATTTTTTAATGCATACAAAAAGCCTGCACTTTATTGGATGGATAAAACAGATCAGTGGTATACAATCAAACTAGTCTGGAAAACATAAAGCTACATTGGAAAAACTGAGAATTACAGGAGTTAAATAACCTGATGAGAATCACTCAGTGTTTATGTCACTTTTAGAGTTGTTTCACACATTGCCTTCCTAGTCTGTATTCAAGGTATATGAATTCACTGTGTATATTCTTAAAAAGTGGTGCAAGGAAAGCCAACTAGTCTTTTTCACTTCACAGCAGGGTGGTCTTACTGGATGTAGTAATCTGCCACATGTTCACACACTGTTAAAAAAAGACAGCTCTCTTTCTTATATTAATGTATGAAATGAGAATCAGAGATGAATAAAATTTTATTCTGTAAATTCTGTATGGCATAATTCAGTAATTGTGCCATAATACCAGTTTCATATTCTGCATTCCTATCCATGCATTTTGTTTTTTACTAACATGCAGGCCTTCCTTATTCTACCTCTGATGGAGAGTCTGCTTGCGCGTGGATTTGCTCACTTGATACTGAACAAAACGGGGAGTCAGATCTGGATTTAGTTTGATGTAAGCCCCACGGTTACTTCCCTCTTCATAGTAGTTAGAGGCAGAAAAAATAGTGATAACCTGATTTTAAAAGGAAATCAAGAAAATCAATTAAAGTAATGAAAATATCAAACTGGATCTGGCATCAGCAGAGACAAGTTGCAAAATTAACCAAGTCAAGTGCAAAGACCTAGCAGAGACTGAAGTCCAGAAGACCATGAGTGCAGGGTTTATGTTACATAAAGGTCCATAAATGGCACTTTCCATGGCCGGCATTGGGAAGCCTCCGCGTTCAATATATTCCAAGTTATGTGCCTCTTTGGGTAACAGACTATGAGAAAGAAGTGTAGAGTCAAGCCCTGAGCACAACTTCTTTGAAAGCACAGGGAAGAAGATAGCTTATGTGTTCTGATGCACACATGAAGATTTACATGGTAAACGAGGGGAGCTTCCCAATTCAGTTCAAGGAAGGTTTAAGATGTATGCATGCACCACATTCTTTGTGTATTATGGAGTTTTATGTGTATTTGTGTATTGGAGTTTTTGTGTATTATGGAGTTTTTGTGGGGACAAAGAAAGGCAAATGTTAACTAAAGGTGAGTGTTCACTAAAATTGGTGGCTGTCTACTGGAAGGGGGGGGGGGTTGGAAATGACACAATAACAAAGTGAACTGGTTCCCTAAACAGGGCCCATAAAGAAACCTGAAATGATTGCATGGAGTGGCAATATTGAAGGGGCAACAAACTGACAAGTCCCCAGCCCATGAGTCTGCTGCCCTTTCCATCCTGCCATTGTGGTGGGCATTCTGATCTTCTTCTGGCTTGCTGAGAGTGAGCCAGAGGAGGGTCATGGGAGTGGCATTCCCCTTCAGTGCTGGAGGGAGAAGGGAAAAGATGCTGTGATTCCAGATCACTTCTCCCCATTCACCTGGTGCTTACAAAGTGGGCAGACTGAGACAATCCAGAGCCCGCCCACTTCCCTTCCCTTACCAGGAGTGCAGTGCACAGCCTCCCTTCTCCACACCACTCCTGTGCCAAACAAAGAAGAGTGGTGCATGCAGCATGCACTGGTCCTCTTCATTCACACTGCACCATGCCCCTGCTAAGTTGGCAGTGATTCCCAAAATGTGAGCCATGGCTCACCAGGGAGCCACAGAATCCTTGGAAAAAATCTGCCACCCTATACAGTGTATAGGATCGTAGCCCTAATAGGAAGCTGCAGCCAATGGTCCACTAGGTGAAGGCAGCACCAGCCAAAAAGGTTTGGGAATCACTGAGTTAAGGAAAGGGGTTCTCTCCACTCCCCAAGCACAGGGTGGCATACTCACTCTCTCACCCATATAAAATGGGCTGGGTAGTGGGACCCACCTCACCCACTCACTTGTGTGCCTGCTCTCCCTCCCCCTAGTCCCTTGTTCGCCCACCCTCCCTCTCACCCACAAGGGCACACATGCATGTATGGGTGGCAAAACAGTGGAGAGATCAAGCAGTGGGGAGACATGGGCTGATTCTTGCATCCCCCTACCAGCTCACCCCAACACACACCTAAAGCTGCATGCTCCCTTCGCTCCCTATCTATTTTTTCACTGAGCAAGAGAGAACCAATGACAAAGAAGCGATAAAACACTGTGCTGTTCCCAAGTATCTTGCCAATTGATAGAACCTACCATTTCAGTCCCACCTGCAATGCCCCTCCTTTTCCAGAATGGGAAAATCATAGTGAAATTCACATTATGAACTCGTGCTTACCTTTCCATTGTGGCTGATCTCATAGCCATCCTGTTTGCATTCATGGGACCTGATGAGCATTTTCAAATTGTATCGCTTTAGCACCTTGGCGGTAACATCAGGTCCAAAGCAGCAACCTCCTCCTCGATACTTGTTTGGTACACAGCCAAGTTTGTGTGAGGGATCGCTCCAGAGGATGTCCACCACCTTTCAGTAACAAAGGAATGCTAGTAACTATTCGCTGTTAGCATAACATAAACCGTACAATTAGAATTTAAAAGAAATACTGGTCCTCATTTTAAAAAGCCACCTTTACTGGGTTGTGTTCAAAAACATCTATACTAGACTACACTTGTGAAATAAAAACTCTCTCTGATATCAATTTGCTGGGCTGTTGGGAATGATTGATCAGTGAAAAAAGCTATCAGGATATTTGAAGTCCAGTTTGTTTAAGAAATGGAAAGTTGCCCGTTTGGTTAGAATTACAATGTCATGAAACTTAGGGCGGCATCAGCTCAGGAATGTTGCAAAAGTGTCAAAGAGCACATTCATGTCTACTCTAGAGCCAGCTGGGCCAGTGCAGAGGCTCATGCTGGTTCCCAGATGCTGGATCCACACCCTGACGGGGTAAGTTTGTGCTTCCCTGGGTATGCTGGTGCAGGGGGTGGGAGGCTGGTGGGAGGGCATTTTGGAGGTGGGGAGGGGGCATTTAGGGGCGGGGAGTGCAGTCTGGGAGGTGAATCAGGCCTGGGAGAGGGGGGGACCACTCTTGGCAGTGCATGCCAGATCCTAACCCCCACTCCTAAACTCTGCAGCCTTACATGAGCTGTTCATGTAAATTCATGAGCGCCAGCAAATTTGTGCAGATCTGAATAGCCCCATGGGGTGACTGGGGCATTACTAGGGGTAATGGTAAAAATATTCCCTTACCCCAAGTTGCCCTCTAGCCAACCTCCTAACCTGCACTGGATACAGTAAATGCTTTTTGGTGAGCGGCAAAGGCTGTTTGATAAACCCTTATTCAGCCTCTCCTCTCTGCTGGTATGTTGATCTCCAACCCTTAAAATGCAGATCTGCCACCTGGAAAGGGGCAGGGGGGAGCACAGGTAGCTAAGGGAGGTTCGAGAGAAAGGACCGAAGAGATACAACACTAAAGAAATTTCACTTGACTTGAACTAAGCAGCCAACTGTTTAGCTGTGGGTCTAGTCAAAATGTACTGATACACTTGTAATTAGTATCTCAATTACTCTCCTTTAAAATGTGACTTTTATTCAATTTAAAAAAATACATTTCTCAGATATTCACATATTAATATCCCATATTTTGAAAGAATCTTATATATGGCTTCAGCATACTTGCTTCCACTCCTTTGTTGTTAATTCTGGAGATGCACATGGTGTGGTAACAGTGGACTTAAGATACTGCACCTCCAGAAGTGAACTAGAGCTAGTTCTGGTAGGAAGGAGATCGTGGTGTTCTTTGGCATCAGCCATGTCCCTACTGCATTGTCTTCTCTCATTGGATGCTGGTGAAGACCTTGGAACTTCTTTGCCAGCAATATGCTGCCCTGAAAAGCCCTTCTTGACCTCATTTAGGTGGGAGCAGTCTTCCACACAGCTAGTGCTCTGCTGTGGCGCACAGGTTGTCTCTGTATTTGCTCTCGGTGGTTTCAGCACAGACTTTAGCTATGAAGACAAAATTCAGGATCACAGTCATTACAGCAATTCACTAGTGTACATTGACACATGCAAAGGTGACAAACAGTTAGGATATGTCCTACATCCTGCACCTTCCTGCCACCTCGTTCAGCCCACCACCTCCAGAGTCGCTGCCCCAGAGTGAGTGAGTGGAGAGTGAGTGAGTGAATGGAGAGTGAGTGAGAAGAGGATGAGGGAGCAGCTCCCTTCTTTCTTCTTCATAGCTGCTGCTGAAGATGGTGATGAAGCTGGAGAAGGAGGTAGCCATTCCTGCTACCTCAGGCCCAATCCTATCCAACTTTCCAGCAAGGATGCTGCAGTGCCATCTGGGCTTGTGCTGCATCATGTGCTGGGGGTGGCAGCAGCGACATGGAAGCCTCCTCGAGGTAAAAGACTGTTTGCTCCCTTACCTTGAGGCAGCAGGATGCTGGAAAATTGGGCCCTTCCTCTCCTCTCCTATTGCTTCTTGTCAACTGGCTGGGTGGGAAAGATTGTGAGTTCAGGGTTCCACTCCCAGAATCCTCTCTACCCAGCCACCTTATGGGAAGGAGCGGCAGTGAAGGAGGTGACAACGCAGTAGCACTAGCAACAGGGATGCATAAGCAATGGAATTTGGCACCACTTTGGGCACTGAATGAATCTGGGTCTGGCCTAGACACACACATAAAACAGAACTCTGATGCATAGAATTTCCTGCAGTTCTTTCTGAATGTGGAACTACAGAAACAGTTGATAAGTAGGTGTCGTTCATAATAAAGGTGTTTATACACACCAATAAGTGGTCTCTGTGGCATTTCTAGAGGGGAGGCAAAACAGTAAGTTTCATCAGCACCTCAAAGTGCCATGTAAGCTGTCCTTCCCCCTCACCTTCAGAGCCATTCTGGGCAGTAGGAGCAATGCAGAGGGGTGTCTAGCCCCTAAATGGCCTTAAACTTCAACGCTTAAGGTACAATCTGGAGATAATCACGTGTGCTTCGGTCCCACAAAATATGGTTACATGGAAATAAAGTTTTAATCTGTTGCCCTTTGTAGTTTCAATTGCCCCTTTAAATCTATATAATGCTATAAAAATTGAATTTTTATTTCAAATAGAAAGGTAGCCTGAGAGCAGTGTGCACAAGCTTTCATTTATTTCAATAGGACATAACTGTGAGCTAGATTGGAACTAAAATCAGTAAGAATTGAGTAAAAAGAATGCCTTGAGAGCATGGCACCTTACCTTGTTCCTCTGCAATAAATTCAGGAAATTCAAATCAGTGGTATCTGATATCCCACCATGTAGGATAAGAACCTTACTGTCAATTATAGTTGCAAGAGGAAGCCAGCTGTAGACTTCTTGTAGAAGCAGTAAAATTTGTTTGCCATATGACTATTAAATGAAAAGTTTGATTAGAATCCAGCCTTGAAAGTACCTGATCACTTTGCTAAGGCAGGTTAAACAGTTTGATTTTGAGTTCACAATTTTACTCCTTTGAGAAGCAACCATAAAGACAGTGGAAAAGAATTATTCTTGCAGCACAGAGGATGTTTACAACATCTCCGAACACAACAAACCACCTTCTTCTCTGTCTGACTACAAACACACACCCCCCACATACACCCCTTAGTACATTTGAATTACAAACTACACAATTTGCGTAGTCACATGATTAATAGCGCAATCCTAAAATTGTGCTGGGCTGGTGTAAGTCTCTTATGACGGCCTGGGAGTGTTGCAAATGTGCCGTAAGGCATGTTTGCACCTCCTTCAAAGTCAGCTGGGCCGGTGCACAGATGGAAAGTTTGCCCGCTGCCACGTTACTTCCCTTTTCCCAGAGCTGTGCCACAGCCAGGCCCAACCCTGCTCTAGATGCTCCAGGGCAGGGCAGGTTAAGACTGGGCTGTAAAGCAAATATTGTAAACTGATAACAGTTTTTACCCAATTATATATACAAGTGTCAAATACACCAGATCCACACTATGAAAATTGTGAAGGCACATGTCGATAAATCTGACCGTTCACATCTTGCACACTTATGCATCAGTGAGCATATTTACTTTCAGTAGACATTTGACCTGCCATTTGTGGAATTTTTATTTGAAATTGTTTTGTAGTCTAAGTAATTTTACTGCTATTTTTCAGATGTTTTTATTTTTAAATGTCAATGGTTATTGTTTTACTTTCAGTTTACTATATTGTTCACCTCAAGTACTTCACAGTGAAATGGAAAGGTGAGATATAAATCCTTAATACTGTACATACATACATTCTGGGCAAGGAGGGAAACACACGGTGAGGAACAGCCCTAACCGTATCCTATGCATGCCTACTCAGAAATAAATCCCACTGAGTTCAATGGAGTTTACTCCCAGGTAAATGTGTATAGGATTGCAGCCTTCGTAGCCAATGTGCCATGACTTCAATTTAAATAACAAGAATAACTAATTCACGCAGTCATTGGCAAAAAGAGAAACAAATTGCTTACCTGGTACTTTTTCATAACTTCCTTTGTAAAACCATATCTGAAAGGAGTAAAGATATTATAAACCAGGTTTTGCAGCAATTCTTGATTAGAAACACTAAACATACATGGTTGTAGCACACTGTTCAGCATCATGACTGCTTCTACCTAAGTGATGGATTCCAAATTCCAACTAAGATGGTTCCCCCAATAATATGACTCTCAGTTTCCGTTCATGGAAGCCCCACTCACTTCCACAGAGCAAGGTCAGATTCCTACCAATCAAATGTCAAAGCAAAAGCTCCAGTTGCATCTTCTGAATTTCTGCCCTGTAGTTCCCAATACATTGTATCAGGATTTTGATAACTGAACATATATCCAAAGAACAGACCTGAAGTGGACAAAATACTTTCTTTTCCAAGTTGGGAAAACGCCACAGTCTCTAGTCCCTGGGATTTTACATGCTTATTTGCAAAAGATCAGCGCAATATTGGGAGTCAGATTGCTCATTTCAGTTCAGACAAGGCATCTAGTGAGTCAAACTAGTGGGGGGGACGGGACGACACACATATATAAGCAAGAGGTTACCTAAGATTCATAATGTGGTCCTCATGGTTTCCTCTGTTCAAGTGTAAATGGTTAGGGTAAACAAGAAGAAATGCAAACAGGATTATAAGTATTTCTACAGAATTTTTCCCTCTGTCCACAAAATCACCGTTAAAAACATAGGGATTTTCTTCAGAAGGAAGGCCATTCTGTAAGAGAAAAGAGAAGTGACTTTGGAAGTGCAATTCACTCTCTGCTGTCTCAAGCTGCCCTGCTTCTCAAAATGTTTCCATCTTTTCTCCCTACTTTCTCTTATGCTGAAAACAATCTCCCATGATACCCCCATAATACCAATTCCCCTGGACAGCAACTGGCAGTGGATTTATTTCCCTCTACCTCAAAGTTGGCTATTTGCACCATGAACGTGCATCGCCTTCCACCTCCTGTGCCCCAGCATCCCTTCCTGCATCAGCCAGCCAGCTAGTGTTGCTGTTTTCCTCCTCCACCACCTCCTCTGCCATCCCTGGGAAAGTGTCAGGCTGGGAGGTTCCTGTTTCTCCCCATATGATTACTCTACAAGAATCCGTGGGGGGAGGGGGGAGAGGCAGTGGCCTTTTCCTGAGTGCTCAGAAGAGCACTCAGAAAAATGATTGCTGTGACAGCAGTTGTAGAGCTGGGAGAAGTCAGCACACACTCTCTGAGTGTGTGAAAGAGGGTGAAGCAGCTGATTGGCACAGCCAGCAGTTCAAGGCAGGGGGGAGGCGGGTGCAGGTTGCAGGGTACTTTCCTGCCAGTTTGCCACTTCTTCCAACCCACCCCATAAGGCAAGGGGTTAAACTGGCCTCATGGATTCAGCTGGTCTGCCTTATTCCCTTTAATTCTCTCTTCAAAACTTTCTGTGAATCCTTTGGCCCAGTCCTTTAATCCCCAAACAACAATATCACTAAACCCAACTAAATGTACACAGTATACAACCACATATTCTTCCCCCATCTCTCTCTCTCTCTCTCTCTCTCTCTCTCTCTCTCTCATGTCTCTTTTGGACTGTGAGTACATCTGGAGAAAGATCCACCTTTTAACTTTATGTAAAGTGCCACATAAGTGGACGGCACTAAATCAATAACATACCTCTTATGTTTTTAAAATTCATTATGGTATAAAAATTCATTATGGTATTTCTGTCTCACTTTGTTTTCCTTGAGCATTTCTCTGGTTTCAAACCAATGCTTCAGAGGGGGTGGTGCAATGGAATTAAAATCTATGGGGCGAGCAGGAAACAAGAGGAAAAAGAGAGCTCAGTGGTGTGCTGGCTCATCCAAGTGCCTTCTGGGTTTGAGCTTAATTAGCTTCCCTTTGTCAAGCTGCCTTTTAATTCCACTCCAGGATGTCTATATGCATAGCATCAATTTAACACAGACTCATTTAGCAACTAGAAATTTAAAATATTACTGAGGGTTTTGGGGGGAGAAACAATGATGGGAAATGGTCTCATTTAACAATGATTAGTGCAATGAATGGAAGTACCCACAAACTGTCTAATTAAACAAAGGTGCTATGCTTAAGAGGAGTTACTTAAATTACTGGAGGCCAGTTAACTGGACAACATTGGAGTCATTGCTGAATGACAATTCACCACTCTCCTCCCCCCTCCTCCCCATTCCAAAGGCAATGCGGGCTTGTAAGCAGAGCCGTGCACTGCAGCTATCAAAGAAATATAAAGCCACATTACAATCTGAATCTGAGATTGTGAGCTATAAAGCAATTAGCAGCCAGAACAAATCCACCCATCTACCACATGGCTTATCCGCCAGGCTCACAGTGCATTAACAATATTAGAGACTGTAAAAAGGATCTAATGTGCTCTGCCCTGAAGGTTCCCAGCGTACATTAGGAGGATAAATAAGGCTGAGAAAGGGAAAAGCTACAGTTGTAACAATGGCCCCCATTGCTTCTCAATGTTTTGGAGGCCGCAGAAGCAGACGTGCTGCAGCCTGATAAGTGTCAGGCCTCTCATTCTGAGGGCTCTGCAATCTGAATACAATGGTCCTGCAGCTGTGGCAGAGAACTGCTGCAAAAATAGGGCATGATTTCTAGTTGCAGCTGGCCATTGTCAAGAGCTACTCAGCTCCCTGTTGTGAACCTACAGCCAGGTCCGGATTAAGCTAGTGTGGGGTCTGTTGCACATGCTAGAAAGGGCCACCCTCCCCCACCCTGTCCTGCCCTCCCCTGCCCCTTAGTCAGCCCACACAGAGCTTACCTGCTGCTACGCACGTTAATCTTCCATGGGTGCTGGAAGGCGTCTCAAACTCTTCCACTGTCACAACATACTTTCGGGTATGATTGTGACAGCCAGCGCCAGCAGAGTGCGTGCTTTGCTGGTGCTGAGGCACAATAGGATTGTGTCCAGAGTGAAATCAAATTTGAACAAAATTATGTATTCATATCATGTTATTAAGGATATCCATAATGATTTTGTACCATGGAGAACGTAATTCCCCCGATATGTAAACGACTGGGGACCCAATCGAATCCAACTTTTCAGCACCGGTGCAGCTGCAATGCAGCCCCAGAGTAAGGGAACAAATGTTCCCATACCTTGAGGAGGCCTTTGTGACTGCCTCCCCACCACAGGATGCAGTGCACGCCCCACTGGTACGGCTGCACCGGCACCGGAAAATTGGATAGGATTGGGCTGTGGGTTGCCAGATTCTAAAATGCCGATTTTGCCAGACAGCTTGCAACATTTAGTGTGGGGCCCTCAAAAATGTGGGGGCCTTAGCATATTGCTACTATGTTAATCTGGCCCTGCCTACAGGACAATGCACTTTGTGCCCCGGTGGTGTTTTTCAAAGTAGCATAACCAGAGGGAGAGGAGGTGCAAAACAGAGCAAAACTGCCATGAGGATAGGGCGTCTTTAGAACTTTGCCTCTGTTGTGTTTCCAGCCCAAACTGACCCTTTTGCACAATTCTAATTAGAAAAAAGCTTCCATTCACTTTCAATGGTAGTTTCCCCAATTATTATTATTATTTAAAACGTTGAACCAATGGACAACTTTTGAACAGATGATACATCAAAGGTGCTCCAAATGATACATCATTTGGCCACCATTTGCCTCATTTACTTACTTTGTAGAATATCAGCAAAAGATCATCCAGCTTTCCATGCAAATCACCTAGAAAGAGATAAGACAGCATTTGTAATCATATAAGATTCAGGCGAGGGCACCAAGTAAGTAGATTGAGAGCCCAATCTTATTCTCCCCACCACCACCATCACAGCCATGCCAAACAGGTGAATGCTGCATTCTGGGAGCGGGACGGGGGGTGGGGTGTCGCTGGATAATTCAGCAGGGAAAGGGCATTTTAAATTCCTTACCGTCTCCTTGGACCTGCACTAGCAAGTTTGCCAGTTTGCCAGAGAAAGGAGGTGGGGAGGTTTCTGCTGGAGGGGAGAAGATCTGGCACAGGCCATCTGTGATGGATCCTTTCCCTCCTGCAGCCTTCCCACCTTGCTATGCTTCCTCCCCACCTGGTTTCACCCACTCCCTGCCTCTGTTCCGCCCTCCTACATTGCTGGTGCAGATCCAAGATACCCAAACATAAGGCAGGTTGGGGCTTTAACCAGCATAAGGGAACAAATGTCCCTTCACCCTGAGTAGACTTCCATCCTCCTCCTAACCTGTGCTGGATACAGTGCAGGCCATGAGGCATGGCTGCACCAGCATAGGTTAGGATTGGCCTGTCTGAGGAAAGATCTGAGGAGAAGGAAAACTCAGCATGAGCACATGCATTTTTTCCCCCTACTGAACCATTTTTGAAATTCATAATGGAGAGGAGAAACAACATTAACCTCTTAATGTAGAGTATGTTAAACTGTGAAATGCCAAATCCAAAAAGCATTAAATGAAATGAAATAATTTGACTGAATTCAGTGAGGCTTTGAATTAGGCCCCTTTGAGGAATTAAAAGACACATTTCAAATTAATATTTAAATGCTTGTTTCAGTGTGGAGTTAAAAGGGGTTTGTATGAAGCGAAGCAATCAACGTTTTGGCTTCAACATCAGTAAAAATTACACACTTTCATCTGTCATTCATCATGTTTTTGGCTATGGACTATTATTAGCTTGAAGGACAGGTCAAAAAATCTCTCAGATGCTCTTTTCAATTGTGCAAATAAGGATACCAACTGGAGGATTTATGTACATTGATTAGCTAGGAGGACATGCTAGCCTGTGGAGCAACTATAGTCCCATCCATCTTCAGGAAGTGTAATGGTATTTTGTATGTACAACAATAACTTGCTCACTAGAGCTCATTACATTCTATAAAAATGTAAATGAAAAATCCCATATTCACTTCTGCACTGAATGTTTAAGCAGTTTTCTGCACCTGCAGCAGCACAATTCATTCCAGTTTTTATGTGTTCCCTTGATTGCTGATAAAGTGTTAATAATTATTCTGGTTTTTTCAGAATACAGAAAACCCAGGAAGTACCATCCTCTCATCCATTGTTTAAGATAGTGTAATGGAGGAGAACAGATGATTGCGATGCACCTGCCACATTTCTATCTCAGTAATGGCAAAACGGATATTTTTATATGACTATCTTCAGCTGCCTACCCACAAAAGCTTCAGTCAGGCGACTGAAGTGAGCAGTGAGGTGGCTAAGTTTGCAGACGACACCAAACTTTTCCGAGTGGTGAAGACCAGACGTGATTGTGAGGAGCTACAGAAGGACCTCTCCAAACTGGCAGAATGGGTAGCAAAATGGCAGATGCGTTTCAATGTAAGTAAGTGTAAAGTCATGCACATTGGGACAAAAAATCAAAACTTCACATATAGGCTAATGGGTTCTGAGCTGTCTGTGACAGAGAGATCTTGGGGTGGTGGTGGACAGGTCGATGAAAGTGTCGACCCAATGTGTGGCGGCAGTAAAGAAGCCCAATTCTATGCTTGGGATAATAAGAAAAGGTATTGAGAACAAAACGGCTAATATTATAATGCCATTGTACAAATCGATAGTAAGGCCACACCTGGAGTATTGTGTCCAGTTCTGGTCGCCACATCTCAAAAAGGACATAGTGGAAATGGAAAAGGTGCAAAAGAGAGCGACTAAGATGATTACTGGGCTGGGGCACCTTCCTTATGAGGAAAGGCTACGGCGTTTGGGCCTCTTCAGCCTAGAAAAGAGACGCCTGAGGGGGGATATGATTGAGGCATACAAAATTATGCATGGGAAGGATAAAGTGGATAGAGAGATGCTCTTTACCCTCTCACATAACACCAGAACCAGGGGACATCCACTAAAATTGAGTGTTGGGAGGGTTAGGACAAACAAAAGAAAATATTTCTTTACTCAGTGTGTGGTCAGTCTGTGGAACTCCTTGCCTCAGGATGTGGTGACGGCATCTGGCCTGGATGCCTCTAAAAGGGGACTGGAGAAGTTTCTGGAGGAAAAATCCATTATGGGTTACAAGCCATGATGTGTATGTACAACCTCCTGATTTTAGAAATGGGCTATGTCAGAATGCCAATGCAAGGGAGGGCACCAAGATGCAGGTCTCGTGTTATCTGGTGTGCTCCCTGGGGCATTTGGTGGGCCGCTGTGAGATACAGGAAGCTGGACTAGATGGGCCTATGGCCTGATCCAGTGGGGCTGTTCTTATGTTCTTATGTCAGCAGTGGCAAAGGGCCTGCCCATGGGCCAGTTCCAGGCACAAGGAAATTTTATTTTGTTTCTTCAGCTGTAGAATCCCCTCTATGGAATCCCCTCCTCACAAACTCTCACCTGATATAAAATATGCTTTGTTAGCTACCTGGCAAAGATGCTAGGAGTGTCCCAGCACTCCAGATCACCCCCCCCCCCATGCCATGCTACATGCTACAGCATGGGGGGGGGATAGGATTGGGCTCTTAAACTAGTCATCGCTGATTCATCTCATTGATTTCCATGGTGCTAAATCATGACTAATTTTCTTTGGATACAACCCATTGTTATTTATCCAGGCCTATTAACTCTAATATTGTCATTCTGTTTTCTTTAGCTGCTGATGTTATCCTTTTAGGTGTTCTGCTCCTTTAGTGTTTTTATACTGTTATATTTTATGTATCAATTTAATTTCTTCTCACAAACCCTGTAAGCTGCCTTGGAAATTGTTTTTTAACTGAAAGTCAAAATGAATGGACTTATAAATACATACTTACAAGGAAGGAGGCAAACATTTTGCACTCAGTTTCTCTAAGGAAAGGGGGGAAATGTATTTGAAAATTGTGAGCACAAGAGCAAAATTGTGCACCTTGATGTTCTACTTCTTGGTCAAAAACACACACGCACACACCAAAAAACACACACACCCCAAAAAACACACACACATCTAGGCAAAGATATCATAACACTTCCACATTAAGCTGTATTTCATAGATTGGGTGGAGAGGCACAAACCACCCATAGACTTGCCAATTCTCATAATGGGTCTTATATTTTTAAAACAGCCCCAGAACAAGTACCAAATAAAGAGGCATTTCTTCTGTCATTTTCATTTTCAGAAACTACACTTCTGAAACGCAGAAGGCTAGAGGTGAGAGAAATTATTTATGACACAAAGTAGCATTGTACAGATGGAAAAGCAGCTCTTTTCTTAAAAATTTGCCTGGCTAGTCACTGACTCACCCAGCAACATCTGACATTAAAAAAGTGGGAGTAAGTGTTTGGCTTACTTAAAATATATGCCAGAGGCTGAGTCACCAGTGTTATTTTCCATAATAAAGGGAAGACAGGAAGGATTTGTACTTTGGAAGGAGGGGAGCATAATTTTCCAATAGCAGCTATAGCTGGAAATGCTATGTAACCCCTACAAGGGCAGGATGCGCTGGAGACATGTCACCCTTGTTTTGTGCTCCATTGAAAGGCATCTGTAACTTACCGCAGATCGTTATTTCCTTGGCATAGGAGGTTGACAGGTGAATGATGTTTGGCATCTGCTGAAGGACTTTTTTGGTCTCATGCAGCAGCTGAAGCACATATCGAGCATGAAGTTGCTGTGCAGGGTCATGCAAGAAAACAAAAGACAGACATAGGAGCAGTGATTTTCAACCAGTGTGCCACAAATGGTCCACAGGTGTTCTGCAGGAGTTTGGAGGAAGGTCATTTACTAGTAGGGCCATTGGGGGGATGCAAGCCCCCCACAAGTAGTGTGGTGTGCCTTATCAATTATCAAAAACTGATGGTGTGCCCTGACAAATCTAGTGCCTTGTCAGTGTGCCATGAGATGAAAAAGATTGAAAATCACTGCATTAGAGGCAAACACCGGCAGAAAATCATCACTGAAACTAAGGGACCTTTGCACAGAGAGGACTGTTCCCTGATAGACTCTGCAACTGGGAAGTGTTTACTGTGCAGGCAAGCAACCTGTCTGGCATGGAGAGATCAGAGGTATTGTTAGGGTAGGTCAGATTAGACACAGGCCAAGTGCCCATCTCAGAGGGCCCACCCAGTCAGAGCAAACCCTGAACTCTTACTGCCAATGGTAGCAGCAGTACCCAAACGTGCCACCAGGGAACATACTGAAGTGCCAGTACATGGGGGTCCCCAGTGGTATGTATCAGCCTTGGCCTCAAGGCCCCCAACAAAGGGTGGCATCACTAATGCTGTTCCAGTTTTGGTGTCCACAGTGTATTAGGAGAGGCAACCAAGCTGGATTGTGAGTGAATGGTGTGTGATATCTTTCCTATTTAAAATGAATACAATTTTTGCAGGACAATTCATTCACAGACTGTACCAACACAGCTGCCTGTGTTGCTCTAGCTTAGATTACAGATGATCAACAGAAGAAGAGATACCACAGGATGCAATGTCCACTGTGGTACACTATGCGGCACATCCAGGCACAACAATAGTTAAAGCAACGGCTAGGACAGAACAGTGCCATAGTTCAATCCTATCCAGCACTGGCACAGTGGAGCTGCATGGCCCACTCTGTATCCACCACCGAGTTTCAGTTATCTGGAGGTCTCCTCGGAGTAAGAAAACATTTGTTCCCTTACCCTATGTCAAGCCCCAGTCTGCCCAATGGGGCTACTCGGACCTGTGTGAGCAAAATCACTGGTGCAAGTCTGAGAAGTCCCATATCGAGCTTCCAGGCCTGGAAAGGGGCATCGGATTTGGTGTAGGCCTCCTCTGTTGACCTTGCTCACTCATGGGCCTGAACCACTCCTCCATGCCCTCCCCACCCTGAAACATCCCTTCCCTGCCTCTGCTGTACCCTCCCCCGCCCCTGAAACCACTAGGCACTATACTCACCAGTGCCGGCAACCACGGCTTGAGATCCAGTGCTAGCACCAGCGGGACAACACAGGCCTTCCTACCAGTGCTGCCTACTTGCAGGGTGCCGCAAACATGCTTTACAACATATTTGCTGCATACAACATATTTGCTGCATACATATTTGCTGTATAACATACAGTGCTGGCACAGTAGCTGCTGTGCTGGCATGAGATTAAGATGAGGCCATGTCACAAAAATGCCAGTATTAGTATGTTTCAACTGGGGAAGGGGAAATAGGAACAGAATGTTCAAGCAAGGATTTCTTTTACAGTAAGCAATTACATTTTCTTCTCTAATGGACATTTTAGGATGAATAAGCATTGTCTTCAACACACCACCATTCCTCTCTTCAAACATGTGTCTCGACAATTGCTTCAGAAATTACTTAACTACTGTGACCGCTTTCATTTTACGCTCCTTATTGGGTTAATGGCATCTAAGATGTGATTATCAACTGAAACTTTTACAGAGGACTGTAAAAACGAACTATGGCGCAACTATAATGCCATTTCAGTTCTGAACTTGCCTGTCGACGCTTAAAAGCTTGAAGAAGTGCATCAGTGTCGGCAACAGTGAGGGGAAAACATAGCCGAGGCCCATAGTAGGAGGCTGGTACTTGGATTGTCCTCTCATAATCTCCCATTTTCATATCCAAACCTGGTGCATTGTGATCACTGGCACTGGAGAAAAAGTGAGAGTTCATATCTACAGAAGGAAGCAAAAGCAAGCAATGTAGATGATATAAAAACATATCTATTAATAATGGCTTCATGAATATTTTAAGATTTAAGTTGCTAAAATAAAAAAGGAATTTAATATGGAAGACAAATACAGTAGGTGCTAGAACCTGTACACATGTGTGCATTTTGTATGCATTATGGCACACTATGGATAAGCTTTTAAGCTGCTCCCAAAGTTGTCCAAGGTTTTGAAAAAATATGTGGGGGGGGGGCCATTAGAAGGAAGACCCAATGCTCTCTTACTGTTCGCACCTCTAAATTTCAGTCAAAAGACTGTAAAGTAATATGCGCATTAAGCATAATTTTTAATCATCTATAGCTAGAACAACACTTGCACCCGGTGTGGAAGGGATTGTCACTCCCGAATTGGCCTTTTCAGCCACACTAGACACTGTTCCAGAACCACCTTTCAGAGCGCGATACCATAGTCTTTCGAGACTGAAGGTTGCCAACAATACAGAACAACAGAAGGCTACTTCCTACTCTGGGGGCCTGCAGAGGCCAATAGAATAACTTGCCAGCCTGGAGCGACCTGGCAGAGGTCTCTGGAGATGCCCAGTGAATCATTCTAACCAGCAGCATTGTGACCCACTGCAGAAGATGAAGTGGGTCACAGTGTTCAAATGATTGGGAACTGCTGCTCTAACAGATGCCAGACACATCTCAGACTGGGAGTCAATTCTGGAATATTCTGAAAGAGAAGGAAAGTTAGTAATGCCTAGGGGGTAACACCACTGATGCCTTGTTCCCCTTAGAGTTAAAAGACATGGCATCTTATTGGGGCAAGCTCTCCCCCAACTTCTACCATTCCCTTTCAATCATCTCGAAGGTCCTCATTTTGGGGGGTCTTAAACTGTCTCCTAAATTTAAGTCAAAAGTCCTCTAATGAGAACAAAGGTTGCAATCCAGTGCAATTTCACACAAACCTAGAAGTCCCACTGAACACAATGAGAACTACTCCCAAGTAAAAAGGCAAAGGGTTCTTCTGTAATTTTAAGAATGGACTCACAGTAACGTGCATTTAAAACCACAAAGATCATAGCCTTTGCCAGGAGCATCTTCCTTCCACAGGATCATATTCTAATGAAGGAGTATCTGCCCTCAAAACGCATTATGTGAGACATAATTTGGAGTGAAGATAAAACAAATGGATTTGTTTCCTGGCATCTTCTGAAGTTTATCTCATTCTTCATTAGTTCTCAGCCTGACAAACCCCACCAAGGGGCTAGAGCTGTATGATGTCAGCATTGATCTTCTGTTCAGGTGGGGTGAGTGGAGGGTTGGATTCAGTGCCCACTAAATTTTGCTTCCCCTGAACAAGGGATTATCACCACTTGACGGGCGAACTGCACCGCTGTCTGCACAGTTCCCGCTTTGGCTGTTCAGCCTGGGAAAACATGTCTGCATCCACTTGCACGTGCAGTTTCTCATGTGGCTGTGCAAACATATATGAAAACCATTTCTGCACTCATTGCACTCATTGCACAGATTTACAGTACTCATTGCACCACAGCATATACACGTGAGAGGATACAGACATGCAAATACTGGGGAAAATGTAATAGAAAGTGATATAACTAATGCCAACTTTCAACTGAACATTCTCTTACGTTTGCATTTAATCTCACCTTGGCCAGTCTCGCTGGGCTGAGTAAAATGATCCAGCATGAATGTGAAAAAGTCGGAAAGCTGAATAAGAAAATATGTGTTAGTTTACAGTGAAAACACTCACATGCTCCCTCTTCGCTCTACTTCCTCATTTGCAAAGTACCTTGAACCCATCTACTATGATGCTAGCTGGTAAAATCCCAAGCCCCGTGCATATGAAAATTCTCCATTTATTTCTTTAATAGGAAGCAGAATATTCAACATAATATTGAAATTTTCAATTATGTTGAAAATGATTATTGTCCACACACTTCCACGTGCCAGTTTATCTTCTTCCTGCACTCACACAGGCAGCCAGGAAGAGGCAGCTTTTAATTATATTTATTACAGCTCCAAGTCTCTTGTAAAATATAGGACATAGTCATTGTGCTTCTTATGTTTTGTTTTGTTTTTTTAAACCTAACAGCCCAATCCTATCCTTCACCACCCAGTGGCAATGCAGCCACACCAAAAAGATGCACACTGCATCCTATGGTGGTGGTGGGGCAATCAGTCAGCCTGCAGGACATGAGTGAAAACATTTTGCACTGATCTCCTGGTGGGTTGCCCAATCAGCATTGGGTCTGTTCAGACATATGGCACCTATTTTGGTGGCATATGTCCAAGGAGAGGAAGGGAGAGAGGACGTTTTAAAAGGAGAGAATAAGATCCAGTATGTGCCATAGCTGCTGGATCCCTCCTTCCCACATCCACCCTGGCCAAATTTCTCCCCCCTACCCCTCCCAGAAATGTCCCATTCTCCCTACTTCCTCCTCCTCCTCCCTGCCCTTAGCCCACTCCCGCTGCAGCTTTATTGGCACCAGGGAGGGGCTCCAAGGAGGCTACTGAACACCACCATTCAATGTTTGTGGTGGTGATTATCAGGTTATGCTCTATGATGCACTGTGCTCTGCAGCAGCCTTAAAGAGTACTGCACTTTACAGGCCCATAGGATCGGGCTGTAAGGATGTAAACCGATACACATTTTTCTGGTAATAAATTCCAGTGAAATCAATGGGACACTTCTGAGTAGATTGTGCTGAGTAGATTACAGCATACAATTGTGCTATAAGAACATCACTAGCTTTCGTCTGTCATATGACAGCTGTCATATTTGTGTAATGGATAATTACAACTACAATGGAAGAGCCCAGTACAGGGGATGGGATGCCACAGAGAGGTACTTTCTGATTAATTACATTATAACAGAAGTATAATTGTTTAGGGAGGTCCAACGTCTAAGGTGTACATGCCATAAAGGTTATTTCAGTTTCAATTAGCACAATTACAAGTAACAGTAGTAAACATTGTAATTCTATGTCCGCATATGTGCATGTTTTAAAATCTCAAAACTTTCACGGCAGCCTATTTCACATCCACCTGTTAAAGCATGTTAAATATTTCTAAGAATTAAAAAGTTACTTTTTGTAAATACGCATCAACAGGCCTGATATAAATTGAAAAAATAGTTTCACCTTTGAGGATTCATTTGATACTAACCAGCTTCAAAAAATAAATTCATTGGCAGCTATTATATTGTCATGTTTAAATTTGAAAGCATTGACAATGTGTATGAATGTAAATATAGCAAGCACACTGTCTACGAAGAACATACTTGTGAGAAAACACCAGATTCCACCTTGCTAGTTGTTTACATTAAAGAAATTTCAGAGTACACACCTGTAGCTGGGCTTGCTCCTCTGCATATTCAATTGACTGAAAAATACTCAATGCATATCGCCGCCTCATCTCCAGCCGGACCATATAAGACCGGAACCACCTCTGAATGAGGATAGCTGCTTTAATGGCTGCCAAAACACAAGGAAGCCAAAAAGAGAGGAATCTTTGGGCACAACTAGAAGCACAGTTTGTGGAGCCCTAGTCTAGGGTTCATTTGAATCTAATTCTGGATGATGGGCATCAACACACCTGTCTCATTTTACAGACATGGATTTTACTCAGGACACTGTGCTCCTTTGTCAGCATTACAGGAACAGGACAAAGAATGGCTTAGGAAAGGTAAAGTGGTAGGATATTCTTAGGGTGCAATCACTTCACAATCCAAATACATATCACCTGAAGACTGGACACTTTCCTCCCAAAGTTTCTAAAGCCAACATTCCTGTGAAACACATGGGTCAATGGCCTTAACATGTCCTTGTTAACAATCTCACACAGACAAACTGGTCCTGCAATTAGTATAAATGAGTAAAGATTAAGGTTTTTGGTTCAACTGATTCATAACTCCTCAACATCAATGTTCATCTGGATGCTTATTCTGAGCTATGGAAGTTGCTACATCCCAGATATTTGGAGCATAGCAACTTGCTCCAAAAGTTAGGAAATTCTGAGTCCTGACCACAAATGGCACTTAAAGTTACAGTGTACTTAAGATGATGAAAAATACAATGAAAGTATTCATTTACATATGGATGGAAAACACTGTTATACAAATCTTCAGAGCATGATTTTGTCACAACAAAGATTTTATTTTCAAAAATATTTGTAGTTTGCAGTAGATCATAACATCTGGTTACCTATAAAATATGCACCCATGGGAATAAAAGCAAAGCATATTCAAACAAACACCTCCTGCTAACTGTGGAAAAAGGTACCTTTTAACCCATTTTTGCCCAGCTCACAGGTATACACATTTGGTCCCTGTTACGTATATGCAACATTGGGCAGAAATGGCTTAAGTGGTGGTTCTCTTATAGTTAACAGAGGAAGGGCAATTGTCCATATTAATCCTAAAATTTTGAGATGTTTACTAGTGCCATTCATGCCTTTCTTCTTAATATTGTGAGCCTCTTGGAGACAGAGAAAATTCCTTTTTTTTCATTTATTTTGCTATGTAAACTGCATTGTAAATTTTTTGGTTGAAAAGAAGCATAAATATATTCTAAACATTTGAACTATCAGACAGAGCTCTCAACAAACTGGAGCAGTGATTGTCCTATAAACCACAATAAGGCACTAAGCAATACAAAGAGTGTGTTATTAATAAACAAGTAATAACCTGCCTTGAAGACAGCAGGCCTAGCAGAGGGTGTGATCCCCCTGGAATATCACTCTGCCATCACTTCCAATTTCATTATTCCAATTTGCATTCAAGTTGACTGGAAGTATTTCTTTGTTATGAAGACAATTAATTGAAACTCAAGAGACCTGGGTCAATGATGTCAACCAACCATCTTCCCAAGAGGAGAAGTCAGTAATTCCAGAACCCATTTGCTATGCCACAAGGAGCAAATCCATGTTTCAGAAGAGAAACAGGGGGAAAAATGTATTGTTGTGGCACTGTTGTTGAACTGAAGCAGGATGAACGTATATTAGAGGTACCCAACCTTTCTCTGTTCACAGTACCCCTAGGTCAACTGCAATTTTTTTCACAGTGCCCCTCACAGTGTTTACATAGAAAATTTAAAATACCCTGCAGCACCTTTAAAATATCCTATAGTGCCCTTGTGAGTTTGCTGTTGCAACCCAGGGTGCCATGGTACACAGCTTGGGAACCATGGATGTAGATACTTCCTGTTGAAGTGACATATTCTGTGCAAGATTATGGACATGGCCCCAGGCACTTCGGTCAGGGAGGAGTGGAATCTAACCTCTTGGACACCTGCTGCTCTGATCCATTCATCACTCCCCAGACCCCAGTGGCAGTATCTCTGGTCCTTTCCAACCTCTGCTCACCTCAAGCCTACCTACACACATACAAAGAACATGACTTCAGGTCCAATGCTATCCAACTTTCCAACGCTGATGCAGCCACAATGTAAGGGAATACATGTTCCCTTACCCTGAAGAGGCCACCGCGACTGCTCCTCCACCATAGGATGCAGCGCCCGCCTTGTTGGCACAGCTGCATCAACGCTGGAAAGCAGGATAGGATTGGACCCTTCCTGATTTAAACCTTCCAAAACTGGTGATTGCTCTTTCTCTTTCTGAACATACCTGCTTCTGTTTTCTCCACAAAGTAAAATACATCAGTCTTGATGAATTTACACACATTTCTATGCCAAACATGGCACTCCAAGGAGGGGGGAATGAAAACAAAGTATGCCGGTAGTCCAGAATGAGGGCTGTGTGTAGCTGGAGTGACCAGGGAGACTGCACCCAAAGCTTCTACTACAGGATGATTCTACTTTGAGATAACTTTTTTTTAAACTTCTAATTCCTGTATACACAGTCCGATCCAGGTTTTATCATAGCAAAATGAAGCATGAAAGGAGACAACCTCCCCACCCCATTGTGGGTGATAGAATTAAAGTGACAAAGCACAACTGTGTGATCAGAGAAAACAGTGCCAGTCGACTCAGGAGGTGTCGAAAAGCACAGTCCCGATAACGTCTTTCAGGTATTAATGCATTTAGGGTATCCAGCTAACTCCAAGCAGTGAGAATGCAGGAGTTGTACTGGTGGATTATGCCTGTGAAATGCCTTCCGCTGGCATGGTGAAGGGTGTCTTTATCATATTTTATAAAAAAGCACTCTGAAGAATAAGGCACTGTAGAATATAAAGCATAGAAATTGATCATAGTAACAACCACAGAGCACTGCTTGTAGGTTTACCATTTAAATAGACAGATATAAAATGAAAAGGGAAAGGAAGAAGCAAGGGAAGACACAGAGCATCAAGGTACTTAAGCATGAAAGTGGTGCAAGCTGAATAAGTGGGAATGAAGCATGTGCACACATTATATGCATAGATCTGTGCCTTTAGATATTACTTCTGCTTACATGGGCAGACACATGAACAACTTGGGGGAACTGGTAGCTTATGTGACAAATGCATTCCTAGATCCTAACCAATAATCCAGAATGCCCTGAATTAATTGCATGCCAGGATTGGAATGATGGTACAGAAGAGGCCCTGGGAAGATGACCAGGGGATACAGGTGTGCATGACAACTGGAAACATTAACTACTATGGCTTTTTGGATGTGTGAAATGTCAAGTCTTCTCTCTAACTTTCCCTATTCAGTATCACATCAAAACCCTATAAATTTTTGCAGGAACTATAAAGATAGCTCAGGGATTTTCAGGCCTTTCTTGTCTTTCTTGACTTGCACAGAATGAACAAGAAATCATTGGAAGCATTGTGCCTTATCATATCTGTAGCTGCTTGAAAATTTTGCCTATCACAGAAATGTCAATAGCTTGGGAATAAATACAACACAACACAAAACATGAGAGCAGCCATACAGTGGCACATAGAAAAGACAAAGCAAGTACAGTAATCACCTAAAATATTTGGAAGCAGTACTAAAGAGAAATTCATATAGACTGTGCCTTTGAGAATAGAGTCTCTGAGAACATAATAGAAAGCAAATAATGTATGATTCTTCTGGGATCCAGGGAAGCAGCAGAGAAATATTTAAAGTCAAGAATGACTTTATTGAGAACAGTTGGGTAGCAGCAGGAATTTAGAGTGAAGTCCTCTAGGATCTTTCATAGCTGTCAGAACAGGTCTAGTTTACGTAGAAATAATTTGAAATCTGAATAAAACGTGAATTTGATCTAGTCCACATTCTGGCATTTTTTAGGAACTGGGAAAACATGGAATGGACATCAATCTAAACATTACCAGATAGTTTCAATTGTCTCCAGAGCCACATACAGCTACAGCTATAGTACTGCAGCTATAGTACTCCCTGCTTCTTCCTAATTTACTAATCCAGTAGGGATACTATTCCGGTTATGACTGACTTGCCTGCAATCACCATCTTCTGGAATCCCAGGTAGGACCCAGGAATACTACAGCAATATAGTTGTTTAATTATCATACCACGGAATGAGGACAGCACAGACAGCCTTTACCTCTCTCCGATTTGTTCACTGGACTTGTCGTTGTAGAAGTGCCACATCCCATGACTTCAGCAAAGACTGGATATCTTCAGCAAAGACTTTATAAAATTTCCTCATAGATGATGGTTTTTGTTCAGTCAGTAGTTTTGCAAATATTCCCTCTTAATATCTCAATATACTCCAATACACCAATCCCAGGGAGACCCATTTCCTCCATTAGCTCTAACAATGAGAGAACAGACAGTCACAAAGATAGTGCCGAACCATATGGTACCTAAGGTGCTCTTCAGCAAAAATCAGTAAATGGGTTTAATGCACTGGTTTAATGGGTTTAATGGACTCCATTAATCAGCAAAGACGGTAGGGAAAACACATCCCTCGTTGTTGGTATCCACTATTGCTACTGTTGGCCAAAAAAACATGACTCTGTTTTTTCTTTCAGGATCTGAACAAGAGAAAGGAGTAGGCCATGGGCAGCCCAATCCTACCTAAATCCCTGTGCAGTGATGCAGCAACACCAACCCAGCTTCTGCTACATCCCATGGGAGATTTTTAGCTGGAGTAAGAAGACATTTGTTCCCTTAATTCAGAGTAAGTCCAAACAACCGCTATGGGGCACCAACCAGCTTGATTGGTGGCACAAGTCTGCATTACTCTGTGCAGGCGGGTCAGGCCCAGGAAGGATTTGGAATTTGGCATGTGCTGCTGCTGATCCTACCCCCCTCCCAAGCCTAATTCACCCTCCTCCTTGCCCCATCTCAATCTTGTTATGCCTAAAAAATGGTTGGCAACCTTCATTCTCGAAAGACTATGGTATAAGCCTACAGCACCCGGTATTCCCAGGCGGTCTCCCATCCAAGTACTAACCAGGCCTGACCCTGCTTAGCTTCTGAGATCAGACAAAATTGAGCATGTCCCCATTCTGCCTACCACCCACCCTGTTGACCAGATAGTACTAAAGCATCTAACTAAAGGGATAACAAGAATGTCCACAGAAGCCTCACAATACATAACACATAAATGGAGTTAATCCATCAAAACCTAGAGTTCAGAGTTCTTATTGGTGGTTCTAAATGGCCTGGGACCAGGATATCTTAAGGACTGCCTTCTTTCATACAAAAATATCTGTGAACACTGAGAAGAAAAGCCCTGCTGGATGAGGCCAAAGGCCCATCTAGTGCAGCATGTTGTTTCCTACAGTGGCCCAGGAATGAATAGCATGCTTCTTTCCCATCATTACTGCACTTGGAAGTAGCACATGGCTATTATGACTAATAGCCCTTGATAGATCTGTCCTCCACGAACTTGTCCAAACCCCTCTTAAAATGATCCAAACTAGTGGCCATCAAGCACATCTTGTGGCAATGAATTTCATTGAGGCCTTGCTCTGGGTACCCCCACATTTGGAAATGAAGGCGGTACGCAGTCACTTTTTTTGTTATATTGCCCCAGTTGAGGCCTGCCCTCCCCAATTACTTTCACAGGGGTCTACGTTATAATCTTATCAGTACTAGGTGAGGTGGCTGAATACTGTACTGGGTGAATGGGACAGGGGGTAGCAGGGAATTGGCTATGCTGTTTAGAACTGCCAACACAAACTGAAGTTATTCTTGGAGATTCCTGTCCCATCCTGCCCCCCCCCCCCATGATATAATATTGGAAATTCCAGGATGCTCTGTTGAGCCTGGGTTATCCTGGGTTGCATATCCTGGGTAGCTTTCTGGATTCACATGGAGATTGAAGCCTAATTCTTGAAGACTGGCTATTAGAAAATAGGTACACCACAGTCTACCGGACACTTCAGGATAGTATATTGTCCAGGAGGCAGATGACTCAGAGGTTGCCTATTTCATACTTTATTCTTGTCCTCTGTGACCTATGGAGGTGTGTCCCTACCTTGCTGTCCTGGCCACCCAGGATGCAGGAGCCCTGCCATGAGCTTGGCCAGTCTCATGAATGCCCACTAATATGCCCACTAATGCCACTATGAGGTGTGACACACACATGCAAAGGAAATCTAAGATTCCCTGTTCCAAAGTCCAAATACCTGTACTACCAACAGAGGTGCACATGTTCGTAAACTTTAAGTGGTTTTGCTTTGAAATAATTTCGTTGCCTCTGCTCCTAGTAGAGATTGATGGGGTAGTATTGTGAGGGTTTTTCATGGCACCTCACCACAGTGTGTAAGCGGCCCCTCCCCTTCAGAGCCATTTCATGCCACTAGAGCAAAACAGAAGCATCTCCTCTGTTTTGCTGTAGCAGCCTAGAATGGCTCTGATGGTGGATAGGGTGCTTGCACACCATGGTGAGGCACCATGCAAAACTTAGTGGTTTGCACTCCCCTCTAGCTATGCTACTGTGATGGAAAGCAATCAGAAAAAGGATCTTCTGTCATATGACTCAGTTTAATGTATATCCGTAGCTCTTTTTCAAACATTGGCAACCCTATTGCTGTTGAGTTGGCCCCAAGGGTCTATTAAGAGATCTCACAATGCACCCCAGTTCTGACTGCTCTTGTGGTTATGCAATGAAGATGTTGCACTCTGGAGATGCAGACTCTAGTTCTACTTAAGAGACCATTTATTTATGAAGAAGGCAGCTATGAAAGCCTTAGGCCTTGGAAATGATTAACAGTGCAATCCTACGCACATACTTAATAGGAAGTAGGAACACATACTTAGGAGCACTTACATTCATTGACATCAAGGGGCTTAAGCACGTCTGACACATTGTTGGGTTGTAGCCTTCGAACTTAAGAACGTCATCAAATCCATAAGAGCGTTTAATATGTGTTATTGTAGACCTCATTGCTACAACCCTGAATTTTACCTACTTTCAAAAGCTGTTAAGAGTACTTAGGACCAAATCCTATCCAATTTTCCAATGCCAGTGCAGCAGTGTCAATAGGGTGTGCACTGCATCCTGTAGTGGGGGAGGCAGTCACAAAGGCCTCCTCAAGGTATGGGAATGTTTGCTCCCTTATCTAGGGGTTGCATTGTGGCTGCACTGGTGCTGGAAAATTGGATAGGATAGGGCCTTTAGTCACCAAGGTTTTGAAAGTAATGAACTCTTGGCTTGGTTTAATGAAGTTTTAAAAAATGCAGCTTAAAAATTTTCTCTTCCCCCCTCCTTAAGTTAGTTTTCATTTTTGTGGCTGCGGTTTTTTTCCATTATCTTAACTTTGCTCTTGCTACTGTTTTTGTTTTTTATTGTAGTAATTGTTTTTATGATTGTTTTAATAAGTTCATTTATTGTTAGCCACCCTGAGGGCAAGAATGGCAGGGTAGCCTCTAAATTTCTTTATTGATTTAATAAGAAAACAGAAAGAAGATTAAGGATACAATCCTGTGCACACTTACCTGGAAGTCAGCCCAACTGAAAACAGTGGGACTTACTTCTGAGTAAATAGGCTCAGAATTGCACAGCAAGAATGCTGAATAAAATAGAGATCTTTCTTGCTTTATGGAAGGCGAAATTGTAGAGGCTCTGGAAAGATCATAAGTGTTTGGGAAGATGAATTTGGGAATAAAATGAACCTGTAAAGTGAGACAATATTTTCAACACTTGTGGGGCACCGGAGTAGTAACTTCATTTTGTTGTTGCCCAGGGTGCCCAAACCCTGGCCCTGGAGCCACATGCGGCCCTCGAGGCCTCTCAATGCGGCCCTCAGGGAGCCCCCAGTCTCCAACGAATCTCTGAGATTTGTTGGAGCCCGCACTGGCCTGACACAGCTGCTCTCAGCATGAGGGCGACTGTTTGACCTCTCGCGTGAGCTACGGGATGAGGGCTTCCTCCACTACTTGCTGTTTCATGTCTGTGATGCGGTAGCGGCAGCAAAGGAAAGGCCAGCCTTGCTTTGTGCAAGGCCTTTTATATGCCTTGCGCTATTGCAAGACCTTCATTCATTCATAGAAGTTCCACCTCTAGCATATTAATATATGTAAACTTATGTAAATTTATTCAAATTTTAAATGTAAATTAATTCTTTTTTTTTTCCCCAGCCCCTGACACAGTGTCAGATGCGGCCCTCCTGCCAAAAACTTTGGACACCCCTGTTGTTGCCTAACAAAGCAATGATTGTTTTGCTGGATCAGGCTACTTTCTGTTGAGTCCAGTATTCTGTTTCCAACATCAGAGAGCCAGATGCTTCTGAGCACTCACTATGGCCAGCCCATCTAAGAGGCCAACTGACAACAGATTGGTTGGGGGCACCCATCTCTGTCCATTTACTTGCCTTCACTGCTCCGCCTTCTCATTCCACCCTCTGAATTGGAAAATGAAGACAGGGACAGAGGAAGAAGAAATGTGAAGGGAAGGGGTGAGCTAGAACGCTGGAGAGGGGGAAGAGCAGTGAATGGCTCTGTGTTAGATAAGGTGTGCTGCATTTGGCATGTCACCTTGGGTGCCAGGAAGCCTTTGGACCGCTCTGGCTCTCACTACCAGACGTCAAATCAATTGCTTTCCCCTGTGGTTTCTCCCAGCATTAGAGAACACAGATGTTCCAGTTAGCAACCCTGGGTAATATGATAAATCTATATGAATTAGTTCAGACCTGTTTTAAAGCCATCACTGCTTACTTACAGCAGTAATTTCAGAAGTTAATTTTTTGCCGGAGTTTGTTTTTTTCCCTTTTGTATCTATGAAGATGCAAATGGCAGTGCGGGGAAGAGAAGAGAGCCAATTCAGAGCATGGCATCCCACAGCATTGTAGAAATGTAGGGGTGAGCAAGTGCTCTGGTGTTTGGGACCAGACCCCACGTCTGCTTCGTATGAAATTTGTGGCCTTGGGCGAGTCTTGGGTAAGGCAGCATTAGTGAAAATGGTGGCACTCTCCATTTTGAAGGTACCAGCTTCCCTGTCTAACCTGTTTTGAATACTGTATTCTTTGGAGGAGTATTCCTTGAGTACTCTTGATATGAGTATTTTGATGAGCATCCTGAGAGCCAGGATGGTGTAGTACAGTGACCTACTGGGCCACTGGCTGCAGTCCCCTATTTGGGCTACAATCTTATACATTGTATATGGCAACAGATTTTTTGTGAGGATTCTGTTGGTCCCCTGGCTGGTTTCTGCAGTTCCCTGGGGAGCCGCAGCTCACAGCTTGGGAACCACTGGTATAGTGGTTTGAGAGTCTGGAAGATCCAAGTTCAAATCCCTGCTTAGCCATAAAGCTTCTTGGGTGATAGTGGACCATTCACCATCTCTCAGCCTTACCTACCTAACAAAATTGTTGTGAGTACAAAAGGAGGGGAGGAACTATCCCTGAGCTCCTTGGAAGACTAATGGTATAAAAATGTGAAAAATAAATAAAATATTCAAGAAAAGAGTTGTTGAGCACATGCACAGTGTCACTCCCTCACTAGTATTCAGTAGTAGTGAATACTAGTGAATACTGAATACTCTGTATCAGACCCAACACATCTGTGGTCAGGAGACTCCTTTCTGGCAAAGGGAATATAAGTTGGTTTGAATGCCAATGTTCTTGTTTCATTAATGGAAAACTATGCTAAGATGTGGTGGAAGGATGTGAAGAGAGAGGTACAAAACTGGGAATACCAAATGGTTCAAGTCCAAACCTTCCTTTTAATGCTAGAAATTGAGTTGCCTAAGCTATTCTGGAAGATCACTCTTAAGCTAGTCATTTGCTCAGTGGCCACGAGGTTTTTCCCCTCCAGAAAGCCCAGAAAGAAGAATTTCAGTTTGTTGTTGTTGTTTAAGAAAGCTGATGTAAATGCAGAAACAGATTCATATGTGCAACATGCAAGGCTAACATCGAGGGTCTTTTAGGAAATATGTGACTGTATCCTATACTACCTTTAATAAAAGTGCGAAAATGCTGAGATTGGACACATAAATCAGAGGTGTTGAGATTTCCAGGGAAATCATAGTAATTTTATATTGAAACCATGGGTGAGGGAATGAATAGATGCAACAGAGGACAGTGGTCCTGTAACAGTTGTGTAGAAGAGAGAATTTTGCCAGGTGCCGCTTCTCTCTATTCTAGTACTATTCCCTGACAAGTTACACCTGCCAAAATTCCTTCTTCTATCCATCTATGAAATATGCAGGAATTCTGTCCTCCCATATCACCCTCTCTCTGGGCCTCAGAAGCTTGGAATAATGTGTGAGCAACTGAATATGTAGTCTAGTCTTGAAAAACGTAACAAACCAGGAAGGATTAAACATGTGACACTGTCAAAACTATATGATCCTATGACAGACAGAAAGATAAATACAAGATTTTTCGCCGTCTCACATTACATATCATGCATATATTTACTTGGAAAATACATCCCATTGATCTAAATGGAATTTAATTCCAAAAAAGCATGCTTGAGACTACAGTGAGTAAGAAACAGTGAGTGTTTATTCATGCACTCTCTTTCTCGCAACTGACACTGAATAATTTTTTTTATAAATGACTAAAATTTATATACAAGAAATGCACACAAAGAAATTACCTGCTTTCTTCCATTGTATCAGCAAGGAGATTTACTGTAAGTGTTGTAAACAAGCCTTCTTCCTGGGCAGAGTGTACAGAACACACGGCATGAAATCAATAGATACTCCAGCAGGTCTCCACAGCAGGTCACATCTTGTGCCCTCCTTACATTTATGTAGATAGAAGATTTCCCAGACACCTTGCTTTGGAAGTAAACAGATTAAACAAACAGCTCCTTTCCCCCTGGCAGGCTGAAACAAGAGATCTGCACTACAGAGACAGAAGAAGAAGTGCAAGCAGAGTGAGGTAGTGGACTTCTGTTGTCGCCACACTCCCTGAATCTCAGGCAGGGAAATGGAACACTGAACTTATCTGTTTCATATCAGGAGCCGCACGGTCTCTCTTCCTGAACAACAGCCATTATATCGATGCTGATGAGACATGGATTAGCATTTTTACAACCAAGGCTTGAACTAAAATGTGAGGCTTGGACATGCACTGAAATCAGAAAAAGAGAAAAACAGAGAAAGAGAAAGTGCAGTAAATATTGCATTAAACTACTAAATACTGGGTCCTTGGAACAGCAATAGAGGATAGCCTCACAATCTCTATTCTGTCCAGCTCAACAACTTCCAGGGCTTGCTCGAGCCAGTGGTCTGATACAAGCTGACTGTATTCTTTTTTTTTAAAAAAATACCACAATACTACAAACAATTAAGTTTTTAAAAGCACCAACATTTTGGGCACCAGCACAGTACACTTCCCTATAAATAAAATACAGTAGAAATTGTAGTTATATTTTCATCAGCCCATCCCCATTCCACCCCCACCCTCAGTTATAACATAGCAAGTTTCCCTGGATCAAGTATCTGTTTGACTGTCTGTACTAATCTATACTCATACCCTACCTTTGTGGAGGATTATCTACAATAACGAGAACAAGAAAAAGGTGAAGACTTCAGCATCATCTCAAGTTGCCTACAAAGAGGAACGTGATAACATGCAACCTGAGGAAACAGAAGTGAATTTAGTTTCCAAGTTACCTTTTCCTTTGTTGATTTCCAACAAGGTAAACATACCGTCTTCCTCACAGAGTATATGCCCCACATTAGAGTACTCCAGAAGTTACACAGATTACTTAACCTTGACCACACAGAAGTAACATATGCCTTTTGAGAGAAACACGTAATATACAAGGTAATAATGGCTTAAACCGCTATTGACAATAAAAGGTGCATTAAAACAGATGCTGTTGCTTTTTTCTAATTTTAACAAATGAAGTCGCTTAAAGGTTTGGCTGGCTTCCGTCATTACATTTGTTTCTGTTGTCCAAATGAATGCACATGATAGATTCTCAATAGTTGTAAACTTCTGGTTTATAAAACGTAAAATTACAAATAAAAAGTTGACCATAACTAAATTGTTAAGCCATATACAACATTGGCCATATACAACATAATGAATCAGACTTGTGGTCCTTCTGATGAAAATGTAACCTGATGTAACCTGTTCTGATGTAACCCTCTGGCTTAAGGTTGTCACTTGTTTTTTGTTTTTTTTTTAAATAATTTAGTAGATGGTGTCTTGCGACCTCTATTGTTTGTGGTGTTTGTGTTTGTAGTGTATGTTTGTGTGTATTAATAAAAAATTATTTTTTAAAAAAGCTTGTCACTTGTTTATTGAGCAGAGATTGTGTGCTTTTAACATCTACATAATTAGCAGAAATCAACAAGTGAATTTTTTTTTTGCCAGCTTAAACACGGAGCATTGGTTGAGCTCTTTCTGAGTCTGCAAAGTGCTTCACAAGTATTACCTTGAGGTTCACCTTGCAATAACCCTGTAAAGTAAGTAAGTACTGTATTGTTATCTCCATATTGCAACCTAGGCAGAGACAGAGTAGTTTGATTAAGGCTACCTAATGAGTTCATAGCAGGGGCAAGTTTTAAACTCAGGGAGTCCCGCATGGCAGTTCAGTCTCTGAAGGTCAAATTAGACTAGACCCCAAGTCAGTGTTTCTCAAACTGTGGGTCAAGACTCACTTGGTGGGTCGTGAGCCAATTTCAGGCAGATCCCTTCATTTCATATTTTATTTTTAAAAAATTAGACTTGATGCTACAAAGGTATGTGTCTGCATTTGGGTAAATGTTACAGACCTGTACTTTTTACAGGTTAGTATGCATATGCTTTTAACAATGGTAGTCAATCATTGACTTACTCCTGGGTAAGTTGCAGCCTAAGATTGTTAAAATTCTTCCTGCTTGATGATCTCACATCCAGTCATGACATAAATTCTGGTGGGTCCCGACAGATTCTCAGTCTAAAAAGTGGGTCCCGGTGGTAAAGGTTTGAGAACCACTGTCCAAAGGGCCTAAAAGCAACTCTGTCTCTGTGTGTGTTGTTTGTTTTTAAGAAAAAGCATGCCAAGGGGCTAAAAACAGACTAGACTTGTGGTGGGAAGGGTTTTAGTTCTTTGCCCTGCCACAGTTCCAGTCTTAATAGCACCTCTCCCATGTACTGTTTGTAATGGGAAAAGCTTCCAGTGATTGTCTTTTTAAGTGCAATTTTACATATTAAAAGCCACAACAATGAAAGTTCTAAGAATCTAGACTGTGCTTTCAGTTGGACATCTCAAACAAATGCAAGGACAAGAGATGGTTGAACCTGTATAAATGACTTCACTTCATCTGTTTTTAACCATACTTTTTTATCAATTCAGTAGAACCTCCAAAGTTGACCACCTCTCTATAATGACCACCTCCTTAAGTTGACCTAATTTTCACAGTATGGACAGACACTGCATATACACTATGGGAGACCAACCTCTCTATATTGACCATCTCTGTGAGTTGTATCTTGACCCTTGCACAGAATGTTATAAGTTGTCCACTGAATGCTAACAAGGAAGCAAGATCACAGTTAGCAACATCAAAAAACGTAAAGATGAGTACTTTGAAAGATACAGTAAGGAAAACAGAGGCCTACATCGGAAAAGAAAGAAAACTTCACTTGATGAAGTAAATGAAGCTACTTTACGCTGGTTCAAACAAATGAGGGCAGTGAATGACAGAATCTCAGGGCCAATGATCCAAGAAATTGCTAAGAAGTTTGCGCAGGAATTCGGGGTAGAAGATTTCCAAGCATCAAGTGGTTGGCTTGAAAAATTTAACCTGCGACACGAGATCTCCCAGAAAGTCTTGTGTGGTGAGTCAAATGAAGTTCCGGCAGAAGTTGTTGAAGAATTCATTACTAAGTTCCTGGACTTTGCAAGAAGCTTCAAAGATGATGACATTTTTAATGCTGATGAGTGCAGACTCTTTCAAAGTACGTAATGCCTGATAGAAGCCTCGTCACCAAAGGTGACAAATGTAAGAGCGGAATCTGCAATGAACCTGATCTGGAAACAATATTCCAAGCAATATTGTCCAAAGTACAGCCCAGCAGAGAAGTGAAGGATGCACCCAGGGGAGAAGAAAGTGAGGACGACATGGACACAGAGCTTCCAAAGGAAGGGGATGTTGGGCATCTGATAAAACAGTTGAATTCATATGCCGTGAATAAATGTCCAGGCATGTCGAATGGGATAGCCAGCATTGATAGTAAATTCTCTTCTTATCTTTACACAAAAAAGAAGAAGCAAACCAGGATTGACTTTTAAAAAATAATAATAATAATTCACATACAGTATATGTACTGTATGTATGTAATTCTGAAAGCATTTTTTCTATATCTTCACTGTATATATTTAGGTATGATATCTGTAATAAAGACTTGAAAAATATTATAAATACAGTATTACATATTTTTCTGTATGTTGACCACCTCCCTATGTTGACCAATTCCTCCAGTCCCTTGGGTGGTCAACTTAAAGAGGTTCTACTGTACCTGTTTCAGGTACCAATCCTATCCAACTTTCCAGCGCTGGTGCAGCTGCAATGCAGCCCCTAGGCAAGGGAACAAATATTCCCTTACCTTGTGGAGGCCTTACCTTGTAGAGGTACCTTGCACACCCCACTGGCTACACCAGGGCTAGAAAGTTGGATAGGATTTGGCCCTCAGCCATTATCATACTGGATGTTTTGCACTCCTCTCAAAAACCTTATGTTACTTCCATGTGGTCAGCGTTAAATAATCTGTGTAATACCTTGCAAACTCTGATGTTGGGCAGATGCCATGAGGCCAACTGAAGTGGTTGTCTCAGGGAGCAGATTGGTAGAGGGCACACCCATCTCTGCCCACCTGCTTGCCTCCACTTCTGCTCCTCTTTCTTCCACTCCCTGGATTGGGAAAGGAAGACAGGGGAGGGGGAGTGCTGAGCTAGAACATTAAACAATGGAAGGGGCAGAGGCTGGCACATCATTGGATAAGGGGACGCTGCATTTGGCATGCTGCCTCAGGTGTAAAGGAGTCTTGGGCAGGTCCTGACATATGCCCTGCGAGGAAGAAGGTATGTTTACCATGTTGGAAATCAACAAAGGAAAAAGTAACTTGGAAACTAAATTCACTTCTGTTTCCTCAGGTTGCATGTTATCATGTTCCTCTTTGTAGGCAACTTGAGATGATGCTCAAGTCTTTGCATTTTTCTTGTTATTGTAGATAAAACCTCCAAAAGGTAGAGTATAAGAATAGAACTTATTAAAACTATGGTCTCCATTCCCTTGCACTATTCTCTTGAGAAAACCAATCATGGAAGTGAAACATCATCATGTAAGGTCATGTCTAGTCTGACCTTTTGACACTATGTGACACCAGCTCTGCGCATCTAGATATAGCATGGAGATATAGTGGTGGGAAAAGCTGTACTACTGACTTTGATTCAACATGCAGAGGCGGCAAGGCACAGATTCTCTGTTTCTTAAAAGGCAGAAACCCTTTTATGGATATGGAATACTGCTGCAGGTCATAGCTATGGTGCGCCTTGAGTACTCTGAAATGAGTCCCCCACCCCACCATTATTATGCCAGAACCTATTGCAAGTTATTGACTCATGGCCCGATCCTATTCTTACCTTGTGCCAGAGGAATGCACACTCTGCAAGCTCTGCTGTCACAAAAGCACCATGCAGAGGTGTAGGGTATGGTAGGTGGACACCTGCCCTGGGCACCACTTAAAGGGAAGCACTGTGCCACTGAGCAGAAGGAATCATGAAGGGGGTGCAGCCGGATCATGAAGTCACCACCTCATGTTTCTGCAACTTCACAATCTGGCTGTCCCCGTACCTTCTGCTCAGTGGTGCCCCTTTCAAGTGGTGCCCCTTGAAGGGGCACTCCCTTGAAGACTGAGCCTCTACAGAAGAAGCAACAGGGGTGGCAGCCAGCCACCAGCTCCTCCTCTTCCGGGAGAACACAGAGAAGTGACATTGTGGAGGCAGTGGCCCTGCAGTCTGGCTGCCACTCCCATTCCATCTCCTATAGAGACTCACACTTGAAGGGGCACCCTCCTTCAAGTGGTGGAATGGGCGTGGCAGCCAGACTGTGAGGCCACAGTTGCTAGTATCTCCTCCTTCGGGAGAACCTGAAAGTGATGTCATGACATCACATGACGCCACAACATCACTGCCCCAGGCACTAGGATCTCTAGGTACATCACTGGTGCTGTAAAGCACTTTGTGACAGTGTGCATTCAAGCAGAGTTGGTGGCAAGACCAGAGCCTTCCTGCTGGGTGCTGGTGCGTGGATGAACACCTGCCAGAGCAAATAAGTCCAGCATGGGATCGGGGAGGGCAGAAATCAGGGACAGGGACAGGGTGGCAATGTGGGCGGATGGATTAGACCCATGAGGGAGGCAGTATTAGTGGCACTGGCACATGCTGTATTATATCCCCTTTCCGGGTCTGATCCACTGACGGATCAACTTGGACTTGTGCCAGTGATATTGCTGGTGCAGATCCAAGTTGACCCATTGTGGCTGATGATAATTACCCTGGGGCAAAGTCCCTTGACCCTGAGGAGACCTCCAGCAGCCGAAATTCCCCCACAGGATGCAATGGAGCCCGTGCCTGCGTCTCTGCATTGGTGCAGGGGAATTTAATTAGGATTGGGTTGTCCATCTCCCAAAGTTCACGGTCTCCATTATGGCAAAATGTGGAGAAGTCTTGACTCTTGTACTCTCCTCAGGATCATTTTATCTAAATACAGAAGGAAGAAGTGATGACAGGGAAGAGGACAGATAAACTAAAAGTAGTGATGGTATGTTCATAAGCTGCTTTTTCCCCCCAAATAAACCTGTAGAATGTCGTGATTTCAGCAGATATGTATTAGTTGAAGAATGAATTCACTCCCTCTGGGCTGGGCAGGAGCAGTCAGGTTTTGAAGCTTTAAAAGACAAAAATGTAGCAATTTTGACAGGTAGTGATTTGAAAGTTTCTTGATGTCAAGACAACATGAAAAATGGATCAAACTTGGGGACTGGCAGTGGGCCCTATAGGAAAAAGACTTCGAATTAAGCAAGTGTAGACAGCTGCCTATGGTGATATGTAGACAGCTTATGGTAAGGCATGTTTGCAGCCCTCAGCTCCAGTGGAGAACTGGGGCAAGCTTATTGCCAGCCAGTGCTTGGCTAGTGCCAGTGAAGCACTGGTTCTCTGCTGCTTGGCAGTTGTGTGGACCGCTGGGCAGTGGAGAGGTAGGTGGGGGAGGCAGGGAGGCGGCGTTAAGAACATAAGAACATAAGAAGAGCCCCACTGGATCAGGCCAAGGGCCCATCTAGTCCAACTTCCTGTATCTCATAGTGGCCCACCAAATGTCCGAGGGAGCACACAAGACAACAGACACAACCTGCATCCTGGTGCCCTCTCCTGCATCTGGCAATCAGAGGCAGTTTGCCTCTAAAACCCAGAGCTTGCACATACCTACTATGATGTGTAACCCATAATGAACTTTTCCTCCAGAGATTTGTCCAATCCCCTCTTAAAGGCATCCAGGCAAGATGCCATCACTACATCCTGTGGCAAGGAGTTCCACAAACTAATTACACGCTGGGTAAAGAAATATTTTCTTCTGTCTGTCCTAACTCTCCCAGCACTCAACTTTCATGGATGTTCCCTGGTTCTGGTGTTATGTGAGAGGGAAAAGAGCGTCTCTCTATCCACTCTGTCCATCCCCTGCATGATTTTGTATGTCTCAATCATGCCTCCCCTCAGGCGTGTCTTTTCTAGACTGAAGAGGCCCAAACGTTGTAGCCTTTCCTCATAGGGAAGGTGCCCCAGCCCAGTAATCATATTGGTTGCTTTCTTTTGCACCGTTTCCATCTCCACTATATCCTTTTTGAGATGCGGTGACCAGAACTGCACACAGTACTCCAGGTGTGGCCTTACCATTGATTTGTACAACAGCATTACAATATTAGCTGTCTTATTCTCAATGCCTTTCCTAATGATCCCAAGCATGGAATTAGCCCTCTTCACAGCTGCCGCACATTGGGTTGACACTTTCATCGAGCTGTCCACTAGCACCCCAAGATGTCTCTCCTGATCTGTCTCAGAACCCATTAGCCTATATGTAAAGTTTTGATTCTTTGCCCCAATGTGCATGACTTTACACTTACTTACATTGAAACGCATCTGTCATTTTGCTGCCAGTCTTCCAGTTTGGAGAGATCCTGCTGCAGCTCTTCACAATCTCTTCTGGTCTTCACCACTAGGAAAAGTTTGGTGTCATCTGCAAACTTTGCCACCTCGCTGCTCAACCCCGTCCCCAGGTCATTTATGAACAGGTTGAAAAGTACAGGTCCCAGGACAGATCCTTGGGACACTCCACTTTCCACCTCTCTCCATTGTGAAAATTGCCCATTGACACCCACTCTCTGCTTCTTGGACCTCAACCAGTTCCTAATCCAGGAGAGGACCTGCTGTCTAATTCCCTGACTGTGGAGTTTTCTCAGCAACTTTTGCTGAGGGACTGTGTCAAACTTTGCTCCACTGGATCCTGAGCCTCCATGTTGGGTTGCTGGCCCAACACAGAGGCTTTTAATTCTACGCTGACCCAACCACTGGTGAGATACTGCGAAGTGGGGCACGGGCAATGAGAGAACTTTACGGTACTGTATCTCCTTTCTGAAAAGCTATCAGCAACTACAGAACCTGGCTTATCCATGAGGGCCAACTGAAGCAACCTCAGTCAGCAGATTGGTGGTGGGGAGGGGCATCTCTGTCCACCTATTTGTCTCCACTGCTGCTCCTTCTTCCAGTCCCTGGTTTAGGAAAGGAAGAGGGGGACAGATAGGAAGAGGAAATGTGGAAGAGAGGAAAGTGTTGACATAGAACAGTGGTCCTCACTCCTTTAGCACCGGGATCCACTTTTTAGAATGAGAATCTGTCAGTACCCACCAGAAGTGATGTCATGGCCAGAAGTGACATCATCAAGCAGGAAAATTTTTAACAATCCTAGGCTGCAATCCTACCCACACTTACCCAGGAGTAAGTCCCATTACTATCATTGTTTAAAGCATTTTCATAGTAGTCTGTTAAATGTACAGATCTGTGACATTTCCCCAAACGCAGTCACTAACCAGGGTAGCATCAAGTCTAATATATTGAAAATAAAATATTGAAATGAATGGGGACCCAGCTGAAATTGGCTTGTGATCCACCTAGTGGGTCCCGATCCGCAGTTTGAGAAACAATGACAGAGAACATTGGAGAGTCGGAGGAGCAGAGGCTGGCATTGGGTAAGAGGGCAGCATTTGTTGTCACCTCAGGCCTCAGGAGGTCTTGGGCTGGCTCTGGCACACTTCCTTATTAGAATTTTGACAATTGCAGTTTTGTTTTAAGGCAAAAAGTGAGTGTGTGGCCCTCATTCTTTAATATGTATGCCTGAAAACCAGTCAGCAAAAATGTCAGCTGTGGACCTCATGAGGTGCCAAACAAGTGTTTGATTCCTGCATGTTAGAACTTGCTTATGGGATCTCTTAGCAGCTTTTTACCTCAAACCTGGACATACGCATGATTCAAGCCCTGTCTTCCCTTCCTTAGGACGTCTTTGCCAGCTAACCAGAGAAAAAACCAGCCAAGCTGCTCCTGTGCCTTGAACTGCTTGATCTGTAGAAATCCCCAAATGCTTTTCATGGTGAGGAGATAAGCAGGTCAAGCAGGTCTGTAGGTCAAGCTGCTGTTAAAGGTGCAGGGGCTAGTTTTAAATCTTCTCTTCCTTCCTCTTTTGGCTAATAGTTTACGTCGGGTTGGCCATTTCTTCCCAGCCAGAGGAGCCTCGGATTAAATTTGAGTTGTAAATTCAGGTGAAATTCAACAGGTGCTGTCTCCAGAGAGTTGGAAAGGTCTTGCATTTCTTCCCCGGGCACACTTCCCTAAGGCACTTTTGTCAGTGGCATAGCTAAGGCATCCGCTACTCGGGGTCAAAGAAGATTTTTGTAGCGCCCCCCTCCCCCAAAACAAAATCAAACTTAATTTATTAAGTCAGTGTTTCTCAAACTGTGGGTCGGGACCCACTAGGTGGGTCGTGAGACCATTTCAGGTGGGTCCCCATTCATTTCAATATTTTATTTTTAATATATTACTTGATGCTACCATGATATGTGACTGCATTTGGGAAAATGTTATAGACCTGTACTTTTAACAAAATACAGTAGAACCTCCAAAGTTGACCACCTCTCTATAATGACCACCTCCTTAAGTTGACCTAACCTTCACAGTATGGACAGACACTGCATATACACTATGGGAGACCAACCTCTCTACATTGACCACCTCTGTAAGTTGTATCTTAACCGACCGTTGCATAGAGTATTAATTTACCCTCCGTAAGTTGCCCACTGAATGCAATACTGTGGGTCTGTTTGTCTGGTTTGTCCCATCTTGGAAAAGCAAGAAGCCATGCAACAATCCCTCCCCTACACCTGCTAGCGGTGTGTGAAAGGGTTTTTGTAGGTGGGCACACTGCACATAGCCAGCAGACCTGCACCAGCTGTCAATTTTACCTGGACATGTACCAAGTTGTAAGGGACATGAAGTTGCTTGTGCATAGTGAAGCCACTGTCGTTTCACTTTGGTTCCCATCACCAGTGCATTACTTTACACTTATATTGAAACACAACTGCTATTTTGCTGCCTATTATTATTATTATTATTATTATTATTATTATTAACAGTATTTATATATCGCTTTTCAACTAAAAGTTCACAAAGCGGTTTACAGAGAAAAATCAAATAACTAATGGCTCCCTGTCCCAAAAGGGCTCACAATCTAAAAAGATGCAAATGAATACCAGCAGACAACCACTAGAACAGACAGTGCTGGGGTGAGGTGGGCCAGTTACTCTCCCCCTGCTAAAAAAAGGAGCATCCACTTGAAAAAGTGCCTCTTCTCCCGGTTTGGAGAGATCCTTCTGGAGGATCTTCACAATCCCTTCTGGTCTTCATCACTCAGAAAAGTTTAGTGTCATCCACAGACTTGTTCACCTGCCTGCTTATCCCTGTTTCCAGGTCATTTATGAAGATGTTGAAAAGCACCAGTCCCAGGACAGATCCTTGAGGCACTCCACTTTCCACCTCTCTCCACTTTTTTTCTCAATTGCCCATTGACACCCACTCTCTGTTTCCTGGTCTGTAGCAGCGCTACGCTGCTTTGGGAAGCACCCAAGGCTTAGGGCCTTGTTGCTTGAGGTGGTGCAGAGAGCACTGAAGGGTTGAAAGTTAGCACTGGAGCAGCAGGAAGTCAGAGCAATGAATGAGACGCAGACAGGGATTCAAATGGTAGATGCAGGGGGATAGCTGGAACTGAAGAAGAAGCTCCCGCTTAGCCGCCAACAAGCCCTTTTTACTGAATCTCAAACACATGAGGCAATACTGATAAAACATCTAGTTACAACTAGCTGGGACTGACTGACTCTAGCTAACCACAATACACATTCCTAGATATGATAACTTCGTCATAACATCTTCAAGGCTAGCTCATCTTGTTTACTTGCACTGGGCTCCAGCCTTCGTAACTGGCCCACTCCGGTTTGCCTGAGTGGGGGGGGGCAGCAGATTTGCCTGCCTGCTGGTTGCCATGTTACTAAAGCCAAGGCGTGCTTCTGCACTAATTACTACACTGGTCCTCAACCAGTTCCCAATCCATGATAGGACCTGTCCTCTTATTCCCTGACTGTGGAGTTTTCTCAACAGCTTTTAGTGAGCTTTTATCAAACACCTTCTGGCATTTAGTGAATCTGAGGAGACTCAGTGGAGGCCAGGCAGCCTAAGTAAAAAAGTGTTGTTGTTGTTTTAGCTGTTGGGGCTATGTAACATGCAATGGGCTGGCAAGGGATAGCATTGGTCTGCCTGTCTGCTATGAAACCAAGTATTTTTTTTTTACTTACAATTTTTTTTTAAACTTATGAATTTTCAGGGTTTTTTTTAAACACTGATTGTGGGCTGTTTGTCTCTTGATATAGATATAGATCAGGGGTGCCCAAACCCCGGCCCGGGGGCCACTTGCGGCCCTCGGGGACTCCCAATGTGGCCCGCGGGGAGCCTCCAGTCTCCAATGAGACTCTGGCACTCCAGAGACTTGCTGGAGCCCATGCTTGCCCAACGCAAGTGCTTACAGCATGAGGGTGACTGTTCAACCTCTCACATGAGCTGTGGGATGAGGGCTCCCTCCACTACCTGCTGTTTCACATTTGTGATGCAGCAGTGGAAGCGAAGGAAAGCCCAGCCTTGCTTTGTGCAAGGCCTTTTATAGACCTTGAGCTATTGCAAGGCCTTCATTCATTCATAGAAGTTCCATCTCTAATATATTAATTTATGTAAATTTATTCAAATTTAAAATGTAAATTAATTCATTTTTCCCCGGCCCCCAACACAGTGTCAGAGACATGATGTGGCCCTCCTGCCAAAAAGTTTGGACACCCCTGATATAGATGATATAAATAGTAAGCATCACAAGAGGTTGAATTCTCATTGATATTTGCAATAAATCTTTTTAAAAATCCAATCTAAATAATAACTTGGACTTGCATTTGTTGTCCTGGGAGCTAAACATGATAATATTTAAATGCCCTTTTCCCCCCATATGTTGACCACCTCCCTATGTTGACCAATTTCCTCCAGTCCCTTGGGTAGTCAACTTAAAGAGATTCTACTGTACTATGCATATTTTTTTTAACAATGATAGCAAAGGAAACTTACTCCTCAGTAAGTGTGGGTAGGATTGCAGCCTAGGATAGTTAAAAATTTTCCTCCTTGATGATGTCCCTTCCAGTCATGACATCACTTCCAGTGGGTCCCGAAAGATTCTCATTCTGTCCCAGTGGGTCCCGGTGCTAAATGTGTGAGATATGTATTAAGTAAATAAATAAATGAAAAATTTTCTGGTTAATTGGCCATACCTTTGATAGAACACAGATATTTCAATATGGTTTGTTTCACTGCATTCAGTATTAAATTATCTTTCCAATGATATATAACATGATGGTATTATTTATGCCAGTGGTTCTCACTCCTTTAGCACGGGATCCACTTTTCAGAATGAGAATCTGTCAGGACCCACCAGAAGTGATGTGGTTTCCCCAGATGCAATCACTTACCAGAGTAGCACCAAGTCTAATATATTAAAAATAAAATATTGAAATGAATGGGGACCCACCTGAAATTGGCTCGTGACCCACCTAGTGGGTCCAAACCCACAGTTGGAGAAACACTTGATTTATACATACCAGCATTTTCACAATTTTGGCCACTAGTGTCAAGCTCAGCTTTTGCCCCACTAAAGCTTGTTGCCCGGTGCAACTGCTACCCTCTGCATCCCCTTAGTTACACTACTGATCTTGGTACTCTTTGCCCTGGGACTTTCATTTTCTACTTGGAAAAATATGAGGGGCTGATATCCTCAACAATGCAAGATATGAGGGGCCTGAAATGTCAAATTTCCTCCTAGAAAGGCAGGCAGATTATCTTGTGCATGGTGAGGGTTGCTCTGCAGCTACTCACTATGTGCGGCTGGATGTCTGCAAAACACCCCACGCACTCAGGGTGCCGTCCTAGCCACACTTTCCTGGGAGTAAGCTCCATTGATTATAATAGGACTTACTTCTAAGTAGACAGGCATGGGATTGGGCACTCGTGTGTGTGTGTGTGTGTGTGTGTGTGTGTGTGTGTGTCTTTTGCACTAGTGTGAACAAAAAGCAAACAAGCAATGCACATAGCTGAGAAGCTGTTTTATGTAACCAGCCTTAGAAAAGCAAGGAGGTGCAAACTAGATGAACTACAGTGGAGGTGCATATCTCTGTTGATCTTTCCAGGCTCACTCAGTTTTGTTTTCCCCTTGCACCGAAAGTCTCATAAGACACCCTAGAAAAGATAAGCAAAAAAAATTCAACCAGGAAGGGGAGGGCCTCTGCTGAGGCAAGACTATCGGTAGAAACCCAGAATGCCGTGCTGGTTCCATAGTGTAGTGGTTATCACGTCTGCTTTACACGCAGAAGGTCCTGGGTTCGAGCCCCAGTGGAACCACCTCTGTTCCTTTTCTGTCCTCCTAGCTATAGGGACTGCCAAGGAGCTGAAGTAATTCAATCTCATTCTCCCCCCACCCCTTCTTAGTCAATTCAGGCCGAAAGATCTGGGTTAAGAATGCCATCAGTGCAGTCAGAGCATTATGCAGCAGAATGAATGTCGAATAGGAAGAGCTACGCAAGTGAACCAGTTGGATGCTCTTCCCCTCCCAACAAAACGCTACTTTTGCATCAAAGCAATTATTTGCAATCAAAGCAGCGGGTGATTGTTCTGCTAAGTACGGGTCCAAGGAAGCCACCCTTTCTGGCCAGAGAGCCATGCCCAGTGGCCCCAGATATATGCAAGATAGCTGTGTTTCTTGTAAGCTGTGCACGCTCTGCACACTCTCAGAGGCACTCTTGCGCCTCGTCCAGGGACAACCCTGGACATGAAAATCAGAATCCCCCAAGGAAGATCACTTTACACCCTGCGTAACAAATGTCCCTCTTTTTGGAGACCGCTTGTAAGACGTCCTTTTCCTTTGCTTTTCCCATCTCCGTCTCGCCCCAACCTGGAGGATTTCAGATGCTGTTGAAAAGGTGGGGGGGGGGGGAAGAGAATCTAATGCTCTTGGAGGCGGGTTCAATTAATACAAGCATTAAGATGGCTAAGCAGCAGCACACTTCCTGGGGAAGCAAGCCCATTCAATTCTATGGGACTCTCCATTCTGTTCAGACGCGCGTGGGAGCGCGCTGCGAAGCCATCGAAGAACTTCTGTATTGCATGCCGCGCCCCTCCCGACGAGCTCTAGCTCCCAGCTGTGGGTCCCCAGGGACGAGCCGCAGCAGTGGCGTAGCCAGAGGGGGAGTGCAAGGCACTAAGTGTGGCAGGGAGTGCAAGGGACCCCTCCCCTTCTGCTCCCCCCGCCTGGAATGGCTCTGAAGGGGAGGGGCCGATTGAACGCTGCGGTGTGGCTCCCTGCAAGACTTAGTGCTTTGCATCCCCTCTAGCTACGCCACTGAGCCTCAGGCATCGCGTGCAAAACAATAGCAGCCGCCTTCACATTGCTCCTGCTTTTGATGTGCTCCGAGCAGCTCCACACTGGCTGCGCGTGTGTGTTGAAATGGTCGTGCGGCAGGACCGCCTGGAAGGTGACTGCCTACGGAGGCTGATGCGCAAGGAGAGTCCTGATCCTCGAGGCACGTGCTGCTGCTGCTCTCGGGTTGCCAAGGCAATGCTGCCTCCAAAAGCCACGCTGCGAGCAGGGAGGGAACGGGAGGGGGGAGGGTCTCTCGCAGCCAACTTGCCGGAGCTCCTGCCGCCCACGCGTAGCCTCTGTGCGGCAGCCGAATGAAGAACGGCCCCCGCCAGGGCAGGCAGGGCAGGGCGGAAGCTCACCGCGAAGCAAAGGAGGCCGACCCACGCATCTGCTGCAAGGTGGGGCTTCTGGGGGCTTCCCTGTTTCATAAGCTTGCGCAGAAAAAGGACCCAGAACCCAGTCCTGGGCATGTCTACTCGGAAGTAAGTCCCATGCTAGTCAATGGGGCTTACTCCCAGGAAAGTGTGGATAGGACTGCAGCCTCAGAGGACTGCAGGAAGGAGGAGGAAGGCGGCACACCTGCTCATTGCGGAAGAAGCGCTGCATTCTTGGAAATTGGGTGTTCTGCTTCTGGAGCCCCCCTTCCATTGGGGCTTCGGGCAGGGTGACCAGATCCAAAGGAGGACACAGTGCCTAGACCAGTGATTCTCAGCCTTTTTCATCTCAAGGCACACTGACAAGTCACAAAAATGGTCAAGGCACACCACCAGTTTTTTGACAACTGACAAGGCACACTGTGCTATCAGTGGGGGGCTCACATCCCCCTATGACCCTAGTAATAAATGATCCTCTCCCAAATTCCTGCAGCACACCAGTGTGCCAGAGCACAGTGGCTGAAAATGGCTGGCCTATATCTTTAACCACTGCATAGAAGAGGACATTTGGGCAGGTGCAGCTCAACATGGAAGGCTCTAAAAAGCTGCACCTACCCAAATGTCCTCTTCTATGCAATGGTTAAAGGTACAGGCAGTCTGTCCTCCATTGGAACTGGTCACCCTGGCTTTAGGGAGTGTCTGCATCACACATAAAATCACCATCTCAGTTGGCTCTGCATCCTCCTAAAGTGGCTGTCATGAAATTCTTTGTGAATGGGTGCTGAAGAAGTGCTTAAAGAAAAATCCCCCCACATCAGATTAGCTGTTAGTGATGACCAGAGAAGCCTGTTACACAAGGTGGTGAATTCCCCTGGTAATTATACAGTTACAGAAAGATGCAAAAAGTGAGAGCAGGGAAAGAGAGAAAAGTGTATCCTCTTCCCCCTCCCCACTAATGGATGTTATAAACAAGTATCAGGCTAAAGGAAGGGTCACTTTTCAGCTGTGACTTTGGATGACAAAATGGCATGCTGTGGTCATATCTGCAAATACAGCCTGTATAACATCCTTTAAAAATGGAAATGGAAAATGGAAATGAAAATGGAAAAGAAAACCCAGTCACATTGAATTGGGACCCATTTTGCCAGGACTGTTTTGTACCTTGAGAATAAAGAACCATTACGCAAGGTTTAAAAGCAGTGTGCATAAAAACAGTTAAAAACATTTTTTGTAATGGTGGGCTTATCTGTGGAACTTACACATTTGTCAAATTTATATCTTATCCCTTTTCTAAAAGATTCAGGGCAGTGTATCCAGTGCCTCCCCTGTATTATAACAACAACCCTGTGAGGTAGGGTAGGCTATGACACAAGGCAGCATCCAAAGCAGTAATCCTTTCTTCCGTAGCAAACTCTGAATACTTTTGAACAAGGCATCATGTGTTATTTCATGGTTTCAAACAGGGTTGGCTTTAAGCCAGGGGTGCTCACGCTTTTTTGGCTCGAGAGCTACTTTGAAACCCAGCAAGGCCCGGAGATCTACCAGAGTTTTTTTTACAATGTTCGTGTCATCATAACATATAACATTTATGTGTACAATGTATGTTGGTGTACCTTGAGCCCCACTGAGTATAACAGGACTTACTCCTGAGTAGACATGCCTAGGATTAGGCTGTGAGGCTGCAATCCTAGCCACACTTACCTGGGAGTAAGCCCCGTTGAGTACAATGGGCCTTACTCCCGGCGTTTCCTCCCAGAGGCACCTGAAGGGGGGGTCGGCACTCTGCAATCTACTCATTTTAGATCGCGATCCACCTATTGAGCACCCCTGCTTTAAGCCAATTGGACCAATTGCTTCCAATTGGGCCCTGTACTTAAGGAGCCCTATGCTAGTGTAGTCTACTCCAGTCTTGTCAAATACACACAGCAATGCATTGCTACAGACACCTAACACTGCAGTGTTATATTAAAATGTGCTTAGAGCCATTTGGTCCATTAACTCACATGCACTTTTTGAGCACCCATTTTGATTGCATTCCATTCTACCATAGAACTATAAGGTCTATAATACATTTTATTTACATCTCTAAGATTCTACAGATCTTGGCTGGGATCCCAGGAGCAAAAATGTTTCCAATTGAACCCCACAGCTTCTAAGACCAACCCTAGTTTCTGAAGTGGGAACATTGTTTTTAAGTAAGGGTCTCTCCAGATGGTTAACAACTCTGCACTATCTACTTTGTGACTGTCCTTTAAAACATCTTCTGTGGTTGTGTGCTTCTCTAGTGTGCATTTCCAATGCTGGACCATTAATGAAGAAGCAATATTTTTAAGGCAGCATATCACAGTACAATTTCCCTGTACTCCCTTTTCCTTTCATTTTGTGATCCTTTTAAGGCTATCTTTTTTCTTTTCTTTTTTTTTAATTCCATTATGATTTCTCCTTTATGCAGAAGCACACATCTGTAGGTGTATTTAGCCTGGCCAAGCAGCAGCAAGACTCCCCTTCTCCTCTGCCCTCTGGTAATCACTACACAGCTATTACAAGAACGCACAAACATTGTTGAGCTATTAGTGTGGGTTGGGGGAGTGTCAGCGGATAAAATATGGTTGTAATGCTTTCTTGTAATATGGGAAGTCCATAGTATACTTAACAGGAGTGTATATCAGAACGAAAAAAATACAGTATTCTACTGTATTTTCTAAGTTGTGAATAACATTCTAATGCTTGACCATCTGATTACTGTTCAGAGTACTGTGTGTCCATTAGATTCATCAGACTTGGTGAAAATTAAATTATTATATAAAAAATTGTGGGCTTTGGGGGAGGGGACAATATATACAACATATATAAGTTCCTTTATGCTTAGAAAATATTAAAAGACCATTACCCTTGGCATTTCCACAACTGAGCTGTCTATAGGACATTAGTGGCTGTCTTGGGTACACTCCCTAAGAGCTAAGGAGAGTAAGGTGCTTATTGAGAGTCTGCTTAAGTTAATCTCAGTTCTATTCAGAAAGCTGTGCCACACACTTAAGAATCTACTTGCTGGAAGGCAAAGGAAAAGGAAGATGCATTTCAAGATAGGATGTGTGGTTCTGTGTCTTCTCTTTTGGTATAAAGGTAAGCTTCCTTCAGGCTTGGTAGCATTGACCTTAGCATGAATCTTTCATTTCCTTTTTTAGTTAGACACAGACATTCACACTATGTGTTGCTGGGCTAGGGGCAAAAGGGTTCATAATTTTAGGGATGCTAGTTACAAGTGTATGGCACAAACAGTTGCCTTCAGGGGAAAAATAACAATTTGAGTTTTCAACAAAGGAAATGTCAGGAAAAGACCACAGTGTTGCTGGTAAGGGCTGAGATCCAAAGAAATATTCAGGCTCACACTAGGGGCTTTCCATATCACCAAGTAGGATTTTTGACACATTCTTCTGTGAACCACTGGTTTCTATTCCATTTCACAAAGCGCTTCTGGAAAGGCTTTCAGTTTCAAAGGCTGCAGTCCTAGGCACACTTATGTGTGAGGAAGCCCACACTGAATGCAGCGAGACAGAAGTCTGAATAGACGTGCATGTGAAGTGTGTGCTGAAAAGTAGGTTACCTTGTGGCATGGGGTCTGCTGTGAAGAAAAACAAGCCTCCAGGTCTTGAGGCATGGGCTCCCAGACCTGGTTTCACAGTTCTTTGGATTGCAGCCCAGACTGAAATAAATAATAATGACTGTTAAGGTCAACTGCAGTACCATATGAATGGTTCCAGCCTATAATTAGCCAAAGGCTGGTTGTGACTCTTGACCACAAGTGCACTGTGTGTCTTGTTTCTTTCTAAAAGATTTTTCAGTCTTGTCCAGCATCTGTTGGAAATCATAAGTGGAAAGAGTTCAAATCCCATCACATGTATTGTACAGGGTGAGGTGAGCAATTAAAGGACATATTCAGTAAGGACTAACTTTAAGAGCTGTAACAGTTGAAAGAAATGGGGTCTTTCCTGATCAAAATTCACCCCTTTGTGCTGGGATAACAGCAACATTGCCTCTCAGCACAGCATGTTTCAGATCTTGGCTCCTGTCCTAGGCAGATATAAGTTGGCATTAGACTATTGACCACCTGGACTTGCCAGCACATATGCTCTAGAGATTTGTTGGATCATCAGGCTTTTCTCGTCTTGAAATATTTAAGCCATAAATGGCACTATTATGTGACTCGTATCCAGTCTTTATCTTTGATTATGCTGGACTTGCTTTATGTTCCCTAATAAAGCATCATTATTATAAATGATCAGCATCATAAAATTTTCTGCTTTGTTCCCTTCCTTTATGACAAATGCCATTGTCTTCCAGAGTTTAGATATGGTGTTTCCTTTTACAGATGCTGTCTCTAAATGACTGTGACTCCAGCATTATTGCTTTTGATTACCTATCTGTTTTTGGCTGTTTGGAGAGATGCATGAAAGACTACTTTATCTTCATATTCCCAGTCACATCTCCAGTTACCCACTCCATATTTTTTATTCCATCATTCGTGGCCGGAGTATGCTATACATACAGTACATTTTCCCCTAGAAGACTTGTCCTTTATTATAGCGATTCAACATTCTTTCGAATTCTCATCCTTTCCTTTATGTAGAGATAATCACTTTAACTTAGCATCCCAAGAGGTACAATCAGGTCATTCACATAAGCTGGAAGCAATTATCTTGTTCTTTGTAGTAACATACTTAGAAGTTTTTTTCTCCTTCAATTTGGCACGCGGCTCAGAGAGGATCCCATCTCCTGCAATCCTACTCTGCATGATCTTTTGTTTAGTTACCATATTGTACCATAGTTACCTGCATTGTACCATAACATGCAATAACAGTTTATATTACATAAATAAATGTTTGTCACCAGTAGTACCTGAATACATTTTTGTCTCAATGGCAATAGGCTGCAGGGTCCAGTTGATTTGTAAGTTTAGAATACTGTAGAGCAGTGTCTAAGGAAGGCAATGTATGCACTGCCTAATCAAATCATCCATGGCCGGTATGACAGTAAGGGCCCAATCCTATCCTTAACCCAATCTGTTCTCAGCTGATGCTTCCCACGGGATGCCTGGGGTTCAGGCCAGTGAGAAGAGGTAAGTAAATCCCCTGCCACTCCCTAGTCCCCAATACATGGTCATATCTATGCCAGCTATTTTACTGGTGTGCATCTCTTAGGCCAAGGGGTGTGTGTCAGGCCTGGAATGGTTGCTCCGGATCTCACAGACATTGTTGCGACCAAGATCCGCCCCTGCCCCACCCTGCCCAATCCCCACTCTAACCCATCCCACCGCTTATCTACCTTTGCCACTGCAGCATGCAGCTGCCATGCTGTTAGCAGTGCTCCACGGACTGTTGGAGCAGCTCACAGGTTGCAAGATGCATCAGTGTATCACAAGATATGATTAGGCCATGTTATACTTCAGAGTGCTGCCAGAACACTCGTTCCAGTGGCGTAATGACAGAATGGGACTGAGCCAAAAATGTTGGTACCTGGCCGTGACTTAGTGAGTCAGGGTCTGCAGTTGGTAGAGCCTGACAAATTGAGAGGCACAGCCTGGGAATAAAGCTGCAGAGATTGCAGAAAACATGCTGTTCATTGTAAGATACACAGCTATAGCATGGATTTTTAAGTCTCCTTGTAACAAAACAACATTATCCACAAATGATAGAAATCCACCATAGATCAACTAATGCAGTCAGGGCACACCTGGACATTTTCTAACTTTGCATGAACATTAGCTTAGATCTGAAATTACTTGCAGTTGACTATCTGATGAAGATGTTTGTACCACAGAGTGATCCCTTTTGTAGTAACAGGAAAAAAAATCAGACAACAGTCTTGAATAAAGAATCTGTTAACTGCATCAGTGATTCCTTGCTATAACATCCCACCATGTATGGGTTGGTAGCCTTGCAGCTCCACAACTTTCTGGATTATACTGATTATCCAGAACCTTTTCAGTCTGGCTTCAGTCCTGGCTTGGTAACAGAAACAGTCTTGGAGCGCAATCCAAACTGCACCCTAAGCTGGCGCAAGTCCCTTGCACTGGCCTCTGGGTGTCACAAAAGCGTCATAAGACACTTCTGCGACGACTTGGGGGAAGGATGTGCGCTGGCCTTCTGCCGGATCCAACCCTGGACCGGGTAAGTGAGCACTGGCCTTAGATGGCTGGCTTGGAGAGGACAGAGGGAGGGCGTTCTGCGGGCATTCCAGGGTGGGGGAGGGCAGGCAGCAAGTGGACTGGTGGGAGAACCGGGCCTGAGAGGGGGGTGGTGCCAGGATTCAGCACTTAGGCCGGATCCTAACCCCCCTCTCAAGCAGCCCAGCCTTACACTAGGCTGCTCAGATCTGCGCCACCTCTTTAAGTGGTGCAGATCTGTGTAGCCTCATAGGTGCAGCTGGTCCCGTGACACGGAGTAAAGGGGAATGCATTCCCCTTACTCCAAGTTGCGCTGCAGCCCAGCCCTGCTCTGGATGCAGCGAAGGCCAGCCCACCTGCCTGCTCCAGGGCATGTTAGGATAGGAATGTAAGTCGCCCTGTTGGATGATTTATGCTAGGCACTAGGCAGGGGAAGAGCAGTATTTAACACCATCAATTATGGTTTATTGGGTTGTGTGGATTGGGGCCTGGAGGCAGGTTTTTTGTTTTTTTTTAATGATTATTTCTGTCCTTCCTGACTGACAGATTCCAGAAGTGGTGTTGGGGCACCCTAGTCTGACACCAAGGCTCTTTGTTGCATAGGCTGCCACAGGGCTCTAGTTCTCTGTGCTATTTAACATCTATGGGAAACTGCTGGGGGAGATCATCTGCAGCTTTGGAGTTGGGTGTTATCAGTATGCTGATGACACCCGGATCTATCTGTCTATGTCATCCAATCCCAGGGAGACTGTTGACATCCCAGAGTGCTTCCTGGAGGCAGCTGGGGACTGGATGAGGGTTAACAAACTGAAATAAAATCTGGGCAAGCAAGAAGCCTTGGTCCAGAGAATTCCGATGCAGGTATTGGACTATTGTAAACATTATGTATATAGGAAACATTGTTTGACAGGAACCTTTCCTGTTCTTGTGTATACAGATATTGCGTTGAGAGATGGAGTGTTAGGATTACACCTGTTGACCTACATGTGTTCAACAGAGTTTGTGAATAGATCTTATGCATGTAAAAGCAGTATGCACATTGGTTTGTTTGGACAATGGAGGACACTGCTTTATTTTATTTATTTATTTGATTTGTAATCTGCCTTTCTCCCTGGAGGGCACCCAAGGTGGCTAACAACATTTAAAAATAATAAATACCTTTAGCAAGGTTCCAGATCATCCAAACAGGACTTACATGTGTACAATTTTTATATACATCAGATCTGTTCACAGGTTCTACTAAATATGGATAGGGCAAAGGAGTGTAATCCTAATTTATTTGTCATGCATTTCCTGTACACATCATCTTGCATGAACAGGACTAGGGAATAATGACTGTTGGAATCACACCCACATGCATGCACCCATCATGCATGCACACAAAGAAACAAGATCAGAAAACAGTTTCTCCCTGTTCACACATGCTAACAGACTGACATGATAGGGATTGTGGCCTGGCCTGGAGTAGAGAGGTTACCGCTGACTGTGCCACTACTCCTATATAACCACCAATCCTTCAGCCCCTTTCTCTTTCCTGAAAGTGCTAGCTGGTAGCTAGGTACAGTACTGGGGCTCACCCTGGGCTCACAGCAGGATTGTACCACATTGGAGAAGGGAAAGGGGAACATTATGGTCACAGCTAAGACACTCCACTGCTAGGCTGAGCTTGTTGCCTGCCCAGCCCACAACTTGAGCTGATTTGCCGAAGGCCACCTAGTGAGTTTATGGCAGAGGCAACAATGACAGTTTGGAGTCCTGGCAGAGGTGACTAAAAGCATACATTATTAAAATAGTATTAAAATATTCTAGGCTTCATGGGGACATGGTATGAAATTATCCTTGCTGTGGTTTTTTGCAGTCTGATTTCCTCCCTTACAGATTGTAACGTAATTGCCTCAAGGGGCATCCAGGGTCTCTGGGCAATGGGGAATGTAATTCACATCATCCCCAATTTAGCAATCCGCACCCCACCTCCTTGCAACATTGTCCGCTCTGCAAACGGTTGACCATGTCTACCTCCTTCCGGCCTGTGCCTCTCCAGCTGCAGGCAGAGAGGGATCGTTGGGTCTTCAGGTATTTTACTCCAGCCTTTCAATGGTTCCAAAGTGGAAGCCCAAATCTCTGGTCAACCAATAAGCATGCACTTCAGCAATTTACTTTGGAAGTTTATTAAAGCTTGTCCACGTTATCAAGAGAAGATTCCTCCATCCCACAGGCTGGAGCTCTAAAAGGAGAGTTCTGTTCAGTGAGTGAAACACATACATTTTAAAGGCAGCAGAAAACAAACTATCTATAGTGGGCCCTCCTTATCTGCACGCTTGGCATCTGCAGAGGCTGAGCCTATGGTCCAGAGGGCTTCCCAGATGTGACCAGAAGTCACTTCTGCTTCAGGTCAGTAACTTCTCATTGCACCTAGAAGGTGTTCTGACGCCAGAGAAAGCCCATGACCCGCTCCACGGGCCCCAGCCTCAGAATACTTCCAGGACATGACTGAAAGTCATGAAGGTGAAAGTGGCTTCTGGTTACATCCAGGAGGCCTTCTGAAGGAACTGGGAGACTAATGCAATCTGCAGAGAACCCAGTGTGGCCCCCAGGTGAATCCTTGTGGCACCGTGACCCTGGCCTCCACAGATTCTGGTATCACATTGCACTTACTACATGACTCACAGGTGCCTAAGGGCCCAATCCTATCCAAATTTCCAGTACCGGTGCAACTGCAATGCATCCCTGAGGTGAGGGAACAAATGTTCCCATACCTTGAGGGGTCCTCTGTGACTGCCTCCAGACTGCCGGAGGATGCACTGCATGCCGCATTGGTACAGCTACACCAGCACTGGAAAATTGGATAGGATTGGGCCCTAAGTTGTCAGCTTTATTTCACTGGCAGGGCCGCCCTCTGACTTTTCCATCTAATTCAAGCACTTTCACACTTCCCTGCAATCTGGATCTTACAAGAAGGAAATTTCCATTTCAGTACAACCCAGATCTTGCAGAAAGGGCAGCGTCCCTGGCATTCTTCCCACATTTCCCACTCACCCCTCCAAGAGGATGTAACAGGAGGGAGGGGGGGAAACCCACTTCTGTGGCACAGATAACCTAGTAACTATGTTTCCTTTTTATTCATTGTTCTAAAATCTGAACCACTGTAGCAACCTGGAAATGGCATAAGCATTTTACATAAGAAACCTTAACCAAGAGAGTACGGTGTGATATTTTTGGCAGGTTATGCAAGCATACAGTGTATTCCTTTTCTCCGCAAAAATCAGAATACTATTTTAAACACACACACACACACACACACACACACAGAGGGGGTTGCATGCTTAAAAACCATTTTTGTTTTAGTTGAAAATGCTCATGGTTTAGAAATAGGTCTGTTCTTGTATAGTATTGGCAACCTTCAGTCTCGAAAGACTATGGTATCGTGCTCTGAAAGGTGGTTCTGGCACAGCGTCTAGTGTGGCTGAAAAGGCCAATCCGGGAGTGACAATCCCTTCCACACCGGGAGCAAGTGCAGTCTGTCCCTGGTCTGTCTCCCTGGCTATGGGCCTTCCTTCTTTGCCTCTTAGCCTCAGACTGTTGGCAAAGTGTCTCTTCAAACTGGGAAAGGCCATGCTGCACAGCCTGCCTCCAAGCAGGCTGCTCAGAGGCCAGGGTTTCCCACTTGTTGAGGTCCATCCCTAAGGCCTTCAGATCCCTCTTGCAGATGTCCTTGTATCGCAGCTGTGGTCTACCTGTAGGGCGCTTTCCTTGCACGAGTTCTCCATAGAGGAGATCCTTTGGAATCCGGCCATCATCCATTCTCACGACATGACCAAGCCAACGCAGGCGTCTCTGTTTCAGCAGTGAATACATGCTAGGGATTCCAGCACGTTCCAGGACTGTGTTGTTTGGAACTTTGTCCTGCCAGGTGATGCCGAGGATGCGTCGGAGGCAGCGCATGTGGAAAGCGCTCAGTTTCCTCTCCTGTTGTGAGCGAAGAGTCCATGACTCGCTGCAGTACAGAAGTGTAGTCAGGACGCAAGCTCTGTAGACCTGGATCTTGGTATGTTCCGTCAGCTTCTTGTTGGACCAGACTCTCTTTGTGAGTCTGGAAAACGTGGTAGCTGCTTTACCGATGCGCTTGTTTAGCTCAGTATCGAGAGAATGAGTGTCGGAGATCGTTGAGCCAAGGTACACAAAGTCATGGACAACCTCCAGTTCATGCTCAGAGATTGTAATGCAGGGAGGTGAGTCCACATCCTGAACCATGACCTGTGTTTTCTTCAGGCTGATTGTCAGTCCAAAATCTTGGCAGGCCTTGCTAAAACGATCCATGAGCTGCTGGAGATCTTTGGCAGAGTGGGTAGTGACAGCTGCATCGTCGGCAAAGAGGAAGTCACGCAGACATTTCAGCTGGACTTTGGATTTTGCTCTCAGTCTGGAGAGGTTGAAGAGCTTTCCGTCTGATCTGGTCCGGAGATAGATGCCTTCTGTTGCAGTTCCAAAGGCCTGCTTCAGCAGGACAGCGAAGAAAATCCCAAACAAGGTTGGTGCAAGAACACAGCCCTGCTTCACTCCGCTTCGGATGTCAAAAGGGTCTGATGTGGAGCCATCGAAGACAACAGTGCCCTTCATGTCCTTGTGGAAAGATCTGATGATGCTGAGGAGCCTGGGTGGACATCCAATCTTGGGGAGAATCTTGAAGAGGCCGTCTCTGCTGACCAGGTCGAAAGCCTTTGTGAGATCTATGAAGGCTATAAAGAGTGGCTGTCATTGTTCCCTGCATTTCTCCTGCAGTTGTCTAAGGGAGAATACCATATCAGTGGTGGACCTGTTGGCTCGGAATCCACACTGTGATTCTGGATAGACGCTCTCTGCAAGTACCTGGAGCCTCTTTAGTACAACTCGGGCAAACAGCTTTCCTACAACGCTAAGGAGAGAGATGCCGCGGTAGTTGTTGCAGTCACCCCTGTCACCTTTGTTCTTGTGCAGCGTGATGATGTTTGCATCCCTCATGTCTTGAGGTACTCCACCTTCTCTCCAGCAGAGACAGAGGATTTCATGCAGCTCAGTGACGATGATCTCTTTGCAGCATTTTAGGACTTCAGCAGGGATGCTGTCTTTTCCAGGTGCCTTGCCAAAGGCAAGGGAGTCCAGGGCCACGTGAAGTTCTTCTAGGGTTGGTTCACTGTCAAGCTCTTCCAGCACAGGCAGGCACTCAATGTTGTTCAGTGCTTCTTCGGTGACTACATTTTCTCTGGAATATAGCTCAGAGTAGTGCTGCACCCAGCGTTCCATCTGCTGCGCCCGATCCTGGATGACCTCGCCTGTGGCAGACTTCAGAGGGGCAATTTTCTTCTGTGTTGGACCTAGGGCCTGCTTGATACCATCATACATCCCCTTGATGTTGCCCGTGTCAGCTGCTATCTGTATCTCGGAACAGAGCTGGATCCAGTAGTCGTTAGCACATCTCCTGGCAGTCTGTTGGACTTTGCTGCGAGCAGTTCGGAGGACCTGCAGGTTGCGCTCACTGGGACAGGCCTTGTATGCTGCTTGAGCGCTCCTCTTTTCCTCAATGACTGGTGTCAACTCCTCAGAGTGGGCTTCAAACCAGTCTGCCGCCTTGTTGGTCTTCTTGCCGAATATGGACAAGGCGGTGTTGTAAACGGTATTCTTGAAATGTTCCCATCTGTTGGATGCGTTTGCGTCAGCCGGGCCTGGAAGAGATTCCTCAAGCGCTTGTGCAAATTCCTCCACTTTTCTCTGATCCCGGGTCTTGCTGGTATCAATGCGAGGTCTTCCTTCCTTTTTCGTGTGATACAGTCGCTTTGTTTGCAGTTTCACTCTGCTGCACACCAGGGAGTGGTCAGTGTCACAGGCAGCACCATGATAACTGCGTGTGATCTTGATGCTGGGAAGGCTGGAGCGTCTGGTGAGGATCAGGTCGAGCTGGTGCCAGTGCTTTGATCTTGGATGTCTCCAAGAGACTCTGTGTTGGGGCTTTGTGTTGAAGAACGTGTTGCTGACACAGAGACCGTGATGACAGCAAAACTCTAGCAGGCGTTGGCCATTTTCGTTCATCCTCCCAGTGCCAAACTGACCTAAGCAAGTGGGCCATGAACTGTTATCAGCACCAACTCTAGCATTGAAATCGCCGAGGATGAACAATGGCTCTTTTACAGGGATTTTCTTGACAGTGGTGGCCAGGTCATCATAGAATTTGTCTTTGGCTTCTGCTGGAGACGACAGAGTCGGTGCATAAGCACTGATGAGAGTGACAGGTCCTGCTGATGACTGGAGCTGCAGGGACAAAATTCTTTCACTTCCCACAGTAGGTGGGATGATGGATTTCAGCAGGGTATTTCTGACCGCAAAGCCAACGCCATGTTCCCTGGTTTCATTTGGTGGTTTTCCCTGCCAGAAAAATGAGAAATTTCTCTCCTTGACAGATCCGGAACCTGGCAGCCTAGTCTCTTGAAGGGCGACGATGTCCATCTGCAGTCTGCTCAGCTCCATGTTGATGACAGCTGTTTTGCGTGCGTCGTCTATTTCTTGCAGATCATCAGAGAAGCCAGGTGTCATTGTCCTAACGTTCCAGGTGCCCAGCTTTAGGGCAGTAGTTTTCTGTTTTCTGTTGCATGGTGCAGAGTTGTCGATCCGCTTGTCGGTTTTCACCCTAAACCCCACGCACCCCATGAGGTTAACGGACCGTGGCGAGGCAACACCTTACTGGCTGGGGACTGCCCAGCTTAAGGCGGGCGGTAGCTGCCCAATGAGATGCAATGATCTCTCCCACCGTCGGAAGCAGCCCCTGGCGTCATGCTCTACGCCAATCGAGCAAAGACTTATAACCGGTAAACTGCTGCTTCCCGTGTTGTGCCGACGCCGTATGGCGAAGTTGGAGTGTCCTCTCCAGTGCGCGAAGCCTGGGTAAAGAAGGTATGGAGGATAGGCTGTTACCCATGCAGCAAATCCCCCCTCTCCACGTCGCTGGAATGGTCCAATGGAAAGGCAGAAGCCAATACGGTTGGTTCCAGCGGCGTCGCAGGAGTTGCCAGAACGTGACTGTGTTCAGCCATGAACTGCCTCAGGGACTCCGGCTCCTGATTTTGCCTCGAGGTTGACTCCTGAAGCCTTTTCCAGAACTGGATGTAGCCACAAGGCAGTGGAGGTTTGAGGTCAGAGTTTCCTTCTCTTAGATGAGCTGCCTTCCTAGGCTGACGAGTCCCATCTACCCGGATGGCAGGGCTACCACCCAATTTATGCACCGACTCTGGTGCTGTTCTTGAATGATTGCCAAATTCTTTATGAATCCTATCAAACTATTTTTCCAAAGATACATACACAAGGTGAACACCCTGGATTAATTATTCTTGAACACTCTGGTTTCTGACATCACAGTCTCACACATAGATTGGAGGCTGCACTCCACCCTTTTCTACTTTTTAGGTCAAACTAGAAATAACCAGGGCTCATTCTTCAGGTTTAAACAAGTCTCTGTCATATTTCTGAGTCTGTCAGCCCAATCCTAACTAAACTCTGCACTGGTGGAATTCACTTCCTGCCAGCGCAGGCTGTCACAAAAGTACCATAAAATTTACAATGGCATTTGTAGCTGGGTACATCCAGTTGTGATGCCCACCAGAGCAGTCTGCAGCAAGGGAAGGGCAAGGAGGAGTGGATTGGGAGCAGATGGGGTGGGCAGATTGGACCTGGAAAGGGAATGAGATTGGCAATGCCAGCACATGCCATGTCCTAAACCCCTTCCTGGGCCTGATCCACCTACATGAATCAACTTGGACTTGCACAAGTGATATCTCTAGCACAGGTCCTAATTGACTCATTGAGGCTGCTAGGGCTTACCCAGGCAAGGGGGGAAATGCCCTCTCACCCCGAGGTGACCTCCAGCAGCTGAAATTCTCCTGTATGATGCAGCATAGCTCATGCTGATGCCTCTGCATCACCGTATGGGGATCTAGTTAGGATTGGGCAGTAAGTTCCAGAAATCGTTCACTCTCCTAACTTCCCTGTATGTTTTGCTTTTTTATTTTATAAAGATATATCCAGCCTTGCAACTTCATTAGGAAAGGTCAAGGTGGCTCACAAGGATTAAAATCAAGGCACATAAGTGGCAGCCCAAGTCTATCCAGGGCTTACAGTGGTGGATCTCACAATCCAGTGAGCCCTGGACCAGTGGTGTGAAAGCCATGCTGCTGACAGGAGCTTCAGGGCAAATGGCCAGAGGCACTCTATGTGCAACAGTTGCTCCTAGATGCTCCACCACAGCAGGTAGCTCAGCAGCAGGGCAGTTGGGGGCAGGAGATCATGGATGGTTTAGGGTGGGGCAGTGGCTTAGCTAATGATTGTGTAGCTTGGTGCCAAGCTCAAAATAATGCCCAGAAGTGATATCAGAACTGGAAGTGACATCATGCCCAGGCTTTTAAAAAAGTGAAAATCGAAGTAAAATTGCCTCCTTCCCCCGACAGCTCACCACTCAGTTGCTCTACCACCTCCCACAAGCCAGTGGCATAGCTAAGGCATCTTTCTGCTACCTGAGATCAAAGAAGATTTTGTAGCCCCCCCCCCTTCATGGCAAAATCAAATTTAATTAAGTAAATAAATTAAAAGTATGCCCCTTATTTGGTTAAAGACATTGTGTTGGGAAGAGGGGCAGTTATTCTACACCTGCTAAATGTAAGAGGAGCACCACTTGAAAAAGTGCCTCTTTACCCAGTTAGCAGGGTAATTATATTATGTTACATGGAAATGAGAGCTGACTTATATTAACACCTTATTGGTTCCATGCTGTATCATCATAACATCTCATTGGCTTTCAGAGCGATCATAGGTCAGTTCTGAAATCCACAAGGCAGATGTGTTCTCATTTTCTGGTTAATTGGTCATACCTTTTGATAGAATATAGATATTTCAGTGCAGTTTGTTTAATTGCATGCTGCATTAAATCACCTTTCCAAAGATTCATAAAATGATGGTTTTAGTCATACATACCAAGGTTTTAACAATTTTGGCCACTAGTGTCAAGCTTAGCTTGTTGCCCCCTTAAAGCTTGTTGCCCGGTGTATTTGCTACCCCCTGCACCCCCTTAGCTATGCCACTGGGGGCCCAATCCTATTCAATTTTCCAGTGCCAGTGCAACTGTGCCAATGGGGTATGCACTGCATCTTGTGGTGGGGCAGCAGACACAGAGGCCTCCTCAAGGTATGGGAACAAGTGTTCCCTTACCTTGCGGTTGCATTGTGACTGCACCAGTGCTGAAAAATTGGATAGGATTAGGCCCTGGGGTGGGGAGCAGGCCAGGCAGAGGGAAGGAGGGGAAGGAACTCAGTGGCAGCAGCACACATTGAGATCCTACCCCTTTTCCCCACCCTGAACTGCCCCATGAGTCTCCTCAGATTTACACCAACAAAAGTGCTGGCATAGGTCCAAGGAGACTCATTGGAGGCCAACCTACAGGGAGACAAGCAGTGATGAAGACTCGAATCCCATGACTCGCTCCCAAGTCTGATTTAAGTCCTGTCAATCACTGACTTGAACTCAACTTGGGACCGAGAGGCAGTGACTCGCCACTTGACTTAGGACTTGAAGTCATCTTCATATCTCTGTATATGTGTGAGTGAGTGAGTGAGTAAGTGAGTGAGTAAGTGAGTGAGTGAGTGAGTGTTCTGACTGACTTTTATTTTTGCTAGTGCTTCTGCATTGTGCTGTAAGACCTCTTGGGCAATCTGGAAGTTACCACTATTATTTTATTTATTTATTGGATTTGTATTCCGTCTTTCTCCCCGAAGGGCACCCAAGATCACCTTCTTGTTGTGCCCAGATGCTCATGCTGCTGCTGGTGGCATCAGGCTGCCTGCAGTACTTTAATCGTCACCAATCCCCACCAATGTGCACACATGCCCAACATGTGCCCACCGATCACCTGAGCTGAAGAGAGCATGCATCTAGAAGTGCCTATGTCAGGGGTATGTTTACAACTCCCCCCCCCACACACACACACCACACTACCTCCCATTTTCCTGTTAAATTTGGCTCAGAGACTTGAGACTCAAGACTTGACAGGAGAATATGAGCAAGGACTTGAGATTTAATGAGATTTGAAGATCAAGACTTGAGACTGGACTTGAGACTTGGGGTTAGGGACTTGAATACATCATTGTAGGAAAGTAAGAAAAGGTTTTACTTACCTCTCCTAGGCCACCTGGTCACGCCCCCCCCCCCATAGCATGCAACACATGCTCCTTTAGTAGCACTGCATGCTGTTGGCTGGAGAGGGATATAATTGTGTGCTATGACAGTAAAACCAGGAAGAGCAGAAAACGATAAAAAAATCTAAGAGAATAAAAAATCAAATCACCAGTGCACCATGATACATGAGATCACAGACACAGAGTTAAATCAAATCTTTAAAATGCCAAGCTGTTCTGCGCATGGTTTGAGTTCATGAATTCCCTATTCTAGTGGTTCTCAAGCTTTTAGCGTCAGGACCCACTTTTTGGAATGAGAATCTGTCAGGACCCACTGGAAGTGATGTCATGACCGGAAGTGACATTATCAAGCAGGAAAATTTTTAACAATCCTAGGCTGGAATTCTACCCACACTTATCCAAGAGTGACTATCATTGTTAAAAGCATCTTCATCATAGCCTGTTAAAAGTACAGATCTGTAATATTTCCCCAAATGTAGTCACATACCAGTCTAACAGCCCAATCCTATCCAGTTTTCCAGTGCTGGTGCTGCTGTTCCTATGGGGTATGCACTGCTTCCTATGGTGGGGCAGTAGTCACAGAGGCCCCCTTAAAGTATGGGAACATTTGTTCCCTTACCCCGGGGCTGCATTGCTGTTGCACCAGTGCTGGAAAGTTGGATAGGACTGGGCTGTGTTAAAAATAAAATATTGAAATGAATGGAGACCCACCTGAAATTGGCTCACAGCGTAGCTAGTGGGTCCTGATCCACAGTTTAAGAAACACTGCCCTATCCTCTCTGGTTCAGTTTCCCTATCTGTAAAATGGATGAATGCTTTCTATAATGTTGTCTCGGTTCAAATGCCTTAATAATACATTGCATGTATGAGTGTTATACATCTGCTGGCTGAGACTGGCCCACCAGCCCAAATAGTTCCTACCACACCCTTAAGGACTGTGCTTCTTAGTTTTCTTATTAGGAAGTGAGTACTTCAGTAATGGATGCAGACTTCCCTGAAATGATGCTTAAACTGTGCTGAAGGAAGTGACTTTGTTGTGATATTGAATTTCTTTTTAATCCATTCGTAGCCACTAAAATTTCCATTACAACTAAATGGAAGTGCAGTATTATTTCATTGTTGAATACTTGCATTGGGAATATTTTCATAATTACCAAAATGAATAAATTGCACCAAAATGAGAGAGGATGGAACTAGATGTGGTTTTGACAATATTTTCTTCACTGGCCCTCTCTGTGTTTTTGTGCTGTGAACATGCTATGAACGGGCACTCCCCAGCCAGTTCCCGGCACATGGTTGTTCCTGTAGCGTAACTACCTGGGCAGGGTAAAACGAAGCATAACTACTTCATTTTATCATTTTGGTAGTGGACCAGGTCACACAACCCACCCCCATGGAATTAAGCTAAAGAAGGACTGTGTATCAGGGAGCAGGAAGGCACAAACATGCAAGGGGAGCAATAGAGGAAGTATCATCCAATCTTGACCAATCATTAAATTTTTATAAAACTGGTCAATGATCGTTCAGTACTGGAAATGGACATTTAATGCAATATTGAACCATTTATAATGCTTTGTTTTGATTTTAAAGCTAAATTGTTAGATTCTGTTTCCGTATTTTGTTTTGCATCATTGCTTAATACAAGACATATTTGTGACTTATCAGTAGGTTCTACTAACCAGTGAGTTTCAAACTATAAGGTAAAAAATTTTATTACATGGGGATGTACTTGCCTATAGTATGATTATTCATTTGCTAGCAATTTAAATAGCATCAGCTTTCCTCTCTCTTTGAGCTTCAATGCATGTATATTGGTTCGGTAATTGGTGTAAGGGCAAAGAGTCCAGAGGTCAGAAGGCAGAGGGCATTCAAGACCATCTGCCCGCAGGGCTGTACTATAACATGAAGGCAGATATAAATTACCCAAGCTCAACATTTGATCTCTACTTCATAATCTAATTGCAACATGTCCTCTAGATTTTAAACTGACGAGGCTGTCAATGTTAATCACATCACTTCACAACCCCAAACTAGCCACTCTTCATGTCCTGACCCCCTTTTATCAGTCTCGGCAATAATAAGCAGCCCAGTTCTACTGAAATCCCCGTGCAGCGATGCAGCAGCAATGGCATGGGCTATGCTACAACCCATGAAGGATTTTTGGCTGCTGGAGGTCTATTCAAGAAAACAGGACATTTGTCTTCTTGCCCAGGGGTAAGCCCCAGCACCTGCAATGGATCAACTCACTGGTGAAAGTCCATGTTTATCCATGTAGGCAGATCAGGTCTTGGAAGGGGATTTGAATATGGCTTGTGCCTATGCCACTGATTTCACCCTTCCTGGGCCCAATCTGCCCATCCCCTGCCCCGTTGCTGCCCTGTTCCACCCTCCTGCCCAATTCAATTCCCTCCCCCACCCTCCCCCTGCCCCACTGCTGGACTTATCTGCTCCAGTGAGCCTTTCAACAACCAGTGCTACCATAAGGAAGGTGCCAGTTTTCCTGCTGGTGCACCTGGGCCTTGCACTGTTGCAAAGTGCTTTATGGTGCTTTTGTGACAATGCATGCCCTTGGAATGTGCGTTCCACCAGTGCAAGCCCTCAAAAGGATTGAGATGTTAAACATTTATTTTCTTTATTTTGACATGGTGGTCTCTCTCTCTCTCTCTCTCTCTCTCTCTCTCTCTCTCTCTCAGTAATTTTGCTCTTTGCCTGAAAAAGCAGTCAGCCAGAGAAAAGAATTGACTGAGAAGCGTCAATTTGCCTGAGGCCTGCTTCCATTGGCTAATTAATGTGACTTGTGATTGCAATGTGTGTATTTGACTTGACTTCTGGGTAGAGTTAATTTATATCACTGAATTGTAATTAACTAGTTTTGATCTAAGAGAAGGTACATGGTGTACCTTTCCCCACTAAAGCAATTTTCACCACAGGCTTTGTTCCTCTGGTAAAATCCATGTGATAAGCCATCCTATGAACGTGTGTTTTCTTGGAATAGAAATGTAATGGCCATATAGAAAGCAGAGCCACAGCAATAGTCCAAGTTCCTTTTCCCCAAACCTGTGGTTTTATCCAGGGTGAGGCAAACAGCCTAAAGTAAACCCTTTTTGTTCATCATTAAAGGGCTACATTTGATCAATTCTTTTGTTTACAAGTGTGCATTCATTTTTTAAAAATGAAGGAGAAGGACAAGGCAAAAAGGATTTTTTTTTTCCTCCTTGGTTTCCACACATCTGTATCTGTGGGCAGGGCAGACTGGCAATTAGGCAAATGTCTCGGTTTTCCTCCTGCTGAGCCTGATGTATCTTATCAGTTCAATTTTTTTGGAAAAATTTTCAAAAGCTGTATATGAGCACTGCTACTGATGATGTTACTACTCCTACTGTAGAAGAAATACCAATTCTCCACACTGTTTCCCTTGATTGCACCCGAAGGTGGCCCAACATCTTTAGGTGCCTGAAGAAGAAATCTACATACATACATACATACATACATACATACATACATACATACATACATACATACATACATACTTTCTCCAGTAACAAAAACTTTTTTTAAGCTGATAAAGAGGATGCATGCCTTCCTAATCTGCTCATCCTACAGACTGTTACCTGATGATGGTTCTGACATGTAGAGCAAATATAGGGGGCACTAATTTTCTTTTCTTGCAGAACTAGCTCTTTAACCTATTGAGATGGTTTTTGGGATTTTTTTGTAGTGGGATTGGCATGAGGCTGCGGATGTTGCATGGGCATTCTGTTGATTTTTTTTTTTTTAAGTTTGAGTTTAAAAAAAAAACTTATTTGCATAGCGTTAGCATGTTCATATGCTCAGTCTTGCATATTGTGAGGGTAAGCCACATGAGTGCTCAGGCTTCTGTGCACAGGTTGCTCTTATCAATTCATTTCAGCATATGTTCAAAAATACTTTCAGGGGAGGGCATCATGCACCCAGCTTTGACAATGACAACCTCATGCTGAGATGGAAAATGGAGATGCCAGATTCCAAGCACCCCTTCAAACTGGAGATCAGTGCTGTCAAATCAGCCAATCACAAAGCAGTCAATCATTGCTGTTTTTTTCGGTAGCGCTGAAATCTCCATGCCTGACAGCATGTACACAGCTTCTGCTGTGCATGAGATGAGAATCTCTAGGCTGGAAAGTCAGTGGGAGCCTCTGCCTACATACATATGCTTCAGTAATCTTGTTTTTTGAATGTTCTGAGATGCTTCTGTGGCTGCAAATGCATTTTTTCTCTAACATTTTAATTTGTGGTCTTCCATGTCATAATCTACATTTACAAGAAAGAATTTACTCCCTCCATCATCAATCATCAATCATCATCATCATTATTATTATTTTTACCCCGCCTTTCTCCCCGAAGGGACTCAAGGCAGCTTACAAACAAGGTTAAAACAAGTTAAAAACATAATTTAAAGCAGATAAAAACATAACATATCATAAAAACAGTAGTCAGATAAAAACTAATCAGGTAAGAGCATAGGGCAGCAAATTAGAAAAGGATCAGGCCTGTGAGCAGATGTTAAAAAATGTTAAGATCTGTTAAAAAGATGTTAAAAAGGCCAGGAACTCAGAAGGCTTATCTAAACAGAAGGGTCTTCAGGCCTTGCTGGAAAGTTACAAGAGAGGGAGGGAGTTCTTAAGTCAAGGGGAAGGGAATTCCATAGTGTTGGTGCCACTACTGAGAAGGCCCTATTTCTTGCCGCCGCCCCATGTACCTCCCTAGGCGGAGGCACTTGAAAAAGGCCTCTCCCATTTCCCAATAAATCACCTCAGATCTGCTATTGACCAGGTATGCACCTTCTTCAAATGGAGGTGTGCTTTGTGTGAACCATTCTCAATGTTTTTATTTTTGTTTATGGCAGCTACTCTTCCTTTTCTGAATCTTTTTTTTCCAAGCAGCAAATCAAGGACATTTTTTTCAGGTCTGACTGGGGCAAAGGGATGCAAATAGGGGCATATTTGGATACTGGATATTTGGATACTGGTGCTAACCTTTCGTATTTCCTGCCATTAGTACAAAACCTATTTCAGCATTATTGAAACTAGAAAAGCGGTAAATGTAATTTTAAAATTAAATTAAAATTTAGTATTCTTAGTTGTATGTGTCATTTACTTTTGGTGTTTGTCTTCCATCCTCAAGAATCCTGGGTTTTTCTGGCCTGATTATGTACAGCACTAACTGCACTTCACTGTGTAGCATCATCAGTGCCAGATAAAGACCTGTTTAGTCCTTATGGTGGTTATTTTGTAAAGCTAAGTATGAGACAAGGGAATGGAATAATGCAGTGGTTCCCAAAATTTATAGAGGTCACAATGTCCTGCATTCACGGAGTCCTGTTATGGTAGTACCATTGCCTGGCTGTCCTGGATGCTGCCTTCTTGAATTACATGCAATCATGCATGATGCAAGATGGTAGACCCCAGGAGAACTGGTAAGAAAGAGGTCACTGGGGACATCCCATGGTGCCCCTGTGAGTTTGCTGCACTGCCCAAGGGTACTGTGGCACACAGTTTGGGAACCACCAGAATAATGGATTTGTTGCATAGAACCTCAAGCAGTGTTCTGCTCATGAAATAAAGTTTTCAAGGATTATACCATCTCCTCCTCTGTGCTTCAGCCCCCAGAGCCCCCCCAAAAGCCAATCCTGAGCTCCTGGGGAAGCTTGGGAATAATGTGGGACATTGCATGGGGACACAGCTAGCAGATGTTGGTGGAATACAGTGCTGGCACCAAGTTGTTAGAGGCCCTGGAGCAAACCCTACTCTGGGCTCCCTCATGGTGGCTTCTGGCCTTCCCTCTGATGGTAAGTTGGGTGCTACTGACTAAAGACTGGGCGTCAGACTGACCAGGTGGGCTCTCTGACAATCATGGGCTCTCATCAAGTGCCTTGTGGCTGACCTCTGAGTGGAAATGCCTTTGTCACCACTGAGACAGCTGCAGAGGATGTTTCTCAAGATGAATCTGTACGTTAGAAACTCTTGCAGTAACTGACCTTCTTGCAAAACTACAGTTGTAAATGCTCTGCTCAACTACGACCTCCACGTCTTGAATATCGTGGAAAAAAGAACTCCATCTGACCCCTGCTGTTACCTGAATCGGAGACACTGGAAACTCTAAACTATCACTTAGGTTCATGTCCTCCCACATTAATATTCAGTAGTCAGACATAGTGGAGTGTGTGAGTGAAAAACAATCCAGTTTTTATCATGTAAATATATTACTAGCTCATGAAAGGGAGAGAAAAATCCAACTTCCGCATTAAAACTTCCTTCCTGCAGTGTTATTTTTCACTAATCTAAAGCTACGTCCAGATTTGTAGAATATAAAGAGATGTATGCACTTAATCCTCACATCTTTTCATTTAACCCCTAAAATATTCCATAGGTGGAAATTCCTGATTTTCTCTTTTGGAGTTTTTCAGGGTTTTCATGTTATGCTTCTGCAAGTCCCCTCCTTTCAAAATGTTTGATGGTGAAAATTCAGCGTAACCTAATTTTGATGTTCTGGCAAGGAACTGCTAACTTATCGGATCCGCATAGCAGGACTTATCCATGTGTTTTTAGAATACACAGTTTAACAAAAAAAATGCTGGTTGTGGAGTTTATTATTTGTTGGACACACTCAGAAACAAACACCAACTATCCCATTGGGGACTCACTGGTTGTCTGAATCCACTATATTTATACAGATTAGCACTGTATATGAATTCATTCATTCAGGAGATTTTACCCACTGTTCATCCTCCAAAGAGAGCCCCCAACTCACATCAAATTAAATAACCTAGACACAACAATAATAACTTTAAAAATCATCAGAAAATTACACAGGCCTACAAAATTGAGGGTCAGAAAAGTTTTTCCCAAATTTTATGGTGGTGTGATATGAATTTGGGGTGCTGATTCCAAAAATGGCATCCATTTTGCCCTATCAAGTCTAGTTTTGCAGATACAGTATAGCCTCATTAGTGAATGGTTCAAGCAGCTTCCTCATGAGGAAGACATGGTGTAGGCTTCCTCATGAGGAAGCTGCTTGAACCGTTCACTAAAGAGGCTATGCCATGTCTCTTAAACTAGACATGATAGGGCAAAACGGATGCCATTTTTGGAATCAGCATCCCAAATATACCCAGGAATTGGTGTAACATTTAGGGAAGCAAAACGTGTGTTGGCCTGTGTTATTGGCACCATAAAAACATTATAACAGAAAAAGACTGGGGAGATGTGCCTTGCTGCTCCACCTTCTCCACCCGGCATTTGGTATTTCTATGGACATTGTGAGAGGGGTCACAGTCCAAGAAGCACTAGCAGATGGAGGTCTGTAGGGTTCAGACAAACAAGGACCAATCATTATGGTAAAACATAACAAGTGCATAACAACTACTGGGGATATGAAATAAATAAAATGTATAATAGGAAATGAAAGGGAATTATTTGGTAGAGAAAATATAATCAAGTTCAGGATGTCTAGAGAAGACTGCCAGGAGGACAGAGAGTGACAGGGTACCTAAACCACCCCACTTTTGGAATTAGTACATCTTTCACACTGCAAGTGTACCACTTTATCAGTACCTACCAGGTGATTAGAACTCTCTGGCTGTAGTAGGAGTGGGTCTATTCTCACTGGAAATCATTTGCGTTCTTCACGAAACTGTGACACATCTACTGGTGCTGCCTCTTGAATTCTCTGGGCCATTTGGACCCCACTGTGTACTCATGTATAGGCACCCAGGAACATCCCCATCACCTTATACAGCGCCAATTTTCAACTGTTGTGCTGCAGCACATTATTGTGCCACAAATGGTCCACAATTGTGGCATAGGAGTTTGGGGTCCCACCTAGTTGAAATCCATTCATCAGTGCTGCCCATCAGACTCGTTCGTTACTTTATGCTACTTCCTTTTGCCAAAAGGAAAACATGTTGCTTAAATATTGTTTCTTTTCTATGTGAGACATTCTGTGACCTTTCCTAGAAAAAAACACACACATAAGTTTTGAGCCATGTGGCTTCTTTGCCTCACCATGTTATTTCCAAGACCAAGTGAAACTCCAGGTGGCACCAAGCTTCAGTAGCACCAAGCTTCCCTTCCAAACAGGGAGAGGTGGGGCTATTTAATATTCTCCCCCTGGGGTGAGGGGAGGGCGGGCAGGCCCATAGGCGGGTGGTGGGAGAGCAGAGGGTAGGGCCAGGATCTGACCCCATTCCCCATTCCCAGGTAGCCCTGGCTTGCTTGGATCTGTGCCACCCCTTTAGGTTGTGCAGATCCGAGTAGACCCATTAGGGCTGCTGCTGTGTTACCTGGAGTAAGGGAAATGAATTTCCCTTGCCCTGGGCTGAGCCACAGGCAGCCCCAACCTTGAGTTGGGTATGGGGCAGGCCTGCCAGTCTCCCTGTTCCAGCACAACTTAAGATTGGGCTGCCCAGGAAAAACTAACACTGTGGGGAGCCACATCAAAAAAAAGAAAACAATGTTGAAATGTTTGAACTGGCAAAAATTTGCAGACTGGACAAAAATCTTGTTGATTTAGTTCTACCAAGTTTGTCAATGATGAGTTAAAAACTCATATTTTTCATCACTTAATATATCTTCCTAGGACTGTGTGAGAGATCTGTTTGTGTTAAGTCTATACAAGTCAGCAGAATTAACTGTTGCAGAAGAAGATAAGCTGACAGAAATAAAAAAATAATTGAGAACTGAAATGGAAACACTCATCAACACAGTGATCAAAATTTAAACACAATGTTTAATACTCATATTTTAAATGATAAAATATGTGTCTTCTCATTGTGCCATGAGTTGAAAAAGGTTGAAAATCACTGTTGTACAGCAATACGTTTCTTAATTTTTAAGGTGCCACAGGACTCTCAATTGTTATTACCATTGCCTAGAAAGCCCTATGTGAACATACAGACTTCATGTGCAAGTGGGCTTCCCCATTCATGTCAGTGAAAAACTTCTCTTTATTCCCATCCCTGTGTGTGCATGGAACTGTCTTGCCTGTTGAAGTGAATGGGGAAGCACCAGTTGTGAGAGTCTTCCAATGGACTTTATGACCACATTTCTCAAATTCAGTGTTTCCTGACATTTTGCCCTTAACACTGAAGGGCATTGTCAAAGGACTAAAATGCTACCTAAAAACTAAAACTACCAGAAGCAAAGATTTAAATGCTCCAAACCAATGGAGATAGTTGGCCCAACAGAAATTTCCAAAGTCCAAAAGGACTCTCAGCCTAGGCAATTCAAAATAGAAGCTAGCTCCTGAAAAAGCCCACTCCCATCTGAATGAAGTGGAAAGAAAAGGTATTTATAACCACAGGCTTCCCTGGCTTCAGTGAATCAGCTTCCTGATTCCCCTCCTCATGTCTCCAATTAGATCAACCACTTGTTCCATCTCCTTGCTGACCAGCTCCATTGTTCTTAAATTTGAGGTACCTACTGCGCCTCCCTGCTTTCCATTGAACCTAAGGATTCTGGTGTTTTGGGGGGGAGGGGCCAGCCAGCACTGAGCAGATGTGCCTTTCTTGGGCTCTTTAAAGGCACTCTTTTTTTCCCCAAAAACTGCCGATCCAAGGATTGTTTGTCAGGAGAGACAAACTCCTCCACGTGATGGCACGATTCCTGAGGAGATAAAGCCCGGCCAGGGGGGCTTTCCCAGGAGAGTCTGCCGTCTTGGCAGCAATGGTGAAGAATTCATTTTGAATCAAGCTGAATGCCCCTGCAGGGAAAGATGTTGAAAGACTTAAGTAATTGTTGTTCCGTTTGTGTATGCCTGGTGTGGACTGCTTAATTTGATTGCCTGATTTGTTTTCTTGCCATGAAAAGAAGAGGAGGGGGGAGGTTTCCCCCAGCTGTTTATCGGTGTGGGAAGAAATCGTAGAAGATATTTACCAAGCTTATTATGGTTATCTGAAAATATAATTACAACTTTACAACTTTGAATTTCGGTGGATTATAAATTAACTGTACTTGCATAAAGTTTGTGCATTGTAACGTTTATTGCCTTGGTTTGCTACTATCGTTTGGGAGTGCAGCTGGATGTTTTGACATTCTTGAAGACTGAGGAATGCGGTTGCCAAGGCTACAAGTAGAAACACAGTAGATAAGAGAAACAAAATAAAACAAGAACAGTGCACCAGTGACATCTAGTGACATCTAGTGGATTTAAAAAGACATTGCAAGAACTGGATTTGTGTTTATAAGTGGAGCAAGAAAGATAATACACTGAGGACATTTAGAGGTCTTAAAGAAAATTGCGAGCAGAAGGAAGGAAGAACGAAGACGGCAGCTAAAATAGTGAAAGTCCGAAGCTTGCCAGCGCTGGAGACGGGACTTGGAAAATTAATACAAAAGCAATCAAAAGGGAAAGGCTTCCAGCTATGCAAGATAATATGGGGAAACTGTTGGCAATGGTACAGCAACAAATAAACCAATCTTTACAGACCCAAGCCAGCGTGGAAGCTTTAACTAAACAATTAGATGAACTTATAAGAAAAGATCAAGATAAAATATCGGAGACAGAAGAAAATCAGGATAACGCAGAGACAACATTAATGGAAATTCAGATGGATAGTGCAGCTTGAGTGGTGAGGATACAAAATATACCAGAAGAGAAAGGAGAAGATACGTCACGATGGATTGCCAGATTAATATCAGAATGGATTGATACACCGATGGAGGAGATATCTAAAGAACTGGATCCAGTGAGAAGAGTGAGCACTTTTTATCTGAGAAAACACGAATTACCAAAAGAAATTTATGTGAAATTCATCAGAACCTTTTACAGCGATGAATTACTGAAGGCCTCACACGAAAAGGAATGAATAGCGGATGACAATAAAGTCAAAATTTTGAGACATGTTCCATGGAGAGTGAGGAAGAAGAGAAAATAATGAATGTGGTGGAAATGGACAGACTTTCAGAAATTTTGGATCACCAACTAAAACCGACACAAATTGAGCAATGGAAACCTTTCTATGCTTGGTTGAAAATGTTTAGAAATATATGATAGGGCATTTAGATGATTGTATTACATATATAACTTGATATGATATGATAGATGAATGACGAATGAAAAATGATATTAAGAGGTAAATTTAGAAGAGGAAATTGATTAAGATATGTAATGATTTATTAGTTTTAGTGATATATTATTTCCTGCACCCTTTTTTGTGTGTGTGTAGTGAAGTGTTATGTTTTTTTTGTTTTTTTTGTGTTATGCGTGTTTGTTTATATTTGTTTTTGAAAAATATTTTAAAAAATTAACTACGATTTCTGTACAGAGTTCTCACCTATCAAATGTTTATGCCTAATAAAGGTTTTGTTGACTGTTTAAAAAATTTTAAAAAAAGGGTTCTGGTGTTTTTGAGCACAGGGGTTCAAGCATGGCTGAGACTAAGAGTCTCTTCCTTATGGTTTATAGTCAGATAATGTTTCTGGATCTCTATAGCCTCTTGAAGAATTCATGTCTGGCAGTGCTGTTTTTTAACCAGCACCTGTGTCTGGGTTAAGTTTATCTGACACCCTGCACACATAGTATGTTCAGCTACAGCTGACCTGTCCATCTTCCCTAACCAGCAATACCTGAAGTTCTTTAAGCCTGGTCTTGATGAATCTTTTGGTGCTGTATATATACTAAAATATAAACTTTTTTTCAATTGCATGGAATTCTGTATAAACACCTGGTGCATCCCAGGGGTGTCTTGGATCTCTTATGAATCTCAGAACCTGTTGGTTTGAAGACCAGTCCCATGTCTGCATGCTTCCGAGTCAGAATGGGGGCATATGGGTTGTCAGAGAGCCTTGTGCATGCATTGGAGTTACTGTGTGCCCAAGGAATTACTGGATTAAAACAACTGTTCATTGTTTGGAAAGAGATGGCTAAGAAAGAAAAGCTGAAAAAAAACTTTGTAATAACCAAGCTGAGGCCTAGAATTACTGAGTTCCAGCACATGTGCCCTATTCCTCATGTAAAGTACTGTATGGCTGTTTCTTATTATCTTGCTAATTCACATGAAATGACTTGTGGGCATTACATTTTGTGCTTCATTATCTTTTATGCCCACTGTTTGATATCCATCATGCTGCAATACTGACTACTGAATGAGCGACAGCATGATTCATTTTAGTACCTTCTACTATTCTTTTTAACACCTTGCTAGTCATTACTTTAACTGTAATTTTCTTATTACTTTCTTCCCATGCTGTATTATCTCTCCTGTGCAGCCACACTGGCATTGTCACCTGCTGAGGTACGTCCTTTAAGTTTATTTGAATGCTGGCCAAATGCTGCTTAAGTTGTATTCCATCCTGTGCTCCAGTGTTCACTGAAGAGAGTGAGAAAACATTGCCTGAAAGTATTTCGTATTTATGGTTTCAGGTTGTTTGGGCCCTGGGTAATTTTGTGTAAATATTTAACAACACATCCCACCAGTGTTCACACAGCGCCAGAATGCAGCCTCCGTTCAAAGAAACAGCATTACAAATTTGTTTTAAACAAACACACTTTCTGCAGTGTCAGTACATAAGTATTGGTGGAGGACATGAACTTGGTGGAGACACTGTACACAATGGATCTTGTATCTATGTAGCGACAAAGACTAACCCAGAAGAGAATGCTCCACTCCTACACAGGCATGTTTTTTTCAGTCTGCCTTCAAAAGGTATCCCTGCAGAACTAACATATATTCAAAAAGAAGTTTGTGGGTTGTGGATGGCAGCTCGTTCAAACATTGCCAGTGGCTGCGCTGTTTCCACCCAGATTTTCACTCTGGATCTTGATTGTGATTTATATTCTATTTAAAAGTAATTCCACAAATGTGTGTATTCCTAATATAATAATACAGCATGGCCCTCGGTATAGGTGGGGGTTCTCTTCTCAGAACCCCAACAGATACCGAAATCTGTGGATGATTGAATCCACTGATTTTGGGGTACCAAACCTTCTGAACCCAACCTCTGCTGTGCTCCAGTTGTGTCCAGAGGAACTTTTGAGGGCTAGGAATGACTTCTGGTCCTCAGAAAGCTTTCTCAGGCCTCCAGAAGGCTGAAAATAATAACTTCCCATTTTTGGCCAAAAACCGGAAGTCACGATTTTCAGCCTTCTGGACAAGCTCAGAAGGACCTCTGGATGTGACCAGAGCGCAGCTCCTGTCACCTCTGGAGGGTACAGGTTGGACCCACCTGTGACTTCGGAACAGCTGTATGATTCAGGGTTTGGGTCCAGTTCAGCCTTAATATAGTTTATCTCAGTGGTTCTCACACCTTTAGCACCGGGACCCACTTTTTAGAATGAGAATCAGTCCGGACCCACCAGAAGTGATGTCATGACCAGAAGCGACATCATCAAGCAGAAACATTTTTAATAATACTTGGCTGCAATCCCACCAACACATACCCAGGAGTAAGCCCCATTGACTATCATCGTTAAAAGCTTATACATAGTAGCCTGTTAAAAGTGCAGATTTGTAACATTTCCCCAAATGCAGTCACATACCATGATAGCATCAACTCTAATATATTAAAAATAAAATATTGAAATGAATGGGGACCCACCTGAAATTGGTTCGTGACCCACCTAGTGGGACCTGACCCACAGTTTGAGAAACACTGGTTTATCTAAAAATAGTTTGTTTTTGATGCCAGAGAAACTTAGGGCCCAATTCTATCCAGCAACAGCACTTTGGATGCAGGGCCGCTAGTGCAACAACTGCTGCATCCAATGCACTGTCCAGGGACCAGGCTGCTTGGGAGAGGTAAGAAGTGAAACACTTTATCTTCCCAGCTACTCCCCAGATGTGCACCAGCTCTTTTCCTAGCATAGCTCTGAGAAGCTGCTAGAGGTATGTCTGGACCAGGAAGGGGGTTCGGGATGCAGCAGACGCTGCTACCACCACAATCCACCCTATTATGGCAACATTAGGCAATACATTTAATGTTTGAAATGTTAACCAGGAAATACTGCAACCCAGTAAATAAATTATTAAGAAAGAAGTTTAAAATGAACAGAGTCAGTGGACACCTTGGAACACACTACTGATGACAGGGATCCCTCTGGTGCCTTGTCCCTCACTACCACACTTCTTCTCCCACATTGAGATTTATATATGAAGATTAACAAGTGCATTTCTATATTGATGTTCCAAAGTTTAAATCATGTGATACTGTGGCTAACTGGAAAAGTAGTAGAAGAAAGATCAACAAAAGATATTTGGTTAGGAAAGTTTGCACATCGGCTGAAATTAAACACTCCATAACAGAACATTGGCTGATGGTTGTTTTTTCCGAAAGCTGATCTATTCTACAACTATTGTTTTGTTCATATTAGCCAAGACTTCAGACTTCTGAGCTGCTTACTAAGAAACATTCATATGTTTTGAAGTGTTAATAATAGGATGATAAGAACTGTAGATTTCGAAGTCCTATTTCCTATTTGGGGGGGGGGGGAAATTGCACAGTGATACTGGTTTCCCAACCCTTGGGGATCTTTTTAAAATTCTTAATATAAACAACTTGGCCAGGATCAGATTGGTTTTAAATTACTTAGCTGGAATAATATCTTCACCTGCCGATTTATTACAGAGAAACCTAATAATTAATTTACTCATTTCCAATTCAGTCATCCCTGGTCAGGGTTCTAACTCTTCAAGTTCTGAAAAATTAAAGGACTTAATTGTCTATCCATATCATTATTGAACACCTGATCAAAATAGGTTTCCCACTTTCATACTGGCATCTGACTCATATTTCTACATTTACTCCAGGACCACCTTAAGGCTGCAGTTTTATGCAGACTTACATGGGAGTAGGTCCTACTGAAGCTAATGGAGCTTACTTCTGAGTAGACATGCAGAGGATTGCACTGTAAGAAAATGAACTGTGGCTATTTTGAGGTATTCTGCATACAGGTGTACAGGGCCAGTTAGTGGTTGGTACACTCTCGCCCTCCCCCCCACACTGTTGTGCTGAAAAAGTGACTCACAAAACGTTGCTCATCTAGTACAGTATGTGGTAGTAGGGATAAAATGTATCCTTTTGTGTAGGCAGAAGGATTCCACTCCATATTCACCTACTGAAACTTTGAGAATTGTTTTATCTAAGGCAATACAGGACCCAATCCTATCCAACTTTCCATCACCTTGCAGCCGCAATGGGGCCCAAATGTAAAGGGACAAACATTCCCTTACCATAGGTTCTCAAACTGGGGCATCGTGATGCCCCAGCCTGAGGTACACTGCCCTTACCCCTTTAAGGGGTGGGGAGGAGAGAATGGAGTGATGCGGCCCGCAGGATCATGCCACTGTTGGAGGGGGGCAAGGGCTTTCCTTCACTTACACAAGGCAGCAGCAGGCTCCCGGGGTGCGGAAAGCCCTATGGAAGCCTCTGCTGCCTCCCCAAGCAGCAGAGAATATGAAAACTATTGCAACCCCCTTCCAGTTTGTGATCGTAAAACAGGTCATGATTGTTATTTTCACATTCTCCAGTTCTTGGGGAGCCCTGAGGAAGCTTCCACCTTGTGTAAAAAAGTCCTTGCCCCTGCCAATAGCGGCATGATCCTGGGGATTGCATTGCTCCATTCCCTCCTCCCAGCCCCTTTAAGGGGTAACGGTCAAGGACCTCAGACTGAGACATCACAATGCCACAGTCTGAGAACTTCTGGTGTAGCGCAATGTGAAAGACAGGTAGCCAGAGAAACAGAGCTTAGATTGGTTTGTTTGGGTGTATCATGGTCCGTTCTCATTCCATTAGGATGATCGACTGGAGCACTGGCACAGCAAAGCCTGCAAATGCGATTGTCAGGGAAGACCCAACTCAGCATGGTCCACTGGTACAAATGATCTGGAGTGCATGCCAGGTAAGAACCTTTATTTATTTGGTTTGCTAACCTTGGACCCATTACTATCCAACTTTCCAGCACCGATACAGTCGCAATGCAGCTCTGAGGTAAGGGAACCAACACTCCCTTACCTTGAGGAGACCTCCATGACTACCTTGCCATCACAGGATGCAGCATGTGCCCTGTTAGCACAGTTGCAGCAGTGCTGGGAAGTTGGATAGGATTGGGCCCTTAATCCCTCCCATTGCCTCAGAATAGAGCAAAATATGCAGACTCTTCCGTTCTATTCTCCTCCTATACAAAAATATGTTATGTCACTTCTGGAAGAGGCTTTGGCAAGCCTCCAAAGGAAGGGAATTCTAAAGCTGAGGTTCAGCCACAAGGATACCACCCTAGCTTTCCCTTGCCACCCTGGCATACTACAGAGAGATAAAGTGCTTAAAGAGAGCATTTTCAGGCAATCTCATATGTTGTAGTGGAACGTAGCAGTGGAATTCATCTCTTAGATATTCTGGACCTGAACCGTTCAGGGCTTTATACCGTCTCTCTTAAGCACCTTGAATTCAGCCTTGAACACAACAAGGTGTTACTCCTATATTAACACTTCTAACACTATGCGTTACTTTTCTGCCTATTGTAATATAACTTTTCTGGAGGTTTTCTTCTACATATATTTTAATTTGAAGATATGAAGGGTGAGATGGACTATGAAAGATGTTCTCCAGTTACAAATTGTTGTGGAGGGAATTGAATCGACACAATGGTGGCAGTAAAAAAAATACCTGGGGTGGTCAAAGAAAGAGCCGGTAATTTCTTAGCCATCTTCTCTTTTGTGTTTTTTCTCTTTTGTGTGTGAAAAAAGGCACTCTTTCATGACTTCTCCATTTGTTTGGGCATGTGTCCATGATTCAGCCTTTAGCTAACAGGTACAAACAAGAGGAAAATATTTTTTTTAACCAAAAATATTTTTTTGTTACTAACATTTTAGGAAAATGGTTGCAATACACCCTTTTTGCCAGGCTTATGACCAGATTGGGGTTCCTGGAATTTATTCATTTAGGGTGGTTATGGTTTTGCTTTCTGATTTTATGCTGCTTCTGTTTGTTGCTCTAGAACAGTTTCCAAACTGGTGGGTTGCAACCCACTAGCTAGGGACACACTTGTCTCTGGTCCCTTAAGGGGTGGGGTGGAGCAATGGCAGCAATGCAGTCCCTAAGGTTGTGCTGCTGCTGGGGTCAGAAGGATTTTTTTTTTAACTTATAGAAGTCATTACTAGCCTCTGGGGCTATGGGGAGCCCTGCAGACATCCCTGATTAAGTAAAAATAACAATTGGAAACCCCTCCCAGTTTTCAATTGTGAAACCAGAAGTGGTTTCCAAACATTATTTTTACTCAGTTGAAGGCTTGGAGAGCCCTGCAGAGGCCAGCACTGGGGATCGCTTCGCTGCCATTGCCCTGCCCCCCCCAAACACTTAAGTGGTTCCCAACTCCTCCATAGGAATGTTGTTCATTTCTAGAATGTTGTTCATTATTAACTATTATTAACTAGAATGTCGTTCATTATAAGATTTTAAGATTTAGCAGTGTTGGAAACTTGAGTCAATGACGACTCAAGTCACAAAAATGCATGATTTGGGGTGATATGGCAACTCATGAGTTGCATGCATAGAAAATTCTGAAAAAGACTCAAGTCAGGGCCCTCCTGACTTTGCACCCATCCCTACACATGCTGACTTGAGTCTGCCTGTGTCTTGGGGTGCCTGCTCACTGTTTTTGCCGCAGTGAAAACCTTGTGGGGCCAACATTCCGATGGTGAGCAGCAAGGAGTTTCCTAGCTGGAAGAGTAAATGTGAGCAGGAGCGGGGAGGCAGAACTGGGCTCTCTTTTCCTGTCTCTGATAGGAAGGAAGGAATGAATGATCATTGGACAAAGAATGGGTATTCTCATATTTCCATTGGCTGAGGTAGGGCAAGAGGAGGAGAAACCCTCATTGAATGAATGACTACAGTGGGACTACTTATGAGTAGGGCTACCAAGGATCGGGCCATCCTGGTAAGCCTCCCAGCTGCTGCTTGTGACCCTCTCCCTCTCGCTGCTTCTGTCCTGGCTCTCACTCAGTCCCTCCCACCCTGTTGCTGATGGAAGGGGGCAGCAGGGGAGTGAATAAAGAGAGCTCCAAGACACACACACCGCAGCAGCCCTGTTTTTCCCATGTCTGCCTTTTTAAAGGGGGTGACTCAGCCCAGGGAGAGAGAGAGAAGGTAGGGGAATAATCATGCTTTGCAGGCATGGCTCTGTTGTTACTTGGAAGGGAGATACTCATTGAATGAGCTACTGCGGACAGCCTACTTCTCAGTTGAGCTGTAAGGATTGGGTCGTCCTGGTAAGCCTCCCAGCTGCTGCTCGAGCCCCTCTTGCTGCTTCTGTCCTAGCTCTCTTGCCGTCCCTCCCACCCCTTCTGCTCTTTTTATAGATGGGTGAGGACAGCAGGGGAATTTCAAAGAGAGTTCTGACACATGCACACACCCCCCAGCAGCAGCCCCATTTTTCCACTTTTTAAAGAGGGGGTGACTCAACTCAAGTCCATTAGTCACTAAAGGATGTCTTGGCGACTTGGAAAGTGCCCCTGTTATGGCTCTTTTTGAGTTGAGTCATGGGAAGCAGTGACGCTGCAACGCAACTCAAGTCAAGCCATGCCCTGTTTTCCCAACACTGGAATATAGTATGTATATTATAAGATCTTGTTTGTGATTGCTTTGTTTATTGTTTGCTGTGCATCAACCTGAGTGCCTTTTTGATAGAAAAGCAGTATTATTATTATTATTATTAACAGTATTTATGTACTGCTTTTCAACGAAAAGTTCACAAAGCAGTTTACAGAGAAAAATTAAATAACGGATGGCTTTTAATAACTATTAAAAAAATTAATATAGTTAGCCACAGTAGTTTAACTTGAATATTTGTTACACATTTCATATATTAAACATAGCAGGAGTTTGTTTTTTAAAAACCAGTGAACTATTTTTTAGCAGCTTACGACATAAATCAAACCAAATACCTAGCAGTAGCAGCTTAAGGACACAATCCTAACCAGGTCTACTCAGAAGTAAGTTCTATTTTGTTCAATGGGGCTTACTCTCAGGAAAGTGTGGTTAGGATTGCAGCCTAAGAGTAGTTTCATCTTCAAATATAGGGAGATCCATATTAGAGAGCAAATTGTGTTGATTCCACAAGCATAACTAGAGGAGGAAGCCATTCCAATGCCTAGTACACACGTATACTCTTAAGGTCAATGGTAACAGCACTAATTGAACTGACTTGGTCTGACAGGCCTCAGACATCTGTGTGGTAATTCCTTTCTGTTCAACCATTTTCTGGAACAGAAGGTTACCTCTTAAGTATATTATGACTGTGTTAACTAGAGATTAGTGTCACTAAAAATAAAGTGGTTATTTCTTCTACACATCACAACCTGCCACACAGGGCAATTCAGGCCATTTTTACTCTCAGTTGTAACCATTTCACACATGTGGATAGCAGTGATTTTGGTCATGGTGGTTGCTCCAAAATATCCCTCCATCTCCAAATAAATCATATTGGTTGTGTGTACAGAATCATATGGACACGAATTGTAGCTGTGGTGCAGCTGTGGTGAGGAACACATGTACACACATCTTTGCCCCATCTGGTGCACCATTGTTCCACTGCATATTTGCCTGGGAACTGTTCAACCAAACTACTCCTACATGTGATTTAGTATTTAAACAGAATGTGAGGAGCACTTCATTTGAGCTACCCTTCCTCATGTGATCAGGTGGCAGAATGACAGTATGTTCAGTGCATGGTGGGGGGAAGGACATGCATGTCCATCCTCATCACCCAAGGGATTTGGAGGAGCTTGGTGTGATACCAAGCTCTAACCCAGTCCAACTGCACTCTCCTGTACTTTTTTCCTCTCTAAATTTATTTTTATTGATTTCCTTCTCCGCAAACAAGAAACAGTACAATTCAGGGTGTAATCCTAACCAACCTTCCAGCAGCGAGGTAAGGGCAATGCAGCTCTGAGGTAAGGGAACAAACATTTCCTTACCTTGAGGAGGCCTCTGTGACTGCCACCCAACTGCAGGATGCAACACATGCCCCATTGGCACAGTGCTGGAAAGTTGGTTAGGATTTGGGCCTCTTTCTTACTCCTTTTCAGCAATTCCCATTTCTTCTTTACAAAATTATTTTAAAAAACCATATCTCCTTTCTCCCTATTCCCCCCACGTATAAAAAGTAAAAGAAAAGAAAAAAAACTCAAGGCGAACAAACTTATCTTTTGTATGATTCATCCTAAAAGAAGTTTCTGGATTACTCTGTCAGGGTGACAGGCACGTTTGAGGAGATAGAAGTAATAGAAGCTTTTTTGATCCACAGTTTGAAAGCTGGCTTCTTTTTCTGTTACAGAATGTCCCTATCACAAGCCCCTTGGTTTTGAATCAGGAGCTGTTACTTCAGACCAGATAAGCTGTTCCAGTCCAGAGCAGTACACTGGATGGTATACTTCATGGACTGCAAACAAAGCCCGGCTTAATGGGCAAGGCTTTGGGTAAGCTTCCTGGTATCCAAGTGTTGTGAGGGGTGTTATCTCTTTATAAAACAGCAGTTAATGTTAACCAAGCCTTCTCAACCATCTCCACTCTGTGTACTTCCTGCTCCTTGCTGGTGTGTTGGGTCTCTTTGTGCTTGTTGTACCTTCAGTTTGTGTCGTCCCTCCAAGTTATTAAGGTATTTCTGTTCTTTGTTTTGCTCTCTTTTTAAGGGACAAACTGTATCATTAGAAGTGTCCGTATGTTTTTGTTTTTATCATTTAAAAATAGCACCTGTGACATGACAGGGGAAGGTCCAAATCCAGACTATGGCATGAGTGTGGGGAAGATTTTTCACCCTTGCCCCTCCCCCCACAGTCTCTGTTATGCTGTTCTTTGATTCATGAGGAGAACTGTAGTTGGTACTGTAGTGTTTCTAGTTCCACCTACAAAGATATATTATTCTCTAAATCAGTGATTTTCAACCTTTTTCGTCTCATGGCACACTGACAAGGTACTAAAATTGTCAATGCACACCATCAGTTTTTTGACAATTGACAAGGCACATTGTGCTATTGGTAGGGAGCTCACATCCCCATTGGCCCTGTTAACAAATGACCCTTCCCCCAAACTCTTGTGGCACATCTGTGGACCATTCGCGGCACACCAGTGTGCCACGGCACAGTGGTTGAAAATGGCTGCTCTAAATCATATATCGCAAAGTATAAAGAAGTATAGTTCCAATATAACACATATGTTTGAGTGAGTGTTTGCCCTTGTTGCTGCCTAAAAGCCCCCAAGTGGGTAGGGTTGTGGTACTCTGGAGTCAGTATCATCTTCATATCCCATCCTATTCTATTCCCTTTCATAGAGTGATACTACAAGTGTGACCGAACTTTGGGCTTCAAGTTCATACAAAGACAGAAATTTAGGAACTAGCTTTGATGCATATAGCATTTGCCTTCCACTATTTCTAGTTGTTTGCATTATAGTTATAGCCTGGACATTGACAGGTATAATGGAAAACTCTGTAGAACTGAAGAGCTTATCTTAACCACCAACAAACATTTTTTATAAATGCATGTATATGAGTCACAGTTCCTTTCTCTGGTATCTCTTACAGGTGTGCCTGGCTCTCCAAATACCAAGACACTAACCAATGGCTGCAGATTGATCTGAAGGAAGTCAAAGTCATTTCAGGGATACTCACTCAGGGACGGTGTGATGCAGATGAATGGATGACCAAATATAATGTGCAGTACAGGACTGACGAGAGTCTGAACTGGGTTTATTACAAGGACCAGACAGGAAACAACCGGGTCAGTAATTTATGAAAATGCCACAAAACTGGCACAGAGATGGAGGGCCCAATCTTGAACATTGTGTGCTGGCTCACTGCTAGTGTGCAGTGTTGCAAACGTGCTGTAAGGCACACCTGCGACACTTACTATCTGGCCAGCATAGGGTTCAGAAGTTGAGCCAGCACCAGGCAGAGGTCGGGCAACTGCCGCCCAGAGCTCCAGGCGAGTACCAGGTGGTGGAGAGGTGAGTGGGGGCATGGGTGGGAGAAGGCCAGGAGAAGATGGGGAGAAGGTGTGGCAGGGGAGGGAGCGGGGCAGGAGGGGGTGGAACCGGACTCAGAAAAGGAAATATACAAATGCAGAAGCAGCCTTCTGCAAGTGTAGCAGCCAGCATAGAGGCAGATGTGTTCCTCATCCACACAACCGTGTTCTTCTAGGCCCCTTTGAGCTGGCTGGACGTGCCTTTTGAGGCAGAGGAATAGCAAGAGCCACCAGTTGTTTCATGTGATTAGATGCCCTCTACTGTAGCTGGATCAGAGTCATGGAATTTAAAGCTTTCCTAAGTATATTAGTGGGTGGTAGGTAGCATCACTCTTATAGAGAAATATAAATTGAACACAGTATAAAATGTAGTCTAGGAGGTCTATACTGTAGTCTAGACTTATTTTAGACATTTCTACTCTTTGCACCTTCCTTTTTCTAATACTTTACGAAGGAGAAGGATAATCTTGCCAGCTTTGAAGATTATCCTTGTCCTGAGTGAAGTGCAAGAAAAAGGAAGGTGCAAAGAGTGGAATGACTTGCAGCAGAGCATATCATGACAACTAGGGATATATCCTGGGTGACAATGTTCACAACTGATGGTGGCACCACTTGCATTAAATACCACGTTCTTCCATCATTTAACCACTCCAATATCAGACTTCTGTTTTGTTTTGTTTTTTAGTGAGAACTCAGTACTGTACTTCATTAAAACTTTTCATGGTTGGTCAAGATAGTAGAAATGCACTCAAAGTTCAAAACTGTAGAATTTGAATAAGAAAACTTTTTCTGTTTGGAACCTCTAAAATTTTGGCTCAGCTCATAATTTTCATTTGGCTGAATAGACTAGTGGGGTCAGTATAATTATGTTTTTATTTCTGTCAGCCATCTTGGGTTCCCTGTGGCAAGAAAGGTGGAATAGCTAGCTAGCTAACCAGTCCACATTCCCATTATTTATTTATTTATTTATTTATTTATTTATTTATTTATTTGATAGATAGATAGATAGATAGATAGATAGATAAAATAAAAGGAACTTGGGCTGCAACCCTATGCACAATTCCCTGGCAGTATGACCCACTGAATTCAATGGGACTTACTTCTGAATAGACATGCATAGGATTGTGCAGTTAGTGTGTTTATCTGAACTTCTGCCTAAGCATCAGTTCAAAGGATGGCACCACAAGACAAACCATTTGTGTTTGCAGTCATTTAAGTACGTTAAATCACACACACTTGTGCTTTAAATTGCAAGAACTGACACCATCAACAAGTGGAAACATTTTAGCCCTAAAACATTTCAATGTTGAGCCCTACCGTTACAATTCCAATAACTTTATGTAACTGACAGCCCAATTCTATCCAGGTTGGCTGACATTCAAGCGCCTTTTCTGCTGGCACCGACTGCCATAAAGCAGTCAGTGCTGTTGTAAAAAATGCTCTGGCAGCACGCTCAGTAGTGCGCTGCCAGGGATGCTGGTGGGAAGGCTGGAGCCTTCCTGCCCGCGTCATCAGCTCTCCAACTGTCTACCAGGGCAAGAAAGTCAGCAGGAGAGGTGGGAGGAGGCCAGAGTGGGGTAGAGAGGAGGTGAAACCAGGCAGGGAGGGGGGTGTAACAGGGAGTGGAGAGGCTGTGGGAGCTCAGGTTCAAGGAGACCCATTGGTGGGCTTACAGAAAGGTAAGGGGATTTAAATTCCCTTTTACCCCTGAAGCCTCCCAATTCACTTACCCTGCCCCTGCTGGATATAGTGTGCCCCATTTTTGGCACGGCTTCAGCAGTGGGGAGGGGAGATAGGAGTGGGCTGTGAGCATTCATATTAGTGGGTGCTTTATATATTGGACAAGCGTGGAGATACAAGATCTCATGACCTTACAACCCTACAATTGTAAAAGAACAGTACTGCTGCAGAGAGGTAGGTTTATCTCGCTGGGCAGAATTTAGCAACATGTATCATGTAATTGGAAGTAATTTGCTTCTAGTGACAGAATGGCCTTGCTTGGTCAGTTAGTCACACAGAGTAATTTAATGCAATCAGTTTGTTCCTGACTTACTGATTGCAAAATTAAGGAAATGTTAAGAGCTTGGTCCTTTCAGAAAGTCATCTGTAAGTGGAACTCTCTTCCCTCTCATTTGCCTTTCTCTAGGTTTTCTATGGAAATTCTGACCGATCGTCCTCTGTGCAGAACCTCTTGCGCCCACCCATTGTCTCCCGCTACATTCGATTAATACCACTTGGATGGCATGTGCGCATTGCTATCCGGATGGAGCTCCTTGAGTGCATGAATAAGTGTGCTTGATGCTGAACTCCAGAACTACGTAATGCTGCAAAAGAAGTAATGGGAAGCATTAGCGGGAAATAGAGGCACAATGGATTAGATGAGTAGGATAAATTGATAAAATGAGTAAGTTCCTCATGTATGTAGGGTAGACTTCTCATTTATTATAAAAATTATAAGCATTATCTGGCCACTTTCTGCTATGACTTATACCCTCTGAAACTTTGGTTAGTTTAATGGCATTTTGGTTTTAAAAAGCAAAGTTCTAAGTCCAGTTAACTTTTCTACGACACTGAAGCATTCTGCATTAAATCCCCTTTCAGTTTCTAGTATTTTTTTTAATCTGATTTTTCCTTAGTCTACGAATGCAGGAAATGATCTGTGCAAGAAGAGTAAAAAGAAAGAAAAGCATTTCCCTTCTACATTGCTTGTTTTTATTTTTTTCCCCCTAAAAAATGCTGCCTAATGTACTCCATTAGGCTTTGCTAATGCCAGTAGAAATGTCCTGTAATTAATACTGGAAGTCTGACCATTGTTCCCTCCAAAGGTAATTATTCCCTCCCTGCTATCCCTCAATACTTGCAAAAGTGTAGCACAACAGAAAGAATGGATGGCTCAGGCTGTCGTTTCACCCGTTTCAGCAGGTCCTGCCCCCTTATGTGTGATGACCCTCCTTTTTGCAGAGAGCGTTGCCAGCACAAGAAACAAGGTCGAACACAGTGAATGAGCTTTAATGGCGACTATCCCTGTCCAATTCTAAAGGAGACAGCATTATGTGTCTATTGGATGGACCAGCCCAAATGTTTAAGATTAAGGGTCACACCAAACAGTATGTAACATTCATCTGCATGAGTGTTTTTTTCCTGAATTTTTTTAGTCTTACTCAAAGCCACTGTAGGAAGCTACAACTGGGTGGGTGGTTTGGACCAGGGAGAAGGGGAATATCCCTCTTTCCCTGCAGGCCATTTTTCTTATCAAAGTCACCCTAATATCTGAGTCCAAGCTGCTTTCACCAAGTAAAAGAAAAGATATAAAAACTCATAAGTTTTAGAGCACTGTCTTGTGATTTTTTTGTTGTTGATGATTTTTTAAACTTTACAGATGATACACCTCTGGGTGACAGGAAAGAGGGCCAATCCATGTGTGGCCTACAGTGTGGGCATGAGGGAAGGACTATTGAATATCTTCCTTTTTCCCAACTGTTTCTATCTTTTGTGGCCAACATTCCAGTCTCTTATGATTTCAAACTCTTAGTCCCAGCAACAGGAAATTCATCAGAGGTGCTAGAATTTTTTGATCTCTTTTCTTGTATAACTTTACACAGACATTCCTATTTGTAGTAAATAAATAAATAAATAATAGAAATTCTAATTTGTGATTATTAAGCAGATTTAGTGTGTTTCTAAGTAGCATGCAGAATATCTTTGTAACAGTTAAAATGAAAACGTGATGTAAGTATACAGCAGTGTGTAAATAACACCATTACCTTATTATGCATGTATAAGCTTCTGAGTTGGTTCTCACAGGTCGGGGGTGTCAAACATAAAGCCCATGGGCCAAATGCAATCCCCGGAAGCAATTTCTCCCCTGTGTGCTCTCTCTCAGTGTGATAATTAGGCTCTTTCATATAAACAAGATTTTCACATTATCTCTTCTGTCATTTCCAGCTAATGAGTTTCTATGTGAGAACAAAGTGCCATCATCTGCTTAATGATGTCACTTCCGGCTCTCAGCAGCCACCATGAATGCTATTTGGCCCACTATATGAAACATGTATGACACCCCTGTCATAGATAATATCTTTTACCTGTAAGGGCTTGGGAAATCAGCCTAAAACCACACTCACTAATAAAGCCAAAGCGATTTCAATGATTTACCAAGTTGTTCTCTTTTATATTGGATTATCTCCATGCACCTCTGATTTTTCACATAGACCTCTACAGTAACAACTCAATGTGGTTAACAGCCCAGTCCTGTGTGGGTCTTGCGCTGATGGAACTTATGCTCCATCAGAGCAAGGCCTGGGCTACTGATGCAACAGCAGCTGCTGTGACAGTGCTTGGGCCAGGGCCACCAGTGCAAAGGGCTGGCAGCCCTGGGTACATGCTAACAACCGTCAGAGCCCCTACTAGAGCAGGCAAGTCAGAGCAGGTAAGTTCCAGGTGAGAATCAGGGTAGGGATCAGCATCAATTTCCCCATGTCCTACGCTCCCAGCCTGGACTCCACACACCCCCTTGGAACCACTCAGATTTATGTCAGCCAAAGAGTTGGTGCGGATTCAAGTAGGCCCACTGAAGACTAGACAGCAGAGGCATAGGTAAGTATAAACGTTTTTCACTTTCCCCTCTGTCGCTTCCTGGTTCCCAGCTGGCCCGTAGCATGCAATGGAGGCTCTGGGATGGCGCAGGATAGGATTGGGTTGTAAAGTGTACTTCATTCATTCACTTGAAAGACAAAATATTCTGTGTGGTCAGTAAACAGTCACCTGTTTACTGACCACACAGAATATTTTGTTTACTGTTTACTGACCACACAGACAGTAAACAGTCGCCTGTTTACTGCTGTAAACAACGTTATTAACTATGACCTTCTATTTGGATTTGTAGGTTTATTCCAACCTACCCAGTTGGAATCCTTTTCCTACATTTGTACTGGTGGCCATTGTATGTACTGTTGAAATTTGATAGCTACAGGTATTTGTTTCTGGTGAGCAAGATAGGTTTACAGCCTAAGGGCCCAATCCTATCCAATTTTCCAGCAACGGTGCAGCTGCAATGTAGCCCCAAGGTAAGGGAACAAATGTTCCCATACCTTAAGGAGGCCTCTGTGACTGCTGCCCCACCACAATAAGCAGTGCATGCCCCACTGGCACGGTTGCACTAGCACTGGAAAATTGGATAGGATTGGGCTCTATGTCTTACTGAACACAAAGGGCTTATTTCTGAGAAAAATAAATGTTTTCCAATACCTCTATAGCCCTCAAAGTTGTGGTAACATAATAGGTTTATTATTAAGCAAGGTAATTCACAGCTTTCCATCAGGGCTGCAGCAGGATGTTCTCCAAATACAACACAGTTGTAACTTTCTTATTTGACAAGAGCAGCTGAACAGGATTTATGGCAGCAAGTGAGTTTATGGACCGATACGATTTCAGAAAATTTGACTTCTGGGATGAGAAAGATCAAGAAAGCCTGCCCCATTACATAGTTTCATGTGTCCCATCCATATGACGTTGCAGCAGAAAGTCACCTTAGCGATAATGGTGAGGGCCTAGGAAACATTTGTGTCACTCTGCACTCTACCCACTATTCAGTTTAAAACTAACCCCAAAGGTAGGGCAGGTTCTCCCCTCACCCCACACTTTTTTCTTTTTCTGAATAGCACCCATGCTGGCACACATTGTAAATCACGTTTGAAACTTCCAGTTTGACAAACTCTTCACAATGTGACATGGAGAAGTTTGTGTATTTTTTCTTCTTCAAATAAATGCAATGTTGTATTACCAAGTTTGGATTTGCAATGCAGCATTCCCAAGAGGGTTGATATTTCAAAATGAGGGATTGTAACTGCCTTATATAATTGAGACTGGGTTCTTTAACATGGAGGCTAAAACTGAGAAAAATATGCAACTGTTTCAATATTAATGGTGGTGTTTGAAGCAAATTATTTGGAGAGTAGATTCTCCAGTATCAGAGGTAATGAATAATGAATTTGATTCAAGAATTGGAAGAGCACAAATTCTTTAAGCTCCAATTACTACAGCTTCCTGTGTTTCTGGGACATATTATTGTACCAGTCTTTGTTTTCTACGTCTGAAGTTAGAGCTTTGATGCATTCATATTTTTAATATCCCTGGAAAGGCAATCACAGAGATTATCTGGAAAGTTATAATCATTCCGATACTGAACATCATTGGTCTTGTGCCTGTTTGTTTGGAAGCACAACAGGCCCATTGCAAACATAAGCGCCAGTAGCGGTTCTTGCATCCTTGGTCACTTGACCACGTGGAACAGTAGCTTGTTTTGGCTTACAGGCAGCTGGCAATTATTCAAATCATGCTAAAATGCCAATTATTGGCATTGTACTTGTCAACCCAGGATATTTGTGCATTGGGAGCTATGAATTTCTATGTTATGAAATATCATAGGTATGATACACATATGCAGGTAACATTTTTCAAACATTTCTAACTCATCTTGCAGTCAAGGATGGGATAGAGAAGCAAGAGAAAGTCAACCGACAGCAATATAAGAGGTGCTAACCAACACTGAGATCTGTTCCTGGCAGGAATACATAGTACACTTTCATTCCCAAGAATTGGGAAGATGGAACCTAAATATAGAGGCTTAATTTCTAAATATAGAAATATATATAAATATATATAATAGAAATAATTTCTATTTTTCTAAATATAAAAATAGAGGCTTAACTATGCTTTATTCATCCATCTGTAGCAGGCTTGGGCTCTATGTCATTTAAACAGGTTAACAATGACATTATTTAGAAGAGAACTCCTATTCTGGAAAGGCAGTGAGATTTTTGCTCCTTTACATAACAGTAGGTTGACAGCAGTAGCTTTTGCTGCTGTGAACAAAATATAGTGGTTTCTTCCACTCTCCCCTCTTCCTTTTTAAATATTAAAAGTTTATCTTGTACATACACAGAAATGTCAAACATTGAAAAATCTTCCCTCTCCCCTCCACAATGTGTCTGTATTATGAACTAGTTACCCAATCCTACCCATGTCTTAGATAAATGTATTAGATAGACTTTCAGCAATTTCTCTATGGACGAGGCCAGTGCTTTCCAAACCTTTTAGAGCTTGGTCCTCCTCAAGTGGCAGCTTGTTTAACCCTTGATACACACAGCCTAATCTGCCAGTTTCGTGAACCGCCAAAGATTGGGTCACAGTCCTGGACACACAGTTTGAGAACTGCTGGACTAGAGCTGCAATGCATATGTTTTCACATATCTGATTGCACATGCACCATAGCCACTCTTGTCCACTATCAACAATGGCAATGGTGAAAAATGGATGCCTGGGAGGGGCTATTTATATGCAAATATATTTCCATAACCTCTTGCTCACAGAGAGCACATAGCAGGGGTGGTATGCAAGTTCAATGTTGATCCCTATGCTCTACTGCATGTAGACCATGTGCAATGGGACCATGTGCAAATCAGCTGCTATGCACTCCTCTTGTGCTGGTATATTGCCACACAATAGGTTTATATTAATATATTACTTTTACCCACCTAGTAAGTTTATATCTTGTGTTGTGATTATCTATGGAAAATTTTTCTATTTTCAACCTCCAGTATATGCAACTGTCTGTAGCTTGATAGCTATTTTGTAAGCAGAATACCCTGTAGTAGGCATGTCAGAGCATCCACCTTTACATGGCTAATTGTGCTCATATGCACTTGTGCCTAAGGCAGCAATTGCTTCCTCCACTATTTTATGCCTTCTCATACCAAGTCTCCTAATCTTTGGACCTCTTACCTTATATAAGCAGATTCCTTTCTTGATTCAAGAGTGAATGCTGCATTCTGAAGAAAGAGAAAGGATGCTAAAATAGCTGACAGCCTATAAAGCTTCAAAACAGCATATGTGTGGAAATCGAGGAACAGAACACAGCTTGCCGAAAATGTCAAAAGTGGTGCTGGAATATTGAGGCTGAACTGCTTTTTCTACACTAAATGTGAAGAGGTACAGCTTCAGTGGGGTACCGTACAAATACATACATATCACTGTGCCAGTGAGGCTAATTAAGAATAGTGGTAATTATCTTAGGAAAAGTGTGGGAAGAACCATAAAATATGAGGAGGCACATAAGCAACATGTGGCAGCAAGAGACAGCAAGATCGCAGTGCATGATAAAGACTTTGTTTTTAAATTACAGAAAAGTTGGCAGCAGAACAAGAGCTCACCGTTAAATAGGATGATGTTTCCTTTAGGAAAGAAGTTATGTGAGGATTAATGAGAACCGGTTGCTCAAGTGTTAAGTATGTACTCTGCTATCTGAAAACACTAGTAAAAATTTGAGGAAATGGGCTCAAATATCCCAGTCATATTATACAGCAGGGGTGCCCAAAGTTTTTGGCATGAGGGCCACATCATCTCTCTAACACTGTGTCGGGGGCTGATGAGGGAAAAAAGAATTAATTTACATTTAAAATTTGAATAAATTTACAAAAGTTTACATGAATGACTATATTAATGATGAACTTATATGAATGAATGAAGGTCTATAAAAGGCCTTGCACAAAGCAAGGCTGGCTTTTCCTTTGCTGCTGCTACTGCAACACAGACGTGAAACAACAAGCAGCGGAGGGAGCCCTCATCCCACAGCTAACGAGAGAGGTCAAACAGTCGCCCTCACGCTGAGAGCAGTTGCATCAGGCCAGTGTGGGCTCCATCAAACCTTTGGCGGGCCAGAGGCTCATTGGAGACTGGGGGCTCCCTGAGGGCCACATTGAGAAGCCTCGAGGGCCGCAAGTAGCCCCAGGGCCAGGGTTTGGGCACCCCTGTTATACAGCATGAAACTAGGGATTTGCATGAACATAGCTGTCCGTGCCTCTTGTTGCAGTTTCACCTCCAGTGACATCTTCTGCCAGACTAAACCACTAGTTCAAATATTATACACACATTGCTGACCCTTGGGATGTCACATGGGTGCATCATTGCTCATCCCCACCCCCACACGCTGCCAGCATCTCTTCTGTTCAGCAGCTTTGCTCATCACTGCTGCCTTTGGTAAGGATGGCTGAGTGTCCACCTACATTGCTGTGCCAGTTCTGGCTTGGTTTGATGGGTTCATTCCATGCTCTATGTGATGTTGCTCTGTGTCCAACATTACCTTCCGAATGCATGGCTGCATCATTTAGTTACCACCTCCATTCCGGAGGAGAAGTTCTTCTGGCTGAAGCCAATTTTAATTGAGGTTTTCTAGCAACTTGATACTTTACCTTTTGTTTAGAAATGCTTGTCTGACTAGATAGGGTGCTTTTTACTGTGGACTTTGAGCAAAGTTCCACTCATTAGCTGGCTCTATTAGTGGCAGATAAGCAAGTGTAAATAATTACTTGATTTAACTAATTCAGTATAAAGGCCTGTATAAATTAATTCATTATGGGAAGACTTGGCTTATGTGCCTGACACAGTGAGTTATATGGAGAAACAGTGAGTTTGTCTGGTGAATATTGGAGCTGGATCATGGATAGTCAGCTTGAATCCCAAACTATCCATGAGGATTATGGTAGAAGAGTCCTGAGAAAGATATAATGCAAGGAAGTTCTGCTTGTGACAGCACATCTGGGTGCACATTGTACATAGCAGTAATAGGGGGCCTTTTAAGGCAGTGGAAAGGCAACATATAAATGCCCAAATAGTCCAGTTCAATAACTTTTAATGGCATATATAACAATGCCCATATAAGTAGCTGTGCTTGTCTGGATACTGTTGAACTGGCTGGCCAAGTCTTGTTACCTGCTTGCATCTGATCAGTGATTCATCTTCAATGATGATCCTAGCCCCAGTACTACCCAGGGCCACAACTGCAAGCTGCTACTCCCTCCCCACATTGACTGGGCTTCCACACACATACCCCCACACCCTGCCTCCTTCCAGAGGCCATGGGAAGCTGCACACAGCCTCCCCGACCCTCTGAAGGCCTTTTAAAACCCTTGGAGGGCTGAAAATATCACTTCCAGTTTCATGGAGGAAAGCAGAAGTGATGTTTATGAGCCCTCAGAAGGCCCAATAAGGGCTTAAAAATGTCACTTCTGGTTTCCTCCATGAAACCGAAAGTGATGTTTTTGGGAGGGTTGTGGAGGGTCAGGGAGACTGTGCAATGCTTCCCCAGCCCCCAGAATGCCTCTGGGCAAAAGGCTCTCAGGGGGCGGACCTCAGATTGACTGGCCAACCAACTGAATGCTGGAGGGGTGCTGGAGGGGGGTGGATGGCGGTGCGGCGCTGCCCCCCCAAGCCTGGTGCCCATGGCATTTGTCCCACTTACTCTCCCCAGGTACCCACAGCTCATCATCTGGGTAGATGCCTGTGTCCATTTGCCACTTCTACTAGAGTGGATGTAAGGACTCTTTGTGGAGCATTTACTGGTGTTGGAGCTCATACATTTGGGAAATTCATACTGGTCAAGCCCTATAGTGCAAAGCAAAATCACCATTCCATTAATCATGTAATTGGGGAACAGGAGTGGCATATTGGTATAGTAGCTGCTGTGCTGGTAGAATGTCCCAGGTTCAATCCCTGGCATCTCTGGGTAGGGCAGAGAAAAAAGTCCTCTCCAAACATGTGTTAACTGTAAAGACCTAGGGCCTATGATCTCAGTCAGTACAAGGCAGCTTCTTACAACTATAGACCAGTGTGAGCCAAAAATTTAAATTCCCTGTACTTAAATTGAACTTCTAACAAGAGTGCAGAACTTTTAGTATGCCATTAATAAATGAAATGAGTTTTTCATGTTGACTGACATTGAAATGATGACCAAGGTGGTCCAAATGATAGTGGATTTAATTGCTTCCTGAATTTGATTACCTTCATACCTCTGGCTGGGTCAGCATTGTTGCCTGATGAATTGACCTTTGATGAAAAGTAGGTATTTATAGAACACTGAGGTAGAGTGGGGTGATTTCTCATCAAAATTGTTCTTGGGGAACCAACATTGTGCTAAATACAAGCCATGGTTCCAACTGATAAAAGGCAGTACAGAGCAGCGTGGACTGCACAGGATCAATAGAAACTTAGGGTGAAACTACATATTATAAGAAAGGCATGTTTGACCTGTTCTTTTGAAAACATTTATTAAAAGCATACAGTCAGGGAATAAAATAGCATGTACTCTTATGAATTAGGAACTAGTTAAAGAACAGGAAACAGAGTGGGTGCAAATGGGCAATTTTCACAATGAAGTGAAAGCACTAAGCGCCCAAAGGATCAGTCTTGGGACCAACACTTTTCAACTTGTTCATAAATGACCTGCAGGTGGGGATAAGCAGCAAGCTGGCCAAGTTTGCAGATGACACCAAACTTTTCTGGGTGGTGAAGACTAGAATGGGAAAGGTCCAGAAGATCTCTCCTGACAGGGGGAATGGGCAACAAAATGGCAATGTACTTCAATGTAAGTAAATGTAAAGTGATGCATGTTGGGACAGAAGTCAAAATTTCATATATAAGCTGAAGTTTTCTACGCTGTCTCTGATGGATCAGGAGAGAGATGGAGGGGTGAAGAGGGTTTGGTCAGCTCAATGAAAGTTTCAACCCTGTGTGCAGTGGCTGTAAAGACAGGTAACTCCATGCTTGGGATCATTATAAAAGGATTGAGAATAAGATGATTATGCCATTGTACATATCAATGGTAAGGCCACACCTAGAGTATTGTGTCCAACCCTAGTCATCACATTTCCAAAAGAATATAGTGGAACTGGAAACAGTGCAGGAAAAAAAGTGCATTGAGGCTTGAGCTGTAAAAGTCAATTTTTATTTGTTTTTAGACTTGCAAAGCCAGGTGGGTCCTGATAGTGATATGCTTGAAATATAAGAACTTACACTGAACTGGGCACTGGGGAGGGCTGAAAGTATCAATTTTTTTTTTTTTGTGGGGAGGGGGGTTATGGCAGGCAGGCTACAGAAAAAAATTCACTTGGTAAAACAGGGCTAGCTTCCCCTTATTTGTTTTTCTTTAATTATTTATAATTATTTTGTTTTGCTTGATGATGTCACTTCCAGTCACTTCTGGTGGGTCCCGGACAGATTGCCATTCTAAAAAGTGGGTCCTGGTGCAAAAGTTTGAGAACCACTTCCTTAACTCAAAACGAACCAATGAGACGGGAGCAGGGGGTTACATCCTAGTGACCAAAGTTGTGGAAATTTTGGCTTTTAGCAATAATACTATCATGTTATTTACCATTTGATGCAGAATCTCATCCATTACTTGTGGGGAAATATTCACTGCATTTATTTTTTTGGCCATTATTATTATTCATTCCATGTCATGACTATTACTGTATCACCTACCTCACAGGGTTGTTGTGAGGACAAAATAAGGGGAGGAACCATGCACACCACCTGGAGCTGCTTAGAGGAAGGGTGGTATAAAAAGGTGGAATATTAATTAAGTCATATGGGGTGAGTAAAATTTATTGGCCCCGGGTGTCAAATGACCTAGCTACGCCTCTGCCCTTCTGTCAGTGCTTTCCAGCACTGGCATAGCGGTGCCAATGGGCTGTGTGCTGCATCCTGCAGTTGGGTGTCACTCACGGAGGCCTCCTCACAGTAAGGGAATGTTTGTTCCCTTACGTCAGAACTGCATTGCCCTTATGTCAGTGTTGGAAAGCGCCCTAAGCTCCTTAGAGGAAAGTGGTATAAAAGGTGTTTGTTTAATTAATTAATTAAGTCATATGGGGGTGACATATTTATGGGCCTCAAGGGTCAAATGACCTAGCTACGCCACTGAATACTGGTATCAGTTGGTCAGGTTGGGGTTGTGAATCTCCACTCCCCAGCTGCAAGCAACCTCAGGTAAGCTGCTCTCTCTGTGCCTCCACTCCCCAGCTGCAGTATGGAGGCATAATACAGATTTGTGAATAGCTGAAAAATGGTCCTCACTCACTCACGTCCATTTTCCATCCATCAATTTCTGCAAATGGGTCTGTTTGAGTACAACTTTAAAAATGTGATTTATTCAAAACAATGACTTCACTTCCTGCTTAAGGTCATCACTTCTGGCCCTGCCAGCACAATTGTGTCACTTCCTGTTTCTTGCTTAATGACATCACTTCTAGGGGTCCTGATAGGTTGTTGTACCTAAACCTGGGGTCCCGATGCAAAAAGGTTGGGAACCACTTATGTAACTGCAGAAGGCCAAGAGAAAGGCTCCAAATTCTTTCACTTTCTGCTATTACTATAGATTGGATGGACTTAGTTTATTTGTACAATTTTATTGTCTTTAATTCAAATGACTTTAATTCAAATTTTTTTGCATGCATGTATACTTGAATTTGAGAAAAATGGACTTGACTCTTATGCCACTAAAGATGATTAAAAAGGTTGGCACTGGTCTCTAATGAATTCAGTTTGGAGGAATTATCTGAATCCTGAAATATACTGTCCTAGACCCATTCAATACAGTTTATTAAAGAATAGCCCCCTCTGCCAAATTCAGAGACTCCAAGTATCTGCAAAGAGCAACAATTAGAATAAAAATGAACCAGAGGAAGTAGGGAACTGGCTCTTAAACATGTCACTTGATGACCAAATTACCAAGAAGCCAGTTACAGACACTGACACCAGATTGGGTAACTTGTTCAGACTCCACAGAACATAATGGCACAATATATACATTTCTTTGCTTGGAACTAGAAGTTAGATGGTCCACATTTTTCAGCAGACATTTCCACTAATTTTTTAACCACTATGAACAGCAAATACATTTTCAGGTACACAGTGATTATAAAGTCACGAGCTTAGGACGCACGTGTGAGTAAAAGAAATGGAAGTGTAGCCAGGATGGTGGTTTGTGCATTTACTTGCAACAGCATAGGGAGAGGATTTTTTTCGACATAGGCATTTTTTCTGAGAAAGGTCAGATTCCCCTTATCCCTACCCTCCAGCTGCTTTCCCATTTACATGAAGAAATCAAGCACCTTCCTTTCCCCCCTAAGTAGGAAGGCAACAGAAGAGATTTCGTTGGACATGCTGCTTCTCCAGTTAGGTTTGCACTACATCCATGGCTTCAATTCAGTTTAAAAAAAACAAAACCATTCAGTGAACGATAATCACCCATCTAGTTCAGTCTTTAATAAATGAATCTTCTTTTTCTCCATTGCAAAAAGAGGCTTCTTCTAATGGGAAAATTAATCTGGGAAGGAAAATGTATCTACAGAAATAGTGTGGGGTTTGGGATTCAAAAACAAAACCCAGCTGTGGATTTGCTTCGGTATCTCTAAGGCTGAATCACAACACCTACCTGGCTATTGCCCTGTTTGGGGGAATTGTACAAATTCAGTAAAACTATGGAGAAAATTCCATAGTCAAGGTCAGTGGATGCAGCAGAAACTGGTTGTTCTAGAGTGGATAAAAACTGGATGCTCTAGTGACCTCTGCTACTCAAGGATTCCAAGGATGGAGATGTAAAAGTAATGTAGCACACTTTATTGCTTATACTACTAGATTAAGTATCCAGATTCAAACAATTATCTGAAATAAAACTGCTGTTATCTGAACTTCAAATAGTTGAACAGTGGTATGACTCAAATGTCTGACATGTCAGAGCCACATCTTGATGTCTCTCTTCATCTTGATGAACATGCTTCTCAACAGCCAAATTAAAAATGGCTAAAAGCAGCAAAGTAACTAAAAGATCAGCTTAGCAAGACTGAAAGAAACTTCAAATGAACATTTGAAATGCTTTGAGTACAGCAGGGATGACAACCTCGGTAGTCTAGTGCAAAACCTGCATTTTTATTAAAGACATAGTTTGGAAGGCCCATTCAAAAATACATTGTGCTCAGTAAAAATGAATAATTCCCATGCGGATAATTAAAGACAGGATAAGTTGTGTGTCTCTCATATACTATTTACATAAACAAAAAAAATTATACAGGTGTTAACAATGGAATACATGCCTGAAAACAATCTGAAAAGGTGTAATCACAACATGATACAAAGAGGTCTATAAACACTTTACAAATAGTTGATTAACTGGAATGAAATCTTCAAATACCCAACATATTCTCAAAGTTTTAATTTAAAAATTAAGAAGGTTACTGTCACATTACATCTCTTCCACAACAGAAAACAGGGCAATGTAAGTTTGTGCGTCTGAGATCTTCTTCATAGGGGATAGTGAATGTGGGTAACTTTTACCCACAAAGTTGAGAAGCTGGAAAGCTGCCTTCACAATCTTATCCTTTTGGTTTACCTGACCCTTCATAAAAACTATCAAGTTCTCTAAAATAGTTTTCCCCCATTTATTCTCATTCAATATTTTGACAATGGAGATCTAAGCAGTTCTGATTTCCAAGCCTGTTAACAACTGGCCAAAGGTATTTTTCCCTGAAGATTCCTATTTGGCATTTTTCCTCCCCAGAGAATACAGATTTATAGGTCAAAATGTATCACTTCTGAATAACTCACATCCTTCACTATAATTCTCCTAAAATAACACTGAGGTAGAAAAAGAGGGGGAAAGCAGGTCATTTCCAACCACCTGAGAACTCCTCTATTGTCCTAAGAATTACAGAGTCCTGCCCACTTAACTCATTCTTGAATTTATACTTTGTGATCCTAGAACAAAAACACACAGATGTATCAAGCAATCTATTTTTAGAAACTCAGCTGTATGCATTTTAGAAGCCATCTTGTATTTCAGTGGTGGTTCTCAAAAGAGAGACACAGAAGATTTATGTCCAGTGAACTGAGTTTTGGTGCCCCTAAAGCCTTTAAAAGAATGATTTAGCTGAGATAGAATGAGGTAAGATTGCTTTCTTGGACAAACTGGCAAATTAAGTGATGGATGTCCTGAGGAAGTCTAACAATGGTCTTCTCTGAGTAAGACAGCAAACAGGGTGGAGCAATAAGGCCTATATCTCCCTGATAATGTTCTCTGGAGCAAACGACAAGGCAACCTAATATTTGAAGCTACATGAAAATTAGTAAAAAGCAACCAAAAAAGAGAAAACTTAAAATGATGCAAGGAGGGGCATGTGCTAAGCTGGTTTACAGTTCATTAGGAAGCACTTCTCACAATCTGAAATAAAGGCCTACTGTTCATATATAGGCTGTAAGAGACCTCTCAAATCCTAAATGGAAGAAATGAAGCAAACATCAAGTGCCATTACTAGGAGAGGTGCCTGACCAATACAGGTAACTGGAAGGATAAGCAGTGCACCTTCTTATCAACAATAATTGTTTTACAGAGGCTTACAACTATTTTGTTATACAATGGATAAACATCTAACAGCAAAATTAATGGTACTGTATTGCAACTGCTTATTTTAAAAGAGCTTGGTCACTTATCTGGCTGTATGAGTTCTATTTACATTCTTCAGAAGCAGAATGCTGATTTAAAGGGAAATTCACAGAAGACCAACACTGGAATAATTCAAATGGCAATGACAAAGTGAAAAAGACTGCTCTGAAGAAAAAGGCTTAAATGAAACAGGATTCAGCAAGCATAATAAATACCTAGAATGACATCTGTTCAAAAAATAAAAAAAATGCTGAACTATTTTCCATGTGAAACCATTCCATCAATAAACTAAAGTCAATAATGATCTCATGGAATTGTGTGTATGTGTTGGGAAGGTCTCTTCCAAGGTTGTCACACTGCTGAATGAAGTGAAATAGGCTGGTAATAACAGCAGACTAACAGGTACTGTGAAAGAAAGAGCCACTTCCATGTTAGCTCAAACTGTGTTGTATTAAAAGGATTTGAATATCAGTTAGCTTATATTGGGAACTAGAAAAAATGGCTTCTGTCCTAATATGCTACAATTCTAGTGTATGAGCCAAATCAGCCTATGCCAAGGAAAACGGGAATAGGAATTTGGATAAGGAAGGAAGGAAGGCACCCAGAATATTCTGGTCTGAAGGATGTTTTAAAAGTTTATTAAAATAGGTGCTCAAAATTTTTTCTTGAAGACCTCTGAGCTACACTTCCCTTGCTGCATACACTAAGCCTGCTTCAATTAACTATACTTTAGGCATTTTCCACAGTGAACTCAGGTATACCACTTAGAAAAATATGCTGATAGTCCAGAATCTAATGCATTTGAAATGTCTTTCACTATTACACATTGCCTCCAACCCACCAGCCTTTATCACAGCATTGTGGTTAAACAGACTACACATCTGAGAATGTTTTAGGCAAAGATCAGAATGGATTTCAGAATTCTGTCTCTGAGCATCACAAACACGTACCTTGAGAAACTCAAATAGAAGTGTAACATATACGCTTGTATTCTGTCAATTCCACACTTGTTCACAAGTTTAAAGCAAACTGGTATTTAAACTGGAGGCTAAAAATATTTTCTGATTCCTGGTTCTCCTCCTCTGTTAGTTATTTTAGAGTATTTTGAAACAATCACTGCAGTGTCTTTTTAGCTGAACTATCACAAAAAGGTATAAAAATAAAAGTTGAACTTTAAGGCAATGGGAAACCAAGTAACTGCTGTATTTTACTAATACTTTGCACAATCTTTTTTGGGGGTGGAGGAGGGAATCCTTCCACATAAAAGAATTTTTTACAAACCTGTCAAACGTAATACTAAAGACCCCATAAAGTTATAGCTACACATCTCTAGTAGAATATAACTTACATTGGGTTTCCCAAAAAGTCTATGAAAGAATGGAAGTCAATTCCAAAATTTATAAGCATAGGAACTGATGTAAAATTAACACATTATAACATTTAATACCTGAAACCCATACATCCAAATCTTGGGCTGAAGTAGTAAAGCTGAGAATAAAAGTATGCCAATTCTAACAACTAGGGAATGGCAGTCGCTTCCCTCATGAACATGAAAAGCCATCTCTGGAAAACAAATTGTAATAGAAGAAAGAATATGAGATGTTTAGCAAAATGAACGGATTTTCATTTCTTTTTCCTGAGAATCAAGCAAAATATCCTTTGTTTCTCTTTGTACTATTCTAGTCAAAGCTGACAATCTCAGTAGTACACATAAGATTGGGAAACCAAGCTTTCACTTTCAAAAAGCCATTTAGGCAGGTTTCAATACATTTCACTAGCATACATCTCTTTTTGACATTTTTATTGCACACCTGGACAATTTTGAGACGTATTAAACCTTTCTTTCAGGATTATTTTAAATAAGGTTTACTTTTTCCCTCTCAAAAAGAATCCCTAAAACCCTAGGTTAAACGTATGCCATTTTAGTAGCTTACAAAACACTAACCAATTGCTTTATATCAGCAATACTACCAAAAAAGCATGACATATAACTCAATTTAGCTTCTTGATCCTTGGTAAAGCTATGAGAATATAGCAAATTACTTTTCTAATCTTAGTGAATAGGAAAGTACACACTTTAATAGTAGTTTAATGTATAATAGGCTTTTCTCTTCTTATGATGCTGGTAAACCTCCATTAGTATAATACGGTTTTTGGATGTCTTAGCACATTTACAAGACTAACATGTCACAAGTTGGATACCAGAAGCCAAATTAAATGCAAAATCTTTTCACAACCCTTCGGAATAAAACTTGCTCTTCCCATTAACAGACTGAAAATTGCATATGTTCAAGCATAATGTACAGTTCTGCTTTAACTAAAAGGAATTATTTACACAAGACAATGTCAAAGCAGTTTCCTACCGTTTGGACCACATGCACACAAATCACAGTTTCAGATTTATGCTTGAAAACGGCAATTCTCATTTTAGACACCTGAACGTACAACAATAATCTCTCTAGTATGTTTAATAGGAAACTCAGCATCCAATTAGAGGTTTCCATAAATCCTTCCATAAAGGACTATAAACAGCCATAGAAATAAATTGTGCGAGTTACCAGCAAGGTAGTAAGTATTACTCATTGACAAACACCAGAGCCATCTAAAAAGCTACATGAGGATAACATTCAAACAGTACTGCTTAGAGACCCAGTCTTGAAACGAAACTGATTTTTTTTTAACTGAAAGATATTCACTCACAGATCAGGGGATGTATAGGACAAAAAGAGACTTGTCATATTTATAGAAGATCAAAACAGACATCCTAGGAATGAAATGGACACATTTGACATCCAGGTATCACTAAGTGGGACCATGTTGTTCCATATTTCCCCACAGTGCTTCTCACAGATAAGATCCACTCATTATTTTATGAATTGCTCTAATATCTATTTCCAAATGGGAAAATAGATAAAATAGACACTTCTTGCAACCAAAGTTTTACACTGTTGCAAGAGAAGAGATACTGGGATGAAGTCTGCTACACTAGGCTTAACAAAAAAACTAATCGCATTTATCATAACTTTACAGGACCATATATACCAGATGACAAACTTCCCCTCCATCCGTGCTAGTGAACAGTTAACAGCACAATCCTAACTGGGTTGGCATGGCCTCCCCCCCACACTGCACATATGCCCTAAGTAGTGCAGGGGTGGGATGGGAGAGGGTAGCAGAAGGATGGTTTGGAGGTGGGGAGTGTTTTGGGGCAGGGAAGGATCAGGACCGTGAGGGGGTGGGATCGGCTGCAGTGGTGCATGCAGCACCCTTATCCGTTTCCAGGCCAGGCAGCCCTACACTGGCTTCCTGGATTTGTGCCAGCTATATAACTAGTGCAAATTGAGAAGCCCCATAAGGATGGCTGGGGTTTTACTCAGGATAAGGGAAAAAATATCCCCTATCCCAAGGAGACCACCAGCTACCTCCTAAGCTGCACAGGATGCAGTGCAGGCCATGTGGCCTGGCTGTGCCAGTGTAGCTTAGGACCGGGCTGTTAGTATCACCCAAAGCACTTTCTGCTTTCCAGGTTTATTTTATGAGGAGAAAATAGAAAAAATACTAGGAAAGCACAACAATTATGTCATGAAGAATGGATTAGATTGTAAGTCTAGTAAATTAAAATGTATTGTTCTGACACCACTGTCCTCTTGTAATTTATACCAGCTTTATTATGGGGCAACTACATTTTTTCAATTGTCTTTTTCCTGAGTTATAAGTAATTCTAAGCAGGAGAAATATTATTAGGCCCTACATATAGTAAATTATAAATTCACTTCATAAAAGTAATATTTTTTAATAATAATTAGAAAACATTCAGAAGTTTCAATTTCCACATAAATACTCTTATGGGAGTTAAAGGGGGAAAAATTAAGTTTCATCAGATAACCTCTTCTTTCCATATTCAAACATCAATATTACAGTTTTTATTAAATCCTAAAAACAAATGAAGGTGCCACAGCCTCTCTTACATTTAAATACAATATTTTACTTTCCGTTTAGTACAATTTCAAACAAAGTGCAAGGAACATACATAGGCCTAAAATCATATACCATGATTTACAGTGCTGTGTCATGCCCAGTTTGGCTTGCCACTTGCAACTCATGCTGTGGCTCTTTGGTCACCCATGTACTGAGTGGAACAGCATCTGCTTTAACATTTGTTATGGGTCAATTTTTCTGTATGAAGGAATGCAAGCAATACTAGGATTCTGCCACCATAATTCAGATGCCTATCTCCCATTAACCCCAATGGGGAAAGCTAAGCACACATTTAGGGGAAAGATATGATTTTATGGTTTCATATATTTCAGCCATTACCTCCAAGAAAAAGAAATCTAGAACAAAGTCTGAGAATCACTGTTGTATTTTGCTTGTTATCAATATCACTGCATGAAACAGCTGAGCAAAATTCATGTTGTTACAGTCACATGGATCCACATTCAATTCCCTTTTATTAGAATAATACTGCACTTTATATCACAAATGTATAAAAATATGGCAGATAGTGTCATAACAATACTTTTCTTTTAAATGAGTATATTATATAAAAGACAATTATATACCATGTATATATATATATTCATATATACATTTATGTATATAATAAAATACTCCTGATGCAATATGTTACTTTAGTTTTTATAGAAACTACTGTAGCAGTTGCACTGCATCACAATGTTTCAAACAGCTCAAAATAACTTTACATTGTAACTTAAGATATGATTATAACAATACAATATTAGATCAGAAATAAATATTACAAATCCTATCAAATATGGAATTTTAAAAAACAAAATAAAGACATACAACTGAACTTGAAACCCTTATTTGGGATACAAATGTATCACAGAAACCCCACTTAAAAAATTAAATCTAGGCAGCAAAAAATTTCATAAGGGCATAGGTCTAAAGACATTTCTTTTAACTCCCAAAAGTGCCTATACAGTATTCAGACAAAGATGTGCACTAAACTGGAATGCAGAATGAGAGAAAACGGCAATAAAGTTCATTCTCCCTGAAGTGCACATTCTACAGTCATGAGATTTGATGAATGGCAATTAATAAAGTTCATTTCACTGTATGAGCTATTCACATGGTACTGAATAGTAGTTCCACGTATTCAATATTGCACACCTTTATAAAGCTGAGAATACAGTCACTACCACAATTCACCAGCACCACCATACCCCTAGGTAAATCCCTGCATAGCATTTCCGGGAGTATTATTACAAGGCTGTCTCTTTTAAGTCATTCAGGTTTGGCATTCGAGATCGGTTTGTTCGGTTATACGTATGCCCATTCTGCCCACTCTTAGAAGGCATTTGATCAGAGTATGCTGTCCCATCACTGGCACTCCTGTTCACTGGGGAAACATGCCAACTTGGTTCCATCTGGCCCGGGATCTGGAGCGTTCTACTTTTTGACTGGGACTCTTGTCGTATGTTGCTGCTGCTACTTGTGGAAGCTTGACTTATAGGGTGAATCCGGACTTCAGAAAAAGTTTTAGTTGGCTGACTTGGTAAGGGTTGGAATCGGGGTTCAGAAGGAATAGAATGATTTGAAGAACAGGAAAGGTGTAACAGCTTGCGGAGGGATTTTAAAGGCTGGCTCTGAAAAACAGAACAAGAAAATGCCTTTAGGCCCACTTTCTAATGTCTTTGCAATACAAAAATATTTTAGATTGCTTTCATTTTTAAAAATTGATATTCCTTTTAAAATCCATTCTATGTTTTCTCTTTATACCCCAATATATTCTATCATGTTCTAGAGAACATGAAGTACACAGATTTGATTTTGAGTAGGAACATACAGCATTCCTTCAGTGAAAACCACATACTATAAAATATTCCAAATCTTGATAGAATCCTCCCCCCATACTTCCCTTCCAGTCTTGAGTTTTATTTCTCAGGCCTACCTTACCTTGAAGCAGATCCAATGAACTTAGTGAGACTTCTGATTAGACTTGCATAGGACTGGGATGTTAAATTATGTTTGTTTTACATAATTTGTTATTCAATTAATTGGTGGCGTTTTAAAAATGTTTGTTTTAATAGTTCTTTTGATAAGTCAACAATTTAAATAAAGCTTTTAAAAACACAACCCTACAAAGATTTCCTCCCAAAAACTTACATTTATTTAAAAAAATATTGACCATCTTTCATTAGAGCTATCAGAGTCTATTCATACGCAAGAGTCTATACAATTCAGGGGCAGGGAACCATTTACTTATTTATTTTGCACCAGCAGCAGCAACAATGTTCAGATAGGCTTATGTGGTAGAGGGTGATATTTGAGGCACTCAGACCCCAAACATAAACCATGCTGAATTCTTCTGTGTTTTTCAGAAATAAGACAGAGCTGAATCCTTCGAATCTGGAGAAGTAGCTAAAGATAGCTATAGTTATAATTTCTTAATATGAAAAAGTACAGGGTACTCTGGATCAGTGTTTCCTATCAGTGCTTGCTGTTCCACAGACCCCTTCTGTGGGTCTGTGACTGTGAAGGGGTCTGTGACCCCTTCTGTGCATCTGAATGGTGCTGTGACTGTTGTGATGCCATCCCTGGACAGTCAGTGAAGATGCGCAGAGCTCGGTTTGGAGGTGTAGTCACTGACAGTGCTCTGGATTGTAACCTGGCAGCCCTATCTATTATTCACTGCAGGATGAACCACCTGCCAGACACCTTTATGTTCCCAAAACAAAGTTGTTGCTCTACTTACATGAGTTTGGATTTCTGTCATTTTGTCAGAATGCCAATCCTTCTGCCTACTGGATGGATGATTAGATGAATGAATAGCTTTCTGTAATGCCAAAAGATCCTGACTATCACTTCCAGGCATCTACAACACAGAAAAATACTGGTGTTAACAAGATGTTAAAAACAACAGATGCTTTACTGCCCCGTTCTGTCTGCCTCCCTGATCAAAGCAATGCAGGTGAAGCCCATTATTTCAATGCTCTTATAAGTTTCCATATTAATAACCATATTTGTAGATGCCATGCAAATTTGTTATAACCTCCACCCTTAGGCATTCACATGCTGTTAGTCAAGTCACTGTAAAGAGAGAGAGAGCAGTTAACTAAGTGCATTGCTGTGTTCCAACCTTATTTCAAATAGCATTCCATACTGCTGTTAAGATCATGAACCACTTCCACAAAAACCAGGTTTTATACACGAAGAGATCAAAATATGAATTTAGAGGGTTCTCAGACTATTGGTGTTGTATCATCTGTACAAGGAAGCCATTTATTCTCTGCTAACATAAAATGAAGAAAGGTGTAACCTAAATACAAGAGGCTTCTAATTATAAAAGTAGTTCGGCAATGCAACAAGTTAGTTGCCAGGAGAAATTACAGTTGAATTTATCAGCTTTGTGCTTTAGGTATTAGTGGCCTTGTTTGACAGAAAAGAAGAGGGACATGGTTAACTAGATAGCTCTTTCTTAACAAATGAAGTTTAGGATTAAAAGTCTGTTAAGCCATTAACTGTAAGGGACTTGCGGCACAATTCTAATGGTCTACTCAGAAGTAAGTCCTATTTTGTCCAATGGAGCTTACACTCAGAAAAGTGTGGTTAGGATTGCAGCCTTAGCCTTTATTTTCCCAAATGAAAGTAATAAGATAGTTGATCACTATAAAACTGGAGAAAATAAATGCCTTTTTTAATGAATTAAACGTTATTGTAAGCTGCCTTGGGTCCTCTGGGGAGAAAGGTGGGGTATGCATGTATGTATGTATGTATGTATGTATAAATAAATAAATAAATAGGATTTTGTTTTTGCAAGGAAATCTTATCATTTAGTTAATTAAAGCAGAAAGCAATATAAGCCAAATTGTTGCTAATAATAAAATTTACAATACTAATAGAAAGGATACATCCTTCTTTCGATACAGAAGTTGCATCTAATGATTTACAACAACTGCTCCTAATCCTAAAAAAAAACAACTGCCCCCCCCCCCTTTTTTGGTATTTCAAAAAAAAGTAAGCAAACCAGCCTTGAATTTGTGGAACTAGCTCAAGGTGCTTAACTTGCATGAATAGATTGTGACACCATGAAAAGAAAATACATGCTATTGTGGTCAGTAAAATAGATTTACTGGAGTGTTTCTTTTATTCAGTGCTACCATTCTTAAAAGTTAATACCATAGGTAGAGGGACTACAGGAATCTTTTTCAAAGAAGAGCTATGCTTTAAGTGATTCTTTGAATTAAAAAGAGGAAAGAGAGATTTCTTGATGCTTGGATTCTCCGCCTTGGTGGATTCTGTCTGTAATATAAGATACAAAAACTAATTGTGTACATAACTCCATTATTCAGGAGAACGACCCTTGTCTCTTATCTGCACATATATTAACATTTTAATACATTAGCCATTTGTCATGCTGAATCTACATAACTGTGAAAAGATAAGATGCGTAGCTCTGTTAAATGAGAAAATGCTTATGGAAAAATATAAACCTACAGCCCACTTAATTTCAAGAATATGCATGACAGGTATGCATGCATTTAATAAGCTTTAATATGATATATTTTACTGGGCTTTTGGATCAAACATATGAAGTGTGACCACAGTTTTTAGCAGAACTGTAATAAAATACTTGTGTGTGAGGTTACTTTCATACAGTGCAGGGTTATATGATCTTAAACAAAAATGATATTCATTCCAGATGCAGCAAGTTGTGAGACTAATTGAAAAAAAGGTTTATCTGCATGCAAAGTACCGACTGACATGTTTTAGATATTTATTTATTCATTTAAAATGATTATCAAATCATAAAAATAGGAAAACCATTCATCAACGTGTCTGCTTGCATTTATCTTACAGCTGCCATAGATAGCAATCTTAGAAGAGATTATATTAGTCAGCATAATAGCACATATGTGAATCCAAACATATTGCCAGAACCTAACTATAATATCTCCAGCACAGCGGTTCCCAAACCTTTTAGCACTGGGACCACTTTTAAAATGACACTCTATCTGGACCCACCAGGCTTTACTAGACTTTTACTTTACCAGTTGCTCAAGCCTCTGTTTTTATCTTTTTTACTATGGTGGGGGGAAACTGCCTTCTGGGGCAATTATTAAGATCCATATACATCAGATCAGGACCATTCTGGTAGCCTTGCTGGCCTTCAAGTAAGAGCCAAAGCACATCTGCCTACTCGCAAGTAAACGTGCATGTGCAGCTCATTTTCACTTTCCATAGGGTTCAGTACATTTCCTTCAGCTATCTGCTTGTCAGTTTCAGTTTCATGACCCACCAATGATCAGGATGCAACGCACTGGTGGGTCCTGATCCAGTTTGGGAAACATTGCTCTACCAGCATAGACTTGGATCCAAAGACTTGTCCAAGGATATGGGCATGCTCAGTAGAATCTTGCACTTCTTCCTTTGGAGAGGTACATACCCAAGCTGCACTACAAATGGATTTTCAAACTTTTCTCACTTTCAAAAGAGGTTTACCTTGCTAGTATGTGGAGGCTGCTGTTGAAGAAACATAAAGCCAAATGTCCTTTGGCTGTGTCAGGAAGGTTTAAACAACATGACTCAGAAAAATAGATTTACTAATTGGAATTCTCAATACCACCCTACCACCAGAATACCACCTGAATACCTTAGAAGAAAACATACTGATCTACATTGGGAAAGTCTAAAACGGGGTGCCCAAACCCCAGCCCTGGGGTCACATGCAGCCCTCAAGGCCTTTCAATGTGGCCCTCGGGGAGCCCCCAGTCTCCAATGAGCCTCTGGCCCTCCAGAGATTTGTTAGAGCCCGCACTGGCCCGATGCAACTGCTCTCAGCATGAGGGCCACTGTTTGACCTCTTGTGTGAGCTGTGGGATGAGGGCTTCCTCCACTGCTTGCTGTTTCACGTCTGTGATGCAGTAGCGGCAGCAAAGGAAAGGCCAGTCTTGCTTTGTACAAGACCTTTTATAGGCCTTGAGCTATTGCAAGACCTTCATTCATTCATATAAGTTCATCTTTAATATATTCATTTATGTAAACTTACGTAAATTTATTCAAATTTTAAATGTAAATTAATTCTTTTTTTCCCCAGCCCCCGACACAGCATCAGAGAGATGATATGGCCCTCCCACCAAAAACTTTGGTCATCCCTGGTCTAGAATAAAGGAGTTCGTTTTAAGTATTTGTATAGCTTGAAAATCTAGTAAGATCTAGCTAAAGGAAATCTTTACTATAGTGTTGCATCCAGGATACAGAACTAAGGGTCCAATCCAATGGTGTGTCCAGTGCTGGCAATGAGCACCAGCACAGGGTGTTGTAAACGTTCCATAAAGCACATTTATGGCATCCTTTGAGGAGGGAGTGCTGGGTTTATGCCAGTCGGCGCTGGGCCCTGTGCTGGACGGAGGATGCCATGGGAGTATCCAGAAGTAAGTCACACTGCTTGGCTTGTGATGTGGGTTTTCGGGGCAGAGGGAGGAACTGGCCTGGGAAGGGTGTGGGACGAGCAAAGCCCACTTTCACCGGATCCTATCCTCCGTTTCTGGCTAAAAAGCCCAACATGGAGGTTCTCAAGTCTGCACCGGCAAAATAGCTGGCACAGACTTGAGAAGACCCTTGTGGGGCCTGGGGCTTTCTGGGGGGAAGGGGATGAAAGTCCCCTTCACCCGTGGAGATCTCCAGTGGCCTTGGCCTTGGCCACTGCATCCAGCAATCACCATTTTGGTGCCACTGCATCCAGCAGTCCTGCTGAGGATAGAACTGGGCTGCCCATTGGTAAATACAGTGGTGTGTTGCTTAGTGACAGGGATGCGGATCAGCACCCCGTTGTTACACAAGGTTTGACACTATACGAAGCCTCCAAAGATGAGGGGAAGCTGTGCTCCCCTTGCCTCCAGGGGCTTTTCTGAGTCTTGCAGAGGCAGTGCATTCTGCAAGGCTCAGAATGCCCAAATCGTGGGAGAGATGCAACTTCTGGTTTCACTGAGTCACGCACTGACTCTGTGAGGTTCAGAAGAGCCTCCACAGGCAAGGAGACTTGGGGATATGTGCGCAGGGACAGGTGGCAGTGTCGCATATGCGGCCCATCACTGGTGGGAGCATCATAAAGCAGCGCTCAGTGGTACTGTAATACCATGAAATTATACAAAGAATTTGAAAATCATTAACCTCAATCCTTAACTGATAGTCTCTTGCAGAAAAGGGGGAGAGAGAGTTGACAACTACAGTTCAAAGGCAATTTTTTGAACCCTAGGAACAAGCAATCATTCCTCATCTATTAAGAAATGCCCCTGCATTTGAAAATGCCTCATGTTCTACAACTTTTAGTTAAACAGCTTAGTGTGCTCTGGTAAATGAGCCAACAGGTGGATACAGAAAACTGTGCAGCAAGATGCTATTAATTCTTTTGTCACAATGTTATGACAACAATGTTATCAGCAGGAGGAAGGATAGGATTGGGCCCCAATCCATTATCCAGCAATAAATTTCTTTCAGTATCCAAACTGCCCACATAAAGGTTCTGGGATGAGTTAGATTCTCAACTCTGTTAACTAACTCTGGTTTGGAGTTCTACTGAACTTGTGTTTTTGTAACACAGCCTCTAGTTCAATTGTTTTAATGCTAAATTGTTTGTATATTTTCTATTTTGTAATCTGACTTGTGGAAATGGACAATATGCACACCTAACATAATTAAACAATGAAAAAATCATTTTTAGAGGTCATCTTCATCTGCTTAAAAAAAAAGATAGTCCAATATGGCACTTTCACAAGAAGTTCCATTTGTCTCATGAGGAGGAGAAAAAGGACAATAAGTGAAGAACCACCATTGCCTGTACTGTTGCCTCTGAAAAAACTTGCGACTGTGCCCCTCCCCCCCACAGTGGCCATGTGGCACCAACTGCCTTGTGAGGAGAAAGAGAAGAAGTGGGGAAGGGAGTTTATGTTTTTTATTATTGTATTGTACAGTTTAAATGATGTGAGCCATCTTTGGCTTCTAAGAACTACAATGGATGCACTCAAATCTGTCTTGCATGTTATTGAGATTTGAGATGTGTTATGGTGCAACTCTCATGAAGCATTAAGAATACATAGGCAATAGTGTTACGGTTAGTCATACTATAAACAGAATATTTTCATAGACATAATCCGTCACATATTTTGGATACTAGATATGAAAAGTTATATGAACTAGGCCAAGAACACCAAAAGCATGAAACAAGCTATCTGAGCCAAGGGGATCTTTAGGTTTGGTTTTCTTAAACAGCAGAGCTCACTTTGCATGCCACATGCCAAACTGTTTCTGAAGCTAAAAGGAGCAGACAGGAATCAGCTGTAAAAGGGGGAAAGTCAACATTTCTGCTTGACTGCTGCAACTTACATGAGCCTAAGTAGCCATTTAAGAATGGATAAACCTCCAATTGGAAAAGTGGACAGTTTACTTGATAAATTAAGCAATAAAAATAAAGAGAAGGCAGAATATGCAATGTAATAAAAATACAATTATAGTTCAAAATAATAGAAAAACATACACATTTTTAAGAAACAAAGTTACTTACAGACTGAGATTTCTTTTTTTTCTTTTTTATTGCCCTGAAAAAACCCTGCTTTTCTTTTTCCTTCAGCTGTTCAGAATGAGCATTTTCAGAACTTTTCCTTAACACGGGGGGGGGGGGGGGAGAGGAAAAAAAGGAATTTCAACTTAATATATGAAACATGTATATACATATATGTGCATGCATGATCTTCTGCAGCAGCCAGGACAGAGGTCCTACATATGGGACTACAGCCATATTCAAGTCAAATTCATACTTGAGTTATCCATTAGGAGAACTAGTACATTTTCAGGGGGACATATCAGAATCTACAGCAGGTTCTGAAAGGTACCTTCAACGTACCATGCTTTAGCCAAATATCCTAAGCAGGTTGAGGATACTGGCCCAGGAAATTCATTCAAACTACATGGATTATGTTGTTTAGAAATCATCACTTGGGCAGATCTGGCCCGTTGAATACAATAAACTCATACTATATCTAAAGGCTTAACACATTGGGAGAAGACTTACAATAAACCTTCCTGCCCCACCTGCAGATTTCAGAAGTTGTCTACAAGGGGCTGAAGTTTCCCAGAAATCTTGCACCCAAAAACTTACATCGCATGAACTTAGCCAAAAAAAATTTCCTTAATGTTCTGGCTCTTTCCAAAATGTACTGGTCTGGTGCAGATGTCTTGATCAAACCATGGTTTGACTGCTTCAAACAAAATTTGGGCTCATGTGCTTCCTCCTTCCTCCACCAGCAGGCTCCAAATTCTTTCACTTCGTGTTTCATATAAGTAACAGTTGTGCTGCAAATCAAGCAAACTAGGATTATACCCAATTGGGTGTTTTGGAGGGAAACTATGGTTTCTAGAATAACCATACTTTGCCCAATCCAGATGTCACAAAGTATAGTTACCATGTAACAGGAAGTGAAGGAGGAAATCTGAGCAGGGAAAAAGAAAAGCATGAGCCTCAATCCCACTCACAATTTATAATCCAGGCCAGTGCCTCATCCCCTATGGTTTATTTAGATTCCTAGCAAACTTGTTTTATTTGTTTTAGATACTATGGCCCCCCAAAATTCAATAACGCAGTTGAAACTGCTATACAGTTACATGGGCTGGACTTCCTAGTATTTATTTTAAGGAAACAGTAACCAAATTGAAATCTTAGCAATAACAAAAAATGCAATTCAGATTTGTATTTACTTCTTAAATTGAGCATTTACATACCAAGATTAGCACCTAGACTGGACAAGCAATATACAAAAGGGGAAAGGAAGGTCAAAAAGAATGGGGACCAAGAAATCTTTAAATTTGGCCAAAGAAGGTTGTTGAAAACTTGGCTGAGGTAAGTTTCACCAGAATCAAACAGTCTTGAAAGGGTTGTGAGGGAAAAGTTTAAAGGAAAAGAAATAAAAAAGGCCGAAGGGATAAAGCATAGATTAACTAGAAGTGAAGGAAAGTGAGCATGAAAAGAATATGTGGGATCATTCAAAGCAAGAGGGCAGAGAGACATAATGATGAAAGAGATGGAAGATTATGTGATCAATGGGATATACTGTGAGGGATAAAAAAATAAAGAGTTTAGCATGACTGATGAGGGCAAAGGAAATAGTACAGGACAGAGATAGTAGGAGAGATACAAAGAACACTTTTTACAATAGCTTCCTCTCTGGAAACACCTTCCACATGTTTCTGATTCATCCTGCTCAGAGTAAGCAACAAGCTCAATCTTACAGTTATTTTAAATATATGTAGCAATTTTATACTCTGGTTTTATTCCCTTTAGGATAAATATTCTTTTGCAGTGTCAACTACCTTAATGTATTGTAGTGCTTCAAGTAGTTAAGATGCTATATAACTACCTTGCTATATCAGACGAAGCCCCATATATTCCAGTAGCCTGCTTCTAACAGAGGCTGGCCAGATGCCTTGGAGTACTCAATAGGGCAGCGATTTTCAACTACTGTGCCATGACACATTGGTGTGCCACAAATAGTCTGTAGGGATGCCATGGAAGTTTGGGAGAGGTCATATATTAGTAGGGCCATTGGGGGATGTAAACCCCCAGTGACAAGTGTAGCGTGCCTTGTACACTGTCAAAAAACAGTTGGTGTGCCTTGACAATTTCAGCACTTTGTCAGTGTGCCATAAGATGAAAAAAAGTTTGAAAATCACTGCAATAAGGCATGAAATGGTTTGTCCCCAGTACCTAATACTCCTAATGCCTCTGTATCAGTAGTCAATTGGGGTTAAAAAGTGTTGATAAGCCAATTTTCCACTAACTTATCGAACTTGCATGACGCGCGCGTGGCCTCTGGGAACCAAGTGCCTCGGGAACAAAGTGCCAAGAATGTGTTTACCATCTGTGCAAGTTCAGCAGCAGGGCGAGGAAGCCAGGGCCCCAGATACTGCTCTTCACTTCCCTTGAGAAGAGGAGCAGCAAACCAGTGTAAGGTTTTTAAGTACCCCTAAACAAAAACAAAAGAACTACGCAGTCAGGCAGCCAGCAGCAGGGTGGGGGCTATCCAGTGTTTTATGTCGAGCATCACATGTATGACTATATGCCTCTGGGTTTGTCATTGGTGCACGGAGCTCCAGGGACTCAGGAAATGCATCTGCTCCCTTGAAGCCTTGGTTGCCAACCTGGAACAGCAGAGGCAGGCAGAGAAGGACCATGGGGAGACTTCTGGGGACGATCAGGCTTCGTCCCAACCTCAGGGGTGCAGCTCCTCAGTTGCCCGGGTGGGAAGTCTCGAGGCTGGAGGACATCATCCTGGAGCGAAGGAAAACAATCCCCTAAGGGGTCCCCTTCTTCCGGGGATGGACCCATATCCAAACACACTGAGGATACTCCTCGGCGGAAGGGGGGTCAGAGGCTTTTTGTAGTGGGGGATACAATTATTAGAAACAGAGAGGGGGGTTTGCGATGGATGTTAGGATCACATGATGACTTGCCTGCCTGGTGCATAGGCTGCAGACGTCTAGACAAGCTGGTAGATGGTGCTGGGGAGGAGGTAGAGGTTGTGGTGCATGTCGGCACCAATGACGTGGGCAAGTGTAGCCGGGAAGTCCTGGAGGCCAAATTTAGGCTATTGGGTAGGAAGTTGAAAGCCAGGACCCCAAAGGTAGCATTCTCAGAAGTGCTACCTGTTCTACATGCAGGACCAGCTAGGCAGGCGGAGATCAGGGGTCTCAATGCGTCGATGAGACGGTGGTGTGGGGGAAGAGTGGTTTAGATTCGTTAGGCACTGGGGAACTTTTTGGGACAAGTGGGGCCTATACAAGAAGGACGGGCTTCATGTGAACCACAATGGAATCAGACTGCTGGTGCATAATATTAAAAAGGTGGCAGAGCAGCTTTTAAACTGAGCCCTGGGGGAAAGCCAACAGCAGCTGCGGGACATCCGGTTCGGGACTTCTTATCCCGATGGGATGAGGACGGGGAGGATAGAGAACAACAAGGTAAAGAGAGAGTAGGAGAAGAAATTGGGGATGGTAGCATGATGGGATGCGATAGACAGTTTGGCACAATGAGAGGTTGCAGGGATAAAGGAGCTAATAAGCATTCCATTTTCAATGCTTTTATGCAAATGCCAGAAGTCTCCAAGAGAAGATGGGAGAACTGTAATGTCTGGTGACTAGAGAAAACTTTGAGATAGTAGGCATAATGGAAACCTGGTGGAATGCGGAGAATCAGTGGGATACCGCAATCCCGGGCTATAAACTCTACAGGAGGGACAGGGAGGGACGTGTTGGAAGTGGGGTGGCCGTTTATGTTAAGGAAGGGATAGAATCCAGCAAAGTAGAGATTGAAGGTGGGTCCGACTCCATAGAATCTCTATGGGTTAAATTACCAGGCCTGAGGAGTGATGTAATACTGGGGGCATACTATCGTCCTCCAGACAAGAAAACGGAAGGGGACCTTGAAATGAAGAAACAGATCAGGGAGGTGACAAGGAGGGACAGGGTTGTAATCATGGGGGACTTCAATTATCCTCATATTGACTGGGTCAATTTGTGTTCTGATCACGAAAAGGAGACCGGATTCCTTGACATGCTAAATGACTGTGCCTTAGAGCAGCTAGTCATGGAGCCCACTAGAGGACAGGTGACTCTGGATTTAATATTGTGCGGTACTCAGGATCTGGTTAGAGATGTCAATGTTACTGAGCCATTGGGGAATAGTGATCATGCTACGATCCATTTCGACATGCACATCGGGGGAAGAATACCGGGCAAATCTCTCACAAAAACCCTTGGCTTCCAACGAGCAGACTTCCCTCAAATGAAGAGGCTGGTTAGAAGGAGGTTGAAAGGGAAGGTAAAAGAGTCCAATCTCTCCAGAGTGCATGGAGGCTGCTTAAAACAACAGTAATAGAGGCCAGGCGGAAGCATATACCGCAAAGGAAGAAGGGCTCGACTAAGTCCAGGAAGGTGCCCGCATGGCTAACCAGCCAAGTTAGAGGCCATAAAGGGCAAGGAAGCTTCCTTCCGTAAATGGAAGTCTTGCCCTAATGAGGAGAATAAAAAGGAACATAAACTGTGGCAAAAGAAATGTAAGAAGGTGATACGGGAGGCCAAGCGAGACTATGAGGAATGCATGGCCAGCAGCATTAACGGGAATAATAAAAGCTTCTTCAAATATGTTAGAAGCAGGAAACCCGCCAGAGAAGCCATTGGCCCTCTGGATGGTGAGGGAGGGAAAGGGGAGATAAAAGGAGACTTAGAGAAGGCAGAGAAATTAAATGAGTTCTTTGCATCTGTCTTCACGGCAGAAGACCTCGGGCAGATACTGCTGCCCGAACGGCCCCTCCTGACCAAGGAATTAAGTCAGATAGAGGATAAACGAGAAGATGCTTCAGACCTAATTGAAAAATTAAATATCAATAAGTCACTGGGCCCTGATGGCATCCACCCAAGAGTTATTAAGGAATTGAAGAATGAAGTTGCTGATCTCTTGACTAAAATATGCAACTTTTCCCTCAAAACGGCCACAGTGCCAGAGGACTGGAGGATAGCAAATGTCACACTGATCTTTAAAAGGGAAGGAGAGGAGACCCGGGAAACTATAGAAAGGTCAGCCTAACATCTATTCCAGGTAAGATGGTGGAATGCTTCTTCAAAGATAGAATCTCAAAACACATAGACAAACAAGCCTTGCTGAGGGAGAATCAGCAAGGCTTCTGTACGGGTGAGTCTTGCCTCACAAACCTTTTAGAATTCTTTGAAAAGGTCAATAGGCATGTGGATGTGGGAGAACTCGTGGACATTATATATCTGGACTTTCAGAAGGCGTCTGACACGGTCCCTCACCAAAGGCTACTGAGAAAACTCCACAGCCAGGGAATTAGAGGGCAGGTCCTCACATGGATTGGGAACTGGTTGAAGACCAGGAAACAGAGAATGGGTTTCAACGGGCAACTTTCACAATAGAGAGAGGTGAAAAGCAGTGTGCCCCAAGGATCTGTCCTGGGACTGGTGCTTTTCAACCTGTTCATAAATGACCTGGAGGCAGGATTGAGGAGGCTAGGTTTGCAGACGGCACCAAGTTTTTCTGAGTGATAAAGACCCGAAGCGATTGTGAGGAGCTCCAGCAGGAACTCTCCAAACTGGCAGAATGGGTAGCAAAATGGCAGACGCGTTTCAATGTAAGTGTAAACTCATACACATTGGGGCAAAAATTCAAAACTTCACATATAGGCTAATGGGTTCTGAGCTGTCTGTGGTGATGGCATTTGGCCTACATGCCTTTAAAAGGGGATTGGACAAGTTTCTGGAGGAGATATTCATTATGGGAAATGGGCTATGTCAGAATGCCAGATGCAAGGGAGGGCACCAGGATGCAGGTCTCTTGTTGTCTTGTGTGCTCCCTGAGGCATCTGGTGGGCCACTTTGAGATACAGGAAGCTGGACTAGATGGGCCTATGGCCTGATCCGGTGGGGCTTTTCTTATGTTCCCATGTGAACTAGAAGTCACCGCTACAGATCATAGTAGTGAATTCTATAAAGTAGTATATTAACTCTGTGAAGGGGATTCCTTTTCTACTGAACCTAGTACCAGTGAACAAAACTAGGTGACCAAGTTCTAATGTTATGACTGAGGAAAAAAGTTATCAATCCAGTTCTCTCTATATGCACGTTAAAAATATTTATTTTAAGATTGTAAATGCTACATGGAAAGCTGCACCTTGATCATCACTTTGGAACAGCTTTTGCTCCAAGATTCTACAAACAGAATTGATGGCCTTAAAAGCTATTTCTTCAACCTAGCCACCCACACAACACACATTCATCACATAGCGACAGCATACTAATAGAATAGCATGCAAAATGAGGTATTTTTAAAGCAATTCTTTTAACTGCATTTGTCATGGTATCCACCCAATGCTATTTCAAAATCACACAAGAGCATTAAAACTACATATACCCTATAATATAAAGTCCACACTAGGTTTTCCTGTTGTATGAAACCAATGGTTAAAAATATAATTAACCATTGGCAATGAGGAGAAAAAATACTTGCCTAGTAGCAACAGACTGAAATCCTTCAGAGGTGAAGAAAAATCAGCAGAAGTTGTTTGCCCACAAGCTTCAATTGGGGCAATTATAACAGAGGATCTGATCCTATAGGTCAGGAAGTCACTAGTCACTCCTGACTTCCTGACCTAGGATTCACACTGGGAAAAATCTAAGGTGAATTATCGCAGACACTGACCTATAAGTCGATCCCACAGATAAGTCAAGGGCAGTTTTTGAGTCAAAAATCATGGAATTTTCTATGACCCTCGGATAAGTTGGGGGTTAAATGTAGGGGGTGTCTGACTATAGTTTTGTCTGATTTTACCCAAGGCCTGATCCTAAAAAATAATCTACCACTAATTGTTACCTAAGAATTGTAGTCTCTAATTTATTAAAAACATAGTAAAAGATCATAAGATAAATTTTTATTCTTTTTAAATTCTTGTCTTCACCACTTTTTTGTAAACACTATCAGGGTAAGTGCACTGTAAACAAGATACCAGTAGAACAGTGGTTCTCAACCTGGTATTCTTGTACTCCCGGGGACACTCAACAGGACCTTTAGGGGTACTTGAAAAAGAATGGAATAATGGCAGAAAAAGGCAGGTCCAGAAAAAGGCATGCTCCAGAACGCCTTGCACGCACCAGCAAGGCAGGAAGGGAGGTAGCTAGTTGGCTGTGAAAGCCCCACCAAAAGCTAGTTTTTGGTCATCAATTCATGTATGAACCAGTGATTGAAACATAATATGAAAAGTGATCAATCACCTAGAATTTCTCAGCACACTTCTGGTGCAAAACAGTGCAAAGGCAGAGTCTTCTGTTCTTCAAACAGATGAAAAGAGAAAATATGTGAATACATGAAGTCTGAGAGGAGATGAGGGCTTGTATTATTATAAACATTTTGCTAATATGAAGGGTACAATTTATGGAAATGGGCTGCCAAGGGATATGCAAGTGAAAAAGGTTGGGAACCACTGCAGGAGAACCATTATCAAATCCACCTTTAAGGTGTCTGGTATGTTAAGCCAGAAGCTCTACATACAACCCATCACTGGAAGTGTACAATTCAATTCACAGCAGAAAGAAACAGCTGCATATATTTGCGACCTTTTTACTCAGAAGTAGACCCACTGCTTTCCATGGGTGTTATTCTTAAATAATAGTGCACTGAATTGTAGCCTGTGACTTTATTTCAAATGGAAGGAGAATCCCATTCTGGTGTTGAAAAAAAGAGACCTCTGCCAAATGTATGCATGCATTTGCAAAAAGGAACCAGGTTGCAGGAGAATAAAAGGTTAACTTTGGCTGGAATTTCCCAGGAAAGTTACTATAGAAACTAACGCAAGAAAGGAAACTTTTCAGAGTTGAAAGGCTCTGCTCTCTGATTGACCTGGAGACGAGGTGATAATTGGAGCTTGATTACTTGGCAAAAATTTTACTACTATTATCGAGTATCATACGGTAGATATGAATAAGCACTTGAACCTTCCATTTGAAAAAAGTTAAACCATTTATTCTGGAAACTATGAAGAATTCAATCCTTAGGGCGCTTTCCAGCACTGGCATAGCGGTGCCAATGGGACGTGTGCTGCATCCTGCAGTTGGGTGTCACTCACGGAGGCCTCCCCAAAGAAAGGGAATGTTTGTTCCCTTAGTTATGTGTCCCTCAGAACTGCATTGCCCTTATGACAGTGCTGGAAAGCACTGTCATAAGGGGTCAGGATTGCGCCCTTAGTCTGAGGCAACCTATTTAAGATGATAGGAATATTGGTGGCAGATGCAAAAACTAAATTTGTAAGAAATTAGGAGGCTAACACCCGTGTTATCATATGAACACCGTTCCCATCATCTCCACTGTTTGCACAATATCCAGTGAAGTCACCAACTTACCAGGGATCAAAAGCCGTTTGTCTCTTGGAGTGGCTTGTTACACTACTGCTCTCTGCTGGTAATGCAGGGATTCTGTTTGAGGCACCATTGTCTAAAAATGTTCCTTCCGGGCGTGGAGATGGGACTGTAATAAGAAATACCAAGCTCTGATGTGTCCATCTTCACTTCAACATCTACTTTCATAACACATTTCTCTTTACTAAACTATAACTATATGAAACATGACATGCTATCAGTGGTGAGAAATGAACATAAAAAGAACCCAGATCTTAGCATGTGAGTAACATAATTAACATGGAATCATGTTTCAAACTCATGAGTACTTTTAAGACTCTTCCAGCATAACTCTCTCAGGCAATTTCAAATTTAACCTCAAGCTGTCAAGCTGTACCATAACATACATGAATAAAAATGTTCTCCATTTCAACAGAAAACAGAAGGCAAGTTTACTTCTGAAAGTAGGATTTTACTCATAAAATAAAATAAATGATAAAAAGTTTGAAAGATTCATATCTGGGACCACCATCATCTGGACGGTGATCCATCCTCGATGGTCCCATTTGGTGCGAGGCAGAAAGGCATGTGACAAGGGAAAGTAGTTCACCAAAGTAGCTCTTGTCTATCACATTGCTAAGTGACAGATCCAGTAGATTTGGGATTTTCCTGGGGGGTGGAATTTTCCAGGGGGGGGAACAACAACAACAGGGAATGCATAGTTCCTTGCATTAATTTAATTGCATTAAATTGCATAATTACTTGCATTAAACAATTTGATGAGCTTTCAATCTTGTTCCAATTAACTACAGAATTTTGATGAATAAAGTAACTAATTAACTGATTATGGAGTAACTGTATGAATGGAAGTGAAAGGCAAGATCAGATGAGAGCTGAGAAGAAGCGAAAGGACAGACCATATTAGAAAGTTTGAAAGATACTGGTTATAAAAAATTAGAGGAAAGATATGAAAAAGTTAAAGAAAGAAAAAGAATGGCAGAAAAAAATTTGTGGAGAGTTTCTATATTGCGGCGCTTTGGAATCCATTTTGTATAAAAGGGCTTGAGTCATTCTTGCCATGCAAAACCTACAGCAACAGTGGTTGGGCTTATCAATTGCCAGGCCCTGTCGCCAAAGAAGAATCTGACCATTAAAGTTGTGTCATAAGAAACACCTGTGTTATCATGATGTTCTGGACTTCTGCCTAGACTACTAGTTAGAAAATTGGCTTCAGCTGGGCTTTTCATTTTGGGAATGGGTCAGGATTACATCAGCCTTCCAGAAATGTTGGGGCTCCTCAATCCTTGATTGGTGGGATCCTTTGAGAAGGTGCACTAAAAAGTCACTCTGGGGGGATATGTTAGTTGCCAGACTTTGGTTGGCCACGCTGAGAGATGGTGGTTTGCTGGAACTCTGTATAAGTTCTGGAGCTATACAGGTAGAGCCTCTTTATTTGTGGAATTTCTGTTTGCAAATCTGGCTCAATGCGGGTTCCCAGGACCTATGTGGAGCCAGACTTGGCCACACCTGAGCCCTCTGGAGACGACTAGAGATGTACTCCAGTCACCTCCAGAGGCTCTTCAGAGGCCTGTGGAGGCTGTGCCTCCATGAGCCTCAGAAAGGCCTCCAGAGGTCCTAGAAAGGCACTTCTGGTTTTCACAGAAGCTCCAGAACTACTACTATAGCTCCAGAAGGGAACCCTCGCAAATAACGAGGGTCCACCTGTACCCTGATAAGGTAAGATGAGCTAGGTTTTAGCTAAGAGTTTGCTTTATTTTAGTTTGCCTGTTATGCTCTTATCTTAAACTGTATTCTTGTAATTGCTTCTATGCTTGTTTCCTTTAAAAAAGTTCATAAAATCTACCTCATTACACTATGCTTCCTGGGTGGAGCAGTCCACATCTAGTCCTTGACCACAGAAGTCAGGCTACTACAAATTTGCCAATATTGGAGAAGAAGGGAGCTTTGCAGTTTGCGAGTTCTCCTTTCCCAGTGATTGGGATGCCTAGAATTCCTCGTTTTTACCTGGCTGAGGAAATGGCAGAAACTGTGATGGCAGCTCTGTCTTGTTGAGTAGTTGTTAGCCCAGGCAAGTAGTCAGTTCTGGTAAAGTTCAAGCAATATATGCCTGGTGGTGCTATGGAGCCCAAGTTGTAGGACAAGTAGCTTCTCCTGACCGCTGTAGTATATTAAATCTAAAATAAACTATGAGTGCTAAAAGGAAGACATTTAGCAGGATCACCTAACACAGTATCTGAAAGGAAGATGAAACAGTTAAGATAGATGTGGCTACAAGGATTGGTGACTATACAGAATAAAGATGAAGAACCCTAGGTAAGTTTTATGATATACAGGTCCAACCTTGTTATAAATGGATTTTTTATACACGGATTTGACTCAACACAAATGGCCACTGCAAATAAGAAGGAATATGCAGATCCACGGAGAAGTGGAAAATGCATCTCTTTAAAATCACAGTTTAAAAAACAGCTTTTCTTACTGTTGTAGAGAGTCATGCAAGTGATCACTCCATTCTTCAGCTGAGCCACAAAAAGGCAAGGGGTCTGTTGCATTTCTAATTGCTGCCTGCCTCTCTACAACAGTAAGAAAAGCTGTTTTTAAACCACAATTATATACTTTTTAATTTTTTAAAAATTGCTTTTATTTAACACATTTTATGGTATCAGTAGGCAGTGCCAGAATCAAACCCCTGCAATTGCTAAGGCATGGCCTTATTACATTAGGAGCAATGACGGGCAAGAAACCTGGAAGTGGGCCTTTAAATCTTTTACACTGTTATTTTTTCCACGGATTTTTTTTTATCCACTGGGGTTCTGGAACGGAACGCTAGCGGATAACAAGATATGACCTGTACATAAGTTTGAACATTAGAATATCCTTTAGACAGTTTGACAGGGAAAAAAATTATTCTAGAGCAGGGGTGTCCAAACTTTTCAGCAGGAGGGTCACATCATCTCTCTGACACTGTGTTGGGGGCCAGGAAAAAATGAATTTATATTTCAAATTTGACTATATTTACATATATTTACATAAATGAATATATTAAAGATGGAACTTTTATGAATGAATCAATGAATTCTACTAAGCTAACGGATTAGCTACTCCCTAACAGAGGGAGCCAGAGCCAGGCCAGTGCAGAGCTACAGGAATATGAACATTCAAATGTTCAAATTCAGGGGCGGGGTGGGCCCAGTGGAGGAAGCCCCGAAGGAGGAGGTCAAGAGGGAGTGCATATAGGCTGTACAGAGAGGATTTTTCCTTGAGCTCCAAAGGGTGCCAGGAGCCTGCAGCCTGCATGGTCTGTTACAGAAGCAGGACCTCCACTTGGGAATGGACCTGACCAACACCAGCGGAAAAGAAAGATGGGTACAGCAACGTCCTCTCCTCAGCTCATTGGGACCCACTTAGATCCCTTCCGCCCAGACAAGACAGACACTAGGGGAGATAGATGGGGGGCAGTCTAGGCCCCAGCCGCCTGGTTACTTTTCTGCTTCACTGCAAGGTGGGAGGGTTGCCAGAGAATCGGAGCCCCTTCTTCCCAACGCTACAGGGCAATCTTACAAGGAAGAAATTTAATTTTTTTTTAAACGAAGAAGCTTAGACAATAGAAGATTTCCTATACCTAGGGAATACCATTTAAACATAATATTTATACTGTATCTGATTTGATCATTATTAAAAATCTAGTAGGAAGCAAAATAACTGCATGCTGTGTTATAGGAAGCAGCTGATGAAAATTAAGAGAGTTTCTTAAGTGCATGACCTTAATGTTAAAGGAATTAAACACAGTCATAAAAAAGAAGAAAACACTCAAGATTCTTGTGGAAGGAAAAAAGATATTTTTTCCATGCAAGAAATGCCCATTAGTCAGGGTGAGGAAAGATTTCTGGAAGAAATGAAATTGGGAGATATTCTGCAATACAGTAAAAATAGAAGGAAGCTGTAAAGTGTGTTAAAGAAGGCCTTCTCGCACTTTGAAGAATGATCACAAATGAGGCAGGAAGATGTACAACAGTAGATAGAACTATCAGGGAGCAAATAATAATATTAGTCAATACATATATCCCAAATAGTTGTGTATCAACATTGTATAATTCCTTTATGGGTTTTTTAAAATGAGGCTGAAGATATGATAATTTGGGAGAGGTTGATTTTAATGGTATTCAAAATAAAAATTCAGATAAATCTGCTAGAAATATGCCAGCTAGTACTCTTTCAATACCATCAAAAAAGATTTGGCAAGACGTAATTTTTTGATGTCTGGAAATTCTATAATATAGACACTACAAATTACATTTTTCTTCATACCTGCACAATTTGCATTCAAGGATAAGTTTATTATAAGTAACACCAGTGATAATTACAAAAATTTTATATATATCTATATATACCTATGCAGAATCATGTCCCTGTTGTAATGAGGTGGAAACAGAATAATAATGATGGCTGAATACTATGGAAATTAAATGCTTTTATACTGCAAAGTTAATACATCTTTAATGAGTTAGGTACAGAAATGCAAAACTATTTTCAATCTAATACAAATCAAGGCACACACTGGGCAATCATACATGGGGGGTGGGCATTTAAAAGAAGAACATAAGCAAATGAGGGAAAAAGTACTTCTGGACAGATTGACAGCACTTAACTAACTTTGAAAGAACCATAGTGTGCGAGAATTCATATAATTTTGTGTGACAGGATTACTTGAAGAACAGTTATAATTTGCAGAAAAACTGATGTCAAATGATAATAGCAGGGAATAAACAGAACTTGATAGTGGTACTTAAATGCATGGACAGAAAGATGGCTGTGCTAATTTGTGACACACACAAAAAACTGCATAGCTCACAAGATCCACCTACAGAGCACATACTCGTTTTCCTTGTATAGTATTAGGGTTCCTAAAATAACTCAGAAGGATAAATGCATGCTGGAGGAGTTGGCGACTGAAGTAGAAATGAGAATTTTTATACCCAGTCTCAAAAATAATAGTTGACCCCTCATTCCAGGAGGGAAATTTTACAAAACAACATTTCAGGAAAATCCTGATAGAACTATTTTGTTGGATTATACACAAACAAATCTTTTGGTCAAACAGCATCATGACAGAAACCCCTTCCCCCAGATAAAAAGATGAATCTGCCAGTTTGTCCCCATTTCTATTTCTTTTCATATTTAACAATTGCTATTGGATCAGAGAAAAAGAGAAAATTAAGGGAGCAAGGCGAGGATGTTATGAGTGTATCTTTATATGCAAATGACGTTATAATTCAAGAACTGGAGCAAATCGTACTTCAAACACTGAAGTTCTTGCTCTAGTGCTTGAACTGCAACATCATTAAATTAGGTTAGTTGATCAATTTTGTATGATTTCTGGTTATAAGCTCAAATGTAGTAAATCAGAATAGCTAAGTGTTAATGTTACACAGGAATTTTGTGAACACGACCGCACAAACATATCAAATACCAAGAAAAACAGTATCAATAGAATACTGAAGAGTCTGTATACAGATCAAGTTAGAAATCATGAACTTGGTGAATCAACAAAAATGAATCAGGAGATGCAAAAAAAAACAAAGTCTAAATGAATAATAGTTTAACTCTCTTATGGTAGGAAAAATTGTTCTGATTAAAATGAATATCTTGTCAAGGATTCTAATTCTCTTTATGAACACCCCCCTAATCTGAAAGAAAAAAAGTTAATAGCAACAATGCAAAAGTTTATTTCAGCTTGCTAGCAAAGGAAGCCAAAGAGCTTTGGGCCAACTATGATTAATGTTCACATATCCTTTCCTGCTCTTTGTTTTTCTGGGTCAGTAGCTGAATGTGTGTGTGTGTGGGGGGGGGGAGTGGTGTATCTGCTGCTATCTTCCCAAACTATGAAGACCAGATAGAGGTCTTCCTGCCAGGACATGGCAGAACCCCAAGGGGTCTTACTAAAAATATAATTGCAATAATCTGCACAAGTGATCAGATGTGATAACCTGCTACCTGAGAATGTGGACTAATAGCCCAATCTTGAGCTCCACGCACCAGCTTACCACTGGCGCGCACTGCTGCAAACTTGCCATAAGGCGCATTTGCAAGCCCTAACCCTGGGTGAGCACCTGTGCTAGCCCAGCACTGGCCAGTACTAGCACCAGGCAGTCACACAGATGCTGAGCAGTGAAGAGGAAAGCAGGGGCATGGGGAGGCAGGGAGAAGGAGTTCTAGGGAGGGAGGAGGCAGATGGAGGCGGGAAGGAAGCATGACAGGGAGGCAGGAAGTGGGGAGAGGGCAGGGGAGATGTGCCAGGGGGAGGGAGCAGGGAGGGTGGGAGGCAGGACCGGTGGAACAACGCTCCACCGGATCCAAAGCCTCCGTGTTGGGTTTGCCGCCCAACACGTAGGCTTTTACCTCACCGCCAACTTTTTGGTCGGTGGTGAGTCAAGGAACCCCATTGTGGGGCTACTCATTTTACAGGGGGAAGGGGACAAAAGTTATAGGTGCCACCTGCAGCTGCCTTGGGTGCACAGGATGTGGCAGCAGCCGTTTCCAGTGCCGCCACAGCCATGCGCCCTGGGCAGCTCAGGATTGAGCTCTAAGCAAGCAACAAGTCAAAATATAACCAATTTATTAACTCCCCCCCAAAAGTGTAGAGAAAAACAGTGTTGGTCAAGAAATAACTGAACCTGATAATTATTTCATTATCTGAAATACCAGAAATAACTGGACCTGTCATTATCTGCAAATGATACAAGGAACAATATGCAAATCTTGATCATGTTTTCAAGATACAGGAGAGCCCAATTATCACATAGGCTGCCCTTTCAGCAACATCGCTTCTGCTAAGCAGTGTTCCCTCTAAAATTTTCCCTACCTTACAGCGCAGTTAATGACCTGAGTAGTATATAACAACTGTCATCTTAAAACAGGCAATGGCCAGTCTGTTCTCTAGGCAATAAGTGAGGTACTGCTCATGCATCACAACTGCAATGGTCAGACGGCATGTTTACATAGAATTATCGTAAACAACATACAATGTTTCATGATCATTTGACTCCACTATTCCAAACTGACAAAAAAGTATCTTGCATCTATTGAATGCTAGGTATTCTGCTAAAATGTAACAGACCCTCAAAAACACAGATTTACAGCACAAGTCTAGGAATGTCCACTCAAAAATAAGTCCCATTGTGTTTAATGAGACATACTCCCATTGAAGTGTATATAGGGTTAAAGTCTTACAGCAGTTTTATGCATATCTACTCATGCATGAAAGTCATGAAAGTCTAGGGTCTACTCATGAAAGTCTAGGGTCACCAGATACAAAGGGGGACAGCTTGAGTCTCATTATTTGCCAGGGTTCCAAGAATTTAGTGGATGGCACTAAAGCAAATCAATTTAAAAAACAAAGTTTCTTTGCTCTGATGCTTTAAAAACAGCCTTGATGACCTTTGTAATGCACACAGAGGCCATCAGTCTCTCTCTCCAGGTGCTTGGGCTTCACTAGGAGGCAGCAATCCCTCCCTCCACCAGGAGTCCCAGCAAGGGGGAAAGAATGGAGAAGGTGATAAATTGCTGCCATTTAGCCTTCTTTCATGTGCTCAGGGGGAAGGGAAGAGTGAAACCTACAGAGAATGATTGATGAATTGTCAGCCAGCTGCCCTCTCTGGCATTATTAAATGACTGTTTTCCTTTAATTTAAAGGACCCTTCTCATCAGCTTTGACATAGAAAAATCTGTGGATACTTAAGTTATACCTGTAATCACTTGTATGACTGTCTCTCTGCAACAGTAAAAAGCAGTTTTTTAAACTGTGATTTTAAAAGGGTGCATTTTTTTCCTTCTCTAGGGATCAGCACATTCCTTCTCATTTGCAGGGGCCATATGTGTTGAGTCAAATCCGTGTATTAAAAAACTGGCGTATAACAAGGCTGGACCTGCATTCTTTAACCAGGATATAGAAGAGGGATTTTTGGAAGGTGCAGCTCAACATGGAAAGGTTTAAAAAGTTGCACCTGCCAAAAATTCCCTCTTCTATGCAATGGTTAAAGGTGTAGGCACTCTGGTAACCCTAGGGAAGGTATAGGTATAGGCACTCTTTGTATCTGGTAACCCTAAGGAAGTTCCATGGAGTTCAATGGTACTTACTCCCAGGTAAGTGTGCATAGGATTCCAGTCCTAGACTCTAAATCAGGGTCTGTTACCAGAAATTCCAGCCCTATCTGGAAATGGACTGAAGCTAGGAGTGGGACTTTGTCCTTGTTAAACTTTCTTGAGATGTTGTGTCTTTCTGGGTAGTACTAATAAAGATATTAGTATATTGTGATTTTTTGAAATTCTCTTTTTCTGCTTCCCAGTCCAAACCATATCTAATTTTTTAAACCTACTTTCTCTCCCTGCCCCTTCCCCCCCCCCCCCAAGCCAAACAGTCTCTGAACGTTTTGGTAGTTCTTTTTTGCACCTCTGAACAAGATACAGGGTTCTTTGTACCTTTTCCCCACATTCTTTTGGTGATGGAGCAACCAGAAGCACATTTCTATTTGTATAGCACACATGATTTACACTCATGTCTGGCTATCAAGCATCACTTCTATCAGCAATCTGCACACATTGCCTAGCTTAGAGAACAATAAAAAGAGGTAAGAGCTGGCAACTTCTTTCAATGCTCCTGCTACAACTTTGCAGATCATCAGCTGAGAGCAGATAATGAACCAATAATTGAGAGAGACCAATTATCATGCTGGCTGGGCCCTGATTTAAGTCTTGCCTAGTGTTTACAAAAACAGAAAGCTCCTCTGCCTTCCCTTTCTAAATCTGCCCAGAAAAAAAGAACAAGATCAGTTCTTTAAACTGTGGTTACCTCTTATTAGAACAAAAATCTATTCAACAGATTTTTACCTCTGTAAAAGCTACCCACTCTTCTTGGTACAGAATCATTATACAGCAGTCTATTTTCTTTTGTGGATGCTCCATCATCTTGGTGCGGATCATGGTATGTTCCACCCTAAATAAAAGGACAAATCAGTTTATTAAGTCAGAGTGTCCACTGCCATGTTACATAACAGGACATAAACTTATCTGTATACATCTAGTGATAACCTCTCTAGTTTTATTAATATTTGTTAAAATGGAACTCAATTTCATACAATCAAATGAAAAAACAATACATTAAAGAAACATTCCAAGTCATCATGTTGGGAACCATAAAGCAATGTCAGGAACCATAAAACAATTGAGATTTTGGGGGTTTTTGCATAGCAATAGCTCTCAGTTCATTCAGTTCTGATGGAATCTAATCAGTCCAATGATAGAAAAAGCATATTCAGAATTTCTAATCAGTCACTCTTACACCCCAATCTCAATACCTCTCCCTCACCTGTGTAACTAGCGTGTGCTGATGGAGACTGCTTTAGGGCAATCGCAAAATAGCCTTAGCTGATGAGCACAGAGGGCCCACTGTGTGGGAAGGATGAAGTGGACCCACAGGAGTAGGTAAGCTATTTGACTGATGCAGACTTGAAGCCAGTGGCGTAGCTAACGATTCTGCTGCCCGGTGCAGAGCTCAAGATGATGCCCTGGAAGTGACGTCACTCCAGGGTTTTTATTTCATACCCACTTTTTAAAAACTGCAAAATAAATCTGCCACATCCCCCAAGCTGCTTGCTGCCTCTCCCCCAGCACCAGCCCCCTCCTACGCACTCCCAAGCTGCAGACACTTCTCAAAATGAAGCAATCCATCACCTTGGCACCCGCCCCACCAGCCAGGCATGTTGGATACATGCAATGGGGGCAATGGATACATTGAGGCCAGCCCTGTGCCCATGTGAGGGGAGGTTGGGGCATGCCCCGAAAGGGGCTGTTTTGGTTGGCGGGCAGAGCTCAATCCTGCAGCTGCCTCGAGGGGTCCTGCTCACTGCCAGTGGCTGAGGGGGAAGGAGAACTCAGGGCAGTGCCTGACTGTCTGAGGCTGCCATCCTATCCATCCTTACCTGGGAGTAAGCCCCATTGACTATAATAGGACTTGCTTCTGTGTAGAGGTGCCTAGGGTTGGCTCTGAGTCAAGCCTAACTCGCAGAGGTTATAGGGAGGACTTGGAGCAGGCAGGCAGGAGGATCATGCCTGACTGAGGCTGCAATTCACTCCACACTTTCCTGGGAGTAAGCCCCATTGACTATCATGAGGCTTACTTCTGAGTAGACAGGCATAGGTTTAGTTCTGAGTGAGTGAAAGAAAGGCTTGCTTGTTCACAGCGGCCAGGAGGAAGCTGTGCCTGACTGAGACTCCCATCATCTACATACTTTCCTGGGAGTAAGCCCCATTGGACAATGGGACTTCTGAGTAGACATCCATACGATTGTGCTCTGAGGCTGTGTAGGATGCACCTCCTCCTCCTTCCCTCAACTGCTGTCCCTGATGGGAAGCAGAGGTGCTTGGCAATCCAACTTGCCAAGTTCCCTTGCCCCAGTGCCCATAGGAGGTTTTCGGAAGGGAGGGTTGCAGAGTTCCCCCGCACCAAGGTGCCCCCCCCTGAAAGTCTCCCACAGTCCCCCAGGTCTCAGGTGCAACGGAGCAGAGCTACGTCTGCTGTCGCCGCCTCAACCCCCTTCCAGTCTTTGCTACGCACAGGCTGCACATCCCCTCCTTTCCTTTCCACGTGCTCACAAGGTAACGGGCTGCACTGCAGCTGGGAGGGAGCAGGAAAGCCCCAACTGAGCTGCCTTTGCTCATGAGCATGCGACTTGTATTCAGCTGCTGGCCAATGTGCCTGGTGGGGCTGCAGCAGCCCAAGGTAACTCGCATGCGCCCCGATGTTGCCCCTCAGTCCCTAATGTTGCTCCTCCAGCAGCTGTAGTCCGGTGCATTTGCTACCCCCTGCACCCCCCTAGCTACGCTACTGCTTGAAGCCCCATGTCAGACTTCCAAGCTGGGGAGGGGAGAATATGATTTGGCTGAAGAGACCCCCGTCGGTCCCACTGTCTTCTGGGCCTATCCCACCCTGTTTCCCCTTCCAGAAATGCCTCCCCCCACCCTTTCCCATGCTTCTTGGTGCTTATCTTTATTCCACCAGTGGCTGAGGGGGCCAATAGTGGCACTGACAAGGCAATGCAGGTTTCCCTGCTGGCACTGCTAACTGTTTGGGTGCCACAAATGTGCCTTATGGTGCTGCAGCGCTGGCTCAGGCTAGCCATCAACACGTTTGAACAAAATCCAAATTTACGTTAGGATTAGTGTGCGTCCATATGTCTAGGTTAACCTATCTAGGACATATAGTACATGGAACAAAAGCTTCAGCTCAAAACCCTTACATAAAAAGTCCCAAAGAATCATTACAAAATGTAAGTGTCCAAATAAAAAGGTGAGAATTATTAATGGTGCTTATACATTCAATTATGGCACAGAAAAAAGAAAGGGAGATTGCATATGTGACTAACTGATCAGTTAACAGTTTTAAGTCACATTATAACTGTGCAAGAAAGAACTGGAGCACTGACAAGTTTTCATGTTTTCAACTTGAAACAGAAAAAAAAAATTAAAATTAAAAATAAATAAATCCATGATTTCTAATCTCAGTTTGGAGGAAAATGATGGTTTGTTGCAACTATAGCTTACTCATTTCAGATGTTATGGCAAAACAGAAATGCAAGAAAGGAACCCGAAGGGGAAGGATCAGGGAGAGCACATGTTCTCAACTGATCTGTTCCTGAGCCAATTATTGATCAAAGTCTGAAGCACTGTACACAAAATACTTGGGACTAGATTAGAAAAGGAAACTAGAGTGCATCAGAATGTTGGGCTAGAGAAGGCCTGCATTACTTGTAACTCCCCAACTTTGAATGCAGTACACCTGGGGCTCGAAATATAGGGAGCAAATGAAGATTAAAGTATCCTTAAAGCAATATGGGTGGATGTGGATGTGTGCTGCAGACAAAGCACCTGGGAGGTCACAATACATGGCTAGTGGGATCAATTAAGCTAGGTGAATTACCAGTTGGCAGGCCTGAATTTAAGCAAGATTGAAGCTGCAATCCTATATCTACTTTCCTGGGAGTAAGTCTCATTGAACACAAGGAGACCTGCTTCTGAGTAGACATACATAGGATTGGGCTGTAAGCCATTCTGAAAGTATGTAGATTCAAGGTTGACTGTATTGGACTAACCCTGGCTAGAAATTGAATGCCAGTTCTTGATCTTGTTGGTTCAGTGGGTGAAAAAGGTGAAGGAATGAAAAAGTTTCTCATATATAAAACCTGTTTTTCCTTATTTCAAGACCAAAATAACACTATTATTCAAAAATCTGACCAATGTTATATAAAACTGATAGCATTGGACGCATACAAACTTCATTATGGTGAATGCTGAAATTTCTAACATGCCACACACTAGGTACCATCCAATTATAATATAAAGCAGTGATTCTCAATGCATGTTAATAGTGGGCTTCCCCAGGAAATTCCATTTGCCAACTCCAAGCGTCATTAAGCAAAGATAAAGACATGCGTCTCACAAATTGGGTTCTACATTAATGCAACAGACATAAAATGGAGGAGGAAAGGGGAACAATGTGTCTGCACAGCCAACAATTTAGACTAACCCTATTAGTATCTTCAGTACAATCTTCACGTGAAGAACCAACAGATCTTGTGAGTGACTTATGCTGCACCTGTGGAGATAACAGTTGCAGGCTGTTTGCTCTGGCTGCCATCCCTTGCCCTACGCTTAAGCCACCCTCTGAGCCCTTTGTCCTCACTCTGTCCCGGCTCACATACATCGAATGTCTATGAGGGCGCTGCTGTGAAGAGAAGGGACTTGTGTAACCTAAACCATAAGAAAAAGATTCATGGGGAGCAGATAAAGCATGTGAATGACTTCCATCCACATGATCTGGCAGTTTCAACTCCTCCATGGTTTTGGAATGTCTTGTAGATGGTCTTCGAGATTCAAGTGTACCGTCACTTCTGTTATTTCTCCCAGAAGGACTTAGTAAAGTCCTGTTGTCAGCATGACGAGGAGGCGTTGGTGTGGTAGGAGAGTTCAAGTCCAAGCAGCTGGAAGGAAAATACCTGCTATTGTTCGGTTCAGCAACTTGAACTCTGGCCTCAGAAAGATTACCCACAGATTTTGAATCTGTAAGAGCCCCATGACCTTTTCCCTTTGTCCGGTATGAGGGACTCTTTGAAGACTGAGGAATAGTATCAATATAGCTATGGCGACTATGCCTTTCACCTGGTTGCAGGGTGCCAGTTTTGCTCTGAGAACTTTCCATAAATGAATGGCGGTTATGCTGAGATCTGGAATTTGACTTCAGGTATTTTGTTCCTGGACCATCTGAACTTTTGGGGTCTAAGTTAAAATCAAATTCATTTTTTGTCTTTGCTTCTTTGGGACTGAGAAGATGTGGCATGTTGTTATTAGCAAGATCCTTGCCACCAGATCCAGGAGGGTTGCTTGACTTTTTTGAAAGCATTGGACTATGGGCAGTGACAGGAAGGTTCCCATTTAGAAAGCTTTCATTTGTTGGAAGAGCCTCTTCTCTTTGCAGTCCAACTCCCACATTCTGCATATCTTTGCTATTTGACCTGTGGTGAGACTGCACAGCAGTACTTTTGCTAGCTTGATTTCTGTATTATAAAACACAAAGAAAACCCATGTTAAAATCTCTACTATCAAACACAAGATTGCTTCAGAAACCTCCTTGGCATTAAACATCTACAACATGTAACACACACACACTTTTGACACTGAGGCATCTGGATTGTTTGTGCCAAGCATATGGTAATTTAACAGAAACCATAATAAGTCTGTGTCAGCCTTTCCAGATGCTATGCCATCACAGGCTCTCATCCCGGCACCATTCTTGAAATGAGGCAGTTCATGACCAGGAAGAGAATTCTCTTGGCTGTGATGCTTCACATAGGCAATGCTCTCTCTAGGGAGGCTTGCCCAACTCTCCTGCTGATGGCACTGCGGAGTCAGATGAAGAACACTTTATTTTCCCAGGTGAAGACAGCTTTCAAACTGTGACTGATTGATTAGCAAATAAAACACAGCAGGTATTCTGTTATAGTGCGAGTTATTTTATGCTGCTTTTATTGTTTTGTATTTTGACTTTTAAATTTCATGAGCCACACTAAATTCACTCAAATATTCAAGGAAACATGCATGTTTATCAACCCATTTCTACCCACCCCACAAGTGTACACATTTGGTCCCTGTATATGCAACATCGGGCAGAAATGGCTTAAATAAAATTGTAAAAAGGTTAAAAAAAATTGGATATGATGAATATGGATACCATGAATAAAGAGTATTTTGTTCATTCCTGCTTTTCATACACAGTGACTAAAAAAGTGGACATCACCGTCATACACAGCAGTGACACGCTGCTTTTCCCTACGATCTCATCCCCTCAATCTTATTTTAGTAGAAATATCTTATTTTAGTGCTTTGGTAGAAAGCACACCCTGCTGTGGAATGCTAGTTCCAGTGGTGGGGGAAGGGGATAGGATTGGAATAAGATGCAGTAATTTACCTGCTGGATAAGGTGCTGCTATCTCCATGGTAAGGTTTTCTTTTAGTTGACCGTGATGGTGAACGATCTAAGAGCCTCTGAGTTTGAAATGATGGGTGGTTCAGACACTGCTCTGTTAAATATCTGTCAGCTGGATCCAGCTTCAGCAAGTTCTTTCAAACAGAAATTTATATTTAAGAAAAAGACTGGGTTGTATACCACTTACAAGCATAATTATTTAGTCCATTAACTTTTACCTCAGGATAATTTGTGATAAGTATTATGTACAATGGACAATAATTTCAAACTACTTCTCAAAAGAACTATTTCCGCAATCTTCTATTTAAATGTGAACTCTAAAAATCTACCATGAAAAGCTCCAATAGATGAAACTATTAGTTATTCAATGGTACAAAAACCTGGGTGCCCAGTAGTCACTAGCAGCTGAAAATTGACCCTAGTTAATGATTTTTTCCTCCAATCTACCTTGTAAAAGAAAAGTACACACACAACCCACTTTGCAATGCACAACCCACTTTGCAAATGCAAAAAAAATTGCATCCTATTTATCAATTTCATTTAATACAAAGCTGGAAAATGTACTAATCAAAATAAAACTGCAATAAGATTCTAATACTGATACTGGATCTCCAACGAAGGGCACAATCCAAACAGCGCCTTGAGCTGGCAAAAGTCCATTGTGCTGGCCCAGGAGGATAGCAAACGTGCCATAAGGCATGTTTGCGCCTCCTTGAGAGTTGGCTGGGCTAGCGCAGGGATGTGCGCTGGCCCATAGAGGCTGAATTCAGCCTTCACACTGACTTGAAAGGGGAAGCTTGTGTCAGCCGAGCTTGGCTGACGCAAGGGTCTGGGGTGTGTGGGGAGGAGGTGGGAGGAACGCGTTCCAGGTGTGGAGGGCAGGGAGTGGGAGGCGGGGCTGGAACCCAACAGATATGCCAGATCTTAGCCCCCATTTTGAGCAGCACGGAGCGGCTACAAGCCAATCCGCTCTCCTCAGATTTATGCCACCTCTGAAGTTGGCACAAGTCTGAGGAGACCCATTGGGGCTGCGGTGACTTACTCGGAGGTAAGGGGAAGAGTTTCCCCTTACCTCCAGTTGAGTCACTTTGGGCCCCTATCTTGCGCTGGATACAGCGCAGGCCTCTTGGCCTGTCTGTTCCAGTGCAAGATAGGATTGCGCTGAAAGTTAACTAGTGAGAAAAATAAATTATTAAGAGGAAAAAGACATTCCATCACACACTCTGCAAAAAAAGGTAGCGATATGGTAAAAATAAGTGGACTTACGCTATTTTCAGAGAAAACGTATGCATGCACACAAAGTTTGCATAAGTGAAAAATAAGTAGAGTGCATACTAAAGCAGTGATTTTCAATTTTTCTATCTCACTGCACACTGACAAGACACTAAACTTGACAATTGACAAGGCACATTATGGTGTTGGTGGGGGGCTCACATCCCCCAATGGCCCTACTAATAAATGACCCTTCTCCAAATTCCCGTGGCACACCTGTGAAGCATTCATGACACACTAGTGTGCCACAGCACAGTGGCTGAAAATGGCTGTACTAAATAGTATACCTTCACTGATCTTTGCTACCATCAAACATTCGAGACAGATGTATTTCTTGATTTTAAGAAAGAAGATTACAACAATTTACTACTAACATCATAGCAGTCAAATTATAGGGCCTGTGGCAAATTTATTTATTTATTTAAAGAATTTATACCCCGCCTTTCTCCCACAGTCAAGGGCACTCAAGGCAGCTTACAATATAAAACGCTAATACAGAATATACATTTAAAAGAATATTAAAATGTTAAAACATAAAAATGATTAGAATAATAAAACAGAATAGACCTCACTGGATCACATAAAACTGTTAAAATTGCATTTTATTAAAAGTGCCATCCCTAGATGTCAGCAATCAAATGCTTTCCTAAGTAAAATGGTATTGAGGCCCTGCAGAAAGATCTCCAAAGAGGGAACCATTCTTAATTCCAGGGAGACAAAATACCACAGACAAGGCGCCATCAACAAGAAGGCCCTTTTTCTCACCATCATTATCCCCCCCACCTCTCAAAAGCATAACACAAAGAAAACAAGTCACAATATTCCTACCTTCATAAGGTCAAGTAAAACACCACTTAAGATTCCTAAATATCTCCGTTCCAATGACTGGGGATGGTTGACAGCAGGGAACTGTATAAAAATAATTGACATATGATATACATATACAACTGCACCATTTGCAACAGACATGAAAACATGATTTGCAGTACATGGTACCCAAAATACCCAGAGCATTATACATAACATTAGACATCTTAAACACCCATCAATCTCTTGAAATTATAAAACAGAGGCAGACAAATCACAGGAAACACTGAAAAGGCTTAAGGCCAATGCAAAAGTATGAGAGAAAAACCAGAATTTCAAGTTGCCAACAAGCTAAAACAGATGTTTTAAAAACAGCCTGTTTTTACCAGGAAGGCTACTATACTAAGCAAGTGTTAATCTCAGGAAAAATTTTAATTTAGGGTACAAAAATGGTATTTAATGGAAGACTATTTCCAGTTGCAAAACCAATCTTATTATGGCCAAACTAGAAGCAACACATATCTTTATATTTCCCCCATCTTACCAGACAAAATATCACGTGTGGGAGGAGTTTTTACCAAGAAAATGGCACCAGAAAAAGGATTTAATTCCCACCTTCTCCCCCCTCCCGACAATGCAAACCTGATTTGATTCTAGGTCTTCTTCACTAGTAACTTCTTTAAATAATTTTTTTTTTTTTAATCACAGATCTAGTTGTACCTTAAATGCAACAGTCGTACAGCACCTTAAAGATTGAACACATTTATTTCAGGATAAGTTTCAATGCAACTGTTACCCTGCACATGTCTGATCTTGGAAACTAAGCAGGGTCACGCCTGGTTAGTACTTGGATGGGAGACTGCTTGAGAATACCAGGTGCTGTAGGCTTATACTATAGCCTTTTGAATCTGAAGGTTGCCAACCAAGTTTCAATGCACTAGATTCTACTTCATCAGACGCATGATGGACCTAATGCTAAGCTTGTCTGCCTGAGAGAGATGGCAGTTACTCAGGAGTGTCGCATAGGAATTGTTTTCAAAGTACATGATGTGACGATGGGACAGTAACCAGACCTTGTACAATGTTTGATGGCTTGCCTGATGATATAAGAATCAAGACTTCTGTTTTTATGGTAAGTGGACTAAGCTTTCCAATTAGAGTCTAGTCCATAAAAAGTCTAGTCCAATTAGAGTCTAGTCCATGTTTGCTGAAATTGTTTTTAAAATGCTACAAGATTCTTTGTTGTTTTTGCCGCAATATACTAACATGGCAAGCCCTCTGAAAGTTGATACTGAATATGGAATTTCGTGAACTAAAAGAAACATTACTAATTCAGGAAGGGATTACACAAACAAAATTAGAATTAGTTTCTAATTCTAATTAGATTGTACAATGCTTGAATGAATTTGAAGAAGTACACCATTGCAGTACTGAAGGGAAACTTACAGCGCAATCTTAACCACACTGTGAGTTGGTGCAGCATCCCTGCACTGGCTCCAAGTGGTGCAAATGTGCCAGATGTAGCAAATGGGAGCCAGATGGCCAGTGCAAGGGCCTGCACCAGATCCTGACCCTGTGACAGCTGGCACAGGCAAGATTGTGCTGGGCAGCACAGATGTGTAAAGAGAGTGGGTAGTGGGATGGCATGCTAAAGAAGGGGAGGGAGCATTTTTGGGTGGGGGGAGAGTGGAACAGGGGGAGGATCAGGCCCAGGAGGGGGGTGGGGTTGGCCTTTGCCATATCCTAATCCCTGCTCCTGGGCCAGGTGTTGTACACAGGCTTTTTGGATTTGCACCAACTATATAGCGGTTTTACTCAGGGTAAAGGGAAATATTCCTTACCCCCAAAGCCTGCAAGGGAGGCAGCACAGGCCATGTGGCCTGGCTGCATCAGCACAGTTTAGGATTGGGCTGCCCGGATCTTGTTTCCATATATGCCAAAGTCTTACTGATGTTGGGCAAGGCAGGTAAAACAAGCAGTTACCTGAACTGTCTAGCAACTAGTCACTAGAAATAAAATCATACCTGCTTGCTATAGCATCTGTAGTTCTTCAGAAGGGATGCAAAGGCTGGTACCATCCTCAGCTTCATTCTATGTACTGAAAACAGTCCCTGTGCAACATTCTGCACTGAACAGAGCCATTATAATAGCCCTAGGGAATCCAAGCTTAGCATCAGAGCCATCAATTGCAATGGAGCATAGGAATGGGCACTCCGAAACCACACAAGTGGGAAAATAGTCAATTTTTAAAAGTTATGAAAGCAGTTTGCACATTAATAAAATATTAGCTCAAGAGGGAAAGATTCCAGAATGCCATTTGTAGGTAAAACTATTCTAACTAGAAAGAAACCCCAAACACACTATCACATATCAACAGGACATGTGCACGTGTGCACACTCATTTGTCTGCCTAGAGCAGGGGTGCTCAATAGGTGGATCGCGATCTACCGGTAGATCACGAGGCAAAATGAGTAGATTGCGGAGCGCCGACCCCCCCCTTCAGGTGCCTCTGGGAGGAAACGCCGGGAGTAAGACCCATTGTACTCAATGGGGCTTACTCCCAGGTAAGTGTGGCTAGGATTGCAGCCTCACAGCCTAATCCTAGGCATGTCTACTCAGGAGTAAGTCCTCTTATACTCAGTGGGGCTCAAGGTACACCAACATACATTGTACACATAAATGTTATATGTTATGATGGCGCGAACATTGTAAAAAAAACTCTGGTAGATCTCCGGGCCTTGCTGGGTTTCAAAGTAACTCTCGAGCCAAAAACGTGTGAGCACCCCTGGCCTAGAGTTTTGCCCAAGAGTTTTCAAACTTCTAACCTAACCAATTGTTGACGGTGTCTTGGACATGTCATATCCATTTGCAAACAACCAGATCTAAAAGTAGGTCATGCAAGTTGGATGAGAGTTTGAGCACCATTTGTTTTCAAAGATAGCTTCTTTAATTCTGCAACTTTCTAGGATTAGTATGTAACATATCAGACTGCTCGTCTCCACTGCTTAATAAATGCTGAAAGTTGTATGAGAGTTGCTCAGTATACATCTAAATGGAAAGGGAGTGACCAAGTGTCTGAAGTACTGATTCAGAAAACTTCAAAGCCTGAAGTGCTTGTACTCTTGTTCTACTACACCCTTCATAAGACACTGATGTAACTTAGCATCTATTTAATTGCAATTAAATTTTACAAGTTAGCTTTACAACTAAGAGTTACTATATTATGGCAGACTAATATTTAAATTATGCAGGCTAAGAGGTCTGAGATTAGAATCTCTCCCTGTTTTAATTTTGCTAATTAACAGTTCCAGAGTTTTTCCAAGGAGGGGGAGAAGCTAACTCTTCCCATGCCCTTTCTGAAGCAAGTCATCTTTCCATCCCACCTACCATGAAAGCTAATCATGTCCCTTCCCCATCCCACCCTTAATCTGTCAAGCTAACAGCTGTTGGGGAAGAAGGTAAAAGTCATGGGAGGAAAGAGTTAAACACCCACATCATTACATCCACAGTCTTCAAGGAACAGCCAATGGAGCAGCTAGTTAGTAAACAAAATGCCTTGTTCAAATGTTTTTAATTTCCATACCAAGTGGTTTCTTCTGTCTATTAAAATCTCTTCTTTAAAAGAAATGAGTCTTTTTAACACAGGGAGAATGGTAAAGAGAAGCTGATCTACACTGACCATAGCCTTTATGATCTATTTGTATTGGAGTAGTAGCCTCAAGACAAAGTTAACCACTTCCTGTTTAGCATTAGAGTTAGTTTAATAAAGTATTCAAACTACTGGCAGCCTGTTCACATCACACTGTAAGTTTAAACACTTACAGAGACCTGTTTAAGCAATAAACATGTTGCCCTGGTAAGCTTTTAAATGATGTTAATGTGTGTAGAGGTTACCACTGAAACAGGCACCCCCCCCATATCTGCGGGGGGGGGGGGTTGTCCCATGGAACTGATCCCCTGCAGTTAGGGGACACATCTGTATAGTCATGAACATGGGGAGTCCAATGCATAGGATTCCACAACACAGTTAAAAGTACTAGAGTAAAACGCAACTCAAGAGGACAAAAGTGGAGAAAAATCCCTCTGTCTCTCTTTCACACAAATTACTGCTATGGCAAACATCTGGCAATAAAAGATGCTACTGAAGGTGTTCCAGAAAGTACAGTAAGGGACACATCCTAGTTAGCAGAGTCTAATATGTTAAAAATGGTTTTTTGTGCAGCATTAGTACTTCTGCAAACTAATTTCAACTATTACATAATAGTATTTCTTTTATCTTTTTGGGGTCCTTTGCAAACAAAAAATATGGTCTTTTAAATGATACCACTGTGCAATGTAAACTACCAAGCATTCCAATCTGCAATTATTAAAGCAAGGAGCTGGTAAAAAGAGATAGCAAATTTTTCTAGCCTAAGAACATTCAGCACTGTCACCGCGATCCACAATTACTGCAGATACTCAAGTATAAATCAACCTCACAGATAAGTCAAGGGCAGGTTTTGAGCCATAAATCATGGAATTTTCTATGGCCCTCGGATAAGTTGGGGGTTAAACTTGGGGGGTGTCTGACTCAGTGGCATACGAAGGTCATTTGGTACCCAAGGCCCATAAATTTTTGGCACATCCCATACAATGAAATAAAAATTAAATATATTCTACAATTAATTCAAATATATTATTAAGAAGCATTGATATAAGGCAAGAATTAGCAGCCATCAAAGAACCTATTCCACCTAAAGGAATTAATTCTCTCAATCCCTCTCCTGACCCTTTCAAAATTTAATGTATTACTGGTAAGGATCAAGAAAATACTCAGAGATAATTTCTCAAGCATAAGATTATTCACACACACACCCCGGTGGTTAATGTAGCATCAAAAGGCTCTAGGAACACATATACAAGAATTTAATTTAAAATATCCATATTATAATAAACAACAGACAACTAGCAAGGCTGCAAGAACACAACTAGTAAAAAGCTAAAGTGTGAAGTACAATAGAGCAAGCCAATAAGATTATTCACACACAACGCCAAGTGGGGGGTGGGGACCTCAGAGATGGCAATTAATCCCTTACTTCTCCCCCAGGAAGGTTTCAGTGGCTGCTGCATGGGCACAGAACATTGCAATGGGATCTCAGGCAGCTAAACTTTGCTGCATAAATGCCTGATTGCCTGGGGATACTGCAGAAGCAAACATGCTCTCCTCATAAGCAGCAGTTGCAAGTGCTTCCTAGCTCCTGTCAGCATGCAGCTAAGATCTCTGGCTAAAATACCTGTTGCTGCAGAATAATTCTACTCTCTGCTTTTCCTGTGTTTTTCATCTTTGCAAGGTCTCCAGGACTCTTCCAGTGAAAAGAACACACACACAGGGAGATTGCTTTTCTCTCTCTCTCTCCTGCTTTTCTCTCTCTCTCCTTTCACAGATGCTCCCCCCCCCCCCCCCACATACACAAATGCAGGGACTTTCCCCCTCCAGTCCAACTTCATTGGTGAGGACAGGGGGAAAGGAGGTTAGCAAGGAGGTTTGAAAAAAGCTCTGCAAGGGAGAGATTGAAGTGTGACTGTATGAAGTAAGGAGGGGAGGTAGAGAGGAAAACAAGAGGGAATAGACTGGGAGCCCAATCCTAGGCATGCCTACTCAGAAGCCAGTCCCTAAATAGTCAATGGGGCTTACTCCCATGAAAGTGAGGATTGTAGCCTTAATTGTTTTAAGTGCTCAAATGCGAGCGCTCTATCTCTCTCTCTCTCTCTCTCACACACACACACACACACACACACAAACACACACACTTTTCCTTTTATAAAAGTTAACACTTCCTCTCCCCCTAGCACAACTTCATCAGTGGTGAATGATTATGGGGAGAGGGTTAGCAAGCCTCAGCTTTGCAACAGAGAGTAAGGGGGGAGGGGCAAAAACAAGAAGAGATGGTCTCAACTTTTTCAATGGCTCGAGAAACAAAGGTACAGCCTTCTGCAGGCTGCCTCTCTCTCTCCTATTTTTTTAAAAAGATCACTCTTCCCCCTTCCCCCACCCTGTCCAGCCTCATCTGTGGGGAGATGGGAAGGGGGCTTTCCAAGGGAGTGCTTGAAGTTTATATACAGTAGGAAGGGGGGAAAGGGGAACAAGAAGGAAAGAGGAGATGGACTCAGCCTTTTCAAACAACTGCTTCTCCCTTGCTCAGACGCCCCCCCTCCAACACAGCTCATTGTCTCCTGCGCTCCTGCTCTGTCTTGGAAGCCACTCCAGCGATGCCTCTGTGGGTGCTGGTGCTGAGCGAGGAAGGGCTGCTGATGGCAGCGATGGCAGATGCCCCTGCTCTGTCCTGCCCACTCCAGCCCAGCCCACTGAGCTCCTGCAGATTGAAGGAGTGCACTGGCAGGCAGCTGCAAATGCTCAGCAGCAGCCCCAGCCTGCACAACACCTCCTCTCCACAGAGATCACTTTATTTCTCCCATGCTAGCTCCCTCCCTCCTCCCTCCTACAATAGCGATTGGCTGGCTGGCTGACTCGCCTCCCCCCACCCTTGCTGCTTGCTTGCTTCGGGGATAAGGCTGGGCAAGGATTCAGGCTGCATTTCTGGGAAGAAAATTTTCGCCTTATAGGCGAGTATCTACTGTAGATATTTTCTAGTAGACAACAGAAGTTGAAACATTTATGCACAACCAGCTCTTTACAAAAACACCATCAAATAGGGAGATTATTTTGGGAGACAAATTTCCAGTTGCAAACACTTCACTACTTGAAAACATGCATGAAACATTTACACATTACCCGCAGTCCATGGAAACGGGGATTGCTGTAGAAAAGCTTCATTTGCTCTGCAGGAAGAGGTCCTAGCACTTTCTGAATTGTAAACAGTTGGTCAATCTCACTTTCTCCAGGAAACAATGGCTGTCCATCACTAAGTTCCCCAAGAATACAGCCTACTGACCACATATCGACAGACTTGCCATATGGAGCACTGAAAAGAAAGCATATGAATATCAGTACTACTTGGAAAACTAATCAGTCATTAATATTTAACTATCTTTCCTGTACTGGAAAAGAAGAAGGCCTGAAAAAAAAATTCTGAGGCCTTTCATTCTTTAAAATGAAAGGTTCCCATTTGCTCTAATAAATTACCATTTATTAGAGCTGTACAAGTGGGGCCTCTTATCCACAGTACTTGGCATCCATGAATTTGCCTCACTGTGGATGCCAAACCCCCTGATCGTCCCCCTTTACACCTCCAAGATGCAACCGGAATCTTGTAGGCTCCAAAAACCATGGATTTCATTATCAGGGGGAGGAGTGATCGCTTCAGGAATGGATCCCTTGCAGGTACAGAAACACCAACTGTAATAGTACTGCCCTGATTTAATACAATTGTGTTACACTGGAAAAATCTAAGAACTGCACAAATTTCCTTGCAAAAATTGTTATAGTGCAGTACATGAAACTGGAAGAGCCCTGTCTGTTTTTAATAAGAATTCACACCCAAAGAAGAATTTGCAAAGCAACATTATTAATGCTCTTGTTGATTTTCCCTTCCACGAGACTTGCAACTGAACAGAACACATCTGGAACAATGAAGACATAGGTCAGGATGGCAGTCAGCATTTCATTTAATTAAACTAAGAGAAGCCTACTTCAATATTTTAAAAGCAATGCATTTGTACAAACTCTTCAATAATGTGTTAAAAAAGTAAAACACTAACCCCCACCTCCAACTCAAAGCAGTTTCTTTAGGAGAAAGGTACTGCATCAACTCTGGGTGTCTGTAAAGTAACTTAGTGCAGGGATTCTCAAACTAGTAGGTCATGACCCTACAGCTAGGGAAGCCCTTCTCTGCCCCCTTAAGGGGTGGGGGATGGCAGGAAATTCAAGAATACCAATTGCAATCCACTTCCTGGGTTGCGATTATGAAAGCAGAAGTCAGTCGTGATAGCTATTTTTTTCCCTGAGGCACAGGGAATCCCAGCAGAGGGGTTGCCGGGCTCTCCGCAACCCCCCAGAGGCCGGCACTGGCATCGGTAAGTGCCAAAACCACCTTCTGTCTCCGGCTGTGGTGTGATCATGTCACCACTATCCTCCCAAACCCACAAAAACTTAGAGCAGTTCTCAAACTCCTGGACTATTTTTATTTTATTTTGGAATTTTGCCTCTTGATCAATAGAATATGGTTTTTCCCTTGTTCCATTTTAATTCTCAATAAATATTTTTCTTTGATTTGATTAAAGGAAAGTATCTGCAAGATACCCAGAAAAAGCTTATACAGGGATGTGTGGATGAAAGAGGGAGAGAAGCAAAACAAGGTGGTCCACAAGATGCTGTCCACCTCTCAGGTAACTCAGTGTGAGGGCTGTCAGTTGGCAGGCAGACCCCCAGCTAGGTAAAGGGGTGGAAATGACCCTTATCTCCATTGTTGTTAGCAACAGGATCTCATATGTGCAGCCTGTGCAAGACTGTACATGTGGTTTTGATGTGATCTCAGGAGAAAAACCAAATTTCCCAGAGAGGAATACTGTTCCTCATGGTGCAACAAGGATGCCACAAGAATGTATAAGAGGACTTTTTCCTGTGGCAACACCCAGTATGTGGAACTTCTTGCCACAAGAGGTAATATCAGCTTCTCCTTTATGGCATTTCATCTCAATTTGAAGATGTTATTCTAGCAGGACTCTGGCAGTGCTAGTTAATTTGTCTTACACATCATGAGGCTTTTTAGCTATTGTGACAGTGAGAGATTTTTTTATTTAAAATATTTTTATCCCACCTTTCCTCAGCCGGAGCAGATGCCCAAGGTAGCTTACAATTTATAAAAAAGTAAAAAACTAAATACAATTTATAATAACAATGAATAAACTTACAAACAATTTGGAATATTAATATTCAAGGAACGGCTATAGAGGCACAGGAGGTAGATAACCCAAATACCAAACAAAACAAAAAGGTTTTGCGCCCTTGCCGAAAAACTCCATGAGGGAGGGGGTAGATCTTAATTCTCCAGGTAGGGAGTTCCACAATTGTGGCGGCACTCTTGAGAAGGCTCAACCCCATGCTGCCGTATCCCTAACTTGGGAGAAAGGTGGCACTCACAGGAAAGCCCCCTCAGATTACCTAAGAGGGTGGGCTGGAAAATATAGGAGAAGACGGTCCCCTCAGATAACCTGGCCCCAAACCGTGAAGGTCTTTCAAGGTCAAAACCAGCACCTTGAATTGGGTCAGGAAGCGAATGGACAGCCAATACAGTCACTGAAGCGGCAGTCCAACAGAATCAAATAGTCTAGCTCCAATAACCAGCCTGGCCGCCACATTCTGCACTAACTGCAGCTTCCAAACCGTCTTCAAGGGCAGCCCCATGTAGAGTGCATTACAGTAATCCAATCTAGAAGTCACACTCAAGTATGGCCGCAGCTGGTGCATCAGCCGAAGTTGGGTAAACGCACCCCTGGCTACTGCTGCAACCTGCCTCTCCAGGCAAAATTGTGTGTCCAGGAGCACCCCCAAACTTTTTATGTGAAATTCTGATTACTGTTTTGCAAGTAAAGCAGAAAGGCAAGATAAAAAGAAATATGCAAGAAACAACAATACTTTTTTCCATTCAGAACAAAAGTTCTATGCTGGACTCACAAAGTCAAGCAAAAGTACCTTAACTTAGGTCAGTGAACATTAATCTGTGCTACTATATAAATGTAAATTGAACTAAAAATTGCAGTAATTATATCACCTTGTCCAAACAATTTTTTTTGTAAGAAAATGGGTGGTAACACACTGCGAGAGCTTTTGTTTAGCTGAGATCACAGTATTTTAGAAGCAGAGTTAATACAGGTAGCATCACATAGTTTAGTACAACTACAATTTCCATGTTCTCCAGTTCATTCTGAGTCACATAAGCTCAGACCAAACTATAGTTAGCTCTATGATATGCAGAAGACTACTATACTATAATTTTTCATCAGTGGTGATAAACTAGCATCCAACAGGAAAAATCTAACCTGCCAGATTTTTTTTTAGTAGTCTTCTAGAGGTGGATAATCAAGGAGAAATCAGAGGCACATAAGGGCTCTAAAATGCTGGTCAAAATGGAAGAAGGGTGGGGTGGAAAAAGAGAGCGAGTGTGTATACACTCATGGAAGTATCAGGGCTGCTGGTTGTTTGTTCAGTGATGTGGAAAGGGCACTTCACATGTGCTCTGCTGTGCCCTCTGAAGTGCACAAATGAATTATCCTCTTAGCCACAGATGCTAAAGCTTACAATTTGGTTAATTCAGAAGTTGGCCATTTCTGGCCCATATCATATACAAGAATAAAAGATTTCTTCAGAATTAAAAACATCTTTTTACAATATTTCTTTTAGGCTTCACAATTTCTTTGAGGCTTCAAGGATGAAAAGTCACAATCTAGTACTGACCAACAAAAGAGCCAATGGACCCAATCTTATCCAACTTTTCAGCATCAGTGCAGCTGCAATGCAGCCGCAAGGTAAGGGAACAAATGTTCTTCATTACAGAAATGAAGGGGAATAGGAAGATTACTTACCCAAGCAAGAGTTCAGGTGAACGGTACCACCTGGTGGCCACATATTCTGTGTAGTTAGCATTGCTTCCTTCTGACAAATTCCGTGCAAAACCTGCAGCAAGATTATTTAAAAAATAAATTTAATTTTAAAAAAATTGGTGGCCTTAATTTCGAATTTTAGAATACATCTATTTTGCTTGTATTCCTACAACAGCATAGTCATTTCACATAAAGCCGTCTTTCCACTACTCTGTGAAACTCTAGGGGTTTGTTGCTTTGTTAAGCAAACTGCAGGAGATAAAGACTATCACGTGTGCAGTAACACAACATTACGCCATTCAGAAACACATACTGAAGACAACTTCGCACATTCTAAGAGTCCTGTGAAAGAAAAATCCATCTGGTGTTTCACTCTACTGCTCCAGCCCTTGTGCAAACAATGGGGCAATAATAATAAACATTTGTAAAGGTGTCTGAGAGCCCAATCCTGTGCTCAGCGGCACGGCTCTGTGCCACCGAGCATAGTTGCAAACGTGCCATAAGGCACATTCGTGGGGCTCACCACTGGACTCCCGACCTTGCTAGCCCAGCGCTGGCCGGTGCTGGGCTAGCGCCGGGCGGTCGCCCAGCTCCCACGGCTCAGCGGTCTGGGGGACCACCGAGCTGCATAATGGCAGGTGGGGTGGGGTGGGGCAGAGGCGTTCCGGGGAGGTAGGAGGCCGGCAGGGGGCGGAGAGAGGACAGGCGGGAGGCGTGCTGGGGAGGGAGGGTGGAGGACCCATGGAGCTCTGCTCCGCAGGATCCAGGGCACTCGTGTAGGCCTGTGCGCCCTACATGAGCGCCTTTTCCTTACCGCCAACCTTTTGGTTGACCTTTTGGTTGGCAGTAAAGTGAGTAGCCCCATTGTGGTGCTGCTTACCTTACTTGGGGGAAGGGGATGAACGTCCCCTTCTCCTGAGGTGCTGGTGCTGCTGAGCCTGGGCACCCCAGGCAGCTCAGGATTGGGCTGCGAGTGCACCAAGTTTGTACTATCTAGATACAATCAACCACCCCAAAGGCTAGTATTTTTCCCATATTAGAGATGGGGAGTCAAGGCAAAAAGGGAGTCCCATCTAAGGAGTACATGTTGAGAGAGAAAAATTCAAACTGGGGAAGCCTGATTCATAACTCAATCTCTACATTATATCAGCTCTACAAGAACGAAATGAGAGCTCCCAGCTTTTACACCAGACCTAAAAACGTAGCAAAAGGAAGCCTGCATCATTCAACTTAAGGTTCAATTGTAACAGGCCATAGCACTGGCAGTAAACTCCAGTGCCTGCGGAGGAAGTCGTAAACGTGTCGTAAAGCACATTGACGGCACCCTCCAGGAAAGGCGCACCAGCACTAGGCCAGTGCCACTGCAATGCATTCTGGGGTGAGGCTGGGAAGGGCAAGGAACCTCCACGTGACCTAAAGAAATGGGTCTTTCAGCCCTAAAAATATCTGCGGGTGCTTGGAAACGGCGTTGTTTAGCCGAGTAATAGTAGGAGCCCCGATTTTCGTGACTTTAAAAAAAAGCCATTTAAACTTGGACCCTGGTATCTGCCAATTCTGGTTCCAGGGGAGTGGGTTCAGAACAGAACCCCTGCGGATACTGGGGTCCAACTGGTACCATTTTTCAACAAAGTAGTTCACAAACCATTTACGTAGCTAAATAAATTCCACTTCTAACTGGGGAAAGGTGCATCTTTTAAAGAGGTGTTCTCTTATATTTCATGGGGTAGGGGAGCAATTATCCCGCTTCACCATGGCATCTTTTCAATTAGCTGTTGCTGATGTCTAAGATTATGTGCTCTTTGGGGGCAGAGAACCATTTCATTTATTTGTCTAGCTATGTTCACAAAGCAGTTTACTACTTTTTGCTGAAAAGCAATATATAACTATCCTTAGTAGCAGCAGCAACAACAAACAAACAAAATAAAACCTCTATTCAGCATTTTGCTCTAGCCTTCGGGGGCCACATCTATCCACAAACATCTTGTGGTCTGCTTCTCCTTAGAAGTTGTACTTTAAAAGTAGCAAGTTCTTGCCCAAGCACATTTCTGATCCAGAAAAGAAACTTATAGAACTACTTTTACTGCTGAGATCCTTTTGCCACTGGAAAGAAAACAGAGTTTCCAGCAGGAAACAAATGACCTTTTTTAGTAAACACAAAATGGAATATCCCTATAAATGGCAGAATTATGATACTCTTTCATGAGGATATTTTTACATGTACAGCACAACAAAAACTATACAAAACAAAAACTATACATCATTCATGTCAGAATACATAAGCATATATGGCACCCCAAGTTTGAGGTGTCACTAACAAAATAACAAATACAGGATTTAAATATTTGGACTCTGCTATGAACCCATTTGTACTTATTCACCACACTTTTACTAAGTGCAAGCCTGTACACACTTTTTACATAAACGCTCAAATGCATAGTTCTAAAGGAGTGGGTTGGAAAACTGTTTTGAAATGCAGCAGATGTACTGGAACATGAACCACCACAATGTAATAGCCAAGTGCATCTGCCACAATTAGTCTTCCTTTTTACATTTCTACTAGTAAGAAACCACACCCACACAACATGTGCCTAAGCAGCTACTGCATGCACATGATTTTAAGAATCACAGCACAGCCAAGACAGAACTGATTTCTGCAGCCTGTGACCTCTATGGCATTTTGCATAGCCCTGGCCTATCAGGAGAACCTGAGAAAATGACACACGTTTCCAATGTGAGCCAAACCATTTCTCCCGAGTTCAGGAGATTTATGTCCTAGTAGGTGGGAAGGACTGCAGTTTCATTTTTAAAAGGTTTCTACTGTTTAGATCAGGGATGTCTAAACCCTGGCCCAGGGGCCACCTGCGGCCCTAAGGGAGTCCCAATTTGCCCCACGGGGAGCCACCAGTCTCCAATGAGTCTCTGGCCCTCTAAAAACTTGCTGGAGCCCATGCTGGCCCAATGCTACTCCTCTCAGCATGAGGGCGACTGTTTGCCCTCTCACGTGAGCTGTGGGACAAGAGCTCCCTCCACTGCTTGCTGTTTCACATCTGTGATGCAACAGCAGCAGCAAATGAAAGGCCAGCCTTGCTTTGTGCAAGGCCTTTTATAGGTATTGAGCTATTGCAAGACCTTCATTCATTCATAGAAGTTCCATCTCTAATATATTCATTTATGTAAGTTTATGTAAATTTATTCAAATCTGAAATGTAAATTAATTCTTTTTCCCCAGCCCCTGACACAGTGTCAGAGAGCTGATGTGGCCCTCCTGCCAAAATGTTTGGACACCCCTGGTTTAGATTGTAGAACAGCAGTTTTTATATTTTCCTCCTTCAAGAAATTTTTTCCATAATGACCTCTGCTGACGATCCCCCTGCACATCTGACACATGATGATTGCAAAGGATTCCAGGGTACATACTACTACAGGGCACTGCCCAGGCCATAGAACTCCCCACTAGAGTCAAGTTGCCCCACTAGAGTCAAGAGTGTTCCTTAGAACACAACTATTTTTAAAACGCATTTGTACTCTACTATGGAGCTTTGTAATTTGCCATGGGCATTTGCTTCAGCATGGAAAATGGAGGATCAAAATTTCTCAAATAAATAAAAGTGAAAATAAATTTAAAAAAAAACCAAAACACAAAAGTTCAGACCACAGGTTTACAACTTTAAACTAACAAAACATTAGTAGTGGTAGCCAAGCTGTCATTTAGGGCAGCTTGCTTGCCATTACTTATCTCTATACTAACAAACCCTAAAATGTGTACAAAAGATTTCCCAGATCAAAGATTACAATACTTGTTTTCAGAGGAAGGTCTAAACATGCACACATTCTAAAGTCTCTGACTATAAATAGGTTTTAAAAATGCACACACACACACACACACACACACACACACACACACACACAAATGCATTAAGTTTTCAAGTATAACGATGTAGATTCTAACTCTGGTAATTGATACAATATTGAAAAATGTTTATGAGTAATTATACATTGATAATTCTAACTATTTGTACTACATAGCTAGGGACTTTCAGAGTTACTGGGATTTTTTTCATGTCAAGTAAAGCATGTACAGAGTACAGAATCAAAAGCCGGGTTCTTTTTTATCTTCTAGTGCTAGAAGCGCTAGAGAGTTTTTTTAGTTTTTTTTGTTCCGGCATGCTCAGGTCACATTCGTTTTTTAGATTCCAGCGTGCCAACCATACTAGAATTTCTCCAAGTGAGCTAGGAGCTAGAAAAGATAGCTGTCACCATGCTTACGTCACTTCCACCTATTTTCTTATCTAAATAACAAAGGAACCTGACAAAAACATGGCAACCCCATACGGTACGGAGCGTGTGGAAACAGTGCAACCTCCATATAATTCATTTCAATGAGGAGATGCCATTTTTCTGTTACTAAATTAACTGCACTGGAAGCATGCTAATAGCATGCTAGAAACATCACTTCTGCCTATTTCCCTAGCTAAAAAAAGAACACAGTCAAAGATGTGCATAATTTCTGTGCAACTCTTTCTGAATAATTAATGCTACATTAAGACTTCATTGAAAGAGTCAATTAAAAGTTGGGCTGCCTACCTATTAAAGGCTTTTTGGTTGGTCTCTGATCAATATTGATTAAAATTTGCATTTTCAATGAAAACAAATACATTCATATTAAATCTCAACAAGCACAATACAGGAAATCTTCTCTAATTCCTATGCTGTATTATAACCTGCTTTTTACCTGCCTCACTCTCATATTTCAAAAGCAATTGTTTGCCCACTAATTGTATGCACAAGTCTGGGACATCTGTTATTCAAGGGTACAGCCTTAAGGGGTTCTGTAATTTTGATACAAGAGAAACAATTATCCTGCAATTTGTGTGCCAAGTTTATTGGGGAGGCATGTGTATGTCCGTATTTTTAAATTAAATTGATTATAAAGTCATTCAAATAACTGTATTACTATCATCATCATCAAAACAGATATTGATATACCTGTATCACAGAAACTAATTAAGCTACAAAACATTTCAGATCAAAGGTTAACAGAGAGACTATATTATATATTGATTTACAATCTGAATTATAAATTTAGAGTTCTAGTATATATAGAATAGAATTAAAATAAGCATGCATTTAAAAAAGAAAAAAACCTTACCAAAGTCACACAATTTCAAAATATCATTGTGGCTTATTAAGAGATTCTCTGGCTTGATATCTGAAATGTCAGATGCACAGGAAAAGGTTAAAAAAATTATAGTAGTTAGCCTGTTCTAACTTTTGTTATGACAAGAAAGAAAATAACATGATTCTTGTTATGACAGAACGGCATGTATTCTTGATATAATTTATTTGACATATAGAAAAATAGATTAAACAAATTCTTCTTTCTGCAGCAAAAATGTGATCACCACATGAACTTAAAAACCTAGGGAACAATCCAAACAATAGTGAAATACTAGTACTAGGAAGCATTTAAGCATGAGTTAAACTCTCAGCTGAAATTAGGGTCACCTAACATGCTGAATGGTTGCTAAATCATGCCCCTTGTTTTCTCTAAGTTGTCCTAAATCAGCATGCGATCATACACAAAAACTTTATAGTTGCAGTTTGGAAACATTGGTTCAATTCAGATCTCACACTAAACTATGTTTTGGAGGGGGCTGACTTGACAAACTATGGCTTGCATATCAGCTAAGTAAACTATAATCAGAAATCACGATTTGAAATGGGTTTGCAAACTATGGTTTAGAGCAGTGTTTCTCAAACTGAGAAGATCCACTAGGTGGGTCACAAGCCAATTTCAGGTGGGGGAATTGAAAATATTCATTTCAATATTTTATTTTTCATATAGACTTGATGTTACCATTGTATGTGACTGCATTTGGGGACATGTTACATATCTGTACTTTGAACAGGTTACTATGTATATTCTTTTAACAATGCTATGTAAATGGGACTTACTCCTGGGTAAGTGTGGGTAGGATTGCAGCCTAGGATTGTTAAAAATGTTCCTGCTTGTTGTCACTTCCGGTCATGACATAACTTCTGGTAGGTCACGACAGATTCTCATTCTAAAAAGTGGTTCCCTGTGCTAAATGTGTGAGAACCACTGGTTTAGAGCAATACCTGAATTAATACGCTATTGTTATGGCCATCACTCCATATCTAAAACCTGTTGTACCATGGAGACTGGAGTGAATTATGATGTTGGGTGTTGAGCAGATGGAAAATAAAAGCAGATAAACCACAGTTTTTCCTCAATGCAAGTAGCAAACTATCTTCCCTTTACATAAATTGAAATTTAAAGTGTGTCACTGAGATTCTACATAAGCCATTTTTACTATTAAAAATGGTTTCACAGAAACACATAACAAAAACATAAATAAAACTCAAGTGCATAAAAATATTAATTCTAACAATGTATGAGCACAAAAGATGACTTAAAATGACTTCTTTATTCACAATGTAAGTGTACTCTGCAACTCCGTACAAAAATACCATCTAGATCAGGGGTGTCAAACCCTTTTTGTACAGCAGGTCGAAAATCATTCATGATGCCTGCTGAGGGCCAGAAGTGATGTTATCAGCAGGTAATCACCAGAAATAAGCACACACACCCCTACTTAGGAACTCAGCTGCAAATGACAAGAGAAAATATGCAATTCTTTAGCTTATTTTTGAGATATGGTAGAGCTGTCCAGCCTGCAGGCCTTATGTTTGACACTCCTGATCTAGATGCATAAAATCAGTAAGTATTGCAACTGATTCACACAGAATGTTAGCATATACATCTAAAAGTAAAAGAAAACATACATTTGAGTATTTTCCAGATGAGCAGCCATGTTAGTTTGTTGCATCATCATCATACCTTAAAATTCCATACATCAAAAACAAGAAGCTCATAGCCCCTTAAAGATTTATGCTGCAATCCTATACACACTTTCTTGAGAGTCAGCACCACTGAACACAATGGAACTTACTTCTGAGCAAGTAAGGACTGCACTGTAACTAATTTATTTCAGCACAAGCTTTTGTGGACTGAAGTCCACTTAATCAGATGCAAGACCTGAATTATATATTTGAATATGAAAGTATTGTAAACTGCACATAATTCTTTAAGCAGTACTTTCTATATCCCATTAACCAGTGGTAAAATGAAGGGCACTTAGAAAGCAACACGATTACATATATAATTCTAATATCTCTGATGCTTTGAAAACTTGCCTATAAAAAGTTTTCCATTTTACTCACCTCTATGAACAATGTCATTTTTATGACACCAATGAATTGCTTTAATTAGCTGGTAAATATAACTTTTTACTTTTTCAGGTGGAACTCCATTTGGCATTTCTTCTAGCAATTCAAGCATATTCTACAAGTTAAAAATAATTATATTAGAGGATAAAAGAAACTTGACCTAGAATACTACTAAAATGCTTTGCAGTAACACAATTAGACAAGCAATTAAGCAATTTAACACTATGAAGGTGTTATCCTACATTAAGATACAATAACCTCATTCCAGTGAAAACTCTACATGCATTCAGTTTCTAATAATTATCCAGAAAATAATACTTCATTAAAACCTCTGTTGTTCTTACAAGAAAAGACAGATTTATGTTCCTGTTTCACAAAATTCACTAGAAAATAAGTGATACAAATATGAACTAAGATTAAATAATATAGGGAAATAATTGGCAGCAAGATTCAGTGAAGTGAAAATCTTTCCTAAACCCAAGAGTCACTAGATCCAGATAGCCAACTCTGCCTTTTCCTCAAGAACTATTAACCATAATTCGTGTCCTAGTAAACTTGAAGAGGCTGGAAACCACATTTAGGAATATTGAGAGGTTTTTGCTTTGAGGTACAATAAGTTCCCTATGTACATTCTGGTTTCATTCCAGCAGTCTGTGCAGAAGTCAGAATGTAATGTAGGTCAAAACAGCCACCTCTTGACAACCCAACACTATGGAGCGCGTGTGAAAACACCATATAGATATACTGTGCCTGCACAAAACTACCCATAACACAGGAAACCAGGGTATACAGGGTACAAAGTTTCTTGTGTTACACTGTTGCCTCTGGTCAGGCAAGTTTCTGAAGATAGCCATCTAGATCAGGAGTGTCAAACTCATTTCATAGAGGGCCAAAGTTAGCAATCAGGGTGTCTGCTAAGGACAGGAAGTGACCTCATTAAGCAGAAAGCTGATGGCCAGCACATTGTTATCATATAGAAGCTTATTAACTGCAAATGGCAGAAGAGAAAATATGCAAATCTTGGTTGTATTTCAAGATAAGGGAAAGCCCAATTTTCATGTGGGCTGCTGTTTCAGCAGTAACACCTCAGCACTGCTCAGCAGCTGAGAGCCTGAGGGCCATATAAAAAGCTTCCAGGGGCTGCATCCGGCCCCCTGGGCCTTATGTTTGACACCCTGATCTAGATGTTGCAGTAGCAGATAGGTCATATTTCCCCCATCCCAAAACCTGGAGTTTGTAAACCTAGAGACAACCTCTTGAACCAACGAAACAGTTGCTTTGTCAGCAGATTTTTGAAACAATGCAACAATCTTCAAGATTTGCTTGCCAGAAGTCACAGGTGAGGAGTATCTAAATAGGAGAACATAAGAAGAACCCTGCTGAATCAGGCCAAAGACCCATCTAGTCCAGCTTCCTGTATCTCACAGTGGCCCACCAGATGCCTCAGGGAGCACCCAAGACAACAAGATACCTACATCCTGGTGCCTTCCCTTGCACCTGGCATTCTGAGGTAGGATAGTTTCTCTTTTAAACTATCTTCAATGCTGGAGAAAAACACCTCAAACTGACAAGTGCAATGAGCTCTGTGTAGGTCTGTCCTTACTGGTCAGAATATAGCCACATGATTAAGGTCTATATTATTCCATATTTTATTCACATGCAGTGTCTTCCAATATGCTTGTGGGCTCACTTTAAAGGTGGCGGTTTTAGGGCTTTCCAAGGTAATAATTATTATCAACTTCTACTAGAACCTTCCTCATCAATGAAATCTGCTCACAGGATCCCCAACACACAGAAAATATTATCTACAGTAGTCTAGACCAGGGTGCCCAAACCCCAGCCTGGGGGGCGTTTGCAGCCCTCGGGGACCCCCAATTTGGCCCATGAGGAGCCCTCAGTCTCCAACAAGCCTCTGGCCCTCTAGAGACTTGCTGGAGCCTGTGTTGGCCCAATGCAACTATTCTCAGCATGAGGGTGACTGTTCGACCTCTCACCTGAGCGGCTGGCTCCCTCCACTGCTTGCCGTTTCACATCTGTGATGCAGCAGCGGCAGTGAAGGAAAGGCCAGCTTTGCTTTGTGCAAGGCCTTTTATAGGCCTAGAGCTATTGCAAGAACTTCATTCATTCATGCAAATTCCATCTTAAATATATTTTTATGTAAATTTATTCAAATATTAAATGTAAATTATTTTCTTCCCAGACCCCCGATACACTGTCAGAGAGATGATGGAGCCCTCCTGCCAAAATGTTTGAACATCCCTGGTCTAGATTAAGCACTTTTAAATTGTGGCTCTGCAATTGAGCAAATTCATCAGCCTGGTTAATAAGAACATAAGAACAGCCCAGCTGGATCAGGCCATAGGCCCATCTAGTCCAGCTTCCTGTATCTCACAGCGGCCCACCAAATGCCCCAGGGAGCACACCAGGTAACAGGAGACCTGCATCCTGGTGCCCTCCCTTGCATCTGACATAACCCATACATCGCCTGGTTCGCCTGGATATGAGTTTTTACTAATTTCCCAAGACTTTAGTTAAAAAAGCTTAGTAAAACATTAACTGTTGACAAAGCTATTAAAATCAGTTTGGTCTTTTGCTGCTCCTTTTGCTTTCACTTGCAGTTGAACTATTCTTGTGTACTGTTTATAGCAATTGTAAACTGTTTCACTATTTTTACAAACAATAATTTATAACTAGAGGCTTAGGACTTACTGAACACAATGGGCTTACTTTTTACTTCTAAAATAAACAACACCATTTTCAAACACTTCTATTTATAACACAATTAGTTATCTGTTCTTGGACTTTAACCAACTATATGTATTATATAACAATGAACTAATAAGAATTACAAATTAAAACTGTTATTCTATGAAAGTTTATTTGAAAGTGCATTTTATGAAATTCAACCTTCCTTAGCCCCAGGGATCCTACATATGGTAAGACCAGAGTAAGCCTAAAACTTCCTACTTCTTTCACCGGAGACCAAATATGAATGCAGAATTTCTTTGATTCTCAAATGAGAGAGGGTGCCAAAAATGGCGATCTGGCTCAATGTCAGTAAGCAGGTATCACATGGGAAATAATGGATTTAATCAACTGGAATTTACTTCAGAGTAGACATGTTTAGGATTGCAATAGGACGAAAAGAACCCATTGCATACACTCTCTCTCAGGGTCAAGGATAACTTCCATTCCAAAAAAAAATACAAAACACCTACTTCCACTGGTGACATGTACAGTTTTTTATCTGAATTTATATTATTTTGCAACATATGAATATTTTATTTGATATCAAAGACTAGGATCACTTGACTCTAGCCTAATATAAAGCCAAAAGTTCCTAATTTTGCTTACTGCAAAGCACGAGGGATGCTGAAACTTTCTGTCACACACATCTCGTCTATTATAATTAACTAATTTTAATATACAGATTATAATTATCTGCTTTAAGATGGCAATTGCATCAAGTAGATTAAGTTCTTATTCAGCAGTCAAACTAGCTGTTCTTGCAAAATATTATCCTTTGATGTAGTAATGATTGAGAAACACACATTTCCAGGAAAGTGTGGTTGGCTGTGTGTATTAACTTAAAATAGCAGCTATGGAAGGATGCAATCAAAACTGGGACTATGGCACATAAGACAAGGATATTTAATCCATCTCACAGATGACAAACTGCACCTACTGAAATTCCTTCCTCTATTGTTAAAAGTCCAGGAGTCGTAAAGTTGAAAGACTGGCCACCACTGGTATAGAGTGTAAGAAAATATTCCTTTTTTGATAACAAAATATTCATGGCAAAGGGACAAAGACCAGAGTACTTGTATTCTAGTACTTTGGCTAGAATACCAAGTACTTGTCAGTGGATACACTTACGGTAAAATTCTAACCAACTTTCCAGCATTGGCATAGCTGTGCCAGTGGGGCATGTGCTGCATTCTGCAGTTGGGAGGGGGGGCAGTCATGGAGGCCTCCTCAAGGTAAGGCAATGTTTGTTCCCTTACCTCGGAGTTGCATTGCCCTTATGTCAGTGCTGGAAAGTTGGTTAGGATTGCAGCCTTAAACACACTATAAATATGTTTAAGACTGGAATGTCAGACTGAAAGGAATACATATACTTTTATTTGACTTATACTTTTATTTGACTTAACAGACTTTCATATCAGAAAAACTAATGTTATGAATTGTGGCTGAAACCTGCAGGTGCTCTGTTCTCATTCCTTTTTTTAATATACTAGGAGCTTAAAGCCACCAGTATCTGGGAAATCAGTATGGGTATATGCTAATAGAAGAAGTTATACAGAGAGTATTAACACAATGTTTTCACAATTACACAATGTTTTCTTTACCGTTCACACTTATTTGCTTCTATATTGCAATCTAGTTCTTGACTTGCTCTTGGAATCAGAGAATTCCAAATGGTTACCATTTGTGAACAAACATACAGTAAAAAAGAATACCAAAAAACAAACTTCTAATCAGGGGTGCTCACACTTTTTTGGCTCGAGAGCTACTTTGAAACCCAGCAAGGCCTGGAGATCTACCAGAGGTTTTTTTACAATGTTCGCGCCATCATAACTTATAACATTTATGTGTACAATGTATGTTGGTGTACCTTGAGCCCCAATTCAGTCCTGAGTATAACAGGACTTACTCCTGAGTAGACATGCCTAGGATTAGGCTGTGAGGCTGCAATCCTAGCCACACTTACCTGGGAGTAAGCCCCATTGAGTACAATGGGCCTTACTCCCGGCGTTTCCTCCCAGAGGCACCTGAAGGGGGGGGGTCGGCACTCCGCGATCTACTCATTTTGCCTCGCGATCTACCGGTAGATCGCGATCCACCTATTGAGCACCCCTGTAATCTAAATCATAAAGTTTGGGTATTAAAATGATACCTACTATAGCTCAAGTGTTAATTAAGATATTTTCCAAAAATACACTGGTATAATGAATAGTTACCTCAGTTTTCTGACAGACAAGCTATTGTTGCACTCAATTACAAAGAGTTAACACATTAATATCTCTAGCACTTAACTTTTCGTTTATACTGCAAACACACTGCTGCACTAACTACTAGTGCAAAGGTGTAGCATCTTCAGTCCCTTTCCTGATGTGTCTTGCTATAAAGAGTCACTGGAAACCAATAGCTGAGATTTCAAAAGAAAGTAGAAGGATATGCTATGTAGGGTCCCTCTAGGAACCTCTCACCTGGATGGAAAGGGAATAATTTATCTGGACTATATTCAATTTCTCTGTCCAAAATTTGATCGGTTTTGAGAAACATAGTATAAACAAGTGATCACAAAGACTTAGTTCTAGAAATTTGGTAGGAGTAAAAATTTTAACCATTTTAATACATAGAATATATTCATTTTCAAAACATTTAATCCCGTATGCTACAGAACATTTGTTCAAATCAGTGCAAACTTACTTTTTCTACATACTCAAACACCAAATACAGTTTTCCTCTTCTCCTAAAAGCTTCTTTTAGCTCCACTATGTTTTCTTGTTTCAAAGTACGAAGCATTTTAAGTTCTCGTAAGGTAGTTTCTTTGACCTCTTCATTTTCTGAAAGTTAAAAAAGGTTGGTAAAGTATATATGCTAATCAAGGTTTTTAAAAAATCTTCAAACACAGAATAACTAGGAACACCTTCACTCAAATTTGACACCAAGTAGAGACACATCTTGGCTTAGACACCTTGTTCAAGTACAGCCGACAGTACCACACCATGCTACCTTCTCCTGCTTTGACACATGGGAAAGAAGAACCAGGCTGGGAAATTAGGTCACTTGGTCAAGGTGTTTAGGGAATTTTAGCTGAGAGAAAGCACAGTGACTTCTACCCTTGGGTTTTCTTTCTCTTAGGAAAGGAAACTGCAGGGCTTGGATGCACTCAGAAGGGATGCCTAGGGTGCCTCCACTGAATGCAGTGATAGCTTACTCACCACCCTCACCAGAGGATACAAGTCCACACAGCATAGCAACTGAAACTGTGGGTGCTCAATGTAGAGTTCCCTTCACTATTTCTGAAAGGGGCTAATAGCGTCATTAAATGTAGCCTATCATAAAGAATGGCATATTCCTGTATCGTCTCAAGAAAGAAGAGTTTTGGAACAGCATTATTATTTCTTCCTACATAATCCCTCTATGTTCCTCACAAAAGAGAGTGTGATACTAAGAGCCCAAGCCTATCCTTCCATCCCCTTGCTGGTGCAGCCGCATCAAAAAGGCAGGCATTGTATCCAGTAAGGTGGGAGGTGGAAATGGACTGGAAAGTTCTGGAGAGGAAAGGATACAGCAGTGCTTGCAGCAGCACTCCACTGGCAACCATTTTATGTCATAAACCGCTCTGCACAACAGTTCAATCTGGAATAGGACTGGTAAGTATTCGAACTATTGTACTTAGTCTCAGAAAAGAACCAACATTCATGGCAAATAATATAGTATACGCATCATATAATACCTGAAGGATTTTTAATTTCAATACAAAGCCTATTAAAAAATTTCACTGCTAATGCATTCATATATAGACATGGAAAAATTACCTTCACTGTCTTTGAATTTCTTAATGGCCACAATTTCATGTGTCTCCTATAAAATAAAGATAGCAAAAGATGTTACTCAGAACTATTATGTCTTTCTCTCCAACTACAATACAGGGCGACTTTAAATGATGTTAAAAATATTATATACCATTTTTCAACAGAATCGTTTATAAAAGCAATTTGTGTAGCAAACATGGAAAGATGGCCTCTTGTGTCAGAAGGCTCACAATCTAAAAAAAGGTAGAAAAGACACCAGCAAACAGCTGCTTCAAAAGTTACCTTAACAGAAAGTTAAGATCCAAAATGCTCTGTTTTGTAAGACATACATTGTAATCTTAAAATGAAGACTGGCACTCAGTCTATACTTAGATAATTAAACAACAAGGTTTATATTCACAGATAAGCATCTGCTTGCTCAGATGTTGACAGACTGATTACTTATACAGAAGAAAAAATACATATCCGTGCAACTTTGCAGCAATTATGCAGCATTGAAAGATCTTGGAACCCCAATTGCGAAGGCTGGAAAGAACAGGGATTCAAATTTAGGTATTGGTTTCAATCGTATGAACATTTTAGTTTCCCACTGCAACCATATTTATCAGTTGGTTGTTTCAGTGGAATGTTTTCAAACATTTCAGTAAGTTATTAGCGTTAAACTTGGGAAAAAAATTATGGAACATGTACCCTCATTTCCAAAGTGACTTCAACATATGATTGTACTGGTGGAGCTTGAGGTGGCTGAGTAGTAGTGTTTTTCTGAGCTCCTGGAAAGCACGCTATTTCTTCCCAAAATCGCGGGTCTGATGAGATCCGAGGATCAGTGGTCAGGAGAGGCCTTGATCCTACAGATGGTGTACAGTTTCGGAGAAGAAGGGTCCAGTCAGGGACCATTTTTTCTCCAAGGGAACCCAGTCAGGGACCATTTTTTCTCCAAGGGAACCCAGCTATCGATGTTGGTGATGGTGAGGATTCAATGTTGAAATTAAGCCGAAGGCTCCAAGCAGGGAAGGAAGTTGAAAGAACAACAGAAATAAGAACATCTAGTGGACTAAAAAAGACACTACAAGGACAAAATTATGCAGGGAATGGACAGAGTGGATAGGGAGATGCTCTTTACACTCTCACATAATACCAGAACCAGGGGACATCCACTAAAATTGAGTGTTGGGCGGGTTAGGACAGACAAAAGAAAATATTTCTTTACTCAGCGTGTGGTCGGTCTGTGGAACTCCTTGCCACAGGATGTGGTGCTGGCGTCTAGCCTAGATGCCTTTAAAAGGGGATTGGATGAGCTTCTGGAGGAAAAATCCATTATGGGGTACAAGCCATGATGTGTATGCGCAACCTCCTGATTTTAGAAATGGGTTATGTCAGAATGCCAGATGTAGGGGAGGGCACCAGGATGAGGTCTCTTGTTATCTGGTGTGCTCCCTGGGGCATTTGGTGGGCCGCTGTGAGATACAGGAAGCTGGACTAGATGGGCCTATGGCCTGATCCAGTGGGGCTGTTCTTATGTTCTTATGTAAAGAAGCAAGTGAGTGTTGTTCCGTTGTGTGTGTCTGGCATTAATTGATTGACTGCCTGATCAGGCTTTTGCCAGAGAGAAGGAGAAGGAGGGGCAAGCTTTCCCTCTCCTGGGAGAAGAGGAAGGAGGGGAAAGTTTTCTCTGCTTATTTGTTTGTTGATGTGAGAAGAAGCTTTGGAGGAGATCTGTCGAGCTTGTTATGGAAATATGAGTGCATAACTAACTTTATAAATCTAAAATTTGCTGGATTACAAATTAACTGTCTTGGAATACAATTATTGTTGTGGAGTGTTCAGTTTCGTTTTCCTATGGAGAGCTTGTGGAGTGCCTGTGGAGATCGGCTGGAGACCTGCATTTTTTGTTTTGTTTTGCAAAAGTGGTTGATTGTTTACATTCCTTTGATTATCTCCTGGAAAGGAATGCAGTTGACATAGAAACAAATATAAATAACAGAAATAGGATATAAACAACAGAAATAAGAACATCTAGTGGACTAAAAAAGACACTACAAGGACAAGAACAGGAATTGACAAGTGAAGAAAGAAGATATAAGAAGGAAGAAAAAGGATGACAGGAAAAAGAAACGAAAGTTAGGAGCTCTCCTGCCCCGGAATCCAGCTTGGGAAAACTAACACAAGAGGAACTGAAAGGGAAAGAATGGAAGGAGACAATACAAGACAATATAGAGAAATTAGTGGCAATGGGACAGCAACATACAAATCAATATCTGCGGGTTCAAGCTAGTTTGGATGTGTTAACTACACAACTAAATAATCTTAGTGTGCAACTTAAAGATGTGAAATCCGAATCACATGAGAAAAAACAAAGGATTATGGAAAAAGTACTGGAAATGGGAAAGCAACAAGCAAATCAATGATTACAAATCCAAATTAGCCTGGAAATCTTAATTCAACAGACAAATGAGTCTAATATGCAACAAACAGGAGAGGATCAACAAAAGAGCAAAGAAATGGAAGATAAATCCAAACCACTGGAGACAGGACAAAACAAACAATTGGAAGAGACAATGTTAATGGAGATAGCTTGGAAGATAAAGACTTAAAAGTCACCAGACCAGAAAGGAGAAGAAATATTTTGACTAATTGATGCAGATTGGATTGATCAAGAGAAGGAAGAAGAAATACTTCAACCAACTGACATAGACTGGAATGATCAAGTGAAGGAGACGATTCATCAAGATGTTGATTTAGCAAGAGGAGCGAGTACATTAAACCGTGATCTGTTAAGAGGAATTAATGTGAAATTTATTAGAAAAAAAGATGGAAAGTTAAAGTCTAGAGAAGAGAAGAGATTTGGCAGACCTGTGGATATTTAGGTTGGAGACAAGGGAATAGATAAAAAGAAACACAGTAATGTGTTAATTTTGTATGTTAGAAATTAAAACTTATTAGATGCCAATGAGAAGCTATATAAGCTTTATAGGTGATATGTAATATGTATACAAATTTTAGTTAGCTTGATATTAATAGATGTTAGAATTTTACAGGATAATTTTAATGAATTAGAATTAATTTTAGGTAATATCGTTTTGGATGTTTATGTATATGTTTATGTATTTAGTCATGAGGATATATTAATTTTGGATGATAGATTAGATAATAATAATAATAATAATAATAATAATAATAATAATAATAATAATAATAACAACAACAACAACTTTATTTTTACCCCGCCTTTCTCCCCGAAGGGACTCAAGGCGGCTTACAACATATTAAAAACAATTTAAAAACAAATAAAAAACATATTAACACATCATAAAAAACAGCAGTCAGAGTAAAAAAAATAGGTAAAAAGAGCATAGAGCAGCAGCAAGTCATAAAAGAATCAGGCCTGTAAAAAATATTAAAAGATGTTAAAAAGATGTTAAAAGGCCGAGAACTCAGAAGGCCTGTTTAAACAGAAGGGTCTTCAGGCCTTGCCGAAAGGTCTCAAGAGAGGGAGCCATTCTTAAGTCAAGGGGAAGGGAGTTCCATAGCGTTGGTGCCACTACTGAGAAGGCCCTATTTCTTGCAGCCACCCCACGTACCTCCCTAGGCAGCGGCACTTGTAAAAAGGCCTTCTCTGATGAACCTGAGAGGACGAGCCGGATTGTACGGGAGCAGGCAATCTCTAAGATACCCTGGTCCAGAGCAGTATAGGGCTTTAAAGGTCAATACCAGCACCTTGAATTGGGCCCGGAAACGAATGGGCAGCCAGTGCAGCCGCTATATAGGATAATTTTGGATGATAGATAGAGAAATGATATATGTAACTATTAGGATATTAAAAGTTAAAATGTAGTATGTTAGATATTGGATTATGATATTAATTGTTGTGAGGATTTCATATGCTAGATACTGGAAAGACACGAAGATTCCAATGAAAGATGAATTAATAGAGAAAATAATGAATGTGGCAGAAATGGACAGATTTTTAGAGAGCTTGGAAACCGATATAGATTGAGTAATGAAAATTATTTTTGCTTGGTTGAAAATTAAGTTGTAGAAGTATAAGATAGGGTATTTAGATGAACGTATTATATATATGATATATTATATATGATATGATATGATGGATAAATGATAAATGATATTAAGAGGCTAACGCAGAAGAGGAACTGGATTAGGAAATGTAATGATTTATTCGTTATAGTGATGTATGATACCTTACACCCTCTAATATGTTTTTTATGTATTGTATGTATTGTATTATGTGTTATGTGTGTTTGTTATTTTTGTTTTTGGAAAAATTAAAAAAAATTAAAAAAACAACAACATATGATTGTACCATACTTCTTTCTCCTGCTTCTATTTGTTCTCTGAGCACACATGCATGTCACTTTTAGCGCTTATTTTGTCCATATGTGATTTTCTACCAAAATAGCCAAAGAATAATATTTTTACAGTTTTTAATATTTTGGGAAGTTGGGTTTTGAACAGTGGGTCATCTTCTTAATTCACAAACGCTGAGAGGAGAAAAGGCCACAAATTAAAATTTACAAGTTTCTACTCTGTTGAATAATCCCAGGTTGGTTGTAGAGTGACAATACTGGGAATCAAGATGCCCTTCATGGAATCATAATATTCATAGCAAAAATTTGGGAATGGGGGGATACTGATGCATTTCTTAAGCTACTGCTCTCTGAAAAAGCTGAAATACAAAAACTGTACAGGAAGTTACTTTATCAGAAGCAAGTCACAAAGTAACAGTAATCTGCAGATGGCACTGCCTGTGAATTACTCTTTACATAAGAATGGCACCATTCCATACTTGCCATAAATGTTAATTGGTTTTAAGAAGATGGGTCTGGCACGGTTAAGATGAAAGCTATGAAAGTGGGTGGTTTGGCAAGCAAACTACTGACTTTTCATTAATTTTAAAATTTTCATTAACACAGCAGGATTTATACAATCATCAGGTTAGAAAAGATCTAAAAGCCAACTTTATCCTAGTTCTTCAGGCATTCACACATCACTCTCCCCTCACAGTTCAATGAACAAAATAAAGATGCAAACACTGCAAAATCACTGTAAAAACTTTAATGGGCTGGGTTCACACAATCAGCAAAACTATGGTTACAACAACAGAGTGCCTTGTACCACCTTGAAAAAACTAATTTATTTCAACATAAACTTTCAGACTGTAGCCCATTTCAGCATAAACTTGGCTAGAGTCTCTTCTCTTTTTAGTCACCTAGCAGAGTGACCTGATTTCACTGGTAAGATCAATAAGGCTTTTTCCCAGTTCTTTTACCATGCATTAACTAAAGCAAATAATTTCCATTTAACCCTCCTCCAACTTGGCCTGCATATCTGGCAAAACGTGATGCCTGATGGACCAGTGCAGGAATAAACCCCACAGCCCGCATTCTTCATATAGTACAGAGTATAGTTGTGAGCAAATATGCTCACAAGCTATATAAAATACAGTAGGCAACTGTTTTTTTTAGTATGCATCTAGTTGTATTACATTATTTTGGCTTCTATTATGGGATGCAACTCAAGAGCCTTTGAACTATATTTTGGTATAGCTCAACAAAAACGCAAGGAGTATTTATTTCAGCACAGAATTTGCATAGGACATTCAGTAGCTTCCGAGTCTAACTGGTTTGAGCAGTTTTTGTATCCTGAATGCTGTTTTTCATGGCACTGCAAGCAACACAGCAGAATTCTTTTGAGTAACTTAAAAATAAGCCAATAGAAAGACCTGAAATATTTGTACAACTCAACTATAGCGAGATTGAGAGGGAACAGATAAACACAAGCCTTTATGCTCTCTTTCAATAACACTGAGAACAGAGTAGATACAACTGCTTTATCCTATCCTTTTTCCATATCTTTTGTTTTAAAGGAGCTGAATAATTGGAAACAAAAATTACTCTTACTGCATACTCAAGCTGTGGTGCAAAGCGCCCTTTAAATGCTCAATGACATAGCACACAACTACTGAGAGTTATTTTTTTCTCTTTTTTAATAGTAGTAGTAGTTCCTCATTCTGAATCAAACTTCAGAAACTGAAGTTACAAAAGCAGCTTGTGGAACTTTGGAAGGGACCCCCTGAAAACTGTCTGCACACAAGGGACTCACAATCCAAGCCTCTTTAGCACAGTGAAACTGCTGCAATGCTAAACTAGTTTCTTGTTACAAAACCAACGTACAGCCTCTCTTTTATCACTTGTAGAGATTTACAGTGGTGCCTCACATAACAAAATTAATCCGTTCCGCGAGTCCTTTCGTTATGCGAGTTTTTCATTTTGCGAAGCGCGTTTTCCCATAGGAATGCATTGAAATTTAATTAATGCGTTCCTATGGGCAAGAAAAGTCAGAACAAAGTCAAATTTGGTTTACAAAGTGTTTATTAAGTGCTCTTTAAAGGCATACATACTGTACAGAGGATTTCAAAAACGGGGGGGGGGATGCTGAGTTGGGAGCTTGAAGGCTGTAATCCTGTGCACACTTTCCTGGGAGCAAGCACAATGGGACTTACTTCTGAGGAGACACACACAGGATTGTGCTCTAAGCTGGGGAGGACAGAGCAGCTGCACTCAATTGCTTGCTTTTGCCGTGATCATGGGGGGCAACATGAAAGAAATGGGGCAGTGAGAGGGTGAATGAGCGATGGGGGGATGCTGAGTGGGGAGTTTGAAGGCTGTAATCCTGTGTACACTTTCCTGGGAGCAAGCACAATGGGACTTACTTACATAAACTGACATGAAGATCCTCCCCTTACTAGGGTGGACGGGATCATAAACTGACATGAAGATCCGCCCCTTACTAGGGTGGACGGGATCATAAACTGACATGAAGATCCACCCCTTAAAACAAACCAAAACAAAACAAAAAAAATTCGTCTTGCGAAGCACGGGTCATAAAAATTTGTTGTGCAAGTTACCAAACTTCGCAAAACGCTTTTGTTATGCGAGGTACCACTGTATCTCTGTTCTTTCCTGATTTGAAACCTACCTGCATGCTGTTTTGTCCAAATCAACAACCACCTGGTTGACAACTGTTTTGCAAATCAGGGCTGAAAAATATGGTAAGATTCTGGTTTGCATGCCCAGCATAAGAGAGGGATGGTGGAACAGTGGATGCTGTTCCCTGAGAACTCTTCCTCGTAGAGACAAACTATGATTTGGTGTTATGTCCAAAGCAGCCCAGTACATTTGTATACATAAAAAACTTGAAGCCACTATTTTAAAAAACAAAATTAGAATTGTACAGCAATTTTTGTTGCATTTTACTTACCTTGTGCCTGCATTTAAGTACAACTCCATAGGCTCCTGGACCATTACAAATGGAGGGGAGGGCAAGAATGAGGGGAAAAAAATTAGACACCAGAATTTAGCTTCACTTCAAAATTTTATATACATTTTAAGGATGCATTATTGAGGCCAAATGCTGCAACATTATATTAGCAAATACAAGGCCCAATCCTATCCAGCTTTCCAGCACTGATGTGGCCCCATTTGTTCCCATATCTTGAGGAAGCTTCCATGACCGCATCCACCACTACAGAATGCAACGCATGCCCCATTGGCACAGCTGCATCAGCACTGGAAAGCTGAATAGGACTGGGCCCACAAAGAACTAAGTAGTTGACTTTTCAAGTATTTTGCAATTGCTTCCTCAATGAACGTACTTATAGGCATGCCCCTGTATCCACGGGGGTTCGATTCCAGACCCCCCCCCATGAATACTGGAAACCAAAGAGCAAATACAAAAAACATCCCCCCATAGCGCAAATTCACATGTAGTGAATCGTATTCTTCCTATTTTAGGCCGCAACCATTAGTAAATTTCAGAATTCTAATACAAATGTACTCCCTGGTAGCCTTTGCACATAGTGACATAGGAGACAATCATCCAGAGGCTGTAGTAATTTTTATGATGGGGAGGAATCTGAACTGCGGAAAACTGGAACCATGGATACTGGATCCATGGTTAAGGGGGCATGCCTGTATCGAGCTATTCAAGTGCGTGTTAAACTTTTTCTTCACGCACAGCAAGTTCAAGAAGAGGAAGCACTGACATACATACACAAAATACTTTTGGTTTCAGATGATGCTGCAGTAGTTTATTACCGTCAACACTCCTATTAGAATTCTGAAAATTACTAATGGTTGCAGCCCAAAATAGGAAGAATATGATTCACTACAAAATTTTCAGTTAAGTCATGATGAGAAACCTTACATCAGCATAAGAGAAGGTTTATGCAATCTAATGGCAATGTTTTCTTTCAGGTTAAAAATGGTTCTAAATAAAGATTTTCTGGAATTAGTAATGTAAGAGCCCAATCCTGAGCTCCTGGGGCACAAGGCTGTAGCGGCACTGAAAACAGCCACTGCCGCATCCTGCACACTCAAGGCAGCTGTGGGCAGTACCTCCAGAGAAGGGACTTTTGTCCCCTTCCCCTGGATAAAGTGAGTAGCCCCGCAATGGCTACTTGATTCATCGCCAACCAAGAGGTTGGCAGTGAGGAAAAGGCCTCTGTGTCAGGCGCCAAGCCTAACACAGAAGTTCAGGATGCAGTGGAGCTTTGCTCCCGCCTCCCTCCCCACTCCCTCCCCCCCGGCATGCTCACTGTGTTCTTAATGTCTTCAAGGCTCAGCACAAGTTCAAGGAAAGCCCCCACACTTCAGAACATTTAGAGAGAAAAAAGTTGAAGATTAACAAATAGTTTCTTCCAGACAGGCTGTAGAACTAGAAATGCTACTCATTTCTTTTGTCCTACTATAGTCTCTGGTCAAATAGGGAGCGCAGGTTTTTGTTGTGCTTCAAAAAGGGCTTGATTAGAGGCAATTTGGGGACAACATGAACAAGAAGCAATCATTCATGCTACTATATTCAGCTCTCTGGAAAAATAGCCAGCAGTCATTGGTTGTCTCTGGCCATCATCAGACTAAGGAATTATCAACTTTCTTCAGGCATTATCTTCTTCATATTTTGATCCTAGTTGTGCTCATTTTTTAAAATTTAAAGCTACACATACAGAAATTCAATAAGGATGTATGCTTACCTTCACCTACAACTCCAAGGATCTCAAATTTATTCATCACATTACCAATGTTAGGAATCTTCATGAAGACAAATTCCTCATGGGATAACAGTTGTACAACATGGCATAGAGAAGACTTGAGGGCTTTACAGAAGACTTAAGAGAAGGCTTTTGGTAGGAAAAAACCTACATTGGTTGACTTATACTTTTTTCAGTTAGTAGAAGATACCTGAAAAGAAATAAAATGGTCACAATGGCATTAGCCAGTTTTGATTTGCAATGCTCTTATTAAAAGATAAACAATGGCATATTTATTTTTGCAGCTGGTTAATTATTATCTTGCTATCTATAATCTACGTCAGAGGTTCTTACACTTTTAGTACTGGGACCCACTTTTTAGAATGAGAATCTGTCAGGATCCACCAGAAGTGATGTCATGATCGGAAGAGACATCATAAAGCACGAAAAGTTTTAGCAATCCTACCCACACTTACCCAGGAGTAAGTCCCATTTCCTATCATTGTTAAAAGCATACATATAGCAGCCTGTTCAAAGTACGGTTCTGTAACATTTCCCCAAATGCAGTCACATACCACGGCAGCATCAAGTCTAATATATTAAAAATAAAATATTGAAATGAATGGGAACCCACCTGAAATTGGTTCACGACCCACCTAGGGGGTCCTGACCCACAGTTTGAGAAACACTGAGCTACGTAATTAAACCTATTTACAAAAACAAGCACCTCAAGTAAATGTACTATCTTCTGCAGTCCATAATTGAAAACTTTATTTAGTATATGAGAGTAGAGAACATTGTCTCCTGCACATTGAAAGCATTGTCTCCTTTCTTAATTCAAATCCACGTGGCCAAGAGAGTGCTTTTAAGAATGCACAAGAATTTATGCTTACTCTTATGCTCATCCAATTGTATTTCTTTTTCTCTCCTCAGCCCAGCTCTTCACACTGCTTCATTAGCAGATGATCAGGCAGTACATAGAGCTGCTTTTGGAAAGGAAAGTCTAAAATCCCATGGCAATCTACTAAATTTGCCACTTGGGCTTAAGAGTTTGGGTTCATGCCACTAGCACAGGAATTTCCCAAAACATTTCAGCATAAATTCACAATTACAGAAAAACTATGAAAAATATTTATGATTATTCTTTACAGATTTCAAAGAAAAGCAAGTTACACACACCAATTATAATGGATGAAACTACTGGGTAGAAATTAATCTAAATCATTAAAGAGCCATAAGAGCCACACCCTGACTGCTGTGTTTTGCATCCCTAGAAACACAAAGCTATGCCACTATTTTTAGTGTTCCCAAATGTTAGCACAGGAACTATCTGTGCAAATTATCAAATTATAAATAGGGCAGCTTAGAGATAGAAAACACCACTCAGACACTTGTATCTTAAGGAAAAGTTACTTTTGGACCATGCAAGGTTAGATTGGAACACTACTCCAAGATAGCGAAATTCATTAACCTGCTGCAACCTATAAATTTTCCATCTTTCATTGGTCCTTCTTATTGATCTTGTAAAAACCATTATTTAAATATGTTTAACTTTTTCTTTAAAAAAGATGCCTTGAACAAATGGTACACTTGCACTAGCAACAGCCACTGGAAAAGACATCATGCAGGGATGAAGAGGGACCCCTGTTGCTCTCCCCCTGTTAAATATAAGAGGAGCACCACTTCAAAAGGTGTCTCTTTGTCCAGTTAGCAGGGGTAACAACCCAGTTATGAGATTAAGAAGCAAGACATTTCCTAATGTTGATTTTAGGAGCAAAAGTAAGTTTATCTTTATGAACCAACATTTTCTGATCATCAACTTAATAAATATATTGGTCTTTTCTAATGATTGCAAGAAAAAAATTCTGCAATCAAAACTCAACTCTTATCCACAGGTTTCCTGTATTTGAAACTACTTCATCACATTCTCACAACTTCTTGGAAAAGTATTTATGCAGCATTTAATCCCAGAAAGCCAGTGAACTATGTCCTAGCTGGACTGGAAACTGATAACAAAAAACAAAAACAAAAAAGGTTTGTAGTTCAATGCAGTGATAAAGCATTTGTTCAGCACTGCAAGACTAAACTGGAAGTTTCACTGTGAGGAAGCTGGTCACAGGTAATAGACATAGTTATTAATTAGAATATTTACATAGAAACTTTTTAAAAAATTCTAAAAGCTTTATACAGCAAGAGGAATGGAAAACAAGTTGTTCCCTGCCTCAGTCACATAGAAGACTGAGCAAAAAGTCATTGGGAGATGTGCTATGATTCACTAAAAAGGGGCAATTGCTCTAACCTTGCTAAATATAAGAAAGCCACTACTCTAAAGCAGGGGTCTCCAAACCCAGGCCTGGGGGCCAGATGCGGCCCGCAGCAAGCCTCTTTCCGGCCCGCAGCAAGCCTCTTGTCCCCTGAAAGCCTCTAGCCCTATTGGCCGAACATGAGAGGAACTATGCTCTGGTTGTGTCTGGAGGGTGTTCTAAGGGCCAGAGAGGTTGAATGAATGAGCCCATTCATTCATTTATTCACTCATCTAAGTTCCATCTCCAATTTATTTCTATAAATTTTATATTTAAATTTTTTCCCCGGCCCTAAACACCGTGCCAGGTATTTGATGCCGCCCTGTGGCCAAAAAGTTTGGAGACCCTTGCTCTAAAGGGTTGCTCCTTTGCTGGGTTAACAGGGATATTTACGTGTATTGGCATATTGTTTTCATGAATGCAGCAGATGCTCAACAACATGATATTTACATTCTACAATGCTTACATTTATGACTATCTCCTTCCAATGAAAACTGTTAATATTTCATAAATGTCAATATATTAGCTTTATACAATGTGTAGGCTTTATATAGGCTTTAGAGTGAAGTCCAGTAAAAATGCTTGAATTTGAATAATCAAGTACAGAGCTCCACTTGCACAGGAGTTTGCAAGAGGTGGTGTGGAGGAGGAACTGGAAACACTGCCTGTGGAAGGTACATACCGGATTCAAGCTAATAGTGTATTCATTCACACACGCTTTACATGGCAACGGCTTGCCAATGTAAAACAGAAATAGGAAAGACTTGAGTGTGCAACTTTTGTGCAGGCAATTTCACTTTTGTAGAATGACCTCCAGCAATAAGATGTAGAATTGCTGCATGAGAAGTTACTCTGTACTTGATAAAAAAAAAAACATCTACTACTGTACTTGATAAAAAAAAACATCTTCAGTGAAGATAAAAGAGCTTCTCCTACTGGTATCATTAGCACTGGCAACGTTTTGGTGGAAGACTGCTAGGCAGGTTTTTCAGCATGAGAACAACTCCTGCACACATTTTTCTCCTATTGCCCTAGAAAGATAGGGAAAGCAGTTCTGATTACAGTATCATTTAGCTTGAGTTGAACTCTTAACAACAACAAAGTTTCTACTACCTTCAGAGTAGATGAAGTTTAACAAGAAAAAAAATGGGCAGATAGATAAACAATGAAGATGAGAAGCTGAACTGTAATATTATTACATGGCTGGGAAAACTAAGAAGCAGTCTGCAATCAGAACTAGAAGGTCTGTAAAAGTTATTTCAAACTCATTAATGTTAAATCGTTCTGTGCGCTTCAATGTTTAGTCATGCTGGCCACATGACCGTGGAAGATGTCTTCGGACAACGATGGCTCCCTTGGCCTGGAAATGAAAATGAGCACAGCCTGCTCGAGTCAGACACACTTGTGCAGGGGAAACCTTTACCTACCTTAATGTTAAAGAAAACAAGCAGTTACCTTGATAGTACGCATGTATTTTTTAAGCATCTAAAATAAATTTTAAAAGGCATTGGGCACAATCCTAACCCACTTTCCAGCACTGACATAGCTGTGCTAGTGGGACGTGTGCAGCATCCTGCAGTTGGGTGGCACTCACGGAATGCCACGGAATGTTTGTTCCCTTACTTCGGAGCTGCATTACCCTTAAGTCAGTGCTGGAAAATGGGTTAGGATTGCAGCCAGTTTTGTGTGTCTAGTTTTTCCCATGAAACACAAGAAAGAAAAATAGTTTACTGAACCAACTGATGTTTGTTCAAAAGTTCAACAGTACTGAATGTTATTTAATCTACCTGAAATTTTTTAAAGAAATGAGAAAGAGGGTGAACAGATTAGATAAGTATATTTACAGGAATGTGCTCACAAAGTATTTTAAGTCATTCTCTATAGGAACCACCAAATTTTGAGGAAACTGTAGGTAGGGTAGTTTCAAACACAAATGCTGAAATATGAGTTACCATTACCAGCATGAACCTCACGCTTACACACTCCACCCACCCCCCATTCATACATGATGGGAGGAAGTCTGCAGCTTTTGTTTTATGATTTAGAACTAAACCATTATTTGTTATTACATCAAATCTTGACTTGGTATCCTGAATTGTTCATGAGCTGTTCTAACACACACAAATGACAAGATGCAGTTTCTTCAAAACTACAGACTTTTGCAGTTCCTTCCTATACAACCTTCATATTTCCTCCCCTCACTATTAAAAGGAATGGAGGACTGTGCAATCCTAAGGCTTGGGCTAGTAAAGTTATTCCACAGTTTAATCGTGGTTTCGCATTACATCTGAACCGAGATACCAACCCCCAGTTAGTCAAGAAAAGAGGATAGAGTAGTGCAGGACACGCTAATTGAACAGACAAAATTTTACTCTCTTGTTGGCATCCTTCAGTCTCGGAAGACTATGGTGTCACGCTCTGAATGGTGGTTCTGGAACAGAGTGTCCTCTCCAGTGCGCGAAGCCTGGGTAAAGTAGGTATGGCGGATAGGCTGTTACCCATGCAGCAAATCCCCCCTCTCCACGTCGCTGAAATGGTCCAATGGAAAGGCAGAGGCCAATACGGTTGGTTCCAGTGGCGTCGCAGGAGTTGCCAGAATGTGACTGTGTTTAGCCATGAACTGCCTCGGGGACTCTGGCTCCGTATTTTGCCTCGAGGTTGACTCCTGAAGCCTTTTCCATAACTGGATGTAGCCACAAGGCAGTGGAGGTTTGGGATCAGAGTTTTCCTTCTCTCAGATGAGCTGCCTTCCCAGGCTGACGAGTCCCATCTACCCAGTGGCTGTTTAGTCGCCTCTTACGACAAGTACAGCCAAACTGTACTTACTAATTTACTCTCTATGGATGGACTATTTTTAATATTTTTTTTTAAATTGCTTAGTTCCTAACACAGAAAGCTAGAGAATCCTTAGCTATAAAATTAAGATTTTAACTCCAACGAAACCTAACTAATAGTACTCAGGTCACTTACACTGGCAAAGAAGTAAGAACCATTTTCTTTGTTCTCCTCCATAAGCATGTACAAAGAAGTCATTCAAACATCTGCTTTCACATAAGAAAAATAGAATACAGTTACTCCAGAACTGACATGTTAGATTAATTTCCTCAGCAGAGAAACAGCAAAGACAAGGTGGAAATAATTTGTTTGAGCAAAGATTCCTTTGGAATTTAAAAAAAAAATCAGATGTTTTGTGATAACAGCAAAACTCAGATATGAAAGGATGAGGTAAGTCTGAGAAAACACACATTAATTATGACTCATGATACAAGTAGAACCCCCCTCCTCCAAAATTATAGAATTTGCAAGGACCAACTGGTTTATTTTCAGGAACTAAAATAAATACTAGAGCTATAACCTTTATAGGTGTGTTTAAAAAAAAAGGCTCTCAGGCTTTTAATTACCGTAGATACTCGCCTATACGGCAAAAAAATTATTCCCAGAAAAGCAGCCTGAAACAATACATCCTGATGTTTCAGGATGGCCTGAAACATCCGGAGATCAGGCGGGGCAATGTTTCAAACAATAATTTGTTTGATCTCCGGGGCAGGCAAGCAGCGAGGGTGAGGGGGGAGGCAAGTGAGCCAGCCAATCACTATTGTCGGAGGGAGAGAGCAAGGGAGCAAGTGATCTTCTGCTGAGAGGAGGCTGTGCAGGCTGGGGCTACATGCCTAGGATTGGGCTCCCAGTCTATTCCCTCTTGTTTTCTTCTCTACCTCCCCCCTTACTTCATACAGTCACACTTCAATCTCTCCCTTGCAGAGCTTTTTGCAAACCTCCTTGCTAACCTCATTTTCCCCTATCCTCACCAATGAAGTTGGACTGGAGAGGAAAAGCCCCTGCATTTGTGTATGTGGGGGGGAGCATCTGTGAGAGAGAGAGAGAGAGAGAAGCAATCTCCCTGTGTGTGTGTCCTTTTCACTGGAAGAGTCCTGGAGACCTTGCAAAGATGCAAAACACAGGAAAAGCAGAGAGTAGAATTTAAAGTAGAATTATTCTGCAACAACAGGTATTTTAGCCAGAGATCTTAGCTGCATGCTAGCAGGAGCTAGGAAGCACTTGCAACAGCTGCTTATGTAGTAAGCTTTTAGGAGAGCATGCTTGCTTCTGCAGTATCCCCAGGCAATCAGGCATTCCTCCTCCTCCACCCCTGCTAGTCTTCAAAAGGACAGGAAAGGGGAGCAGGAGCCTGGAGCACATCCCATGCGTGTCGTCAATGCGTAAGCAATGGGGCTTACTCCCAGGAAAGTGCGCGTAGGATGGCTGCCTTTGAGCCCAAGCCTGTGCATGCCTACTCAGAAGAAAGTTCCATTATTGTCAATGGGGCTTACTCCCAGGAAAAGATGGCAGTGAAGCTAAGCCAGCAGTGGGGGGTGGGGGTGAGAGGAAAAGGGCAGAATCACCCCACTTCTTTAAGAGTGGAACTCCCCTGACAGCCTTGATCCTGCTGTAAATCAAGAGGAGGAAACAGCCCTAAGACCAGGTGAGGGTGGGCTTGTTGCAGCTGCAGGATGCACCTTCCCTGAAAGTGGAAACACTCCCATCAAATGTCTCACAAACTACAATTCAGAGTACCATTACTTAGGAATAACACCCAGGGAAAGCAATGAGTTTGCTTCTGAGTAAATAGGGTTTCAGCTATGTGCAGCAGCACTTGGTCACAGCCATTTGCTGTTGCTTGTTTCTGCTGTGAATTGAATTGCACACTCCCAGTTGTGTTCTAAGTTGTATGTTATATGTAGAGCTTCTGGCTTAAGAGCAGAAGACTCTGCCTTTGCACTGTTTTGCACCAGATATGTCCTGAGAAATTCTGAGTGATAGATCACTTTTTTATGTTTTAGTATTTTTTCTGTGCTGGTCTTCAATCACTGGTTCAAACATGAATTGATCACCAAAAATTAGCTATTGGTGGGGCTTTCACAGTCAACTAGCTACCTCCCTTCCTGTCTTGCTGGCCCTGCAAGGCATTCTGGAGCACTGCCATTGCCTGGCATGCCTGGCATTCCATTCTCTTTCAACTACCCCTAAAAGGTCCTGTTGAGTGCCCCTGGGGTACATGAACCCCAGGTTGGGAACCACAGTTCTATTAGTATGTTGTTTACAGCGCACTTAATACTCTGACAGTATTTACAAAAAGGTTGTGGAGACCAGAATTTAAAAAGCTACTGAATACAAATGTATTTTATGATCTTTTACTTTATTTTTAATAAATTAGATGGTACAGTTCTTAGATAACAATTACTGGACATTTTTCAGGATCTGGCCTCAGGTAAAATCAGACAAAATTATAGTCAGACACCTCCCTAAGTTAAACCCCCGACTTATCTGAGGGTCATAGCAAATTCCATGATTTTGGGCTCAAAACCTGCCCTCGTCTTATCTGTGAGATCAACTTATAGGCGGGTGTCTGCGGTATATTGTTCGTGCGCCTAAACAAATTACGTGAATTTTAACAGCATTTGGCAGTGTAAAGCTCTCTAAATCATGCTGCCTGGAAGGGAAATGAGGCAACCAAGACAGATAACAGATTGGTAAGAACCTCAGTCAATTCCTATGAGAAGAGGTACAAGCATTTCAGAAATTCCCTCCCCCCCCCCCCCCAAAAAAAATTCTTCTTCTTACTCCTCTCTGCAAGGCTTAATACTAATCTCAGGGAGAGGGAATGCAAAAAGTATGACACAACCCTCCCCATTTCCTCTAGTTACTGCCACTCTTGTTAAGAGTCTTGTATGTAACATCAGCATAGAGGCAAGGCACTTTTAAGTCTATACTGGTGTTTACAAAAATACACACATACTTTACCTCATTCCATACCTCATTTCATACCAGTTTTTTACAAAAAAAAAAAAAACAAACACCTGGAAGTTGCATTTTTTAAAAAACTGTAAAGATCAGTCTGAGCCCAACAGAGGCCACAGACGGATATGCACACCCTCTGCTGGGCTCAGAGGACCCTCAGGAGGCAAGGACCATCTGGAGGGTGAGGGCATTCCTTGGTATTCGTGGTTTCAGTTAACCATGGGGAGGGGGGTTCTGGAAAGGAATCCCTGCAGATACTGGGGCACACCTGTACCTAGATAGGGACTTCACCTTTGGTTTGAAAAACTGATCAGGCATGCATGCTATAATGGCCTGCTTCTTTCAGCATCCATTTTAAGAGAGAGACAACTGCTTCCCTCTTTTTTAGAATGAGTGACCTTTTGAACTGTGTTCGCCTATAATCAAGAACTAAGAACCTCTGAATGTGCCTTAACTTCTACAGCCAGGAGTTAAGCTGTCTTATCTTTAATGTTTAATGTGAGGAACTGTCCCCTTCACAATGGAGATAGGTGAAAAGTGGTGTGCGCTAAAGATCAGTCTTTGGATGGTTGCTTTTCAACTTGTTCATCCAAGACCTGGATTTGGGGATAAAACCAGGAAGTAGCCAAGTTTGCAGATTATGCTAAACTTTTCCAGGTGGTGAAGTTTGGAAAGGATTGTGAAGAGCCCCAGAAGGAACTCTCTAAACTGGGAAATAGGCAGCAAAATGGCAGTTTCTCTTCAATGTAAGTAAATGTAAAGTAATGCACACTGGGGCAAAAAATTAATTTCACATATATGCTGGTGGGCCCTCTCCAAGCCCCCGCACTAGTCGCCCTTGGCTGGCACCACCTTACCTGGGTCTTGCAGCATGGAGGCTGAATGTGGCCTCCGCAAGCCAGCTCTCCCAGAGCCTCGAATGTGCTTTATGTAAGGGTCTTGCACCGGCCCATCAACAGCTCTGGACTGCACCCTGAGAGCCAAGCTTCCACAGTCACATTCAAGATCCTTACCACTGGGCCACAGGAGGCCTCTGATGCAAGATGCTTCATCATCTGTACTTGAGAGTATGTGGAGTAAGTAATGGATAAATGGAATGTCATTGTGGCATTCTTATTTTCACCATATGTTAGTGTCTTTGGCATTCCACGCACAACTAATACGGGGATTGTACTCAGTGTGCAATGATATGACTGAGGGAGAAGTTTCCAGGGATACTATGCCTGTTGGTGTTGCTATGTCAGCTGTAGTTTCTACAGCTTGTTTTGTTTCTCTTGCCTCTATTGCTGGGAATGCAAAGGATCAAAACTATATCATGCTAGTAGTAACCCTGCCAGCGTAGCAGAACTATAGGATCACCCCATCTGCCATGCCTGCTGGTAGGACAACTAAATATTTAGAGAGCAATGACACATTCAAATACTCAGAAGACACTAGGTTCACCTATTGCTTGTTAGCCGATTTGTTCCCTTAAGAGCATTAAAATTAGATGAAAGAATGGAAATAGGAAGATGCTGAAAGAACACAATTTTGATATAATACATAGTAGACAGTTGCACTAAAAGAGGAATTTAGATCAGGTTGGAGTATATATTTTCTGAGTGACAAAATAAGAAGCTACAGGGTAAAGCAATTCTCATGAATTCAAGCCTGTAATGTTCATGTGACATTTCCCTTAATAGGCTATTGGATTTGTTTATTTGCAAACATTCATTTTCTGATTGTTCTCCCTGATCAAAGGTAGACTCTCAGTCTCTCATTTAAGCAAAAGCGTAACAATTCAGAAATTTGAGTCTACACTAGCTGAACCAGTCATCACGCGAAATAAACCAAAGCATTAATTAACCTTGTTTCTGAGGCAAGAACATCCTTTAAAAAATAATTTAATAATTTTTACATAAGTTTTCACATAAGCACCCTCAAATTAAATAGTTTCACAGTTTAAGTTTCTCAGGGTGTTCTAGAGCAAAATGATTCTGACAGCCAGGAGCACATCTAAGAGCCCAATCCTATGCCTGTCTACTCAGAAGTAAATCCCATTATAGTCAATGGAGCTTACACCCAGGAAAGTGTGGATAGAATTGCAGCCTTAGGGCCAAATCCTATCCAACTTTCTAGCCCCAGTGTAGCCATGCCAATGGGGTTTGTGCTGCATCTAGTGGTGGGAGGGTAGTTATGGAGTCCTCCACAAGGTAAGAGAACATTTGTTCCCTTACCTAAGGGCTGCACTGCAGCTGCACCAGGGCTGGAAAGTTGGATAGGATTGGGCCCTTAATCTTGCTGGCTGCTGTTTAGCCAGACTGTGTTCAATTTAACAGAATCTGGCTGAATGACATATCTTAGCTGATTCTGACGAATTCACCTACACTTTTGTTTTGTTGTTTTCACATATTTAGCACTGGGACCCACTTTTTGGAATAAGAATCTGTCAGGACCCACTGGATGTGATGTCATGACCGGAAATGACATTATCAAGCAGGAAATTTTTTAACAATCCTAGGCTACAATCCTACCCACACTTGCCCAGGAGTAAATCCTATTACTATCATTGTTAAAAGAACATACAGAGTAGCTTGTTAAAGTACAAGTCTAATATTTCCCCAAATGCAGTCACATACCACGGTAGTATCAAGTCTAATATATTAAGAATAAAATATGAAATGAATGGGGACCCAACAGAAATTGGCTCGCAACCCACCTAGTGGGTCCCGACCCACAGTTTGAGAAACACTGCCGTAGAGGGTATAGCATGATTATTTTTTAATTTTGCCTCCATTTAAGACTAATGTTCAAGATTTTGTAGTCAGGGACTGTGTTATCAGCGACCATCTTCCTCTTTTGCTGATGACTGGACCTGACCAACCCCCAACTAGGACTCTACTCACCTTGAATAATGATATGGACCTTCTACCAAATATTATTGGGATGTTAGGACAATAAGCAAAATTCACTACTTATTTAAAGCAAAGCATGTCAGGACCATAGATCTCTTATTATAAACATAAATTACTCTACTGAGTAAGTCAGCATGTATGAAGGATTAATATATCACATGTTAACTAGATTAAGTTCTCAACCTTGTTTGAGAACTAAAAGAGATGTAATCTCTAGCAACTCCTGGTTTAATAGGGAGTATAGGAACTTAAAAGTCCTTTTGTGCAATACCTACCACCAGTACAGAGACCCCCAAGCAACAAGACCTCCATCACTTTATTTCAATGTCAACACCAACTAAGGGTGCAATCCTAACCAACTTTCCAGCACTGACATAGCTGTGCTAATGTGGCATGCTCTGCATTCCTGCTGTGGAAAGGCAAGTCAAGGGGGCATCCTCAAGGTAAGGACATGCTTGTCACCATGCCTTGGATCTGCATTGCGGCTAAGTCAGTGCCTGGGAAATTGGTTAGGATTGCACCCTTAATTTACTTATTAAGAGGAAAAGTCTAGAATTTATTAATGAACAATGGGAAAGGTTATTACAAGTGATTAACCTCCTCAAAAAAAAAACAACTCTGAACAATTCTGGGCTATTGTGAATGGATCTTGCCTTGAGAATAATCTGGACTTACAAAACTAGTATCTCCCCTGAGGGTTGACTTAACCATTTCTAAATCCTATTTTATTAAAGGGAGTCGCCTAACCTAGTATCCCTCTTCTTTTGCTTAAAGGATCTCCCTGTCTTGCCTCCAGTGGTTCCAGAAGTAAGGAAGGAGGAGGCCACAATCCTAAGCAGGTCTGTTTAGTAGTAAGTCCTATTGTGTTCAATGGAACTTACTCCCACGAAAGTGAGGTTAGGATTAGAGCCACAGGGCGCAATCCAAACCCATGCTGGAGCAAGCAAGCCAGGACACTTGCGATGCACCCAATGCCGGATTGTGGGCAGCAGCAATTGTGGGAAGCAGGAAACTCTTCCCCTTACTCCTGAGTAAGGGCTGCTGGCCCCAATGGGTCTCCTCAGACCTGCGCCACCTCTGGAGGTAGCGCAAGTCTGAGGAGAGCGGAGCTGCTTGAAGTCGCTCCGTTCTCCATGGGGACAGGGGTTGGGATCCGGCATAACTGCTGGGTCCCAGCCCCACCTCCGGCTCCCCACGCGCCCACCCCCAGGGCTGCCCATCACCTGCTCTCCCCCTGCCCAGAAACACCTCCTTCCCTCCTGCTCCCTGCCCCCTACGCCTACCTTTGCTGCTTATGCTGGTGCAAGTGCTTATGCCTCCGCAGGCTGGCACTTTTTGGAGTGCCAGCCTGGCTTCTCTGAGAGGAGGCACAAACATGCTATACGGCACATGTGCGATCCTCTTATGCCGGTCCAAGGGACTTGGGCCGGCATAAGGCGCCCTTTGCATTGCACCCATAGTCAGTTAAAAACAGGTAAAGCCCCTGGTCCAGATATAATCTTCTTGGAGCTCCTAAAAGGGAATTAGAGAGGATTCAATGCAGGGGATGGGAAAGAAAGATGTGACCTTACATTAAAGCATCAATTTTTGCGGAATTCCTGGAAGAGAGATCAGATCTGCACACTATTTCTTGCTCTTTGTGTGCTATTCTGTCTTTGACTGAAATTCTGCTCCACCTGTCAGTCAATCAACTATGTCAGAGATTTAGGCTCCCATTTCTGAGCACTAGTCATTTCAACAACAATTCATTGTTTAGCCAACTAACTACTGATCAGATTACAGGTAACCAGTCAATTCCATAATTTCATTAATACCAAACACTCGCCCGTTATGGGGATGCTCAACTTTTTATTTATTTAAAAGATTTACACCCTGCCTTTCCTATGCTGAAGCAAATGCCCAAGGGAGCTTACAATTACCATATCAAAATGTACAGAAAGTAAAATATTGAGGGCCCCCATAAATCTCAATATTTGCAGGGGTTTCAGGAATGTATCCCCTATGTATACTGAGGGCCTACCTGTACACCCAAAGAAACCAAGTCTAGCCTATTATTTTAGAGGCTTCTGCCATGAAAATTGTAGCTTGGTTTCCTTTATTACAAAGGTTTCCTGTGGTGGTCTGTAACTTAGCATAAGTGATGTGGCCAGGTGGCATATGTTTACCTAGCAGCATGTCTCACTGAACTCAGTAGTGCTTACTGCTGAATAGACATGCATAGGATGGCAACCTTAAGCTTCATGCCAGCCTTAGTTTTATCCCAATCACAGTTTTCATGTTAAAGGCACACACAAACTGCCATTTCAACCTCATGCTTAAGAAGATGCTTACACTATCCAAGTTGAAATTGCTAGCAATACCCCAGCAAATCTCACAAGTCTTTCTCCCTTCTCTGGAACATTTTAGACCAGATATACATAGTCTTTTCCTACTGCTGCAATTTTAAAAAATGCAGAAAATACTTTAAAGTATTTTAAAGCTGTCACCTGTCCACCTACAAGCATGCTCTGTAGGTGGCTGAACTTCTATGACACTGTAGAATGCTCAGAAACATCTAAGTGTTCAGGGTGAAGTTATCAGCAACAGAAACTTGGCATCAGCACAGCTTTGGCATGAAATCTGAAAGAGCAGCTTAGAGGGAGAAAAATCTTCACACAAAGAGTATCAAGGATCAGAGCTTTGTACAAGGCAGAAGGGAAAAGAGAAAGTAAAAGGACAAAGAGACCAGAAGATAAGTCGGGTTAGAGAATGCCAGCGCAAGCTAGTCAAAATAGATTTCTGTTTAGGAACAGGAATTTTGGGTAGGATAGAAGTAGAAAGAACCATGCAGAGGCTTGAAGAAAGAATGGTGATGGAGACAGATGAGAAAACAGGGGATGTGCAACAGGAGGAAGAGAAACACACATATCCAGAGAAGAGTGCTGACAAGGTTACAGTGATAGCAAAAAATTAGGATAGCTAACAGAGGAAGGATAAATTAGTAAGTTGATTATAAAGAGGAACCTGAAGGAAAGATGTATAGAGGCATCCTTCAGGAAAAGGATGGTCAAAGAGAAAATGAGAACCCAAAAGAGACAGGAGTGGAGAAAACCAAGTATAGATCCTAATAGTAGGGGTTGTGCTAATTTTCTAGGCAGAGATGGCCTCCAGAGGTTGTAACACCTGGGCCTGGAAAGTCAAACGGACGATAATATTTAGGAGACTGAATTTTACATATCAATGCAAGCGAAAAAGTCAAGTCTTTAGCAGGTTACTTGTATATGTTGGAAGGGGGAGCTGGTTCAAGCAAGCAGCAGAAGGCACTTTTTCCTATGGATTAATTTTACCACCCAGCCAGTTTGCTGCTATCAATGAACATACAGGAGCAGAGGCAGTTAAAGTTTCATTAAAAATTTTACTTACAGTTTCTTAAAGCACTCAAATCTGAAATATCAGAGGCTTCTATAATTTAAGGAACAGAGAACTCTATAGCTGTTCTCTTTGGCTGAATGTAAGGGGGCTCATACTCTTCCATAATGGCTGCCTGCCATCGAGGACAGAGCTGAGCAACACGGATGTGTCTCCTTTGGTGATCAGGGAAAGAGAGAAGAAGGAACAAGTGAGAGGAAGGAAATTATTTAAAGGACACACTACCTAAAGGCACTGCAGAGAACAGGCAAAGAGGGTCTCCGGCAAATGGACAACTCACTGCTCCTACCCCCAGCATCTCATATTGTACCCATATTCCAACAGTATATATCAGCAGTTCACAAACTGGCGAGTTTCAACCACCCAGGCAAATCAGAAATGGGCTATTCCCTTTAAGGGGAGTGACCCAGAAACATGTGCGCCAACAGTGCTGCAGCGAGCACAGCTCCACAGGAACCCAGTGACATTTTAAAGTACCTGGGAGGCTGCTGAAGCTTCTATGAGGGTCCAGGAGACTCGCAGCCCCCCTTCGAGCCTCTACATGGCTACCCTAAGCTCCAATTGCCGATCGGAGCTTACTGGAAGTGAGCTACAGTCAGCAATTGGAGCGCAGGGCAGCTATGTGAAGATTCAAAGGACCCTCATGGAAGCTTCAGCAACCCCCCAGGTATGTCACTGGGTCCCCGCGGTGCCATGATCGCTGCAGTGCCATCGGGACATCCATTCCGGTTGCCCTAGTGGGTCCCTTTTGTGATCATGAAACCGGAAGTGGTTTGTGATCACTTTTTTCAGCATTCTAAGACTCAGGGAGCCCTACAGAAGACTGCACAGGGCTCTCCGCAACTCCTGGACCTTGCACCAGCCCTTGGTAAGTAAAAACACCACCTTCACTCCCGTTAATAACGCTATCCTGGGGATCATGTTGCTGCCTCTCCCCTTCCCCTGACCCCTTAAGGGCCAGGGGCTGAGGCTCTCAGGCAGAGGTGTTGCAACGCCCCAGTTTGAGAACCTCAGGATTAGGGTTCTGTTTTTTTTAGGATTTTCACTCTCAAACCTCCCATTTCTGGGCAAGGTGGCTGAGTGGGTCATGGCATCTCAGCTCCAGAGGGTCCAGAATTAAGCAGATTATCTGGACCCCTTTCAGTATGGCTTCAGGTTGGGTTTTGGGACAGTGACAGCCTTGGTCGCTTTGGTGGATGACCTGTGTTAACGTTGGATAGAGGGGAAGTGCATCTCTAGAGATCCTTTTGAATCTCTTAGTGGCTTTCAACACCATTGCTCATGGTGTCCTTCTGGGATGCTTGGCCAAGTTGGGGGTACCATTTTGTGGTGATTCTGTTCCTTCTTGGCCGATAGGTTCCAGATGGTAGTGCTGGGAGACACCTGCTCAGTGCCCTGTCCTCCCTTGAGTGTGGGATGCCACAGGATTCAACACTCCATGTTATTTAACACATATGTGAAACTACTGAGAGAGATCATCTGGAGATCTGGAGTTGGGTGCCATCAGTATGCTGATGACACTAAGCTCTATCTCTCTTTTCCACCCAATTCCAGGGTGGCTATCATGGTCCTGGAGCACTGCCTGAATGCAACTGGCATCTGAATGAGGGCTAACAGGCTTAAACTAAATCTGGACAAGACAGAAGCCCTCCTGGTTCAGAAATTTATCATCCAGGTATGGGATTAATCGCCCTGCTCTGAATGGACTCAGCAGGGTTTTTAAGGGTATGTTCACTGGTTCATGCAGACTGGTGCTTGGTGATTTTTATTCTTTAGTGTTTTTAGATTTTTAGTGTTTTAGATTTTTAGTGTTTTAGTGTTTTTAGATTATAGCTGCTGCTTATCGCTGGTTGGCTTTTAATGTTTTATTTATGTATTTTATCTTATGTATTTTATGTTTTTAATATGTTGTAAGCCACCTTGGGTGCCCTTCAGGGAGAAAGGCGGGATATAAATCAAATGAATAAAGTAAGTTAGTGGTATTTTTTTCAATCTACATTCTGAAAAAAGTTACACAGAGATTTAAACTGAAACACTTGTACAGTACAAGAAAAAAATTCAGCACAATAACTGCCAATTGGTTTCTTTCAATAGGTTACATTATCACCAGTTCCTTACTTTTGTTACCATGCTTTGAACTGGGATGAGCAACTACACTTGCAAGTACACCCTACTGAGGAGATGACGACCAGCTGTGAGACTAACCATCCCAGATATTCTACCTTCCAACAAATAGCTCCTGCTTCTTATCTCCTGCTGCACCATGGAAGGCTAATGAAGAGTCCTAGTTTGGAGAAGGAAAACCCAAGGCACATGACACTGTTGCCTAGTGGCACGAAACATGTTTTTACTGCTCCATTCAACAGACTTAATTATCTCATCTGGGAGTTTTAAGCATAAGCTGCAATTTTTCAGGCAGTAATGACACCAGTTAACCCACTGAGGCCCGAAACTAAAAACCATTTAAAATATTTTTGTTTGCTTTTGAAATCCTTGTCAGGGGACTTCAGAGTACAGGCATATGCTTTCAGAAAAAGTTCCAGTTTTTTCCATATACCTGAAACAGAATGGTGAATTTGTGCTAGGGTATAGAGCTGCTTTCTGTACTGCTGCATTTGCATACCTGCTGGACATATTAAGTTACAAAAAAAAAAAAAAAGCCTTTAGATTACAGGTTCAGAAACCAGTATTTGTTCAGTACAAACTAATGTTTGAAAACAAAAACCAGAGAGAATAGTATTATCTATTTTTATTTATTTATACAGGTATTTATATACCGCCTTTCTTTGGTTGTCAAATTTCTTCTCAGACTTTTAATCCAAGGCAGTTTACATAGGCAGGTTGTTCTAAACCCCTGTAGGGATTTTTACAATTGAATAGTTCTAGTCTTTCATAGAACTCCTCATTCCAGCTGGACTCCTTCCTGGTCTGGCCTCTCTCTGGCCCTTCGCCTCCCATGCTCCACTTGACAGCAACTCCTCTCTGCCACCGAGGGTCAGCTCATCAGTATATCAGCGTGTCGTCAGTTCTCGGGTGCTTCCGGTTGTTTTGAACTGGCAGCCTCAGATCTTCAGGCATACAAGGCGGCAGCTCTACCAACTGAGCCAGACCTGACAGTATTACCATACATACAGTATGAAAACTTTGGGTTTGAAAGGGACCACCACCCCCAATAAACTAGACAAACACAGAAATCAAACTGGACCATGTGGACAAGGCCAGTATGAAACAGGCTTCTAAGGATTCCTAGTTGTTGGCATAAATCAGCTAACCCCAAAGTCAGGACTACTGCGCCACAGTTTGTGCCACCCAGCCATCTGGGCACAGAGCTTCAAGTGGTAGAATGTGGAAGCAGCTGGGCAGTCAAACTTTAGGGGAGATTAAAGACAACAGATTGGAGGCAACAACAGCAGGCTGTCCAGCCATGGTAAGCTCCGTTCATTTGGGGGAGGAGTTTGCAAGGAAAACAGATCCAACCCACAGGCCAGAGTTTGGCACCTCCTGATGTAAAAAAGGAGTTTCAAAGCACATGTGGTGCAAGGGGACTCCACATTTCCTGAATTTAAACACACTGTGTGATCCACAGCGGTAGGGTGTGGAGACAGGACTCTTTATGTAGCTTCAAGAAATGCAGACAGGGAAGAGGTAATCCTTAGTCACAGGAACAAGTGTTGAAGGAAGGGATGCTACTGGTTGCACAGATAAGAGTCAAACCCTTTGAATCACCTCTAAGCAAACAGGATTCTTCAGGTAAACTTTCTTCCCTCCTTAAACCTACACACAGCTAGGAGCTCCCTCAGGAGCAAATGCTCATTGCAATGCAAACACAAATGATTTCAGAATGCCCTGTGAATTGTCCTTTGACAATCACAACCTGGGAATCAAAGCAAATTTCTGCCTTGAGGTTTGCATAACAGGAATTCAGGCCACTTCTTATCACCCTGAGTAGAAGGGTGATAAGCTAAAGAAAGTATACTGTGAATTAGCCTACAAGAACACTATGAGAATGCTCAGCCAATTATGACTGTCAACTGCAGATTTTTTTTGCACCCTTGAAAGACACAAATGTCCATATAAACTCTTAACTTCTTCCTATTAGTGCAAAAAACTATGCATCAAACTCAAGCTGCAATCCTATGCACACTTTACTGGGAGTAAACCCAACTCAACACAATGGAACTGTCATATACATAGGATTGTATGTATGACACATACATAGGATTGTGTATGCATACATAGTATACATACATAGGATTGTGCTGTCAGTTATTCACATAGCAGTTGAAGCATCAGACCAGAGTAAATTGGGGGGGGGGGGAATAAACATTTTGCACATGCTGAAGTGCAAATAAGATCTCATTGGTCCTTGGAAAGGGAAGACAGTCCTAGTTCAATGGACTTCCAATTACGCCAACGAAACTCTTTCAGAGCCTGGGAAATGTATTCCATTTCTAATCCTTTGCTGTTCTTCTGTGTTTTTTCATAAGCAGTTTACTGCAATAGTAAGGAGCACATTTTATCAGTTTCATCTCCTGCACAGCTTCCACCCCAATTGGCTTGGGTCTTGCAATAACAACCCATGTTCTTGTAAATTCCAAATTTGATTAGTGTAATGAGTTTCATATTAGGCTGCCTTTGAAGATAACTCAGAAGCTTCAGCTAGTGCACAGTACTGTTACTGCATATACCAGCGTTTCTCAAACTGTGGGTCAGGAGCCACTAGGTGAGTTGTGAGCCAATTTCAGGTGGGTCCCCACTCATTTCAATATTTCATTTTTAATATATTAGACTTGATGCTCCCACAGTATGTGACTGCGTTTGGGGAAATGTTACAAATCTGTACTTTTTAACTACTATGTATATGCTTTTAACGATTATAGTCAATGGGATTTACTCCTGGGTAAATGTGGGTAGGATTGCAGCCTAGGAGTGTTAAAAATGTTCCTGCTTGATTATGTCATTTCCGCTCATGACATCACTTCTGGTGGGTCCCAACAGATTCTCATTCTAAAAAGTGGGTCCCAGTACTAATAGTGTGAGAACCACTAGCGTATACCTTAATACAATGATTCCCAAACTGTGAGCCAGATCTCCCCAGGGAGAGCTGTGGAATCCTTGCAAACCACCCAATATATAGGCTTGTAGTCCTAATGGAGAGCCACAGCCAATGGCTCAGTAGGAAAGGAGCCACCAGTTAAAATAAGTTTGAGAACCAATGTCTTAATGGATGCAAAGACCTGTTCTGCTGATTTTATTCCAGCTGTTTGCTTTTGGATCCACCAATTTGCTTTTGGATTCAATTCAAGGTGCTGGTGTTTACCTTTAAGCCCTATGCAACTTAGAGTGCATTTTATAGCTTGCCCCCTTCCACTACCATGCCAGCTTCAATCTGCTTCTCAAGGAGTGTATTAGGTGTTAACCCCTAATGAAACAAGATTAATTGCAGTGTAAAACAGGCCATCAACAGGCCACCTGGACATCAATTTTCCCCCAGCCTTGAAATGGCCTCCCCATGGTCTGCAATTTCCTTTCTTTACTGGCCTTCCTGAGAGAGCGCAACATGAATTTGGCTCTTCATTCACTTACAGCCCAATCCTGTGCATGTCTACTCAGAAGTAAGTCCCACTGTATTCAATGAGATTTACTCCTAGCAAAGCAGGGATAGGATTGCCGCCTCAGCTACTATACTTGTTCTGTTGGACCTATCCTTTTGATTTTCATTCATTATATTGTCTTGCCTTTATTAAATTTTTTTTGCACTTGTTCTATACCCCCTTGAGCACAGGAAGGTAGCCATCAACTACTTTTTAAAAGAGAATAACTTTCATAGTCATTTAAACTCTGTATATTCTATTTTTGTTCAGAGTAAGTGTGAAATCCTAAAAAATATATTCTAGACTGAGAATTCTTCCTTAAATGACTTATTTTATCCTCTTAAAGAAATTCACTCAGACAGCATCAGATTGTGTACATAAATTGGGGCACAAGGAGGTTAAAATGACACATTTATTGGGTTTTATTATAGAAAACCTTTATAGGACAACAGTTAGTTGGGCCAAGGGCTAAGGAAGACAAGATAGACTTGTCTTTTGCCTCTTCCCAAGAAAACAGCATCACTCCTGCTGATTTTCAATGAGATTGCTTATCCAGGCTTGTTATTAGCATTTTGCTTGGTCTTCATTGGTAGCTGGAAAGTGCCCCCAGGTGACCAGTTAGTGACTCAAGAGTTCTAAAATGAATATTTTGGCCCTTTAAAAATTCACACACATCCTGTTATAAACATCCCCCCCCCCAACATGTGTGCAGTCCAACCTAACTCCATTTTGGTCTCTGACTAGGATTCCTGAGAGCTAGATAGGATTTCACTTGCAAGGGGTGAGGTCAGACTGAACTCTTATGGGAGGTAATGCAAATTAAGGGCCACTGAAAAGAAAGCTGTAGAGCTGCGGGGCATCAATGTGACTCCTTTCCTCCATAGTCTTGCCCCATCCTGATAGAATTCTGCAGCAAGCACAAATTCTGCTGCATAATAAGTTAAATTTCAAGTTGTCCAGTGGCCAGACCACCTGGACAATCTTTTCAGATTACTATGCCAAGAAGTCTCTTCCATTAACAACCAGAGTCTATGTGCAACACACACCCTGCTATGTCTTTTGTCTCTCATGAACTTCTGATTGGGATAGAATCAAGTCTTTGTATGCTCATGGAAGAACACAGACAAACCCAATCAAGTCCAGGAAATCTGTGCTGTATACCCAAAGAGAAGTTTCAAACTCCTTTGTGGTCCCAAAAATGCCTTTATTTCCTTTGGGCAACATCCTATAACTGCTCCTGCTCTGGAAGCAGAACTCTGACACTTCCAAATGTTCCAGACGTGTCCATGCTGCATGTGTTGAAGCTTATTTCTCAGAAGAAACCTTCTCCATTTTAGGTCACTTTTCTTGGGTCCATGCTGCTGAGCATATTTTTCATCTTGCCATTTGCCAAGGTGCCCATCCTGCTGTGTGTTTGAGAATCTCTTCCCCATAGAGATCCCCTCCATTTTGGTGGCACTTCCCTGGTGAAAGCCTTCACATTTCCCCTTCTCCAGGGATCAGCACATTCCTTCTCATTTGCAGGGGCCATTTGTGTTGAGTCAAATCTGTGTATAAAAAATCCATGTAGAACAAGGTTGGACCTGTATTCTTTAACCAACTCTTCTTTTGAAAAGCTCAGTCATGTAGTTACTGGTAGCCTAATCTGGAGGGCCCGTGTAATGGAAGTGCACAAGATCCCTCAAGGAGATAGGGTGTGGTGTTAGTGGCTCCTTGCTCTAACAGGTCTGGAAAGCATTGGGTTAACACCAGGGCCTTACGTTGCAGTGAATGCGCAGCACAGCTGCAGCCACTTGGAGGCTCAAGGGATAAAAACAGCATCTGGAGGGTGTGGGTAGTAGAAGGAAGGAGGCTGGAGAGAGCAGAAAGGAGGCTGGCAAACTGACCAAAGGAACAGAGACTGCAGGATATACTGGAAACTGGTGTGTGGCTGCCAAGCTCAAGAGCTGCTGAGAACAAGTTGTTGCTGCAGTGGCCGGAGTAGTTACTGGGAGAGGGCAGGAAGGAGGACCTCTGTGGGTTGAACAGGTGAGCTACCCTGGTGGTAGGGTCCTGCAGTGCAGAACTAAGGCCATTGTTGGGAAAAGGAGAACTAACTAAAGTGGGCATAAGTTTTATAGGCAAAGCTTGGAACAGGAATCTGGCAAAACACACCGCTCACCTGTGTCAATGATCCCAACATTGTCAGACACTGCTGAATTTGATCTCTTGTTCTAAAGGTATTCTTAATCCTCTTAACTCAAACTAAGCCAAATTGTGTGTATGTGCACACATAACACGAGTAAGAACACAACATGCCTAGGAATGAGCAGTGTTGGCAACGACCTTCACCCCATTGGATATATACAGTTCAGTACTCACTGAACTCTCCATTAGCAAACCTCTACTTTTGTACCAGAAGCTGCTTGTTTCACAAAGAACATTGTTGTTTGTATCCTTGCTGTATGTCTCAAGGCCCAGCAGAAAAACTCAGTTGCTAATTGTCTGTGTTATCACAATGGAGTCTTTGAAAGGAGCTCTTATTTTAAAAGTTTATACAAGCTGACTATCCCTTATCTGAAATGCGTTGGACTGGAAATGCTTCATATTTTGGAATATTTGCATACAAGTATGTACTATATATACCATTTTCTTGCCAGCAAGCTGAGATGTTGGAGCTGGAACAACATGGCAAGTGGACTGGTAGGACCTTTTAGCAATGGTGCTGATTATAGAGTCTTGTCATACCACAAGGAGCAGAAGCTGCTGTGTGTGTGTGGGGAGGGTTGGCTGTTTTCCTAGGCTTTTGCCAGATTCCAGTGAAGTCCAAGCCCAGAATTGTGCAGGTGTGGATGGTTCTGAAGTTAACTATTGTGAGTGGTTATACCATGATACAAGGACATCTGCAAGAGGGATCTGAAGGCCTTAGGGATGGACCTCAACAAGTGGAAAACCCTGGCCTCTGAGCGGCCCGCTTGGAGGCAGGCTGTGCAGCATGGCCTTTCCCAGTTTGAAGAGACACTTTGCCAAAAGTCTGAGGCTAAGAGGCAAAGAAGGAAGGCCCATAGCCAGGGAGACAGGCCAGGGACAGACTGCACTTGCTCCCAGTGTGGAAGGGATTGTCACTCCTGAATTGGCCTTTTTAGCCACACTAGACGCTGTGCCAGAACCACCTTTCAGAGCGCGATACCATAGTCTTTCGAGACTGAAGGTTGCCAATACAATATACCATGATCAGTAGTATTAAAAGGTCATATTTTTACTACTGCAAAACAGTGGCAGGCCTGGAGGGGGTACAGCAGGCAGAAGCCCCAGGCACCGCACCCACCTCTACCATCTCATGCCATCCTGCCTGCCTGTGAAGGCGAAGCTGCAGAGCATCACATGACACTCTGTTACACCTGGGTAAGTATCCCTTAGGGAGAGCATAATGCAGGAGGGCACCATGTAGTGGACCTGTGCCCCGAGGTGCCATGGCGCGAGGACCATTACTGTTGCAAAATTATGGGCAGCATCCCAGCTACTGCTTCTACCATCAGGAGCTCCATTTATGAACAAAGGTCACATCCTTCTCACTGAAGGGGTCCTTCTATCACAAGAATGTACCTTCCATTCATAGTGTTCCTTATTTTAAGAGGGTGATTTTGCCTAGTATTCATGCACATACACAGAGGCAAATTAAATTAATATCTGTTCCTGGTTGCTTACTGTACACTATCTTCAAACCCTGCATACAACAGTTCTTACAGGCAAATTATCAACAGGTTTTTACAGGACTGCCAATACAAAGTTTCTTCTAGAACACCTTAACCAGTAAGATGTTCCAGTTTAACTGTTTGTCACGATCCACCATTGGGAAACAAAACTGGACCATTCCCCCTTAAAGGGAGTGGCCCAGTAATGGGTGCCCCAACAGCAATTGCAGCGCTGCAGAGACCCAGTGTATTTCCCCTTCTTTCCCCAAGGGATCCCACTGGCCTTGAAGAGGGTCCAGGAGGCCCTCAGCCTTTTCCACAGGTGTCCCTAATGCTAAAAATTGCTGTTTAGAGATCAGAGCACACTACCAGTTTTTGTGCAAGAACCAGAAGCGCATTCCAATCCCCAAACAGCAATTTTTAGCACCAGGAAGGCCTGCGGTAGGGGCTGAAGGGCCCCTGGATTCTCCCCAAAGCCAGAGGGACCCCCCACATAAGGGAGAAAAACCCCAGGGTCCTCAAAGTGCAGCAATCACTGCAGTGTAGTGGGTACATCCCCCACCCCCCAAATACTCACTTGCAGTCCCAAAATCCAAGTAGGACTTTGGCAACTGCTGGTTTATAGTAATGGAAACAGGAGCAGGAAAGAAAAAAATGTGTAGATTTGAAATTGTACTTTAACATCCAATGTAAGTCTACATCAGTGGTTCTCACACATTTAGCACCAGGACTCACCTTTTAGAGTAAGAATCTGTCCGGACCCACCGGAAGTGATGTCATGAACAGAAGTGACATCAAGCAGGAACATTTTTAACTATTCCAGGCTGTAATCCTACCCAAGTTTTCCCAGGAATAAGTCCCATTGACCATCATTGTTAAGAATATACAGGCCCAGCCTTGTTATACATGGATTTTTTTATACACGTTTGACTCAACACAAATGGCCCCCGCAAATGAGAAGGAATGTGCCGATCCCTGGAGAAGGGGAAAAATGCACCCCTTTAATATCACAGTTTAAAAAACAGCTTTTTCCTGATGCAGAGACAGTCATGCAAGTGATTACAGGTATAACCTAAGTATCCACAGATTTTTCTATCTCAAACTTGATGAGAAGGGCCCTTTGAATTAAAGGAAAACAGTCATTTAATAATGCTAACATTTAATAATGCTAACAGTCAGCTAACAATCCATTAATCATTCTCTCTACAGGCTTCACTCCTCCCTGCCCCCTAGCATGTGAAAGAAGGCTAAATAGCAGCAATTATCACCTTCTCTATTCTTTGCCCCTTGCCAGGGCTCCTGGTGAAGGGAGGGATTGATGCCTTCTAATAAAGCCTAAGCTCCTGGAGAAAAACCAACTGTCTGTGTGCATTACAAAGGTCATCAAGGCTGTTTTTAAATCACCAGAGCAAAGAAACTTTGTTTTTTAAACTGATTGTTTTTTGCCATCCATGTAAGTTCTTGGAATAGAACCCTCCCAAATAATGAGACTCAACCTGTACATAGTAGCTTATTAAAAGTACAGGTCTATAACATTTCCCCAAATGCAGTCACATACCATGGTAGCATCAAGTCTAAAATATTAAAAATAAAATATTGAAATGAATGGGGACCCACCTGAAATTGGCTTGTGACCCATCTAGTGGGTCCCAACCCAGTTTGAGAATCACTGCTGCACATTATTCAGTATCACCAGTTACTATAACAGTTGTTTAAAATAAAACTTCTATGTTCTTGATTTTTATACCTATAATCTAAACAAATTTTGATAAATTCTAAGATGAAAACATTCACTTTTCTAATATGAACTGTTTGAAATATTTTCAGAAATAAGAGGATAATTTTTCCTCCCTATAATTTTATCTTTTTGTATCATCTCTAGATCCACTAGATTTAAGCATAGCAATGAGTTTCACAATCGCTTTGTGTGAGACCCAGAGTAGAATTTGGAAAACTCAACAACATGTACCATTCTGTGCCCAGTAACCCAGTTTTAAGGGATTCTATTTTGGTTCTCATATCATGAATACAAACTCCTATAAATTTGCCTACTTACTGTGAAAAAATGTTTCTAAATACTTTATAAAAGAAGATTCCCTGCCACAACCAATCCAGGGGAAATTCCTCCCCATTTTGACACAAGCATTTGCTAGCATCACCTGGCAGGACAAAGTTCCAAACACAGTCCTGGTACAAGCTGGAATCCCTAGCATGCATGCACTGCTGAAACAGAGACGCCTGCGTTGGCTCGGTCATGTCCTAAGAATGGATGATGGCCGGATCTCAAAGGATCTCTATGGAGAACTTGTGCAAGGAAAGCGCCCTACAGGTAGACCACAGCTGCAATACAAGGACATCTGCAAGAGGGATCTGAAGGCCTTAGGAGTGGACCTCAACAAGTGGGAAACCCTGGCCTCTGAGTAGCCCGCTTGGAGGCAGGCTATGCAGTATGGCCTTTCCCAGTTTGAAGAGACACTTGGCCAACAAACTGAGGCAAAGAAGGAAGGTCCATAGCCAGGGAGACAGACCAGGGACAGACTGCACTTGCTCCCAGTGTGGAAGGGATTGTCACTCCTGAATTGGCCTTTTCAGCCACACTAGACACTGTTCCAGAACCACCATTCAGAACGTGATACCATAGTCTTTCGAGACTGAAGGTTGCCAACTATGGAGTATCATTGAGAATATTTATACAGGTCCAGCCTATTTATACAGATTTTTTATACATGGATTTGACTCAACAGGAATGGCCCCTGCAAATAAGGAATGTGCTGATCCCTGGAGAAGGGGAAAAATGCATCCCTTTAAAATCAGTTTAAAAAATGAACAGTTCTTTAACAATAGCCTCCTTAATGAGGGGGGGCAGCTGGCTGTCAATCCATCAATCCTCTCTCCAGTGGACCCCTCCCTTCCCCCTAAGCTTGAAAGAAAGGTGATCTCTTTGGTGAAGGGCTGAGCAAAATGCCTTTGTAAGGGCTTGGAAGAAGACTGACAGATAGATTGTCTTCTTAATGACTCACAAAGGTCAGCAAGGCCATTTTTAAATCACCAGAGCAAAGAAACTTTGTTTTTTAAATTGATTCTATTTTTATTATTATTATTATCATTATTATTTAATAATTATTAATAATTAATAATAATAATTATTGATTAAATTAAATTTTAAATTGATTAAATTGATTTAAATTTTTAAATTGATTTTAAATTGATTTAAATTGAATAATGAGGAATAATGAGGCTCAACCTGTATATCGTTACAAAAGCATTACAATAAACTGTTACAATAAAGGTCAAAGCAGCTTACAAAACAAATGGTACGCTGTCCCAAAAGGCCTCACAGTCTAAAAAGCAGCAGAAGAAACAATTTGCCATTAGAAAAGATGTTAGGCTGAGGTAAATAGAGATAGCTGTTCTCTTCCTGCCAAATTTAAGAGGGAGGACCACTTAAAAAATGCTTCTTTACTCAGTTGGTAGGGGATAGCAGTAATATTCCTTTTACACTCTCCTCTGTCATTCACATTTCATTATCCTCAATTCCACCCACCAAAAGCAGAGCTGCCTACAAGTCTGCTCAAGTAGATGAGGTCAGCTTTTAAATTTAAAAGGCCAAAATAAACCAGAAAACCAAAACAGATACTGGACTTTATAAAAATACAATTCTTTATATTACAATCCCATACCAAGAAGAAAAAACAGAATTTTCCAGACACTAAGCCAGAATAACTCATTTTGTACAGGAAGTCTAGTATAACGCCTAAGAGATTAATGATAGTAGAGCACATTTACACTTTCAGACTGCTGTAAAATCAGTGAGCACAATACATCTATTAACTCTACCTAAAAACAAAGTACCAAGCTATTAGTTGGCAACCTTCAGTCTCGAAAGACTATGGTATCGCGCTCTGAAAGGTGGTTCTGGAACAGCGTCTAGTGTGGCTGAAAAGGCCAATTCGGGAGTGACAATCCCTTCCACACTGGGAGCAAGTGCAGTCTGTCCCTGGCCTGTCTCCCTGGCTATGGGCCTTCCTTCTTTGCCTCTTAGCCTCAGACTGTTGGCCAAGTGTCTCTTCAAACTGGGAAAGGCCATGTTGCACAGCCTGCCTCCAAGCGGGCCGCTTAGAGGCCAGGGTTTCCGACTTGTTGAGGTCCACTCCTAAGGCCTTCAGATCCCTCTTGCAGATGTCCTTGTATCGCAGCTGTGGTCTACCTGTAGGGTGCTTTCCTTGCACGAGTTCTCCATAGAGGAGATCTTTTGGGATCCGGCCATCATCCATTCTCACGACATGAGATGACATTTAAAAAATACATTCTAAGTTAAACTAAAAATTAAAAAAGCAATTGGTTCAAAAGCACTTTTGGACCAGTGTCTAAGAAGATTTCAGCATTTCAAAGATTGTCCTACATGACATGTGCCATCTGCAATCATGATGCTGTTCCCTACCACCTTCAAGCACAGTATTGAGCTTTCTCAAACTGTGGGTCACATATGGTGGGTCGTGACCTGATTTCTAGTGGGTCCCACAGAGCCTCAATGAAGACATGGGTGATAGAAGCATCAGATAACTAATTGCCTCAAGCCCTGAGGCTACTCAAAAATCAGATAGCTCAGCGCCTGCTGTTTGCAAGCTTGTGTAAATATAGGGAGAAATATTTGAGCATCTTTTCTGGTATGCATTTCCCCCCCAAGACTGTCAATGACAGGTAGCTGGAACAGGTCACATAACTAGGCCCCTCAAGCCTTGAGCCTATTAATTAGGGCTGCCTCTTTACAAGAAATGGATCAAGTTTTTTTGCACCTACATAAAATATTACTTCTAAATAAATATTGTTTGGGATCACCTTTTTTAAAGTCTCATAAAGCTAGGTAGGACCCAATAGTGTCATTTTAAACAGTGGATCCTGGTGCTAAAAAGTTTGAGAACTACTGAGCTAGATGATCAGCTCAGAAGAAAGCTGTTTGTGAGAACAATGTTAGGAGTCACTGACAATACTGAAGGCAGAGACAAAAAAATGCTATTCAATGCGTTCAACAAGAGTTCTTTGTACGGACTCTTGACATTTGCAGTACACAACAAAACCAGGAACAAAGGCTAATTTAAAGATGAATACATTGTTTATGAAGACCAAGGTGCATGATTACAAAGACAGCATGCTAAGTTAAAACTAATCTACAAAAATAGGAACAAAGATATTCATAAGATAAATAAGACTGAAGTAGTCTTGCAGGTTCTGGTCACCATTTCCCAGGTTCCTGGGAAACTGTTTTAAGAAACAGCCCAGATAAGAGCCAAATACTGTATTATAAAATTCCTATGAAGTCACTTTCATATAGGAACATGTAGATGGTAAAGACACAGATTTGAAATTATGTAGTTTGTGGGTGTGTTTGTACTAGTATGTTTTTAGTAATATCCTTTTCAAAGACAAATAAGCATCACAATTTCAAGAGAATACATGATGAATAAAGTACTCTAGTGATACCTCTATATTCTAATGTTCACTAAATATAATACTTCTCTTAGCATTTATAAAAGAGACAGATACTTCCAGTGTTCTTTTAAACCCATAGCAGAGTGATCCATTCACCTCATTACACATTAATTTAAAGATATTTATATTCTTTTCTTCAGCCAAAACGCCTTCAAAATAGCTTACAAACAAAAATTGTAGAATTACGGCTTCAATGTTAAGTGATTCAATTATATAGCTAGAACTGCGCTTAACTCCTTTCGCAACTTTTTACCTCAACAAGCTTCACTGGAATTGATGTGGTGCTGCTAGCACAGATGTACATGCATTCTAGGCCAGTGGTTCTCAAACCTTTAGCACCGGGACCCACCTTTTAGAATGAGAACCTGTCAAGACACACCAGAAGTGATGTCATGACCAGAAGTGACATCAAGCAAGAAAATTTTTAACAATCCTAGGCTGCAATCCTACCCACACTTACCCAGGAGTAAGCCGTCATTGTTCAAAATTTACAGAGCAGCCTGCTAAACATACAGAGCTGTAACATTTCCCCAACTCAGTCATACACAGGGTACAATCAAGTCTAATATATTAAAAATAAAATATTGAAATGAATGGGGACCCACCAGAAATCAGCTCAAGACTCACCTAGTGGGTCCTGACCCACAGTTTGAGAAACACTGCTCTAGGCAAAGGGTGACAGGCATGAAAACCATTTATGTTTCTTTACCAACTGCCAGGGACATAGTTTTTTCCTGCTTTGAAAAGTAAGTAAGAACCTCTTACTCTGGTTCTTCCTCTCCTGACCCTTTCCAACACACCCCCTGGGGCTGCAAAGCCAAGAAGCCACGTATCTCCAGAGACATAGTGAGAACAAGAGAGGGAAGCAGCCTCTCTCCTTCCTCCCCACCCAGGAGACAATTCCCCTGCTTCTCTATCTATCTCTGGGAATGGAACTGACTGGACACTCTTGTCTTCCATAAACCTGCAGGAAATCAGCTGCAGGGCAGGGTAGGGATGATCCTGTACAATGTTACAAGATCTTGTGGGAATTGTAGGAAGCCTGTAGAAATGTTACTATACCGAAAAAGATCGAGTAGGTGCCAACTCAAAGAGTTTATAGCTTCCAATATTTACATAGTTACCAACTCCCTGTGAAAGACATCAAGATCATCATACAGGATAGTTATAATCACCCCCAAATCTGTAATACAGAAATATTATAGCAGACTACATCACAAGGTTGTTATAATAATTCACCTTCTCCCAAGGTAAAACCTGAAATATAGTGATAAATTTTGTACAACATTACAATGTAGTACTGATTCACATCCAAATTTACATCAACCAACCAAAGTATCTTTAGTGATACCCTTAAACACGGTACAAAAAAATCAGAATCCGAATAAGAAAATGAAATCAGATTTTAAAATTACAACTTTTTTAGAACCATTAAAAGTATACACGAATAAGACCAAGTTTGCAATGACGGTAGTATAACATGCTATATACACTCAAGTACAAGTCTATCTCATGGATAAGTAGAAGGCAAATTTAAGACAAAAAAATTTGCTATGATTCTTGGATAAGCTGAAGGTAAAACTTAGGGGTGTATGCAATTCTTTGAAAATGACATACCAGTAATTGTTCTGATGAAGCAACAGAAAGCCAAGGGGGGGAGCCATTTCTCCTTCCTGTCCAACAGAAGGAAGATATAGCCTCTGTGAGGAATACAGTACAGTACCACTATCGCAGAAGCTCTCATAAAGATTACAATTCCCATAAGTGCCTTTACCTCTCTTCCATCCAGTTTGCAGAAGGAGAAATGGCTCCCTTTTGTTTGCTTCCTATTGCTGTCTCAGAATTATTGGTGAGTAAAGAGGCTTTTTACACTCACCACCCTGCATCCTGCTTTTCAGCCTGGTTCATCTCCCCAAGCAGTTCTTCGCTTTTTTCAACCACACTAACCCATGTATAAGTCAACCCGTGGTTTCAGGGTCAATTTTGACTTATACACAAGTATTTACAGTACCTATGGAGACAGCATTCCAAATAATTTCACTATGAAAGACAACTATTTTCTGTAACTACTCAAGCTCCCAGCAGTTAGAGAAGGTCTCCAAATATTACAGCACAGTGATGCCTCGCAAGATGAAATTAATTTGTTCCACGAGTCATTCGTATTGCAAAAATTTCATCTTGCGAAGCGCAGTTTCCCATAGAAATGCATTGAAATTTAATTAATGTGTTCCTATGGGCAAAAAAAGTCAGAACAAAGTCAAATTTGGTTTACAAAGTGTTTAAGTGCTCTTTAAAGGCATACATACTGTACAGAGGATTTCAAAAATTTCAAGCACAAAACTTCAATGCATCCTGGGTATTAACGGTTGTGCGATTTAAAACAAACCAAAACAAAAAAAATGCAAAAAAATTCATCTTGCGAAGCACGGCCATAGAAAAATTCGTCTTGCGAGTCACCAAAAAAAATTACAAAACACTTTCGTCTTGCGAGTTTTTCGTTGCGCGAGGCACTCATCTTGCAAGGCATCACTGTATTTAACGAGCAAGTTCATAGAACAGCTACCTACCTAACAAGGAGAAAATGTCTATGTTTGGAGACCAACACATTAAGATGCTCCTTAGTAACAATCCATGTATAGTTCCACAATGGATTACTATCAAAGGTGCATCTACTATAAATGGCTGGAGGTCAGCTCAGACATTTTGTCTTTAAAAAGTGTACATATAGCATTTTCATTAAGCTAGACTGTTCTGCATTTTTCTGCTGCCTTCTCATCCCGCCTACCCACCCAGCTGCCTAGTCTTTGTCCATGCATTAATAGAAATAACTAATAGTCACACTGTGTTGCTGGAAGATTTCAACACCATTTGTCAACCAAGAGAAATGCTAACACACTAACTCAAACCCATAAGCTCTTCCCAAGAGTCATGCCAATTTGTAGAAGTTAAAGCATCATTTTAGGTTGAATCACTTTACTAACAGCATGGTCATATGCATGTTTACACAGAAGTAAATTCCACTGTGTTCAATAGGGCTTCTTCCCAGGAGAGTATAAGACTGCAGACTAATCAACATTTCTTAAAGACAGACTGCCATCCTACACACAATTCTTAGAAGTAAACTACACTGACTACAGTGACACTTTTAGGTAATGTTCAGGATCAAGATGCACACGACTAGTGATGATTTGTAAGACAAAAATGTGCATGTTTTTGTACCACAACAATAAAGGAACAGTGGCATTGATCTTAAAATGAATAAAATAAGCCATTAACTTTAAATTTAATAGTAAACTTTTTAGACTTGAACTGAACAACAGATTCTGCAATATTCATTCAAATTAAATACATTTAAGTTGAAAGGGAATCAAGAATTACTGTATAGCTTAAATAACACAAATAGGTAAATCAAATAAGGCAGTACTGTACTGAACCAAATGGAACTTCTGCACATCTAAACATAAGCTATTCCCGAAAAACATAATTCAAAAGCTACTCCAAGTATAGAAACACACATGACTGTAATGCTACCTCTGAAACAATTTCAGATATTTCATTTTAACAATTTAAATATTTCAGTACTACTATAGCTTCCACACTAGTGCAGTATTACAGAAACCAGGGATTCTTAACCGCTTTAAGATTACAGATCCCCAATGGATTGCCCAATATGTCCCCATATGTCCTCTAACAGACTGTCAAAATCATCATCACCAGTCCTATTAGATAGCAGTATGACTTCAAAAGATGTCAATAGATTGGTTTTATTTTACATATGGGTAGCTAGGAACATAGTGTTCTGCCCCACCCATCTAGGAACACATAAGTTTTTCAGGAGCCTGAATGACTGTGTAAAGCAGCCCATCCTCCTCACCTTCAGAGACTTTCACTGCTGCAAAAGCAAAGCAGAGGTATCTCCTCCACTTAGCTTTCACAGCTGCAAATGGCTCTGAAGGCAGAGAGACCACTTTACACAGGCATTCACACACCTGAAAAAACTTAGTGTTTTGGCCCCTCCCCCAGAAATGCCACTGGTTGAACAGAACATCTCAACTCATGTTGATAATTGTGGTAGTTAATCATCTAATCCATGGGTGCCCAAACCCCAGCCCTGGGGCCACTTTTGGCCCTCAGGGAGACCCCCAGCCTCCAATGAGCCTCTGGCCCTCCAGAAACTTGCTGGAGCCCACACTGGAGCGCAACTGTTCTCACCATGAGGGTGACTGTTTGACCTCTCACATTAGCTGTGGGATGAGGGCTCCCTCCACAGCTTGCTGTTTCACCTCTGTGATGCAGTAGCGGTGGCAAAGAAAAGGCCACCCTTGCTTTGTGCAAGACCTTTTATAGGCCTTGAGCCTAGACCTTCAGTCATTCAAATAAGTTCCCCCTCTAGTATATTAATTTATGTAAACTTATTTGAATTTTAAATGTAAATCCATTCTTCCCCCCCCCCCCGGCCTCCGACACTGTGTCAGAGATGATGTGGCACTCCTGCTGAAAACTTTGGACACTCCTGATCTAATCCAGCAATTTTTAACCAGTGTGCTGCAAATGGTCTGCAAGTGTGCCATGGGAATTTGGGAGATCATTGGGGGATGTGAGCCCTCCACCAGTAGTGTGGTGTGCCTTGTCAACTGTCAAAAAACTGATGATGTACCTTGACAGTTTTAATACCTTCTCAGTGTGCCAGGAAATGAAAAGTTTAAAAATTACTGATCTTATCCAACAGCAATTTTTTAATTGTTCAGAGATTGAGTCCCATATCTCCATCATTTGATTCCCATACTACCAAATAGTATGGATACCCATGGTTAAGAATCCCTGGCCTAAATATTGGAAAGACGGAAATTTAAGTACTCTGGTTGTGGGATGGCCACAAGTAATTTTGGATATTGAAGATGAATATACAGAACATAAGATACTTCATCACTTAATATAAACAGCCCTTAAACAATTACTACAAGCATAATTACTTCTTACTTGAAGCAAGCAACAAAATTAAAATAATCTCTGCCAGATTCATCAAAGTATTTCACACATTTCAAAATTACTAAACACACATGAAAGGACAAGACTTAGTGTACTTGCCCAGAAATGCACATCTTAGTTTAATTTTTCATGTTATAAGACAACTTGTGCTCCATCCTTTAAAGAGGGTTATTTGTCTGAAGATCCAAGTATACTGAAAAAACATTATGGTAGCAAAATCAGATTACTACACAACAAGAAAATAAGTCCTACATCAGAGAGCCACAGTATCTCTGGAACAAGCACATAGTCTGAAGACATTTGCAAGTAAGTCATTCACAGATGCTTCTACATTAGTAATTAAAATACGTACTGTGAATAGTAAGTACATATTAACATATTTATATTAACACTATCAGCAATCCAGTCAACAATTACGCAGTCTCACTGACCTCACTGGAATTTAAACTGTGCCACACTGGAGAAGAGACTGCACCCATAAGGCTGAATTTGAGTACAAACATGCTCTAAAACCAAAACACAGCATACGGTAATTTAATAAATGCTTCCTCTACCCAATTAGGACTGCAGTCCTATAAATACGCCCGGGGAACATCCCACAAAGTTCAGTGAGACTTGGTTCCAAGGAGATATGCATAGGACAATGCCATAAATGAGAGAGCCAGGGTAGTAGCCAAGGCTGCATATACAACACTTACCTGTGAGTAAGTGCCACTGAGCTTAGTGCAGCTTATTTCTGCATAGACACACATAGGATTGTGCAGTAAGTGCCATACCTAGAATCCTTGATTCAAATCTCACTAAACAAACCAAAATCTTTGTTAAGATGACAAAAACATTGACCTTCCATATAGAGCTCCCATAAGGACTGAGATGATGGGGAGATATTTTGAACACTTTAGTGTTATTTTATAAACACTAAAAATATTTTATATTTCACTTAATCTACAGTATTAATAGGGAAAGCAAGTTGTCAATATGTGCACTGCAGGTCAATATCTGCTTTGTAGAAGCAATATTACCACTTTAAGGATGCAATTCTATGCATGCTTATCTGGAAGTAAGTCCAATAAACTACAATGAGGCTTACTTAGGAGTAAAAAAGGATTGTGCTGCAAGACTTTCATTTCCAATGAAAAATGTTTGACAAGAAAAGTCCCAATTTTAAGAACCTTATGGAAAATTTAATCAAATATCTTCATGATGCACACAGCAGGTAACTTGGTGCCTTGTTTTTTCCTCCAAAACATTTTAGCAAAATTCTGATAATCCTACCAGGGAAAAGCATGGTCTTTCAACAGGGCACCATCTGTCAATACAGCACTGGACAGCATGGCATTCTGTCAAGAATAGTTTAGAAGCCATGAAAAACACACACCTACAGATAACATTTTTTCCACACAATAATGTACAGATGAACACCTGTATCTGTGAATCCAGTATCTGCAAATTCAGTTATCTGCAGATCTGGGTGGGTGGGCACCCATTACTGAACCTTTTGTGTCACTGTGCTGGAACCACAGGTGTTTTCTGCTTAATATTCCTGCTTCACTGAAGAACTGAAAATGCAGGCAACCAGGCTGCATGCTAGAGGGCAACTAACAGGAAGCTGGACAGTTCCTGCTTCCTGTTAGTCTCTCTGTAGCATGCAGGCTGGTTGCCTGCAAGTTCAGTTCTTCAGTGACACAAGATGCACTCATGCTTACATACACAAAAATAAGGTAATGTAATGGGGTACTCAGGGAGGGATACAGGGGTTGTTTTCATAGTATTTCCCATATTCGCAGTATCTGTATTTGTGCAGAGCACTGAACAGATCCCTCACAGTTCTGGGGGAGACATGCCTGTGTCTTTTTTATTTACTGGATTTATATTCTTCCTTTCTCTCTGGTCACCCAGGGCAGCTTCTCATCACACGAATTAAATTCCCTTCAACAGGAGAACGTAGCTACCAAGACAAGCCCTTGACAAAAAGGTTCACAGGGGAGAAGAGTGAAATAGTCGCAAAAAATTAAGCCTTCAGGTTGCCTATATTTTCCCCCACGTACCAATAAGTTTACATAAAACTTGAAGATTTCGTTTCATTTGAAGTACCTCATTTGGGAAAAAAGCTTGGAAGATTGCCAGTGGCTGCCAATGCAAATATACTGGTAGGAAAAGGGAGGCCTGAGAGTTTAATATATCTGGTATGGGAGGAGACATAAGAAATGGTGAAAATTGAACATTTCATTCCATCCAGCTCTTTCCTCTAGCAGATCAGGATTCCAAGCTTTCAAATTTAATTTGCAGTAGGACTGTCATGTAATTACAGGGTTGCTTTAAAGTCAGTTTAACTTTTGCTTTTAATAGATTAAGACAGAGATTACATTTCAATCACATTTGTGTTGGTTGAGATATAGAGCAAAGATAATGGCTTCACTTGACTAAGTACAATGATGTTTTGAAATTTTCAAAGCAACAGAGTGTGCACATACATATCTTGCTGCACACATACACAGCATACAAGGCAGCCATTTCACAAGAAATAGCTCTGTCAAACACAGAAACCACATATTCTAATCACTAAGAACACAACAGACTACTCAAGAATGATTTCAAATCTAAATTTGCCTGTCCCTTAACGTCAATGTGATGGACATTAAAACTGCACTACAGAATAAAGTCAAGTGATGGCACCATGAGGGGATTCCCAGAGTCTATCTTGCATTAGACATTGAGAACTGAGCTATACCCCAGGGTGCTCCTAGGATTTCACCATTATCTCTGCATGGCAATAACCAGTACCACTTTAAAAGGTTTATCACAGAAAATGCATATGAAGAAAAATCAAAGCCCCTATACGATCTGAAAGAATTCATGCCATCCATCCCTCCTACACACATGTTCATGTGCATGTTCAGATACACTCCCATGAAGAGTCAGAGGAAGATGAATAGAACCTTTATTATTCAAGCACCTGGAGCAAGTACGAGATCAAGTATGGCCCAGAATAAAATCCAGCTAAAGAAAAACCTTCCAAGGCCAAATTATCACAATTATAACCGATACAGCAGGCAAGGAAAACCCAAGAAAGAGGCAGAATATTAGTCCGCAGCACCACTGCACACATATCATTACTCGTACCTAACTAATGGTGGCGGGGAAACAGGCTTGGAAGAGAAGAATCTCAAAAACATATATATGTGGCATACAAAATAGGTGATGAGGAACAATGAAGGAATTAGGAAAGTGTCATCTTTTTCTTGCTGTATTTCCAAAACCAGAGCAATGATCAAGCACACCCTGGCAGCTTCAACTACCTGCTCTGAAATAAAAGACTGATGACTAGGAAAAAAAGTGTCCGTGGTGCTCACCATCACCACCCATGACTATGAACATCACTTACGAAAAGGACGCAGGATGCGACAGCTGATTAGCCCAGCCGTGTTCAACCTTTGCCATGGCACACCGGTGTGCCACGGATGTTCTTCAGGTGTGCCGTGGAAGTTTGGAGGGGGGGAGTGTTTGTTAGCAGGGCCACTGGGCAAGCCATTGGTGCGAGCCCCCCACCAACAGCATGGTGTGCCTTATCAATTGCCCCAATGGTGAGCCTTGCCCATTTTAGTGCCTTTAGTGCTGTGAAATGAAAAGGGTTGGAAAGCCCTGGAATAGTCCTTTGAGGTGGTGCTGCTGCAGGAGGTGGTGATGCTGAGGGAGGCAGAACCTGGGGGGTGGATGAGGATGAGGATTGTGGATGAAGAGGTAGCAGATGCCCCACTCCCAAAAGAGACACAGGAAATGGAAGGCAGAGATGCTGAAGGCGGCGGGGGGGGGGGAGGAGGATGCAGGCAAGAGACGCTGCCCCCTCAACTAGTGTCACCAAGGAACACTTGTGCGTGGGGTGGGAGGGGGGAGGCAGCAACAGCCCAGGCGAGCAGATGGGAAGAGGTGGATGGGAGGGGAAGGTATGTGTGTGTGTGTCATGGTGGGCGGCTGGTGTGTGGCTCCCAAAGGGGGCGGTTATGGGGAGGCGGCTGAACGAAGGGTGCAGTGTGAGGGGGCGACAGGTGACCCCCCCTTCGCTACTCACCCATCCGCCTCGCGTCCCCTCAGCTCCGTCCCTGAGAGCAGCTGCTGCCGCCTCGCGCTCTCGCCGCCTTCTGGCTCCCTCGCTTCGCTCTCACCCAAACCCGCTGCCCGCTTGCAAGCCTTTGAGGGGAGGTGTTGTTGTCGGGGTGGGGTGGGCGCTACGGTTTTTTTTAACGTTACTGACATGAGCCTCCGCCAATGGGAAGGAGGCTCTGAAAGGGGGAGGCCCCGCCTCTGCCGAAAAGAAAACAATGGGAGAGGGCATTCCCTCCTTGCGGCATAGGGGGTGGGAGCTGGGCGGGCGTCGCCATTACCGCCGCCAGCAGGTCTCCACCCCGCCCGCCCGGAGTGGGGGCTTTAGCTCCGCCCACCGCGCGCTCAGGCTCGGTTGAGTTTACAGTTCCCGAGCAACCAAGGAGGGTGTGATGGAGCGGGAGGAGGCGCTGTTGGCGGCTGGGGCTGGGGCTGGCCGGAAAGGGGGGACTACGGGGATGGGAGTCGTGACTGGGAAGTAACAGCTGCTGGGGGGAGGGGGCTGTTCCCTCCCGAGGGAGGCGCAGGCAGCCTGGCAGCTGGTGCTGTCATGACGAGGCTGAGTTCTGTGGTACAGGCACAAACAGGTGGGGGCTCAGCCCAATCCTGGCCACGCTTTCCTGGGAATAAGACACATTGACTAGAATGGGGCTTGCTTCTGAGTAGACAGGCAGAGGAGTGGGCCCTGAGGCTGCCATCCTAGCCACACTTTCCTGGGAAGAAGCCCCATTGACTCTAATGGTACTTACTTCTGAGTAGACAGGCAGTGCAGTGGGCCCTGAGGCTGCCATCCTAGCCACACTTTCCTGGGAGGAAGCCCCATTGACTAGAATGGGGCTTGCTTCTGAGCAGACATGCCTAGGATTGGAATCTCAGAAAGGAGAGGGAATCGTGTTTTAGGGAGCATCCTGCGCCTCTTTGCTGAAGGTATGGCTCTCTCTATAAAGGATCTTCCTCAGCAGTGGATTCTGCTTCCTTTCCTAATGTACAAACTTGCATTGCTAAAAAGGCACTGCAGGAGGCAAACCATAGAACAACAATGCATGCTTCCTAAAGAACATGCATGCTTCCTAAAACATTGTTTCTCAATGTACCACCGGTGGTACTTGAGGTGGTGTCTGGTGGTACTCGCAGGAACCCTGGACACCTGCCACCTGGCAGCAAGACCAGGAACATGACACAGCAAACAGTAGTAGGAGGCTCCAACGCAAGCTTTTTCATGCTGCCTTCCTGTCCACCCTGAGCCTCTTACTGACCAGTGTTTGTTGAGTCGCATGTGGCCTCCCAACCCAGAAGTAACTGGGAATAATGTGGTCCTTCAAATAGGTAGACTGTGTGAAGCCATACAGCAGAGGTTGAGAAACACTGTCCTAAAACTATAAAGAGGGTTGTGCTGGGTGAAAGTCTACCAAACGTATTGCAGTACTGTGGTCTACATCAGTGGTTCCCAACCTGGGATCATGTACCCCCAGGGGTCCTTGCCAGGACCTTTATGGGTATTGGGGGAGAGGGGAGAATTGAATATTGGCAGAAAAAGGCAGATCTGTATTAGAATAATGCCTTGCTGGGCTGGCAAGGCAGGAAGGAAGGCTTCGAAAGCCCCAGCAACTGCTAGTTTCTGGTCATCAACAATTTGTGTGGTATCAGATATGGATCAGTAGTTGAAAACATAAATTTGAAATAACTGAACTCAAACTCCAGCTTTATAACTGAGAGTAATGGTTTCAATAAAAATATTGCTTCTAGAGCAGAACTTTTTAATCTTTTTGTTTTGTTTTTGCAAGTTCCACTTTTTCAAAGTACCACTCTTGCAAATGCAGGTACCACCAGAGATGTCTGTGGTGCTCAGGAGTAGCTAGCCCCGTAGTTATCCCTGTAGCAAGGGTGAGTCTTCTGCAATTGCATGTGCTTCCTCCTACTCTTCTTGCCCAATTGATGTTTGTTTTTGAAAGACCAGGCCACTGCACAACCACACCTTGTTCCCAATGCACAGATGCATCAACCATTGCCACACCTGGCAGTGTCAGATCAGGTGGAATGGTGTCATGAAGTCCCCCATATAGCAGAGTCAAGTACCCCCACTGTATTTCTAGCATTGACTGAAAAGCAAGGTTATAGAGATTGCATAAAATAAAATACATGCTTCTTTGAAATAATTCCTAATTAATTCTAAGAGGACATTTATCTGGACATTTATCTGGAAATAACAGCCCAATCCTGTTGGGCATTTACAATGGTGGATCTTGCAATCCAAACGAGCAAGAGAAAGACCCTTTCCATATCCTCTTCCAAAGGTTCCTTTTCTTTACTATATAATTTAGAATAAAATTTATGAACTTGCATATTTATTACATATTTAGGAATTTCAATTCTTAGAGATATGGCACAGATGATTACCATACTCGCCTATAGTAGGTGAAATTTTTGCCAAGTAATCAAGCTCCAATTCTCACTTTGCCTTATCTCAATCAGAGGGCAAAGCCTTTTCAACTCTGAAAAGTTTCTTTCTCAAGGGCAGGCAGGCAGCACAGCTCCTTAGAAGCAATTTGTTAACCTTTTATTCTCCTTCCTTCTGCCGAAGCCTGGTTCTGCTTTGCAAATGCTTGCAAAGCAGGTCTGTTTTTTGAAACACCAGGATGGGAATCCTCCTTTCCACCTGAAGCAGGCTACAATTCAATGTACCCTTACTTAAGAATAACACCCATGGAAAGCAGTGGGTCTCCTTCTGAGTAAAAAGGGTTGCAAATATATGCAGCTGCATCTCTCTGCTGTTAATTGAATTGCACACTCCCAGTTATGAGTTATGGGTTGTATGTTGTACGTAGAGCTTCTGACTTAACACACCAGACACCTTAAAGGTGGATTTGATTCATGGTTCTCCTGCAGTGGTTCCCAACCTTTTTCACTTGCATATCCCTTGGCAGCCCATTTCCATAAATTGTACCCTTCATATTAGCAAAATGTTTGTAATTAATAATACAAGCCCTCATCTCCTCTATATGAAAGCCCAGACTTCATGTATTTATCAGTGTTTTCTCTTTTTATCTGTTTGAAGAACGAAGACTCTGCCTTTGCACTGTTTTGCACCAGAAGTGTGCTGAGAAATTCTGGGTGATTGATCACTTTCCATATTATGTTTCAGCTTTTTTACTGTGCTGGTTTTCAATCACTGGTTCATAGATGAATTGATGACCAAAAACTACTATTGGTGGGGCTTTCACAGCCAACTAGCTACCTCCCCTCCTGCCTTGCTGGTCCTTGCAAGGCATTCCTGTCTGGCAAGGCATTCTGGAGCATGACCTGCCTTTTTTTTCCATTATTCCATTCTTTTTCAAGTACCCCTAAAGGTCCTGTTGAGTGTCCCTGGGAGTACATGACTACCAGGTTGGGAACCACTGTTTTACTGGTATGTTGTTTACAGTGCACTTCCTCTGATAGTGTTTACAAAAAGGTGATGAAGACCAGAATTTAAAAAGAATAAAAATGTATCTTATGATCTTTTACTATGTTTTTAATAAATTAGAGACTACAGTTCTTAGGTAACAATTAGTGGTGGGTTATTTTTCAGGATCTGGCCTCGAGTAAAATCAGACAAAAGTATAGTCAGACACCCCCCTAAGTTTAACCCCCGACTTATCCGAGGGTCATAGAAAATTCCATGATTGTTGGCTCAAAACCTGCCCTTGACCTATCTGTGGGGATCGACATGGGTGAGTGTGGGTTACTTTTTGATAGGCTGATATATGGCTTATCCTTGGACTTGGACAACCCAGTTTAAACATTTATTCGAAGAGGATGCACCTGTGATTTAATGAAGCACCATTTGGAATTCCTGATTTTAGGTTGTATTATCAAGGTTAATTTCTAATGTCTGGTAATCATTGGATTATTTTTTACAATTGGGAATTCCATCTTGGTCTATTTTAAACATTTCTTCAATGGCCCTTCTCCCAATATGGAGAATATTGAGGTCTATATAAGCTAAAATGAAGAATATCCCATTAGCAATATCCATGGTTAGATAGTTGTAGAATATGATGGCACAGAAATATAAATTAGATCCTCACTTACATGCTAAATTAACATTGTTAATCCAGAATTGAAGATAGGGAATGAAACCTTTTTGTGGACGACTTAGAGCCCAATCCTATAAGCTTGCTGCATCTGCGAAACTTGCATTCCAGGACAGCAGCATGCTTTACAGCAGTCGCAAAAGGAAACCCAACATTCCACACAGCCAGGCCACTTCTGCAAGCTATGTGCCAGTGGAGAAAAACCCTGGTGCAGATAAGTCAGCACAGGAGGTGGGTGGTGCATGGGAGTGAGTGGACTGTGTCAAGGAAGGGGAGAAATGGGACTGAGACCAGGGTGGGGAGGGGATATATCAAGGTCAGGAAGGGGGTAGCATCAGCTGCAGCAGCATCGCTGATGTCCTAACCGCCTGCCTGACCTCAATCTGTGATATTGGCTCCACTCAGACTTATAACAGCAGAATCATTGATGCAGGTCTGAGGAGACCTATCATGGCATCAGAGGTTTACAGCTGTAATGCTAACTGGAGAAAGTGTAAAAACAAAGCAAAACAAAAACAGCTCCCACTTTTAAGTCTTTTTTAAAAAAACTTATTTTGTCATAGTCTCATTCAAATCAATTTGTCCAGTCCTCAGAGAGTAATTAAAAGACTCTACCAATCAATACAAGCTTAAGAACAGGATTGATTGGAGTCAGAATTGAATTTTACAATTTAGCCCACAAACTGTGTAATCACAGTTTTACTGTGTATAAGAAATCTATTTATACTCAGATCAGTGTGAGCCCATTGATATAAAGTGCATCTTTTGCTCTTTCATATAGTGATGTTGTTGAAATTTGTTTTTATCTGATGTATATTACAACTTTTTTCCAGTTTGTAATGCTTGGCTACATTATGAGTAGAGCAGGGGTGCCCAAACCCCGGCCAAGCCCAAACTTGCGGCCTTTCAGTGCGGCCCTCAGGAAGCCCCCAGTCTCCAATGAGCCTCTGGCCCTCCGGAGATTTGTTGGAGCCCACACTGGCTCAACGCAACTGCTCTCAGGGTGAGGGCCTACTGTTTGACCTCTTGTGTGAGCTGTGGGTTGAGGGCTCCCTCCACTGCTTGTTTTCCTGTCTGTGATGCAGCAGCAAAGGAAAGGCCGGCCTTGCTTTGTGCAAGGCCTTTTATAGGCCTTGAACTATTGCAAGACCTTCATTCATTCATATAAATTCATCTTTAATATATTCATTTATGTAAATCTATGTAAATTTGACAGCTGAAGGTCGCCAGTTCGAGGCCACCGGCACCGTGAACAGCGAGACCTTGAAGCAGCTGACAAGCCGAACCGAGTTTTTCCATCTGCTCTTTGGCTACCCTTCAAGTGAGATATGAAGGATTGTCAGCTTGCGTGGGAGGAAACTGGAGGCCAGAATGTGATACCAGATCATAAAAGGATCCATCTGAAATTTTGTAGTTCTTGAAAGACAGAACCTTCATCAATTGTAAAAATCCCTATAGGGATTTAGTATAGCCTGCCTGTGTAAACCACCTTGAAATAAAGTCTGAGGAGAAATCTGAAGACCATGAAAGGCGGTATATAAATACCTGTATTATTATTATTATTCAAATTTTAAATGTAAATTAATTCTTTTTTCCCACGGCTCCCGACACAGCGTCAGAGAGATGATGTGGCCCTCCTGCCAAAAACTTTGGACACCCCTGGAGTAGAGCACAATTCCCCCCCCCCAAATTCTTTCCCAGATCAGAATATAAATTGAAATTCTGCACATGCATGTTCATCCTTCACTAGACACCATAAGCCATGTGCTTTGTAGGCCCATGCATAAAAGGTCTTTCATATTAACACCTTACTTCTGATGAAACTCATTTATTGTTTTCACTTCATGACCCAACCAAGCCACCTTTTGTCTGATGAGCATATTCATTGTTTGAGTTAATTCTTTTCTACTGTTTCCTGCAGGTATTGTACGCAACTGCTGTCCCTCAGTCCAAAAAGTCCTGTCTTGTTCTTAGATTGTTTTTGGAGGGAGAGGGGCACCATTTAATTTCCAAACAACTATCCTCGATGACTGACATTGAAAATGATACCTCCCAGAGGGCAATATTTTAAGATTTATTATTCACGTACTAACATTTCAAAGTGGGAGAGGACTCTCAGAGAAAGTTTAACCCCCTAAATGCTCACCAATAAAGCATGTCATTACCAGGGCAATTCCAAATAAAGTTGAGAGGAGTTCACCTGCTTTTTAATCGTTTTGTCAATCCTCAAGTTTATTCTCTTACCTTGGGGCTGCATTGTGGCTGCATCAGAGTTGGAAAATTGGGTAGGATTGGGCCCCTAGTCTAGTGATTGCATTAAGTGAGGAACCTTCACAACAATGCTAAGAAATTAGCCCACAAGATTAATACTGCTCCAAGAGCCAATAATGCATATCATGTGCCATTTTATTACTCCATGACAGCTCACCCTGCAAAATTTTCTGATCTTAATTTGTACTTACCATGCTTCCAACTTGGGCCATCAGCAAATTTCTTCAGCACATTTCTCCTACCATCATACACATCTCTAATTAAAATCTTGAGTAAAGTGAGTCATCAACTAAATCCTGGAGAAGCTCTACTGAGTGTTAGTTTCCAACTTGAAAGTTAGCCTTTCAATCCAATTCTTTGTTGTTTCATCTACTGTAGAAACATGAGCTGTCATAATCTTGATTTCTTAAATATATAGCTGTTGGTACCCATATTCACAGCAGAAGGTTTTGTACCTTTGCACCCATTGAGAAATAGTAACACAGGGATGGGACCAGCAGGTGTCTGTGATGTAACAGGCAGGGCCAAGCACAGCAAAAGAAGATCCCAGCCGTGGAGTAAATGGGATGGAGTGAAGAACAACTATGGGTCTTTGAGGCAAATGGTGCCAGGCCAGCCCATCACACCTGACCCCACAATCTCATTGTCAACTGACTTTTGAAAGGCCCTAGAATGTGATGAAAATCATACCTACCTATTTTAGGGCGCAATCCTAACCCCTTATGTCAGTGCTTTCCAGCACTGACTTAAGGGGAATGAAGCTCTGAGATAAGGCAATATTTGTTCCCTTACTTTGAGGAAGCATCCGTAAGTGACGCCCAACTGCAGGATGAACCACATGTCCCATTGGCACCACTATGCCAGTGCTGAAAAACACTGACATAAGGGGTTAGGATTGCGCCCTTAGTTGGTTTATTCTTCTTCATATACTATACTGGTGAAAACAAAGTGAATAGTATTGTGAATGACAGAATGACCAAGAAAAACCAAGAAAATTTTGCTTCATTGCTATTCCTTCCAGATCTTGCATGATGGATGAAGCACTAGGGCGCTGCATACCATTTGCCAGGGCCAGCATATAGATACAGAGAAAGCTACCAGGATTGTACATTTATTGCAGGAAATATCCTTATAGCAGGACATATGACCACTGCTCCCATGTCCTATGATGAAGAAAACAACAATGCACTAAGCTGTGATGCTAACAGGAAATAGGCCTTTCTACACACCCAGTCATTCTTAGTTGGGTCATACGTTTTAACAGAAGTGGCACATGTGCCGGCACAGTACATGCTGCACCGGTGCTTGCCATCACAAAAGTGTCATAAAGAACTTTGCAACAGCATTGCAGTTGCCAGTGCTGGCGCAGAGGTCCATGCCAGCCTGTGCACTCAAGCAGAAGAAGCAGCACACACCAGACACAGTAAGTTCTGCGCCAACCAATGTGGGGGAGGTGCAAGAGGGCGGTGATGGGGGATGGGTGGATCAGGCCAAGAGGTGGTGGGATCAGCAGTAGTGGTGTGCACCACATCCTATCCCCCTTCCCAGGCTTGATTCACCCACACGGGTGCATGTGGAGTTGCGTCAGCCATGTAGCTCACGCAGGTTCATGTAGACCCATTGTGTGGGTTGGGTTGTTATTTGGGGCAACGGGACAAATATCACCTTACCTCAAGAAGATCTCCAGCCTGAAAAATTCTTCTGCAGGATGCAGTGTAGTCCATACTGGCTCTGCTGCATCAGGCTGCCGGCCTTTTAATGAGGCATCACACAAAAATGACATTTTCAGTAGTTGGACAGTGGTTGCTGGTCCCCAGAGCTGAAACAAGTAGTTGTGCTTTGAGATCTGCATTCCAGCACCTTACTCCTTCATCCTTGGAGGGAAACATTTCCTTGTTCAGCAAACATTTGCAAGATCTAGCACTGCTATGAGAGTGAGTGAGTGGCAGTGATTGCATGGATCATATATATACAGGTGAAGCCTATTTATCCGTGTTAGTTCTGTTCCGTGACTTGGCGTAATTAACAAAAACCGCATTGTGCTAAATTCCGTAGAGTTACACAAAGACACTGCAGTCTGACACTTCTAGATGGAAAGAAACTAAGGCAGCTGTTATCAATCCCCTCCTCTCCAATCTGAACTCAGCCTTTCTGTTGCCAGCTGTCCAGCTGAACTTTTAAGAGTTCCAATGAATGCAGCCCCCCTAAAACACCTCTAGAAGCTCCCCCCTCCCAGCTGCGAGTCTGAACCCGAAACAAAGCCACGTGGTCATGTTTACTTGCAAGTAGGTGGACTTGCCTTAGTCAAGACAGGCTGAGAGGCTCCAAGGATGTCAGAATGGCAGCTCCAACAAATGCTCCAGAAGGCAGCCTCCCCCACCCACTAAGAAGGACAAAAATGTGGCTTGAACTGGTAAGGGGAAGTTTTCTATTTTGCACTTGCAAAGCCAGGAGGGTCTTTATCTTAATATGCCTGAAATAGAAGAACTTTAAACTGGGCACTGGGTAGGGCTGGAATTCTCACTGATTCTTTTTGGGGGGTTGTTATTGCAGGCAGACTACAGAGTAAGCTCCATTGACCACTATGGGACTTACTTCAGAGTAGACATGCAAAGGATTGGGCTCACAGGCTGCAATCCTACCCACACTTTCCTGAGAGTAAGCCCCATTGACCACAATAGGACTTACTTCAGAGTAGATTCACTTGGTGGAACAGGACTGGCTCACCCTTATGTAATTATTTTATTTTAATTTAATTTTTTATAATTATTTATTTTAATTTGCTTGATGATGTCACTTCTGGCCATGACATCACTTCCAATGGGTCCTTGACAGATTGTCATTCTAAAAAGTGAGTCCCAGTGCTAAAAGTTTGAGAACTGCTGCAATAAGGTGTTAGTAAGTTGACAGGGGTGCGTGTGTGAGACTCTACAAGTTTTCAAAATTACTAAAATCAGAGTTTGGAGGAATAATACCATCATGTTATATATCAATCAATGCGTAATTTCATGCAGAATGCAATGAAACAAACCACATTGAAATATCTGTGTTATAACAAAAAGTACAGCCAAAAAACCGGGCAATGGTACATCACCACACCCACCTGGGCTGGAACATTGCCTCGCCCACTACATGGGGTGACACGCAGGCCTCCTGCACCAGATGTCTCAAATCCTAGTGACGCCACTGCTCAGAAGTAAGCCCAGTTGTAGTCAAAGTGTGAAGGAAAGTGTGGAGAAGATTGCAGGCTAAATCACATGCTTTGTTTCCTGGGAAGGCTTTTGGCTGGAGCAGGAGAGCCTGCAGCATCTGGGGGGGGGGGAGAGAATTTGGCAAACACTCCCTGGGTTTTTTAAAGCAATCTCCTCTCCTTCCCTTCCTGAGCCCTCCCTGAGTCCAGCCCTATTCATTTCCACTCAGAAGTAAGCCCCATTCTAGTCAATGGGGCTTACTCCCAGGAAAATGTGGACCGGATTGTAGGCTAAATCACATGCTTTGCTTACTGGGAGGGCTTGGTTGTGTCAGTGATAGCCTGCACCATCTCAGTGGGGGGGGGGGGTTTGCTTGAGATTGCCTGCACCATAGGGGAGGGGGGAATTCAGCAAACACTCATTGGGTTTTTTAAAGCAATCCCCTCTGTTGCTACCACACCTGCACCTGTGTGTGTGTGTGAGTGTGTGTGAGAGAGCGCGAGCTAGCTAGCTCCACCTTGCTGCACGTGTTCTGGCTACAGAGGTTTTCTGCCCCCCCTTTCCCTCTTCAGCCTCTTTGCTGGCTCAGGGGCTCCAGGAATGTTACTGTTCCTTGCAAGGGGAACCTCTTCCAGGGCTATTTCCCTGCCTTGGTGAGGCAGAGCCTTTTTGCAGTATTTTGGGCTGCCTGGAAATGGAGAGGCCAGTGCAGGGCAAAGGAGGCAAAGGTGTGCGTGACTTTCAGTATCCCCACCTCATTTTCCTTGAGACAAATCTGCAAATAAAAAATCTGTGGATAAATAGGCTGCACCTGTACCTGTTGCAGCACCATTTTGTTGGAGCTCAACTGTTCTATAGCGTATATCAGGGGTGCCCAAACCCCAGCCCTGGGGCCACTTGCGGCCCTCGAGGACTCCCAATGCGGCCCTCAGAGAGCCCCGTCTCCAATGAGCCTCTGGCCCTCCAGAAATTTGTTGGAGCCCACATGGGCCCGATGCAATTGCTCTCAGCATGAGGGCGACTGTTTGACCTCTCCTGTGAGCTGTGGGATGAGGGCTCCCTCCACTGCTTGCTGTTTCACGTCTGTGATGCAGTAGTGGCAGCAAAGGAAAGGCCAGCCTTGGTTTGTTCATGAACTTTTATAGGCCTTGAGCTATTAGAAGACCTTCATTCATTCATATAAGTTCATCTTTAATATATTCATTTATGAAAAGTTGTGTAAATTTACTCAAATTTTAAATGTAAATTAATTCTTTTTTTCCCCGGCCCCGGACACAGTGTCAGAGAGATGATGTGGCCCTCCTGCCAAAAACTTTGGACACCCCTGGCGTATATGATAGAGTGGTAAAACCAGCCTTGAGTAATAAGTCTTTATTTTTACAACTCTGCACATTTTAGAGTAATTTATATCTATAAAAAAATGTAAACTGAGAGCAGCACAGTATTATGAAAGTACTTTAATCAAAGAACTCCAGTTAGGCAGCATTTTACATCTATTTTTGCATGGGTGTAAAATAATTATATAAGACACAGTGTTTTGAAGATCACAGCTATTGCTTCTTATAAAATCATTTTTAAAGCATGAAATCAATTGGAGTTTTGTCTGAATAAGAACAGCAAGACTTGGCATGAAGACAGCACCAAAAGTATTCATTATTTGTTCTTGCTGTGACATTTTCATTTAATACAAAGAGAGCAAAAATATGCAAAAATGCATAAGCTTTCTTTTCTTCTTCATATCTCACAATCTAACAAAAAGCAACTGTGTAGCTTTTATTTTCCAAGGGTTAGAGTACCTCACTTCCCATGGTTATGGCTTTAAGAATTTCTTTTACTTAAAAAAGGACAACTTTGAAAAACAGTGGCACAATAAATTATATTTGTACTGCATATATGGTGTACTCTGAAGATTAATAGTCTAATCCTAACTAAATTCTCAAACAGTGATGCTGGAGGTCTCATTTGACCCCTTGACCCAGGGTAAAACCCAGTAGCTGCAATGGGTCAACTCAGACCTGCACCAGTGATACTGCTAGCACAAAGCGGATCAGGCACATGAAGGGGGATAGGTATACAGGAGGTGCTGGTGCCACTGATCCCACCCACTCCCAGGTCTGATAAGGAACGTTTTTAGAGTAGAATTGAATATCTGCAAAAAATAAATAAAAGTCAACAAAATTTCCAAATCTGCCAAATGTTGAATGCTTATCTCTGATTTGGATGTTTTAGACTCCTGGTTGTTTGATTTGATTTCAGTAGACTTCAAATACAGGCATGCGTTGCTAGGCACTAGATTGGGCTGAATGTTCACTTAATGACCTAATTGCATAAAAACGGGAATCAGAGAATGTATCCCCATTGTTAAGTGACACACTTAGTATGAAGTTTCATACACTGCTAACGCTCAAGCTACCTGCTGGGGAACCCTGGGTTCTCTGGAAAATGTAAGGGATTCACCAGTGAGAATTTGAGTACTAACAGATAGGTTTGCCCAGCCTTACTGATCTTCCTCTGGAATAAGAAGCCACTGCAGGGCTGGAATCAGGAGTTGGCCAGGTAGGGCACTGACTGAAGGCCCATAGTCATTAGAAGGCCCACCTGGACAATCTGAACTCTCAGTAATACCCAGTAGGCCTATGTATTGGGTAGGTATGTGAAGGTGTCTGTCATGGAGGGCCCAATGCAGCACTTTACTCAAAGGCCCCTAGCAATCTGGTGCAGGCACTGATCTACAGTAATGTTGGATGTAGGTTGCCAGTACATAATGGGTGATAGTAAGGCCCAACTGAGGCCTGCTGTGCATCCTGTAGAGCAGTGGTTCTCAAACTAAGGGAGAGTTTTACTCCCTAAGTAAGTCCTTGCAGCAGAGGGGCCAAGGCAGTGACGCAATCTCCAGGAACGCATCGCTAAGGAGAGTGAGGGTTACGGTCTGCAAGCAGCAGGAGTTGTGGGGAGTCCCATGCTGCCCATTGCAGTGCTTCTCAAAGCTTAGAATGTTGAGAAACAACGTGCAAACAACCACCAAGTTGTGACGCGAAACTGGAAGTGGTTTGTGCACGCTGTTTTTCAAAATTCTAAGCCTTGGGGAGCAGTGAAGAGGGCTGAGCGGGGCTTCCTGCAACTCCTCCTGCAGCTTGCTGAAGCCCACCATAAGTGAAAGCATCCCTCTTGGCCCCCTTAGTGACGTGATTGGATTGCTACCTCCCCCTTCCCTTGCCCCTTAAAGGGACAGGAGAAGTTTTACACAAGCTGGTGGGTCACGACCCACCAGTTTCAGAACCACTGCTATAGAGGATTTGTGGCAGATGTGCAGAAATTTTTTGGCTGATAAATTAATATGGAAAGTTTTTCTACTGCTCCTTATTTGTTTAAAAAAAAAAGACACAGAAAATAAATTTAGATTTAATGACTTAATTGAACCTGACCTGTGTTTTGATTCATGGGCCAAACTTGACTCAAGCATGACTATAACCATAATTTAATTTGCTTAACTTCCTTTCATAAAATTCAAAGCTGAACTATTCACAGTAACAGTGACATATCCTGTTAACAGCACAGACCTTATAAGCGTGATTCAAAACCAGACCAAAAACAGTTTATTCTAGTTTTCAGATCCTAAGCCTGCCTTATAAGATAGTGGGAAACATCTGTATAGTTGTAGAAAATTCAGTCTGGTACAACATTTGAAAAGAGTCCTGAATTATGCATAAGTTTTTTTAGACTTCCTCCTCCTTCTCTCCAAACAGTTCTATAAGCCTAGCCTGTGTTACAGTGACATCTGCTGAATGGAACCAGAAGATACATGATGAGTGACTTAAAATGAAAGTGCTGGTTACCTATTATGAACATTATACACGCACCATAGTAACCTACATATCACATTTTTCACATTATCCGAGGAGACTCCGGATGATTATATAATTAAAACTGAGTGAGAACTTTCAGAAAGTACTGTGCTATTATATCCTTGGATTTTCTGCAGCACAATCATAAGCATATCTATTCAGAAGACAGTCTGAGTTCAGTGCAATTTACTCCTGTATAGAATTGCACACTTAAGGTGAGAGATTCAGGGCCCAGTCCTACCCAACTTTCCAATACTGATGCAGTCATACCAATGGGGTATATGCTGCATCCTACGGGGGGGGGGGGGCAGTCACAGAGACCTCCTCAAGGTAAGAAAATATTTGTTCCCTTGCCTTGGGGCTGCATTGTAGCTGCATGGGCACTGGCAAGTTGGACAGGATTGGGCTCTTAAATTTAATGGTAATACATTTGTGCTTATAAGCATGGGTTAATTTTCCTCTAGTTTCATTGTGAGAATAAATTCTGATCATAAACTGGAAGATTTCAAAAGAATACCTACAAGGTTATTAGTTTTAAAGTGTTGTCAGTTAAATGTAATGTTGTTATATATAAACTGATTCTAAATAGGTCCAAATGGGATGTATGTCCTAGTAAATATACTCAAAATTACAGCCCTGGAGTTTACCTAAATGCATATACTAGGCAATACATCCCATTAAGCTTAAAGGATAAACATGTTTAGGATTAAGCTGCATGACTGCTATTCCCATATCTCTTTTGCTGGCATAAAATAAATTATGTAATTTCTTCAGGACTCTTGTGGTAGACATTCTGTGCCAGCTCTCCACCAATCTCCACTTCTAACCCTCCCCAGGTTGCCAGGCCCTATGGTGCAAGATACAGAGTACTGCTGCTTTTCAAAGGACTGAGTGGTGCACTTTCCAACAGAAGTCACAGTACTGGGCTGTTTACCATTTATTTTCTCATTATCTTCAATACATTAAACAACTAGGAGTTCCAAAACTTGCAGAGAGGAAACATTTGAAATGGGCAAGACTTTTCTTAGAGCATGTACAATGCACTCTTCCACAACTGGAAATTTATTTTTGCATATGGTGAATTGACTTAAGTCAAGGTCACATCATGTTTTAAAACACCAAAAAAAAAGATAACTTAAATCGAGTTCCTCATTTTGATAGGTGTATATTTTCTGAACAAGCATATTGTTATATTGTTGATAGAACAACTGTAAGGTATTTGGTTTGCACCTAAATACAACTTTTATACAATGTGCAGAGCAATCCTATCTTGCGCTGTAGGAGGCCTGCGCTGTATCCAGTGCAGGATTGGGGCCAGAAGTGGCTCAGTCAAAGGCAAAGTCTTCCCCTTACCCCTGAGTAAGCCACCACAGTCCCAATGGGTCTCCTTGGACCTGCGCCACCTTAGGAAATGATGCAAGTTTGAGGAGAACGGAGTGGCTTGGAGCCTCTTCGTGCTGCTCAGGGAACGGGGTTGGGATCTGGCATAACTGCTGGGTCCCAGCCCCAATTCCCACACCTCATCCACCTGCCCCCTGGAACGCCCTTGCCCACCCTCCCCCTGCCCTGGAACGCCTCCCTCCTGCCTCTCCCCGCTCTCCCCAGACCTCTGCATTGGCCAAGCTCAGCCGACACAACCTTCCCTCCCTGTGTCATCGTGGACACTGGATGCAGCCTCCATGGGCTGCGCATGTCCCTGCACCTGCCCAGCCAACACAAGAGGAGATGCAAATGTGCTTTACGCAAGGGACTTGTGGTAGCCTAACTGATAGTTAGGACTGAGCCTAACATAATCCCAAACTTTTGACCATTCAGTCTGCATGTTTTTGCAATGAAAAATTAACAGCCTAATCCTACCTTGGATTTTGCATTCTAACCTAGCGGCATCTGCCAAATCCTAACTCCTTTCCACCTTCCTAGGCTCAATCTGCCTTCTTCCCTGCCCCCATCACCTCCTGTTCTTCCCCCTTCTGGCCCCATTTCACCCCTTCCCCACTTCCCTTCAACCCCTGCACCCACTTACCAGCATCATCATTGTCTCTGGTTCCCTGGCAGCCACTGGTTGCTTGAGGCAGCGACCAAGTCACATGCTCCAGTGTGTTGCACTTATGAGTGCCAGAAAGCGCATTATGCCACCAGAACACATGTTCCAGCAGAGTAACTAACAGATAGGACTGGGCTGTTAGTTTTTCATCTAAACAGAAACTCTTAATATTTGTATTGTGGCAATAGAAAAAGGGGAGTTCCACATGTAATCTCCCACCACTATCCCCTTTGAAATAATTTGTGCAATGTTAATGTGTATGTAGCAGGCCCAGGTTCTGTTGAGCAAATTGCCCTTGGTGGCCCCTTCTCTATTATGTTTTCTTCCATTTTGGTGGCTCCTCCTTCATATGTTGCCTGAGGCAGCAACACATCCTCCTCCTTGCCTTGCTGCCATCCATTCCCTTGCCCAGAGAATCAGCAGGCAAGCAAGTGTGCAGGTAGCAGTTTCGGGTTATTCTTGCTGTCATTGCTATAGTTGGGTGGAGAGCAAATCATGTTGCTGGTGTGGCAGGGCACTTTTGTCAGTGATGGGCCTTTCTGGGGCACCAGGGCCTCCCCAGCAGCTTGACAATGCTAACCCCTGGGCCCTTGTGATCAAATCTTTGTATACCTTTGCTTGTGATTAAGATATACAGCAGTGGGTGTGCATACATTAATAGACAGGAGTCCTGCATCTTTGCACCCTGGACCAGAATCTTAGAAACTACAAGTAGGAAACTACAATTTAAACTGGTAGGTGGGTGATACCCAACTCTGTGAGGCATCATGCACCATGCTATGATTGCTTCTGTTTATCTCACAGTCTCAAACATACTCTTGAGAAACACCAGAGTCATCAGTCACTAGAAGAAGCCCTTTTCATAGCATCCTGCAGTTCCAAAAATACAAAAGGAGGAGAATACCTAATTCCAATAATATCCAAGAAGGAACAGCTGGAACCTGGGAAATATTGCCAGTTTGAAACCACTGCTCAGTGTAAAAGCCCTAAAGTAAGTAAGCAAGCTAGTAAAATGTTTTGTGAAGCCTTGATCTAGCAATTTAACTACAAGTCTCCCACAATGTACTGTCTGCAGCCTATGATTAAAAGAGACAGCTTCAATTTAATTTAATTTCACATCTTGACAGTCCATCAAGCCTGTTATTCTTGTCTAAAACATCTTTTATTTTATATATCTACAAATCTTTGCTAGCAACTGACATATTCAGGCATTTCTGATTTAAAAACTAATTTTAATCTACAGTTGGTTGTTCAATCTAAGTTTCTAAAATCTTTAGCACATTGAAATCAGATGAATAGCTTAATGTCTTTTATTCATGACATATATTTTTAAACTGTCGCATCAGTGCTCAATGTGTGACATGTTCCTGTTCCTGTTTTCCTTAATACTCCCCACTTCCTTGAAAAAATTAAAAAGGTTCATTCGATATGTGCATGGCTTATGCCATACACATTTAGGACATAAGTTAATATTTCATAGTTATACAATTAAACACAAGTGCGCATAAGTCCTGTTGAATTCAATGGGTTTTAAGCACACATTTATCTATCTGCAAGATTTCTATCCCACTTTTCATTCAATTACCAGTAAGACAAGTTAGTAATTATGGAACTCAGAATGAGGAGCTGTGAAGTGCAATTCTGTACATGCTTGCCGAGAAGTATGTCCCACTGAATTCAATGGAATTAATTCCTAGTAAAAGTGCATAGGACTGGCTGCTGTTAACACAGACATCTTGGCCTGCCCCTGCAGTTGTTAAAACCCATGCAGAGGTTTGCACTCCAGCAGCTACACTGGCTTCCAGAGTATGGCAAACAGAGAAGAGTTATGGTAACTCTGAAGCAAGAGAAATTCTGTTGCTACAGCTCCTAGTCAGCATATGCAGTCCCCAGAATTATTTGTGCTGGATTATAAATGAATTGGGTGCTTTTCAATTCTAATGAAGGCTGTTGCTTTAGTTCAATGGTGAAACCAGGTTCCAATACCATAGCTCAATAGTTCAATACCATAGTTCAATACCAATACCAACAATACCATAGTTCAATACCAAGAGAACAAGGTGCACTTGTATCAGCACTATGCACTCTGATTCCATTCCAGGACTCTGAACAATAGAGCATAGTACGAGTGGTTCAGTAGTATCCAAGTTATAAAAACGACATCATTGACTCATTATATGTGAACATGGCTATCACTAAATAGCACTCCCTATATATTATTAGTGACATTTCTAGCCTTCCCTTCATCCAAAGAGTGAGAGTAATGTACATCCTGTCATTTCATCTTCATGACAACCCTGTGAGATAGGTTAGGCTGAGACTGGAACAGTGAGTTTCATGCTATGGGGTGGGGTCACAACCTGGGTTATGCTAGGTTGACATTCCGCTCACTATGTGACACTGGCTAAACAGATGGTCTGTGGTTGGCGCAACATTTAAATGGTTCGTAAGCCATTCATCACCGCATATTCATGCAATATTTGCATATATCAGTGATATACCACACAGACAGCAACTGTACTGGAATATAGACACAGCAAATATATGGAGCGGCATACAAATCAAAAGCCTTCTAATTGTTATGCCATTCATGGAGCACCTATATGGGGAAGTTTTTCATCAACCACATTTTAAAATCAGTCCTATTATATTGAATATTTAATATTACATGGTGAGGATGTGGCGGTCAATGCAACTGATTATCCTGCAGTCAATGTGGCTCTGTCTGGAGAGGATTATACCCTTGTCTCATACTTTTTTCTTCTTCTGGCAGAAACAGATGGAATTTTAATGTTCTCACAGCTACTATGAGCTGAGAATAACAGTTCCTAAATTAGTTCCGAGGAGGTGGCATGATGCAAGCATTTTCTAGCAGTCTAACGCTGAAATGTAGAAAAATCTTGACATGCAAATGAATTGGGGTATCATACTGTGTAGTCACCTTCTAACATAAATATGTGCTTTTGAAATGTTTGTGTGTTTGGCTAATAAATCATCAAACTAAACACATTGGATGACTTCCTTGCAGTGATGTGACACTTAGGGCCCTATCCTATCCAACTTTCAAGCACTGACACAGCTGCAATGCAGCCTCATTGAAACCTCAGAGTAAGGGAACAAATATTCACTTACCTTAAGGAGGCCTCTGTGACTGCCCACTACCACCACAGGATGGCAGGCACACCCCATTGGCATAGCTGCATTGGTGCTGAAAAGTTGAGTAGGATTGGATCCTAAACTATATATCAAAATACACTAGATCAGCTCAAACTCCATCTAGTCTGACATTTTGTACCCTTGAAGTGACCAAGGAAGTTCAAAAGCAGGGTAAGACAGAAAAAGCCACCACTTAGTCTGTGTCCCTGGCAACTGCTAATCAGAAACATACTGTCTCTGAACATGGAGATTCATTTTGCTCAGTACTCTGAGCAATAGTACTCATGTAGATCTATTCTCCATGAATTTACATAATAGTTTGGAAAGTGCCATCTGAGTTAATGGCCACCATTACATTGTGGAAGAAGGCATATATTAACCTTATTGGAGATATTTAAGAATTAGTACAAAGCAAGGAAAGTAAATTGGGTATTTGCCCTCCATTTCTGTCCTCCCTTTCCTTTCCTTATTCTTGAAAGTACGGGCTATACTGATTGTTACTTTTTTTTTAAGTTTATTCATTTAATAACAAAATCTGGTGTAGGCCAACCATGAGGCCACCTGAAGTTTTCACATGGAACAGCACCCTTGGGTTGAGTGGCGGCAAAGATAAGCTCTCAGCTCATTTATCTGTGACGTCTCCAGCCCACAGCCCCACGGCTTGCTTCAATCTTCTTTGGAATTGCTGGGAGAAAGTTGGAAGAGAACTGCAGCAGCGGTTGCCTTCTTCAGGGAGGAGAAGAAGGGGTTAAAAAAGTGGCAGCATCTCCTAATAACTTCTCCCCATCTACCTGGTGCTTACAAAGCTCCAAGTAGGCAGGGAGAGGTGATTTGGGGCCTGTTTGCCCCTGCAGTTAGGAAGATCGCTTCCTGCAGCTCCCAGTAGACCCTCTTCTGCCTGTAATGAGAATAAGCTGGGAATGCTCAGTTCCCAGTATCCCCTGTGCCTGTTAATTTCAAACAGAAGAAGCACAGACTAAGGAAGCTGGCATGCACTGATTTTCATAAGGGCAGGGAAAGGGGGGTGGAGGTGTGCTTGCTTGTTCACCCACCTGCCCTAATAATAATGCTTTCCTAATGCTTTCCTCTAAGTATTAATACTTATGTCTGAAAAAGTAATGTGTGAAGTGATACTCTGTTCAGTTATTAGATAAACAACACAATATATGCACACTTACCTGGGAGCAATTGAATACAGAGGTACTTCCTTCTGAGTGAACATGTTTAGGGTTGCACAATGGCATGAATGGGGCCTGTCATAGATCCTAAAATCACAATGCTGGAAGAATTTGGAAAGTGATGTTGTACAAATAAACTGAATGCTGAACCAGGATAATCTGGGCTAAAATATTGCTAACATATCATACAAAGGATTTTAACTGGGAATGTGCCCGTAGTATTTTATTAGTAATCTTTAAACCTCTCTTGAATAATGCACTGACTGACTGTTGTAATGACTGACTATGAGTACACGACAGGCCCAGAGGCCACAGGTCCAAGGACCGCACTGCTGCAGAGAAGGCCTTCAGCTTTGTGCAAATGCCAGGGCTCGCATGAGTGCCTGCTGGAGAAGGTGCAGGGTTAGTAAGGGGTGGAACAGGTCATTGAGAAGATGGTGATGAGGGTGGGGGGTGTGCAGATCAAGCTCAGGAGGGGACCGGGTCAGTGGTGCCAGCTTCCCCTTCCTGGTCCTGATTCACCAACACAGATCAACTCAGACTTGCACTGGTGATATCATTGGTGCAGACCCAAGTTGACCCATTGTGGCAGCTAGGGCTTACTCTGGGGCAAGGGGACAAATCACCCCCTTACCTCAAGAAGACCCCCCACTCCGGGATGCAGCAGAGCCCATGCTGGTGCCACTGCATCACAGTGTAAGAATTTAGGGCCCAATCCTATCCAACTTTCCAGTGCTGATGTAGCTGTGTCAACAGGGCATGTGCTACATCTTGCAGTGGGGGGCCTGTCACAAAAGCCTCCTCAAGGTAAGAGAACATTTGTTCCCTTACCTGAGGGCTGCATCAGTGCTGGAAAGTTGGATAGGATTGGGGCCTTTGTTAGGAATGGGCTGTTAATTTTCAGTAAAATGCATTTGTAAGCATTTGAGTAAGCCTGTAAGGATTGCACTGCATATAACTGCATGTGCTTAGGGTGCTTTTATTCTCCAGCTCTAAAAATGATCCTGCCTATTCTTTTGAAGCTACATATATATATTTTTTTCTTTTCCAGGAAATAGGAGATGGAATTTCTCTTGTTGCAGCCAAAACATAAAAGTATAATGAAAAATATATTATTAAAAACATAAGTCAGTGTCACATGCTGGTGTCTTGGAAGACATCTGAAATGGAGTTATGCTGTTTCTCAGCCATCCAGCTTAATTTCCACCCTCTGCTCCTATTCCCAAAGGGGGATCAAATGTTTTCCTTTTAACGTACACAAAAGGATTCACATTGTCAGGAGCAGAATTTGATTTACAGAATAATCCTGACTCTTTGAATTCAATGGGTGTTGGGCCAGTGATTTCAGAAGGAAATGGATGTGTGTGCATTGTCTTAATTCAAACAGTATTGCTGTGTATAATGTTATAGTACTTACACAAAATTACAGAAAATGCTACCAAATAATCACAAGTGACACAAAAGCAGCTTTAAATTCAGAAGGAAAATACAATGGAAGTAATTAAAGAAATGTAATTTCCTGGATTTCAGTTAGAGGGGCTGGAAACCATTGCAAAGCACATGCAACAAGTACAATAATTACCACAAACTACTGAGTTTCTTCAAAATCTAAAAGGCAGAAATAGTCATAAAAATAGATTTTGTATACTGGTTTTGAGCGTTCAAAGCACTTCACATTATCTTGATGTCATCCTTACAATAATTCTGTAAGGTAGATGATTATTAATGTTCTCATATTGGATATGGGATGGTTGTGGTAGTTCCACATACTTGGGGGAACTCTTAAGTACCAAAAATATATTTGTTTGTAAATCAATCTCGTTTTTTAAATGGCTGGACGAGGACCTGTGGTCAGTGGCTTCCAGGACATTTATTTCATAAATTCATAAACTGCCCTTTCATAGCTATTTCCAGGCACTTCATATAAAAAGATACACAATACACAAGTAAATACACAATAAAAACAAACAATGCAATCAAAGAACAATAAAAATATTTCAATAAAAATAAAGAACTGAAGTTTATGGAACACACTTGTGTCAACTGGAAGAAAAAAGGAAAAATGAGATGGAAAATTGGTTTAAGTCTCTAATGGCTTATAGCATCCTATATATACCATACATATGTGCACATACAGGTATAACATACATGCCGTATGTGCATATGCGAATGCATATCCCACATGAGACTGTATTCAGTTATTATTAGATAATAGTTAATGTATATAACCATTAAAACATGTGCATTTCACTGAGTAACATGAATATTTTGCTGTTGTTTTATATACATACCTGTACATCTACATAGCATTTATAGAACATACTGTTTAACACCAATATGGAAGACGTTTTCCAGATTTTAGAAGTTGACAGTGTCATCACTAAGCTGCCATAAGCATCTGTCTGTAGTGCTTAGAGATAATGCTTGGATGGAAAATAGCAAACTGAATCTGAATCTGGACAAGATGGAAGTGATAATGGTTGGGAATCACAAATCTCCGGCTGGCAGGAACAAGCAGTAACTGATAATATGAGACCACCACTGAGGGACTGAGGTCCCAATCCTATCCAACTTTTGGAAACAAATATTCCCTTATCTTGAGAAGGCCTCCTTAATTGCTCTCCCATTGCAGGATGCAGCACACATGCATCAGCTGTGGAAATTTGGATAGGTTTGACTATCTGTGCTTGACTAGGAGCTACAGCTTTACCGCAATAGGAAGCTTTTGCAAAGTATCTTTGATTTTGTAACTTCTAGGCATGAGTGTTGCATGGTTTTCCTTGAAGAATGTCATGAAGCGGATTCAGCTATCGAAGAATGCTGCCTGTACCCAGAGCTGGCAGAAGGAGAAATTCTGCCTGACGGTGCTTCCCTGTCCGCACCCAATAGTCACACATCTTCCACTTAATCTGGAGGAGAGAGGTAAAGTGACTTATTGCTTATTGGTGTCTTTGTTCCAATCTGCACTGCTGTGCTATTTCAAACCATAAAGTGGCAGAAGGAGACAAATAAGGGGGTAGTAAGTAATGAGGGCTAGAGAAACAGCTGTGGAGGTGACTGATGGCACAGGTTGCTGCCCTTGCTCACCTGCCATGTGAGATAGTCCACCTCACCTTGCTTCATGGTCAGGCCAGCCCTGACTGTAGCCTACTGTCTGGTGAAAGTAGATATTGTACTGAGGTTGCATAATCCCATTTTTGGTGATTTTTAAAATGGACTACAAATTGACTTCTGGACACAATTCAAGGTGCTGTTTTTAACATTTGGCAGCCCAAACAACTGGTGCCCATCTGCCAGGGTCAGTCCAGTAGCTCCTTATGCCTACAGCAGCTTGCTAAACACTGCCCTCATTACCTGATGATGAGCAAGCCTCTGCTTCTCCCACTTTCCAATATTCTGGCATAGCACTCTCCTCCCCTCCACATTTCCTCTTCCTCTCTGTCTCTCTCTTCCTTTTCCAATCCAGGGATAAGAGGAAGGGGAGACAAGCAGGCAGGCAGGCAGAGTTCTGCTGCCTGAGGCGACCGTGTTAGTGGGCCTCAGGGATGGCCAGCCCTGCCACCTGCTCTGACATGAATCATCCCATCAAGCAAATCCAACCCTTGAAAGATGATCCAGCTTGAGAATAGTGTCTTCTGAAACAGGGCCTTTTCAGTAGTTGCTCTTGTTTTAGAATTTTGTCTCCAATCTTAAGCATGATTTATTGTTGCAGGGCATTTGTTTAGTGCCAATATTTTGGGATGGTTTGAAGCATAACTTAACTATAACACTTGTATATTGTTGGTTTATTTTTAGTGCCAATATTCTGGGACAGTTTGAAGAGCAACTGTAAGGGCAACTGTAACTGTATAGTGCTGGTTTATTTTTAGTACCAATATTTTGGGATGGTTTCAAGCATAACTTAACTATAACCCTTTATATTTTTGGTTTATTTTTAGTGCCAATATTTTGGGATAGTTTTAAGCGCAACTTAGAGCTCAATTCTATGCATGTCTACTCAGAGCTAAGTCCCATTATAGTGAATGGGGCTTACTCCCAGGAAAGCATGGATAAAATTGTAGCCTTGGAGCCCAATCTTCTGCATGTCTGTGCAGAAGTAAGTCCCATTCTAGTCAATGGGGCTTACTCCCAGGAAAGCGTGGATAGGATGGCAGCCTCAGAACCCAATCCTATGCCTGTCTACTCAGAAGTAAATCCCATTCTAGTCAATGGGGCTTACTCCCAGGAAAGCGTGGATAGGATGGCAGCCTCAGAACCCAATCCTATGCCTGTCTACTCAGAAGTAAATCCCATTCTAGTCAATGGGGCTTACTCCCAGGAAAGCATGGATAGGATGGCAGCCTTAATTATTACGCTTGTAGATGTTGGTTTATCTTTGCACTGTTAAGTCCCACTGGATCATCTTCGTGGGCGATGCAGTGCGGAGGTTAGTACAAAACTGATCTATCTGGAAGCATCACTGGAGAGAAGCAGCGATTGAGGCTGCAATCCTACGCACAGTTTCCTGGGAGTAAGCCCTACTGAACTCAATGGGGCTTACTTCTGAGTAGACGCGCCTAGGCTCGGGCTGCGCGCCTCTTGCACGCTGCGCTCTCGCTGCGCGGGGTCTGTGGTGCGCGCGCTCCGCGGAGGAGCAAGTGCAGGGCGGGCGGACGGGCATCCTGCACAGGCTCCCTCGCCCGGGTGGCCGGCGGGGACGGGCGCCTCGCCGCCAGCCCCCTCGCCCGCGGGCTGCGGAGGGAGGAGGGAAGCCCCCAGCGCCGCTGCGGGCATGCGCAGCGCCCCAGGAACATGGCGGAGGCGGCGGGGGCAGCGCGCAGCTGACAGACACGCGAGTGGCGCCGGCGGCTCCCTTCCTGCGGTGAGTGCTGCCGGCAGGGGCTCCGCGTCTCCCCGGGGGCGAGCCCCGTTTTGTCTGCCAGGACTGGAGGCAGAGCCGGGGCCGCCTCCCCCCTTTGGCTGCGGCGTCCTCCCGGGTCCCGCACTCTGTGAAGCGCGGGGACCAGAAGGGGGAAGGAAGGGAAGGGACGGCGGCGGCTGCTGCGCGCCTTCCGGAGGGGGCGTGGGCGCTCCAGGGGTCCCTGCCGGTCACCGGCTCAGCGCACGAGCCTGGGCATGTCTACTCGGAAGTAAGCCCCCTTGCATGCAGCAGGACTTCCTCCCAGGAAAGTGCGCATGGGGTTGCAACCTTAGACCCTCATCAGGCTCCTTGGCGGGGAGCCACTCTGCATCCTGCCCTGCGCACAAGCCTGGGCATGTCTACTCGGAAGTAAGTGGCATTGCATTCAATAGGGCTTACTCCCAGGAAAGTGGGCATGGGATTGCAACCTTGTGTGCATCGGGCTCCTTGGTGGGTCTGGCGGCGGGGGGAGGGGGAGCCACTCTGCATCCTGCCTCCTCTGCTTGGTTTTTTGCACCCTCGCCCTGCAGGGCTGCGGCGTCCCCTGGGTCGCCGGTGCAGTTTGGAGAGCGCGCGCTGCGCTGCTGCTGAGTTTATGGATCTCTCCGGGGAGCAAGAGGAGGCTTGACTCCCCAGTCCGTGGGGGGCGGGGGGCTCCCTCCTCTCTCTTCCCACCTTGGGATCAAAAGAAGAAGGAGGGGAAGAAGCTTGCATTCCTCTCCGGGGAGAGGCGGCTGCAGCAGCAGCAGCAGGAGGTGGGGGATCCTGTGTGCAGCCAGGGGGCACGGCAGGTCTCTCGCTCCCTCCTTCCCGCTCTCTCTGGAAGGCCCCTTTGCTGGAGGCTAGGGGGAAAGAGCCTAGCGGCAGCAGTAGCCATAAACGTGGGGGGGGGGGGGAAGAGGTTGAGGTGGGGGGGATTGCCCTAATCCTGTCCCGTTTTCCAGTGCTGGTGCAGTTCTGCCAGTCGCACGTGTTCCCTTACCTGGGGAGGGGGCACCACTGCAGCTGCGCCCGTGCTGGAAAGTTGGCTAGGATGGGGCCCCCAAAAGAAAATCAAGCCCTGCATCTCCTTGCGGGAGCTGAGCTATGGCAGCTGGCGCGTAACCGCTCGCTCATCCTAACCACGCGGGGGTCTCTCTGCGTCGCCTGGGACGCTGCTGTGCGACTTGGAGCAGGAGTCGTTGGAGAGCCTGGGGGGGGGGATTCCTTGGGCTCCCAGAGCTTTCAAAGAAAGCCCTGCAGCCCAATCCTAGGTGTGTCTACTCAGGAGTAAGTCTCCCCGAGTTGACTGGGACTTACTCCCAGGTAAGAGTGCATAGGGTTGCAGCCCTGTTCCCTTTCCTGGCGCTGCTTTGCGCCCACACCACTTCCCCAGCCCCATCCATCTTTATTTTTTGCTCGCTTTGGTGTGTGTATTTGACAGGAGCAGAGAGAGAGAGACACACCTCCTTGAACTCGAGCTTCTCGCAGGCAGCTCAGTGCTCCCCTCCCTTTTTTCCTCTTGAGGAAGAGGAGGAGGAGCAGGAGTGGCGCCTAAAATTCGATCTAGGGCAGGGGCCTCAGGAGGGCAGATGGGCAATTGAAGAGCAGTTATGCTTCTCCTCCTCCCACTGCTGGGAATCTTTCCCAGACTTGCTCCTGGCCTTTCTTCCCACTCCAGGGCAAAACATTCTTTCAAGTGAACAAGTTTTGGTGATGGGTGGAGAGCTGTTCAACAGAATAGGCAGCTGCTGCCCTTATGTGCTGCAGGAAGCACCTGGAAATGCAAAACCTCCAACCTGTGTATTAGCAGGGTGACCAGATGTCATAACCGCAAAAGAGGTACCCCAAAATGTAGGACGTGCAAGAAAAATGTAGGACACAACAACATAAAAGCTAAAAACACTCCTATATTGATTTCATGGGGTTGATTTCAACACTGTATTACTTATTATGAAATTTAAAACTATATTACATTTAATGTGTACATTCTAAAAAGGCTATGCACTGCCTGCAAACAGGGAAAAGCAGGATGTTTCAGTTCTTTCCAGAACACAAGACTGAAAAAGAGGACATCTGGTCACCCTGTGTGTTATCAAACATGGTTAGTACCCCCCCCCCCGTCACAAAGATATTTGTTTGAAAAATGAGGCATATTTGTGTTTTTCCCCCCAAGATTATATATTTAGGTTTATACCCCCATTGCTGCCCCATTTTCATGCACTAAGCCCCACTGATTTCAATGGATGCATTCCAAGTACATAGCCTACACTGAAATCCAGTGTGTATACCCATTCAGAAATAAGCTGCATTGAGTTAAATGAGACTTACTCCCAGGTAATACAGTATAGGATCACAGCCTTAATACAGCCTTGAAGCTGCTAATGTAGAGCAATCATACTGAGATCTTTGAGATGACAATGAGTAAATGATGTGAGTTTTTTTTTTTTAATCTGTCCTCTAAAGTTGATCCAAGTCAATAATTTTTAAAAGTGCTTTTAAGAGTAGGCCACGCTGGTTACTCCTCGCCATTGAAATGCAGAATTTAGGCAAAGTTTTGTTAATACAAGTATAAAAGAACACATGTACAGTATGTCACGCCAATCCTCACCAACTTTCCATTACCTATGCAACTGCAAAGTAGCCCCAAAGTAAGGGAACAAATGTTCCCTTACCTTGAGTAGGCCTCCATGCTGCCCACCACCACAGAATGCAGTCCCCCCATTTGCTATGGCTGCATTGGCGCTGGAACGTTGGTTAGGATTGAGCTGTATGTGTTGTGAAACCATCATCTGCACATAAGAACACAATTTAAAGAAATGTAGGTACTTAAATACCATTGACTTCAGTGGTATGTGGGCATAGTTAGCTTTCTGTGGATTTCACTCAATTATGAAAATAAGCTGTGTGGAATTTACACAAAAGAAAAACTCTTACGATCAAGGTGTAAAAGTAGATTATGTTTTGCAGAGATTCACATTTACTTTACAGGTATTGTGTTTTCTATCAAATTTGAAATTAAACTTCAATGTTGGTGCTGTGAAAAGAATATTTTATGAATTAGCCACTGCCCATGGCTCAACAAATTGCAGTACAGATTGCAGCATGGTAGTAATTAAGTGGAACCTTACTTTATATAGCTACATTTCATGCTTGGTTAAACTTCAGTAATAAAAAGAACTTTCATGTGTTCGGCTTGTCTAAATAGTTACTTATTATATCCTAAAATATGTTAATTTTCTTTTTTGTTCCCCTGCCATTTCATTTTCTTGATCATTGAATTAGGCTGCAATCCTATCCATACTTTCATGGGGAGTAAGCCCCATTGAACATGATGGGACTTACTTCTGAGTAGACATGCATAGGATTGGGCTGTTCTTTCTGAGTGGATACACATAGGATTGGGCTCTTACAGCCCAATTCTATCCACACTTTCCTTGGAGTATGCCCCATTGACCCTAATGGGATTTATTTCTGAGTAGACATACATAGGATTGGGCTGTGAGTTAGCTATAAGGGATGTTTTTGAATAATCAAATACTTTTTAAACTTTAAACAATGGAAAAAATAAGTTTTTATTGGTAAACATCTAATATATTTAGATGTTTGTATTTAGATGTTTAATATGGTAACATCTTTAAGATGTTTAATTGAATAGCATCTGCCACATTTATTTTAAAAAATCTATTTTGTAGATGTTTTTATTCAGGTTGGCATTTAGAAATTAAAGAAGTTAATTAAAGAAGTTAAAGAAGTAGAGGTTGGAAACGGTTATAGTTTTAACTCTTTTAGTCAAATGTTTTATATGTTCCTTTTATTAATTTCAAATCTTTGAGATAAGTAAGCTGTATGGAAATAAACAAAATGAAATTTGAAAAAGCACCCTTCATTAAAATTTCAATAACTATCCAATGTAAGCATTTCCTGATTATGAATGTTATGTAAACCTGCTGCTGTATTGTCTTCTGCAGACTTCATTTGAAAGAACTGCAAATAACAATAGAGATTTTCCAGTGAATAATAATGTCATTGGGAAGATAGCAATTAGTAATAGGGAGAAGAGTTGTTAAAGAAACCTAAAATGCAGACACTACAGTTAACAAGTGTTCTCATCCCCCCAGCATGTGCTTTTCAGATTGCATTATTAAATATACTAAAAAAATATTAAATAGCCTGATCCATATCTGTGCAGGCAAGTATGATACATGGAAATCCTGACCAGTAACTTTTTAATTCTTTGTAATGTCAAAGCAGCCATGCTGGTGATACATTGCAGGATTTGGTTCATTTGATTTCATTGGAGCTTACTTTCTTTGAGTGTAAGAATTTGAGGAATCTGCAGGATTAAAGCCATTTGTACAACTTAAAGCCATTTGTACTTGTGTTGGTACATAAATCATACCTTTGCTGCCTCTTTCACTGTTAATATGTGATTTTGGTAATACATATTGATGCAGCAGAAATTTAGTGAATGAATTGTCTCTGTTGTGAATGAATTGTAAATGTGCTTAGTACTGTCTGACCAAGTGTTTACTTCTTGTTTCATTGGATATAGGAATGGTCACAGCCATTCCTAGAAGGGTGCGAGCAGGGTTTGAGCCCAGGGCAGCTCAGCCAGTCCAGCCCCCCCCCCCCATTATGGCCATATATTTGTCATGAAAGTGCAAGGACCAAGGCAGTTGCCCCACATAAGGGATGTGGCTATGAGTATGGTGTTGCATTTGCAATATATGGCTAAGTGCTTCCTATTCTTCTGTGTCATTTCATTGAGAATGACAAGAGACCAGTGTCAGAGCAAGGACTCCTCCACATCATAATTTGGTCATTCACTTGGTGTTGCTATCATCACTTCAGGATCGGGACTCTTGACAAGGGAGATAAATCTCTTTCTCACTGTCTGCCAAAAGCATAACTCCCAAGCCATCTCTTCTTTAGCCCCTGTGGCCCAGGGTGCACCCTGCTACTTTTGACAGACTGTTATGGTTCATCTTGGCACATGTGAGAGATTTTCTCCTGGCCTAAAGTGAATTCAGTTCTGCGCCAACTGCCTGAATCTCAGGCATATCCAAACAGGTTGCTGAAATTTTAAGGGGTTAAATGTTTTTATGCAGCAAGGGGGAATAGTTTATCATTGTACTTAGAAGGCAAATAAGGATTAACAGTTGTGATGAGAGTGGTTTTTAGGATAACACAGGAGATGGAAAAAACAAAGTACAGTATTATTTTGTGCTCTCTGATTTCAGTCTTTCAGTAGTTCTGTTATAATACTAGATATCTATTTTATTAAACAAAACTTTTATTAATAAATTGAACTGAATAATTTTACAGTCTCCAGAGTCACTTCTTCAGCCTTACTGCTGGGGACCTGAGTCTTCCTCGGGACAGGTGGCAACAGCTGGAGGGCCTCACTTCCTGAGGTTTCCTTTCTTTTCAAGGAGAGACAAATAGCTATCACTGGATATAATTTGTCTTATTCTCTTGTCACATTGGACCTTCTGGTCTGTATGATGTCTCTGCTGTATGGACTTTTGGTTTGTTTTGTACCTAGAGCATACTTGACATTTTAAGCAAATGCTTCAATCTGTTTCCAACAGGATAAACTTATGAAGTTAGAAAACATGATATTTGAGTTCATTGAGGGCTAATTCACTATCATTGGATGTTCATGAACCTCCCCTTTTTTCCTGCTCCCAGAAGTGGCTCATTCTGTGAGCAGAAAAGCATGAGCTGGGATTTGACTGTACTGCAACAGGAACATCTGTGATAATTGAAGTGTTTTTTCATATGATCTTGTTCATGGAATTTGCTGCTGCAGTACTGCATGTACACAAAATGGGTCAAGTTGGAAGTTTCCTAAAATGATTAGCCTCAGTAACGGTAGTCACAAAAAGTCAGTTCCTGTATTCTTTTGTGTAAAAGACAGCACACTGCTAGTAAAGTGCTATGCAAGGTCTTGGAGTGAGAGAAAAGTGGGTTCAGTGGAGCTGCCAAGGGTGCCTTGACCAGAAACAGTATTAAATGGCTTTGCCTTGGGTAGGGCAGGTTTGAGTAGGAGTAAGTTAGTGCCAAGTCAGTGGACTGGTTGGGATGATAGTGAGCCCTGCCCATTTTGTGTTTAAAAAAAGGCAGCACACATTTCTTTCCCCTTATCCTGTGTGCTGTAGCACACCACATACTCACATGGGGGTGAAAAGTCAAATCTGCTCCTAATTATGCAGTACAGTATAAATATCAGTATTTAAAACAGTACAAATAGGGGCTGTTCAGACATTCTGCAGTACAAGTATGTGGAGCAATCAAACACCTGGGGGATGGGGTGGGACAGGGCATGTGGACCTTGACTTTTAATTGGGGCTGGTGGATGCTATTATCTGAAACAGCCCATTGTTTACTTCTTCCATAATTTGTATTGCAAGGAATGAGACTTGATTTCCATCTCTTCTTCATAAGCAGTGTTCTGTCAGAGCTTGAAAAAAGTCATAGGTATCAATTAAAGGGGTACAATTCACTAGAATTTATCTGTTCAAGCCCTATTTACAGTTATTCATTTTGTTTATTTCAGTATTATCCCATGCTTCCTCCTCTGGAGGGTTCAGAGCAGCATTCACTGCTCTTTCCTCTTCATTTTATTTACACAACAATTCTGTGAGGTAGGTTAGGCTGAGAGATAGGACAAACTCCTCCAGGGAGCTTCATGCCAGAATATGGTCCTAGCTGAGCATTAATTATTATACAGCATGTTACTGGAGCTGAGCCACAGCATGGCCTCTCACATAGCTGTCATACATTTTAAAGAGTTGTGCAGTTGAATTGCCTAGTGAATTGTAGCCTTGGGCATGAAGCATCCAGAATTTTTCTTGGCTTGGTACTTTGAATTTAGAAATTTCTTTGAGTCATATCTGTGCCACTCTCTTTGATATTATGAGCAAGTAAACTATTGAAGATAGAAGTCTTGACTCAAACAGCATTACATTATGTAGCTGAATATTTAAATTTAAATGTCTTCTGATGTATTTTTAATTAAATCAAGACAAATTGGAAGCTTTCTGTGAGAGAGGGGGAAGGGGTTCCTTTGCCATATGTCATCCATTCATTTGACATTTCAGTGGTCAATGGATTTAGATTAACTTGCATACAGAGCTGCTGAAGATTCGACTTCTATTTCAGTGGAGTACAGTATTGTGTACTAAAGTAATGCAGTTGCAAAAAATGGACAGTTAGTCTCTACAGAAAGTTAATGGCACTTGAGTCTCCAAGTTAAAAATACTGTCTTCATAACACTAATAATAAAATTTCACTAATTTTGGTATACCCAATCATTAACATGTTAGATTTATTCTTCTAAAATTGTTTCAGATTCTACTGATTGTGCATTTATCCAATCTATATACCTAATTATTCTGGGATAGTTTTTTTTAGGCTTCAGCATCCTCTTTTGCATCCCTATAGCAGCTCACTCTGGAACACAGAAAATGTTTCTACTTCTTAATCTGTAAAACAAACAAAACCAGATGCATGCAGAGAGTCCTAGGTTACTTACAAGTCATTCAGTGCATGATACAGCTGAGCACTTACATTTCCATTGATTGAGTTAACCATTAATATCAATGGGAATTAAATGTACTTAACTTTGGATGGATTATATCTTTAACATGTAAGACTGCTGAGCTGTTAACCTGCACATTAAGATCTCTAAATAGTGATTTTAATAATGAGAACCAACTCTTAACAGCATAAGCCTATTTATGTCTACTTAGAAATATGTCTCATTGTGTTCAATGGGCCTTACATTCAGGAAAGTGTGTATAGGATTGCAACCTTAATCATGGTAATTTGAGGGAATTTCAATGTTTAAAAGTGAATCAGCATTTTTTGAATGCTCTTATTCTGTCCCTACATGGCGCAGTGACTGATCTCCCATCCACGTTATTGATCAAATCTTCGCACACTTAGCTTCAGCTGCAGTATCAATGGTTTCAGGCCATTTATTGAGCATATGAAGCATTATTGTCTTGTATTTTAGGCTTGCAACAATAACTAAATTAACAGCATCAGAGATCCTTGCACAGTTCATGTTTGGGCTGTGGTTGAATAAAGCTGTTCTCACTTAGTGTTTTGCCTACTACTTTGGTAGGCATTCTCAAAGGATGAAGCTACAGTAAGTAGCTCTTCAAACTATCCAGTATCATTGATATAACTGATGTTCTGATTTTAAAATCCCAAGTACTTACTGTTCTACTTTTGTTCTTAAGGTCCCGGATACTTGTCTTTTTGAACACTGGTAACCAAGAGTCATTTACACTCAGGGTCTCTCTTCTGTTTATGTTGTTCCGATGTTTATAAATCTGTGTGGCCTTTGTAAATCCGAGTGTGAAATGACTGGCAGTGGCCAATACCTGTTTTAGTTTAAAATCCATTCTGTGCCCAGTCTCAACTACATGCTCCACAGTGGCTGATTTTTCAGCTTGTTGTAACTGGCCGTATCTCATGTTCTGCTATCATTGTCTTTGTACTCCTCTTGGTGGTACCAATGTATACTTGTCCACAACTGCATGGGACCCAATATACTCCTGCCACAGAGAACTCTTGCATCCTTAGCCAATCGCAGAGCCTGTTGTACTTTGATGGTAGGTTTATATATTGGCCAGATGTTTGCCTTCTCCAACGGTCTCCCAATACAGTCTGTCACATTTTTAAAATGAGAGAGAAAGTCTTGAGCTCTTGGAACAGGTTGTTCTACATTTTGATATCTATTAAACTGTTGGGGATGTATCGCTGTCTCAGTTTTCCTCATGGAATACTCATTTGTCCGCAGAGCTAGTTTCGCATGCTCCAACTCACTTTGTAGGTTTGGCACCAAGACCTGCCTGGCTCAGGTAACCAGTGATTTCATCACACCTCTCTTTTGCTTTGGCTAGTGATTAGAACACCTGTTAAGGTACCTGTCTGTATGGGTAGGTTTTCTATACATGTGATGACCCAATGTTAAATCTTCCTTACAAGTGATCAGGAAATCAAAGAAAGGACATCTTGCACAGTTCACTTTACTGCTTTGAGTTAGACTCTAACTTGTGCAAGCAAGCAGCATGAAGGGGTCTTTAGTCCCCATTCCCCCACACAGTTGTCCTTCTTACCTCCCAAAAGCCTAAGAAAAGAAGACTCTTGGGAAAAGGTGTGGGATGAGGCATAGGGGCTGCAACGGAAGAGGAAATTCCTGAAAACTGAGTATTGCTTCAGTGAATGATAAAGTAAAATGTGCAAATGAGAATTCCAGCCTGTGATTATTTTCACATAAGTTTACTCTGTAATCTTGTAGAAAAATAAGAATCACAATTATGTGAGAAATAAGGATCACCAAACAGAAAGATTCTCAGGTAATGGAGTAGCACCTGTTAAAACTTAGCTTTCACTAAAGATTCAGAGTGCCAAGTGGTACAGCTAAAGAAGCAAGTAATACTTTTTAATTACTCAGTTTTGTATAGGATTAAAGTAGTGGGATGCACAACAAAATTTTGCATCCTTTCAACCCTGATACCCACATTCTGAATGCTATATTATGTTAAAAATCTCAAGCAGTTCCATTGTCCATGTTCCCTTCCCCCCACTTTTCTGCTGTTGTTTTTCCAACTGTCACTTAAGCATTCCGTGAATCTTTGGAGTAACTGATGGCCCAGTCCTATTGAGGGCCTGCACTGGTGGAACACACGTTCCATCTGTGCATTGTGACAGTGCAAGGTGCAGGAGCACCTTGCACTTTGTGACAGTGTAAGGTGCAGGAGCCTTCCTGTTGGTGCTGGTGGTAGTTGGAAGGCCTGCCAGAGCAGGTAAGTTCAGCACAGGGATGGGGAGAGTGGGGGGGGGGGTTTGAAAGGGGCTGGGGAGGGTGAAAGGGGCTGGTGGAGGGGTGGGTGGCTGGTGGAGGTCTGGCCTGAGAGGTGGGGCATGATCAGCAGCGTTGATGTACACTGTATCCAAAGCCCCTTCCCTGAGCTGATCCGCCTGCACGGATGAACACGTGGCTCCGAGTTGACCTGTTTCGGTTGCTGGGACTTACTCCAGGGCAAGGGACTCTACCCTGAAGAGACCCCCAGCACCCAAAAATCCCCAGCAGGATGCATCATAGCTTGCACCTGTACCTCTGTACCACCGCACTGGGATTTATATTGGATTGGGCTGTGAGTATGCTCAGTCCACATCAGGCTCCTTTTTTTTTTACTTGAGTATACAAACTTGTGCTCTTCTGTGTTCCTAGAGAGTCCCCCCATAGGTAATAAGGAAATAAGGTAATAGGAAATAAGGTAGAAACAACTACCTTATTTCTGGGTCATCTCCTTTATAATGATAGGCACTCAACCACCTGAGTTCATTGTTAGTATTAGGAAACAAGAGGGATCTGCCAAAATGGTGTAACTTTTCAATCCCAGTACCCAATTGGCTCAAGCATGTGCAGTTGGCTCAAACTTCTCCCTTCCTCCCTCCCTTCACATGTTCTGCTGCTGTCTTTTTTCAACTGCCTCTACAACTTTCCATGGCTCCGGGGAGGGGGGATGGTCACCAAGCGTGTTTAGCCTGCCTCAGGATTTTTGTTTTTCCTCTTTGTTTTAACGTACAAACATATCTACTTCTGTATACTTAGACTCTTGAATACTGTAGATACCCGCCTGTAAGGTGAGAAATTTTTACCACAAAATCCAGCGTAGACCATCTCCTCTTCCTATCTGCAGGTGAGGTGGTCACTCAGGGGATCAGGGCAGCTTAGGTGTGTTGCAGCAAGTATGAGCTCATCCTGTGCTTTACTTCTCCCATTGCAACTAGCCAGCACGTGACTGGGCAGGCAGGCTGCCACTGAGTCTTAAAACCTATCAACTCCAAACTCAGTACAATTGCAGATTGGGGAAAAAGTTCCCCTTGCTTCCTCTCTCCTCCTGTCCTCCCTCCTGGCTATTCTGTTGCACAGAAGGGGTGAATGGCGCACAGTCCTGCATAGGCATCTTGTTAATGTCTTCAAAAACAGTGGTGCAGCTGATATTCTTTCCCTCTTTCAATCAGGCTATAGGGCAATTAGGCTACAGGGCAAGTTGCAGCTCTTCTTCACAAGCACTGGCATACCTGGGGGGACAGATGGGGCAAATGCCCCGAGCGCTGACCCTCCAGGGATGCCTCTCAGACCCTCACCCCTGCCCCCCCCAGGAGGAGCGTCCAGGAGCGCTGCGGAGAGGCAGCTTGCTGCCTCTTTGTCAGCGCCTTGACATGACTGAGCTGCCCCCCTCCCCATCTCCTTTATAGGAGGATAGGAGACATGCGCCCTGGAGAGGCACTGACGCTCTAGGGCGCCCATCTCATCTCCTCCTATAAAGAAGGGGGGCGGCCCAGTCGGCGCTGAAATGCTGCCTGAGAGGCAGCTTCCCGCTGCCTCCCAGGAGCGCTCCTGGGTGCCCCTGCTTCGCCTCTGAGGGCGTCCCACAGAGGCGGAGTGGAAGCGGCGTGAACCTCTTCCAACTTTGGAGGAGACGTGTGCCGCTTCCCGGCCTGGGGCGCCCCTGCTCCGCTTCTGAGGGCATCCCTCAGAGGCAGAGCGGAAGCGGCGCATGCCTCCTCCAACTTAGGAGGAGATGTGTGCCACTTCCCGACCCGGGGTGCCCCTCCTCCACCTTTGAGGGCGTCCCTCAGAGGCGGAGGGTAGCGGCGCGCACCTTCTCCAACTTTGGAGGAGACGTGTGCTGCTTCCTGGCCCAGTGCACCCCTGCTCCGCCTCTGAGAGAGTCCCTCAGAGGCGGAGTGGAAGCAGCGCATGCCTCCTCCGACTTCGGAGGAGATGCTTGTCGCTTCCCGACCAAGGGCGCCCCTCCTCTGTCTCTGAGGGCGACTTCGGAGGAGACGCGTGCCACTTCCCGGCCCCCTTGGGGCCTTCTGCACGGCTTACAAGCGGTGGAGGTCTCCACTGCAGCGGTCTGGGGCCACTGGAAGTAGCCCCATACCGCTGCAATGGAGACCCCTGCGGCTAGGAAGGCTCCACGGGGGCCTTGGCTTTCTCCTCCATTCCCCCTTGTTTTCAAAGGGAGAACGGAGGAGGCAGCTGCGCGGAAGTAATTGTGGTGACGATGGCGTCACCGCAATTACTTCCGGGTCAGTTGTGCGGGGGGGCAGAGAAGGGGGAATGAAACGGGATGCAGGGATGTGGAATACTGGGGGTTGCCCTGGGTGCGGGACCCCCAGGCACGCCTCTTCTCACAAGCACCTTTGCCTAAGTTTTACCCCCAACTTATCTGAAGGTCATGGAACATTCCATGATTTTTGCTGAAAACCTGCCCTCACCTTATTTGTGAGATTGTCTTATAGGTGAGTATCTGCAGTATGTTGGAACCATCATTTTGTCCTGCATGGTCCTGTGTCACATACAAACCAATACGCATTCAACCATCTGGATTTTCTATTAGTATGTATGATGTATATAAACATTGGTTCTGAGTCTTGTACATTAAGAAAGATGTGCTATTTGATAAACTGTCCCACTCAAATGATAACCCCTCAGTTTATGTGGCAGTGTGCTGTGTGGTGGTCGTTGTGATGGATTTGGATGAGGAGCTATTCAAATCCTTGTCATTAAACATTCTGGGTAGTTGTGGGGAAGACACTTTCTTTCACCTAACAATACCACAGAAGGTGTTGTGATGATAATATGAGATAACTCTGAATTTTCTGAGTTGCATGGAGGAAGAGTGTGATACAAACATAACTTGTATCAAATATAACCTGGAGAGCTAAGTAAAATTTTTCTTTACTTGCTTCTCTTGGATGGCCTGGTTCCCGCTGGCCCACAGAACGCATCTGCCTCTATGTCTGCACCCATGAGCTGTGCAGGCTGGCCAAGGATAGATTGTGCTGTTGTCTGTTTAAAGCAGTTGTTCCTAACCTGGGGGTTGTGACCCTCCAGGGCTAACAGAACCACTGCATTTTTGTCGTGAAACTGGAAGTGGGTTGAGATACTTTATTTGCTAATACATTTAAAACCTGTGATATTTTATGTATTAATGTACTAGTTTATGTGGTTGGAGTTGTGAAGCCGAAGTAATCAAGATGATACATACTTTTTTTAAATTTGTGAATGAAGAGTCAGTTTTAGATCTTTCTGCAGCTATTTTGGGGGGGAGGATAAGAAGGCAGAGTTATCTCTTAGCTATAAAGTTAAAAGGCACTTCAGTAATCTAAATGCAACCTAACTGTAACCCAACTCCAGATCTGTAGCATGTTCATCACTTAACCATAGTTTAAAAAATAAAACTCTTAAACATCTTCCTTGCAGCAATGATGAGTTGTTTTGAATATACATTAAAAGGTGATAAGGATTTGATCTAGATTTAAAACAGTTCAAGCAGTTTAACGGATTTTTTAAAAAAATGAATATCTTAGGTTAAAACTGTTATTTTAGTCTGACAGCATTTTATCTTTTGACCCTTTCATTGTGGTCTCAGAGTTATGAACTCATGTTAATCAGTAAAGGAGTTCCAGCAAATGAATTTCAAAATGGATTGCAGTTACAAATAATAAATAGGAGGATGAGGGATACTGCAAAATAAATAATATAATTCTATATTTTATGTGGATACTGTTGCATTGAAATGCAGTATGGTCTAATCACTGTCCTGGAATGAAACTATTAGCAGCTTCACATGTTTTTCCCAATGGTGGAGATTGATCAATTCAGTGTATCTTGCAACTTCATGGTCTATAAGTTAGAAATGTAATTTAGAGTTCCCACAATTCTAATGAAACAGGAGGGCTACAGAAGAATATCTTGGAAGCTGTCTATTGTCCACGAATGTTCACTTGGATTGTATTGCTGTATTAACAGGCAGTTATGCCTCTAAAGTGGCAGACTCCTGAAATGCTAGAATTTTTTTTTTATGTTTTAAATAGGCACTTCAGTGGCTGAGAGGGAAGGTTATCACTGCTGGGATGGAATCTTTATTACAGGAGCAAGTGCAATCTGTTGGCTAGAATAGCAACAAAAAAGATAAAAACCACACACTGTTTAAAGTAGTTTACACATAAAGGGGCCCAGGAATTCAGCATGACCTTTCATAGTTTATTGCCGGCAGAGGAATCACTTTTGAATGTGTTTGACTTCCAGCAACTTTTTGTAATGTTCCAGACTAGCTTTCATTTAAACAGATTTTCATTTCTTTCTGTTTTGGGGAGATCATACAAATGTGACATGTATTATACATATTGCTTGTCTTAACATTGAACTGTGTTAGGACACATGTGTACCAAGAGTACATGTAGCAGTTTATATGTTCAGAATATATCTGCAAACAACTGTCAGATTTGTGTTAGCTGTGTAAAATAGCATACTATGGGAGTTCAGAGAGTTTTCTCCCCCAAAGAATATCATTGCCATCTGAGTATTTATTTTATTTGCAATAATTGTCTGCTTTTGTAACATAATGGTTCTCTGAGTGGTATTTAAATAGCAGATAATAATTACTTCCCTGAAATCCAGAATTGTAAGAGTTAGGTTAGTGCCATTGTGAAAAATAAGCAAATGTACATATCTTGGCACACTATTATAAAGTATAATACATTAAAATAATGCTTTGATACCAATTTAAAATGTTGTAATTATTCTGGCTAATATGTAAATATTTAATGAACATGGATGTTTGAAATTATGTTTTAAAAATTATTATATGTAAATTAAGCTTTACAGATAAAAACAGTGAGGCATACAATAGTATTAAGACAAATGTCGATGTATCTAACTGTATATATTGTCTGCATTTGCAGCACTATTTCTAAATACAACTTATTTGCAACAGCCTGGTTGATTGCTGTAGCTTGGTGGGCTGTGCCTACCATACCATTGCTCTGGTGAGTATACTGGCTGCCCATCCCATTGCAAGACCAATTCATGGTGTTGGTGATGACCGTTAAAATTCTATATGACGTAGGTCCAGAATACCCACCGACATAGGGTGGTGGTGGGTGGTCATGGGGGTGGGCATGCAGGGAGCAGGAGACAGGAGCAGGATTCGGCAGTTGGGCTGGATCCTAACCCCGTTCCCAGGTAGCCTGAGCCGGCCCCGAGCTGCTTGGATTTGCACCGCCTCTTGAGTTGGCACAGATCTGAGTAGCCCCATTGGGGATGCTGTGGTTCTCCCTGGGGAAAGGGGAATTTTTTCCCCTTGCTTCAGGCTGAGCCTTAGCCAGCCTGAAACTTGCGCTGGATACAGTGCAGGCCTCCTGGCCTGCTTGTTCCAGTGCAAGTTAGGATTGCACTGCCCATGCAACAAGCAGCCAATGGAGGCTTGATGGGCAGAGCTTCAGTGTGTGCTTTTCATGCACATGAAAAAGCCTTCCCATCTTATCAGTGTTTGTCACATGGTGTCTGGCTGGCCTCCCAGTTTGGAAGTAACTGGCCATAACATCACATGGCAGTTGGCACATTGCCACATCGTATGTGGCAGTGGATCTTAATTACTGAATTCTGTCAAAATTGCCATGATAATAACAGTATTCACCATCAGTTGTTAGCATTATACTTTGACATGTTCCCAGTAGTTACTTGGTACACAGCCTTATTCTAACAAAAGTCCTGTGCTGCAGTGCAGCTGTGTTGATGCAGCCTCCACTGCATCCAGGATGGGAATTGCTGCTGCTGGAGGTTTCCCTGGAGAAAGAGGACATTTGTCCCCTTACAACAGTAAAACCCCAGCAACCACAATGGGGCTACTTGGATGTGCTCCAGCAGTATTGCTGGCACAAATCTGAGCCACCCTGTATCAGGCTTAACCAAGCCCAGGAAGAGGGAAAGAATATGGTGTTCTACAGCCACTGTTCCACCCCCTCCTGGGCCTAATCCATCTCGCTTTTTTTTGCCCCATAATGCCTCCCCCACCGCCATTCCGCCCATCTGGCCTGTTCTGACGGGCACAGGCCTCCAGGTTACTGCTGGCGCAGTTATCCTTCACACTGCCACAAAGTGCGCATCTGTTGTGCAAGCAGTAACTGGCATAGGGTTTGGCTTGTCAGTTGCATTTTTACAAATCACTTTGAGAAATCAGGCATTCTCCTCTGTAGTTTGGAAGTTTAAATCAAATACAGTAATAGGAATTTCTTTATCTTGACCTTTTTTTCTTCGTTTGCTGTCAAATTGTAAACGTACAGGTAGAAGATGAGGGTTTTTTCAGACCACAAAAATGGAAAATCAGTTTGTAGCTAGTAAGTACAGGTTTGGGCTGTGACACTTTTGTTTTTGTTTCCTTAGAAAGTAATAGTATTAAAAACTATTATCAGGTTGCTTAAAAACTAGTTGATCTAATGAGGTCTGTTTCCAAAGGGCTTTTGTAACTTTCACATGGCCAGTGGAGCTTTTCTATTCCCTTTTCTCCATGAGGCTCCATCTGTTTCCTGAAAAGCTACTCTAGAAATTTGGAGAATCACCCAGAGGGGATTTGACCTGTGAAAGACTGCTGATGGGATAGCTAACCTCTCCATTTTGGGGAGAGGTACCTTTCATTTGTAAGTGGGATAATCTACATCTAAACTCAATTTAAGACAGGGGTGCTCACACTTTTTTGGCTTGAGAGCTACTTTGAAACCCAGCAAGGCCCGGAGATCTACCAGGGGGGAAGGAAGCGTCTGACAGACACCCCCTTTAATGTATGGAGCCCCTGCTGGAGTCTAGTCAGTTTTGTCAGTTTTGTTGCTGCATGCCTGAAGAGCAGCTAAAGTGTCAGTTTCAGTGTCAGTTTAGCTAAATATGTCAGTTTCGTCTAGTCACTAGACAAAACTGACATATTAACAGTTTGGAGAGACAGGGCTCCGCGATCTACTCATTTTGCCTCGCGATCTACCGGTAGATCGCGATCCACCTATTGAGCACCCCTGATTTAAGATGAGAAGTTGATAAGTACTTTATTGTATTTTTCGGTACTAATTGTACTAGTACCTAACTGTACCTAGGTCTTAGGAGATAAAGAGCCCAATCCTATCAAACTTTCCAGCACTGATACAGCCATGCCAATGGGGCATGTATTGGATCCTGTGCGGGGGTGGGGCAGTCACAGAGGCCTCCTCAAGGTAATAGAATATTTGTTGCCTTACCTCTAGGCTGCATTGGGGCTGTATCAGAGTTGGAAAGTTGCATCAAATTGGGCCAAAACAGTATTCGTCAATTCCCTGGCTTGAATTGGATATAGTTGCAAGCCTAGGAAATGAACAGAATTAATCAAGGTTGCACATCTCAGGCAGAATCACAATACATGACTGATGATAATGTAATTCAATTGTTAATTCAGCCTTATGACAGAACTTGCAAAACTAACAGACTCGACGAGTTAAATTTGTCCTTCCTTTTCTTTTCTTACAAGGGTTAAGATGTTCATGCTTATTTTTTATCTCAATATCACTTTTTGGATTCCTTCTAGTTACTTTATAATATTATTTTGCATTTGGCCTAACCTGTTGTGTTACTTTTTCATAGGAAGCCATTGTACTGAAAAGAAGAGCTGACTGGTAGTACGTTTGTGATTTCATTGTGGGAGGCAGTTTCAGACATCTTACCATGGGAAAAACAGCAGCTAAAGGTAATGTCAAAACAAAAGGATCACAAAGGGGGAAATACTGCTTTTGCTGCAGAACTAGAAACTACAGATGACTTGTGGAGGCCCAAACCCCTCAGGATAAAGGCCTGTATCAGGACCAGAAGCCTTATAAGATGGAGGGAGGACCCTGAAACAGTTTTCTGCCATCTGAAGTCCCATGTGAATGGGACTCGATGGCCTGTAATGCTTTTTCTGCACTGATGACAATAAGATGGTATGGGCAACTAGAAGAGGCAATTAAGCAGGCTGTGGTTCTTTTCTTCCTATCTATCTAGGCATGAGAAGCATGCTGTGATTGACTGAAACCAAAGTATTTCTGTTAAATTGGATTGTGAATTGGCTGTTGACTGGTTCAGGTCCAAGTATTCTTGCGTAACTGGTTGCAGATTGGGTTACTTAACTGAGCAATACAACTAAAATTCAGTTTTAGTTGCCTTAACTTAGAGACCCTGCAGACTCATTAATTCTGTTCATTTGAATGAGCCTGGGGCTGTGTGACCCTTCTTTGTTTCTCCTGTGAGAAACCTTTTTCTTTCTCCTTTTTCTTACTGCAGGTAAAACTACACAGCGAACTGGGGAAATCCCATTTATCCGAAGGACTAGAAAGTTTTATCTCTCAGGTTCAGGAAGATTCTGTGTTCAGAGAAATGCAGGATCACGCTGCTTCAGTCATTCAATTTAAACCTTCAGTGAGGGAAGACCTGGATGAGACAGAGACCTAGTTAAATAGGCCTCACATCTTTTTAATTCAGCCTTATAATCTTAGGAATTGTTGAACAGCTTTGAAAGAGATCTGGGATAGTCTTTGAGCATCTGCCTAGGAAGACTGTAAGGAAAAAATGACTTAGCTGAATACACCTGTACAGTGTATCTTGCAATTATTTTTTCTGTTTCAGTTACAGGGGAGCCCCCATATCCACGGATCCTGTATCCACGGATTCACTTATCCACAGATCAGGTCTGGGCCCTCCCAGTGCACACAGCCCCATGCACATCCCCTCCACCAGGCACCCCCAGGCCTTATAAGGCATTAAAAATGTAACTTCCGGTTTCTTCGTGAAACCAGAGGTAGCTTTTTTTACCTACAGAGCTCAGTCTGAGCTTGATAGATGCCAGGAACAGGTGGCCTGTGCTGAGCTCAGAGGTTAGGGGAGTGAAACTCCCCTTGCTGCCAGGGTGGTGGCCCCGTCACTCCAAACCTGAGAGTATTGAGATCTGTTGCAACTATTAATTTTGCTATATAAAGAGCCCAATCTTATTATTTTAACCCCCCCACCACTGCAGCAATGCCAAACTGGCGAATGCTACATCCGTGGTGGGGGTGGGGGTGGGCAAACCAGGAGACTTCAGGAGGGAAAGGTGATTGTGAAATTCCCTTACCCTCGCATAAGCCTTCTGACCTGCAGTGAGTCTCTTCAGACCTGCGCTGGCAAGTTTGCCAGTGCAAGTCTGAGGAGAGAAACAGGACGGGGAGGCTGCTGCCCGCAGGGATAAGCTCTATTGTAGACCATCCATGACAGATCTTCCCCCTCCTGCAGCCCCCCCCATTATGCCTTCCTTCCCACCATCATTCCACCCTCCAGCTTCCCCCATCATCTTACCTCTTCCAGTTAGCAGGGATTCCACAGAGACAGGATGGCGCAGGCATTCCCGCCGGCGCTCTTGACAGCATGCTGACTTTCACGCTGTCGGAGTGCCATTTATGACTGGTGTTGGCTGCCTTATAAGTCATGGCTTATGGCTTTATGGCTCACAGGAGCCTCGCAACCATCATGTGGTGAGGTGAACATTGGGTTCAAAATGACTTTGGTTGAACAGTGGTACATAAATATTCTTAATAATAACAACTGTGGTTAGGATAGATCAGAAGTCAGTATTTGTTATTATGGGAGGCTGTTTTGGAACCCCTCATGGATACATGAATCCATGAATACTGGGGATGCCTCTCCCTACCCTGCTCTTTTCCCTTGCCTCTGGAGGGTCTTCTGAGCCCAGCAGAGGCCATGTGCATCCGCCCACAGCCTCTGCTGGGCTCAGAATGACTGTAATAAGCAGAAAAGTCACTTCTGGGTTTTTTTCAGAAAAAAATGGAAATGACATTTTTATGCCTTTATACGTCATTATGAAGGCTGGGGAAGCCCCAGGCTTCAGAAGACCCTCTGGAGCTCCCTTTGCCTCTGGCGGGGATGCACTTGCAGGGGGCCCCACAGACCAATCTGTGGATAACTGAAACCACAGATATGGCCTTCCCTGTATTCCTTGAAATTCATGATTCCATGTTCTGTGAGTTAGGGTGCTTTGCCTTGCCAAGGAATGTATGGGTGTTTTTCTTTTAAGTGAACACTTTGACTTGCAACTCCTAAGCATCACTTTTAGAAGTTTCCTAAAAGTGCTCCCTGTTTTTATATATTATGTTTTATACATTTTAAATATTTGCCTGAGCAAATAATCAATTCATTAAATTTTCTCAAATTTTTTTTACCATTTTAAGTATGCATATGTTTAAACTTAAAACGTTAGCTTCATTAATTTGTATTTTAAAGATTCTGCATTAGTACAGTAAGGGCCCAATCCTATCCAACTTCCAGCATGAGTGCAGCTGCAGTGCAGCCTCAAGGTAAAGGAGCAAATGTTCCCTTAACTTGGGGAGGCCTCTGTGACTGCTGGCTGCCCCGGCACTGAAAAGTTGGATAAATGTACTAATTGGGCCCTAAATGTACTAATGTATTAGTACAGTAAATGTATTATGTAAAAAAATGATGCCTTCCATCTTTTTAGATTCTAAGACTATTAGAAAAGAAAAACATGGGAAGAGTAATCAGTCAAGCAACCAGTTGTTAAATAATGGTATGTATCATAAATGTCAGGTAGGTAAATTATTTTTAAAAATAATTTACAGAGTATTTCAGTTTTGTTTAAGTATTGGTAAATGTTGCTGGTGAATGGCAAGGCACATTCAAACTCTTCCAAATGATTAGTATTGCTCATTTTATTTTTGGATTTTCTTTAACGATATATAGGTCATGACATTCAACCCTTGCTCTGTGATGCAAGTATCGTATTGTTAGGGTTTTGCTTTTATGAGGAAAAGGGAGTCATTGCAAATGTAGATCTGCTTAAAACGAAAAGTCTGAGGTGTGAGCTTCTGACATGTTCAATCTCAACAGTTTGATACCAGCTGTTCTCACTGAGAATTGCTTTTTTGCACTCTGTAGGGATCACAGGAAGCTGCATATTTGCTGCTTTCCAGCCAGGCCAGAAGAAGTAGGACATTTTGTATAACATGAAAGGAGATACTTTTGCATTTAGTAAATATAAAACATTGGTATTAAGAGTTTTGTGGGAAGTACATTAAATGAAGAGTAAATATAAGTGAAAGAATTTTGTTTAAGCCATTCTGCCCAATGTTGAATAAACACAACAGAGATCAAATGTGTACACGTGTGAGCTGGGCAGAAATGGGTTAAGCAAGGTGAAATAGACCAAGGGTCTTCACTACTTTAAACTTTGATTCTCTTGTCGATGTTTTCCTTTCTGTGGGGAAGCTCTTAGATAAGTCTAAGGGCATCTGTTGGGTGGATTAATTAAAATAGAAAAAGTGCTTTCTTCAGTTCTAATTAATCACCTCTCTAAGGAATCCTTAAGCTCTGAAAGGGTCAGAGCCCCTAATAGTTTGAAGTACCCTGGAAGGAGAGGTTATGGTCTGGGGTTGTGTGCCATGGATTGATCATCTCTGACCACGGTTTTCTTCTCCCTGCTTCCCAAATCTGCTGTGTGCTGCAGGGAGATGGAAATAAATAACCTATCTCATATTATATGCCCTTTCCATATTATGTTTCAGCTTTTTTACTGTGCTGGTTTTCAATCACTGGTTCATACATGAATTGATGACCAAAAACTAGCTATTGGTGGGGCTTTCACAGCCAACTAGCTACCTCCCTTCCTGCCTTGCTGGTCCTTGCAAGGCATTCTGGAGCACGGCCTACCTTTCTCTGCCATTCTGCCATTCTTTTTCAAGTACCCTTAAACGTCCTGTTAAGTGTCCCTAGGAGTACGTGAATACCAGGTTGGGAACCACTGTTTTACTGGTATGTAGTTTACAGTTCGCTTACTCTGATAGTGTTTACAAAAAGGTGGTGAAGACCAGAATTTAAAAAAGAATAAAGATGTATCTTATGATCTTTTACTATGTTTTTATTAAATTAGAGACTACAGTTCTTTGGTAACAATTAATGGTAGGTTATTTTTCAGGATCTGGCCTCGAGTAAAATCAGACAAAAGTATAGTCAGACACCCCCCTATGTTTAACCCCTGATTTATCTGAGGGTCATAGAAAATTCCATGATTGTTGGCTCAAAACCTGCTCTTGACTTATCTGTGGGGTCGACTTATAGGCGAACGTCTGCAGTGTATTGTGAAACCGGGAAACATAATAATAGTGGTGTAGAAGATTTGTAATGGGTGGTGAGAAGAAGCAGAAAGAAATATTGTATGACCTTGCAATCTTATGCATTCCTTCTCAGAAGTAAGCCCCATTGATTTCTTTTGAACTTACTCATGTGAATAAGTGTAGGCTTGCAGTCTAAATTTATCTCAAAAGCTGGAAGAAATCTATAAGTAGTCAAACAATGTTGTTTTCATAACCAAAAGAGATGAAAACATAAAGATTTGAGGGAAAAAAGCCATCTTCATGTTGACACACATTAATAATAATCCAAAAAAGAGTGACAAAAAGATGTATGGGGAAAACTGAAAGAATAAGTAGCATCCAGAGTAGTTTGCTTTCCTGGCCCTCAGAATGCCTTATAAGGCAAAAAAAAGTCACTTCTGGTTTCCTGAGGAAACTGTAAGTTGCCATTTTTTGACTGTTTTGGCCATCCGCGTGCTGCCTCTGCAGGGCTGCTCAGAAAAGCCTTCGGAGGCAAGGGGACAGTGATCAGCAAAGGCCCGTTGCATATGCAGCCTGTCGCTGGTCAGAAGTTGCTAAGTGACATTGACTTGTATTGTAAAAGGCAGGAAAATCCAAAAGTGGGGGATATCTAAAGTGTTTACAACACATTAATAGAGTGAAGTATTGTCAAAGAAATTGAATTACTGTACTTAATCAGAAATGAAGAAAAAATGCTGAACAGGTGCATATTCATAAAAGAATGGCTGTGACAGAATTTATTGAGTGTGGCTGGAGCACCCAAAATGCCTTATGTGTTTTAAAAAATAAAAACCCAGAGTCCTATATGCCAATATATAATCAGTTTTTATATGTCTATGTGATGCTAAGCCAAAGATTTCAAGTGAGAAAGCCTGGCAATTGTCACATTATGTGCTGTCAAATAAAAAAGGCAACTATCCCATTAGTAGTGTCTAAGATCTTGCAAAATCTCTTCAGCAGTGATCATACTAATTCACAAACAGCACACTTTCTTTTGTGTCTGTGAGACTTGATAAAAAGTTTGCACCTGAACAAGGAGAAAATTAATTTCAAATACAGTGTATCATAATCTAGACCTTTTTTTTGAAATAATAGCCTCCGCAAGCATAATCAATAGTTTTAAAATAAACAAAAAATAGTAATTTTATAGTGATAAAAGGGGAATGATATTGGGAAGTAACAGAGGAAGACAGTTCTAAAATAAATTGCAGTTTAAACTTTGTTTAAACTGCAAAGATTTTCTTATGTAAAAAGTACACTTGTATTTCACTTGTTCATTTAGCTTCGGAAGCTGAAACTTCCTTGCCAAATGTGTTCCTAGACACTCTGATCACTGCAAAAATATGAAAAAGGGACACTAAGACCAGCACTGATGGAATGTGTGTTCCATCAGTACAGGCTACCGCAAAGCAGCCATTAAGTGATTTGGGGCAGCGCAAGCTACCAGTGGGAAAACCGGAGCCTTCCCGCATATGCCAGGGTTAATTAGGAGGCCTGCCAGAACAGGTAAGCCTGGTGCAAGGGGTAGAACAGGGTGGGGAAAGGATGGGAGGGGGTTAAATGGGGTGAGGCTGGGTAGAATGGGGAGGAGATGGGGTGGGGCATGAACAGGCATGGACTGGCTGGGACTGGGTTTGGCAGTGCTGGCACAATATTGCTGATACAGGTCTGAGTTGACCCATAGTGGCTGCTGGGGTTTACCCTAGAGCAAGAGGAGAAATGTTTCCTTATGCTAGGGACACCTCCAGCAGCTAAAGCACCGCTGCAGAATGCAGCAGAGAGCACACTGGTGCTGCTGCATTGCTGCATGGGTGTTTTCATTAGAATTGGGCTGTTAGGCTGCAATCCTGTACATACCTGTGTGAGGCCCATTGAACTCAATAGCACTTACTTCTGAGTATACATGCAAAGGATTGTGCTGTTACAACACAATACACTTCGGTTACTAGTACAGCCTGAAAACAGTGATATTTTGCAGTGATATTTAGAGTAAAAATTCAACACATGAAGCTGTACATAATTGTAAATTACAGTACTCCAGAATCACTCACAAACTTAGGCTTGGGCAATGGGATTTTGATAATCATTTCACTTGAATCAACCTGGGGAGGAATGGCAGCTATCATCCAGAAATGTGAATCTGTGTTTGCAAAGTGTACTATGAGTGTGTAGTAGTCATCGTTGTCATAATAATAATACACTATCTAGCAAAGCCACTAGGTGGCAGCATGGTATCATTTTAGTGATATGATATATACTGGGAAGCATGGATTTTGAATGCATAAAATACCAGTAACTGTGCACTAAGGCAATTGTGCACTAAGCATCTGAAATTACTTTTCTTTTGGAGCAAGAGTTTCTTCTGCTGGAGCAAGGTACTCTGAACATTATCCACAAATAATTGGCACAAATTACCAGTACAAACAGGGATTGTCCAGTTATACCTAATATGGGGCAGTGTACGACACACTTTTTGGGGGTCTCTCATTAGTGCCAGTATGGTGATGTGGAGAGTGTTGACTTGAAGTGGGAAAAACTGAGTTCAAATGCCTCCTTAGCCATAAAGCTTACTGTGCCAGTCACTCTCTCAGCCTAATTTATCTTATGGGGTTCTTATGAGGTCAAAAGGAGGAGCTGTGTGCACCACCCTGATCATCTTGAAGGAATGCTAGTATATAAAATGTGAAAAAAATAAAACTATGAATAAATAATTGTATATATTCTCCATTCCCAGCAGCTCTACTCAGCTTGAGAATGCCTGTTAGCCTTTCCCTACTGATCTGTCTTGCTACTGTTCAAGCTCCTAAAAGGGTAAAGGGGGGGCAGTAAGGGTTGCAAAGCGGTGGAGGGGAAGGAAGAGCAGGATAACATATTCTGACTTTTTGTTTATGCACAGCTTCATTATAGTGAGAATGAACTACTGTATTTTCCATGACAATATATCTTGCAGTATTTATGAAGGCAGTAGAAAAGCTAAACCTTTGGAGTGGAAGAAAGGGAAAAAACACCACATCGTAAAATCTATAAACAGGTCTTACTCTCAGGATAACCCACTGTTGTGTAAACCTATTGATTGATTCATATTCAGCATCAGTTGAAGGAGTAGATAGATACAAAAGGAGGGCAGACTCTGCAAACTTAACACTGTGTAAAATTGACCTATTGTGTCAGTTGCAGTGTAGATAGCCTAATATAAGCTTATGTGAGAAAGTTTCAGTGTTAAGTGGTCTTTCCATTCCTTTTTTAGAATATTTTAACTGGGATGACTATTTGAAGGAGACGGGATCTCTAGCTGCTCCTGCACATTGTTTCAAACAGGTAAATAATTTACCATAAAAATATGCTTAGGCATTATGTTTGTGTTATACACTGATGGTGGAATAAAGAAATGGTCTTGTATTACTCATGTTGTAGCTTTTTGATGTTGCTTGCATTTGTTACATGGTTACTTACTGTACGTGCTTTATCCACTCTTTCAAATATTTTGAAAACGTTAGACTTTTGAAATATTGTTACATAAATGAAAGTGTTTTTCTTTGGAGATATTGAACCTTCAAAGATGTCTTAAAGCTTAGGCACAAAGTGTGTTTTCTTGGAAATAAGTTCTATAAACATCAGTGGCATAACTTGCATGTAAAGAAATTTTAGAGCAAAGGTGTAATCGTAGTATCTATACCAGCGATTTTCAACCAGTGTGTCATAGCACACTGATGTTCCACAAATGATCTGCAGGTGTGCCACAGGCATTTGAGGGAGGGTCATTTATTAGTAGTACCATTGGAGGATGTGAGCCCCCTGCCAGCAGTGTGATGAACCTTGACAATTTTTGCACCTTTATGACAATTTTTGCAACATTTGTTCCCGTACCTTGGGGCAGTATTGCAGCTCCATCGGTGCTGGAACATTGGTTAGGATTGGACCCAGTTCAGGCAATCATTCTTAAGTATGGTTTAGAACGGTGGTTCTCAAACATTTAGCACTGGGACCCACTTTTTAGAATGAGAATTTGTTAGGACCCACCGGAAGTGTTGTCATGACTGGACACCATCAAGCAGGAAAATTTTTAACAATCCTAGGCTGCAATCTTACGCAAGTTTACCCAGAATTTAGTCCCATTTACTATCATTGTTAAAAACATATACAGCAGGGGCGCTCACACTTTTTTGGCTCAAGAGCTACTTTGAAACCCAGCAAGGCCCGGAGATCTACCAGAGTTTTTTTTACAATGTTTGCACCATCATAACATATAACATTTATGTGTACAATGTATGTTGGTGTACCTTGAGCCCCACTGAGTATAAGAGGACTTACTCCTGAGTAGACATGCCTAGGATTAGGCTGTGAGGCTGCAATCCTAGCCACACTTACCTGGGAGTAAGCCCCATTGAGTACAATGGGCCTTACTCCCGGCGTTTCCTCCCAGAGGCACCTGAAGGGGGGGGTCGGCACTCCGCGATCTACTCATTTTGCCTCACGATGTACCGGTACATCGCGATCCACCTATTGAGCACCCCTGATATACAGAGTAGCCTGTTAAAAAGTACAGATCTGTAACATTTCCCCAAATGCAGTCACATACCAGGGTAGCATCAAGTCTATTATATTAAAAGTAAAATATTGAAATGAATGGGGACCTGCTTGAAATTGGTTCATAACCCACCTAGTGGGTCCTGACCCACAGTTTGAGAAACACTGGTTTAGAAGATTATTGTGAATGAGGCTCTTCTCCCCTCAGGAAACTAGTTATGTGGCAAGGGTCTTGCTGCTGCTCACATGGGTACCTCAGTGAGAGGTCCACATTGCTGAGGGAGAGTGTACCTTTGTGGAATGAGCAGTTGCAGGGGGCAGGAAACCATTGGAGGTAGACAGAGTTTTTAATGCTGCCTCATAGCTGGGCTGGATTGAGGTACCCTGTCTCCCTCTCTGAAAATGGTGAGCCAGAAAAATACTGTTGAGTCTCTCTCACCTGATAAGATAGTTCAATATATGCCATGCCTTTCTCTTCATGTAGTCTAGAATTCCACCGAACAATGATTTCAAAGTGGGTATGAAACTGGAAGCTCATGACCCTCGTAACATTACCTCAGTGTGTATAGCTACAGTTATTGGAATCACGGGTGCCAGGTTAAGATTGCGACTTGATGGAAGTGATAACAAAAATGACTTTTGGAGGTTAGTGGATTCATCTGACATACAGCCAATTGGAACCTGTGAGAAGAAAGGAGGAATGCTTCAGCCTCCATTAGGTAAGAAAACATGTTCTTATTTTGATATATATGAAATCTCCATTTGCTTTGAAGTCATGGTCTTATCAATATAACTGCAGCTGTAAAGGATTCCAGCCAATAAGTAATTACAGAAATAAAGAATAAACTAAATTTCTTGTATTCTCATGTCTAAGGCTTTTTGCATTATATTTTCAGAAATCCCTTGTAAATAATGATAGGCACTGTACCTCTTTTACATGTAAATATAAATAGCCAAGGATTGTCTTGCTGAGGGGAAGTTTTTGGGATGTGGTATGTCTGGTTTAAAAAAAACTCCTGACAGTATGCACTGCAGCACAATCTGCACAACTTTCAAAGAATTAAAATAAAACTCAAAAAGGTTATGCAGTGCTGCAGAGGGAGTAGAGTGGAAATAGCTGAGTTCAGTGGTTCTCACTAAACACCAGGACCCACTTTTTACAATGGTTATCTGTCCAGGATCCACCAGAAGTAATGTCATTAACATTAATGGTCAGAACTGACATCAACAATGCAAACACATTTAACTCCTTTTTACCGGTCTCCTCTCACCTTTTCTTCCCTTGCCAAAAAAATCATGTCACTGGGTTCAGGCTCCCAGCCTTCCTTCCACCCTGAACTGAATCTCATTCGTTAGCTAGAATTACTGCAGCTTGGGCAAAGCAAAGAAGAAAAGCAGCAAACAGCAAAAAAAAAGAGACAGATTGTTTATTTTCAAGGGGGCACTCGGGCAGCATGTCTCTCCCTCTCTCTTGTACTTATCACAACTGGTCACTCTCCCACATCTTCTCAGTTGTTGGGGCTTGGGACAGCTGATCCAGGGTGCCAGGCTTATCTCCAGACTCCAGCACAGCCTCTTCCCCTTCTGAGCATCAGCTGTGCTCCCTTCTGCTGGCTGCCTCTTTCGTGCTGGTCCCAGTCATAGTGCCACATCCAAGAGCCCTGCCAGTGAGTCCCTCTCCAGCCGGCAGACCCATTTGAAGCTTGGCTCTGTCCTGTCTCTGCTGGCTCAAACAAAGGCCAAAGCAATCTCAGCAGCTCACCCTCCTTCAGGTTGGGTAAATGCTCCAGGAGCCCCGTCTGCAAGCTGCCTTTCCAGCTGGCAGCTTGTGCCCATTTAAAGCTTTGCTCTGGTTATCTTCTTGTTCCTGGCTTGAGCAAGGGTTAGGTTGATCTTGGCGGGCTGTCCCCCTTCAAGCCAGACACATGCTCCACGATTTGAAGCTGTGTGCCAACTGTGCAGGCCCTGTCTCTCCTGGCCATCCTGGGTCTCACATGGGCCAGGGCGATTTCAGTTCACCTTGCTTCAGAGCAGTGGCAAGGTCCTGGCCACCAAGTGCTCCCGACCCTGGCTCCCGACCCTGCTGCCAGAGTTGGAGCGAGTGCCCACCTGTGGGCAGGGCCAGCAGCGGGGCAACTGTGATCCACCTAAATGGGCTCACAACTCACCTAGTGGGTTGTGACCCACATTTTGAGAAACACTGGCTTAGTTGGTATTCATGGAATATGCATATCAGAAATACACTGGTGTATTTGTCAGGTGCATGTCACTTGGGCCTCCCAGGAGTGTCATGAAGTGCTGTAAAGCATGTTCACAACTAGTCTGGAGGAGGCTGGCAAGGATGCGTGCTGGCCTGCAGAGCCCAGATCCGGCATCTGCAGTGCCGAAAGTGGGTAAGTTTGCAATAGCTGAGGGTGGCCAGAGCAGGGGGTTGGAGAGGGTGGTGGGAGGGAGGAATGGGGTCCTCCCTCCCCATTTTAGGTGGGGGGAAGGCGTGCTGGTTGGTGGACTGGGCTTGGGAGGGGGATTGCACTGGCCTTGGCACCTTAGGCTGAATCCTAATCCCCCCTCCTTGCCTGCCCAGCATTGCACCTGGCTGTTTGGATTTGTGTCAGTGGTTTCGGGCTCAGGGGTAAGATAAATAACCCCTTACTCCAAGTTTTGCCACAGCTACCTTCTCAGCTGTCTTGGGTACAGTGTAGGCCAGTTGGTCTGCCTGTTCCAGCGCTTGTTAAGATTGGGCTGTAAGGCTACATTTGATAGCTTTCATTGTGCAATGTATGACTCCATATTTTTAAAATGTTAGTTGCATCACATTGCTACTATCTTTCTTTTGTATTTTTTCTGGAAAAGGTGGTCAATATTTGTAGCATTCATCCTTCATGTTTAGATTAGCAGGATGATTAGCAGGAAATGTGCAATCCTAACCACATTTTCCTGAGAGTAAGTCTCATTGAACAAAATAGGACTTACTTCTGAGTAGACTTGGTTAGGATTGTGCCCTGAATTGCTTTAATAGTTTTAGACTGTAATCCTAACCACACTTTCCTGACAGTAAGCCCCATTGAACAAAATAGGACTTACTTCTGAGTAGACCTGGTTAGGATTGTGCCATTAATTAATCACTCAGTCAATTAATAGCTTAATATATAGGTCCTGTTAACAGGATGTTTTTTTGCCTGTCGGTGAGATGGAATGAATGCCATTGTTTGGAAAGAAAACTGCTTGAATTTAAGTGTTTCATCATTGCCTATGATTGAGATTTGCTATTTTTTATTTCTTCAATAATGTTTGCCAGATATCATTAGTTTGCTGCTCAGGACATGTCATTTGTCACCTACCCTTTAATTGAGCAAGTTTGGGAGATGAGCTTTTTGACTAACTTTAGCTCCTGCACTAAGCTCCATTGTGCAGAATTTAGTGTCTCAAAAGAAAGTGCATGCAGGCCAATCCTGCCAAAAGAGGCTTTGATAAAAGACATTAGATCGCATTTTGTCCTTTCATGTTTTCTGAAGATAGGCTGAGTTCCAGTGACCAATTGCTGTACATAGTTGAATACATTTTTGAAATATTTCTGCTGGCGGTTTTACAGCATGTTCTTCATAGGCTAAGCTAGAGAGCTAATTGTGTGTATAATTGCCTCCTGCTAGCTTTCTACTAAACCAGCCTTTCTCAAGTGGTATGAAACCTTCTGGTCCCAGCATCCTGTTTCTCATAATAAAATATGAGTCAAAACGCTACTTTTCCACCTAACTTTATCCATATTACTTCGCACATGTTGCACCAGGCGCTTAACTTGTTATCACTTAATTATAGTTGAAACCTTGAATGGAATGTGTGTTTTGGCAACTATGCACATATATTAATAACCTCATCAATTCAGATGTATCCTGTGGAGCTAATACCTCCAGTGTAGGCTCTTTGGTTTCTTGAAAGGTGTATTTTGCAAATCTGTTGTACACACTTAATGTACTGTTTTGGATTTAGGGTTTCAGATGAATGCATCTTCTTGGCCAATGTTTCTTCTAAGAACACTAAATGGAGCTGAAATGGCACCTGGAGCATTCTTTAAGAAGGTAAGAAATTGGATTGAAGCTGCATTGTGATTGAGAATTCTGGGATGCTATATTTATTTACTGTATTTCTACCCTGCCTTTCTCCCTGAAGGGACCCAAGGTGGCTTACAACAGTGTGGGGAAATATAAATAACATAAAATCATCATTAAAAACACAAATTGCATTAAAACCCTTAATTGTTCACAATTAAGAACATCATAAAAATAGCAATAAAATATTAATACAGTAAAAAGAGCACAGCAGCAATCTGCTCTCCTCTCTGTACTGCTCTCTTCTGTATAAAAAGGCAAGAAAGTGCTCTAGTCTAAGTGCATGTGTGCCCCTTTTATTAGGGACATGCTATGTTATTTAGAAACAACCCTTAAGTTTAGTCCTATCTGGATGCCATGGTGATGTTACATGGATGCCAGCATGACATCTGTACTATTGTAAGCCCATCCTGGCAACACCACATTGACATCTTACCGAGGCTGGCACAACATGGGCCAAGTGCCAAGTCTTCCCTGTCAAAGCAACTGCTGGTGTAGTCCTTCCTGATAAGACCCCAGTGTCCATAGAAACACCAACTCAGAATTATATCCAGAGTGGCATCCTTACATCCGTGTGTCATCACTGTGATGTCTGCATCATTTTCGCGTCATCAATGTGATGTCCAAGGAGCCAGTCGCTGCATCCAATTGGCCCCAACACTGAGGGCTAAAAAAACTCCATCAGGATGAACTGAGCAAGGGCAGGTGCAGAAAGACCAATGCTGGGGGACGACCCTTGCCAACCATTAGGATTGATCAATACAGCAACAGGTGCCCCCCCAACTATGTGGAGAAGCCTGAAGGACACTACAAACAGCATCTGCAGAGACCTCCAGCAGAATTCTGTGAAGACAACTGTTAACAAAATATCTTGCCATGTTTCTTGTGGAGGACAAGAGACAGTTTGTGCAAAGTGCTTCTTTTGTGTGCTGAGTAGCCTTTAACCATGTTTCCTATTACCAAACTTCCCCTTTGATGGACCAGAGAGATAAAACCCCAAGCTACATCACCTGAAATGTAGACTCATTGAACAGGGCTTTAGGACTGGGGGTTAGTATGCTGAGATCAGTTGCCAGGTGTAGTCTGTTTCCTGTGAAAATGTAGTATTTTTGTTCGTACATCAAGATCTCACTCAGCTGTGTATCTGTGTGACAAGGAAGAATAGGAAAAATAGGTAACAATGGGTTACTTGGGTAATGTGTCTACCTTTCAGATTCATAGGCTGCCCATGTTTTAAGTTTTTTAAATGCTCTAGCCTACTTACTGCAGTTTGTGACTCTGTAAGATCATGCACACATTATATGTCATAGCATATATCTTTAATGCCTGGGGCAGGTCCATTTTATCATGTAAAAATGTTTTTGTTGACTAACATAGGAAGTTTACTGAAAACAAAAAAAATAAGTGTTATATGACCAGAAGTATCAGCAATTTGTCATTTTAAAACATTCTGCTTTATTTTCTTTTATGGTGAATCCATATGCTAGTCACTTTTGTCCAGTTGTGATTTTCATGTTCCGAGTGAAATTTTATTGCTATGTGGGAGTCTGCATCTTTTGTAATGGAACCAATACAACTTTACATGCTCATTCTGTGTAGGTGTTTCTGTAGCTCAAGAATATACAATGAAACAGCAGGTTCTGTAGTTTTTGGGTACCATGTTCCTTAATCTGTGGTCGTGGATGTATGCCTGTCAGAGATTCTCAGATTATACAGAAATTGCAGGGTGCTAGAGAAGGAAATGATGATGCACAGGGGGGAAAAAAGGACATGGGGACAGCAGAAGAGGGATGATGAAATAGAATAGGTGAAGATTGTCGAATGTGAGGTCTTGTGAGAAGAGGTATCTAAAGAAAAATAGATGTGGCCGAAGTAACACTGTACTAAACCATATCACATTACAACGAGTGCCTTGTGACTGCTTTATCAGACAGTTTAAATTTTTCTAGCTCTTTCTTCTCCCTTGGTACATAACATACTTTATGAATCACTCCCAAAATTGGAACAATAGATATATGGTCATTAAGGAGGAACCGGTTTGATTTGATCAGAAAAGGTGAATCTTATAATAAAATTATTTATCATCTTAATGACACTGAATATTTTAGAATAGACTTCTTACTTCTTTATTCATATTGTATACAAAAGAGTTGAACATAAAGATGTTAATTTTCCCCCACTGAACTTGCAGAACAACTAAAAAAGTGAGGAGGGGGCAACAAAACTCCCATCATGGTAGCAATTCATCATTTGAGAATCCATTGAAATGGTATTATGCAAGTTTGAATGGCTTTATAAGAGAGTCTCCTGCTAGTTTAAAACGTGCCTTAGACAGAATCTTCAAAGCTATAAATAGTCAATTCATGGCCTCTGACATTGACAAGTGTGACACTGGAAACTGTTTTGCCTTTTTGCCAACACCAACATTTTACTTTTTGCTCCATTAGGAGAGTAAAACCATCATGCTGGATGGGGATTACAAATACTTTAAATAGACTTTTATACCTGTTTTTCTCTGAACTGGTAACTATTCAAATCGTTCTAAGGAAACAAATATCTTAAATACTCTAAGTCAACCAGCAGTATTTGTTTTTTATTCTCTAAACTTTTAATTCTTTAATTATCTTTAAACGCCACAAAATATGCCATTTAGCTTTGCAGGCATGAATTTTTCCCAACTGAGGAGATCTGGGCTATGAAAAAGGTGGGGAATGTCCACATCTTTTGTGTAGTTCAGTGTATCTTTTTGGGGTGTTAGTACTCTAGAGCACCATGGTTATAGCAAATGTGTTTTCTTCAAGATTTCAGATGTATACATGTTTGATTCTCTTTATGTTGGTAGGAACCTCCAAAGCCTTCTCCAAACTGTTTTAAAGTTGGAATGAAACTGGAAGCAATAGACAGAAAAAACCCTTATTTAATATGCCCTGCAACCGTTGGGGATGTTAAAGGAGATGAAGTTTTCATTACCTTTGATGGCTGGCGAGGAGCATTTGACTATTGGTGTAAATATGATTCTCGGGATATCTTTCCAGTTGGATGGTGTGACTTAACAGGAGATGCTCTGCAACCACCAGGGAACAGTGGTAAGACATTTTAGCTGCCAGCTTCCATAGTCCAGGTCCACCTGGCCTTGCTTAGCTTTTAAGGCTTTGATTAAACTGATAAGACAACCTTTTCTAGATATTTTCTCTCATGGTAATTTTCTCATCAAAATATAACAGTGTAACAAAAATCTAAAAAGAATGAAGTTAAACCAAAAATATTTTTTCTACTAGCTTTCCTAATATTTATTAATTTGATATTATTAAAAATATTTATATTGTATATTGCATACATACAATATGTGTATTGTATTTATATTGTATTGCTTTTCATCAAAACAGTTCACAGTGGTTTATATAACAACCTACATTATCTTGATGCAAGTCTTATAACAATACTGTGATGTAAGTAGACAGCAAGGTTTTCATAGCAGAGTTTACTAGTTTAAGATAGTGGAACATTTGCAGCACAACCCTGTGTATCCTGTTCATAGGAACTTACTTTCAGGAAAATGTGATCAGGATTGCAGCCACGCAGCCTAATCCAATCCACTAGTAGTGATTGCCCATAAAAGGGCCTCCTGCATCATGACAAGCTGTATACTGCTGGTCCATTGGTGAGGTTGCAGTAGCCTCATGCACAGCAACTGCTATGGAGCACTAGGTAACTGGCGAGGGAGGTGGGAGGAAATAGGGTTGAATGGGGGCAGGGGAGGGTGAAATGGGGTGGTGATGGGGCAGGGAGAAGGGTGTGGATCAGATCTGGGAAGGGGGCAGTTATGATAGCAGTGGACGCCACCACCAAATCTTAAACCCCCTTCGCAGACCAAATCCTGCAGCCTGGGTCTATGTGAACCTTCCCCAGCAATTTTGCTGGCTTGTGTCTGAGTAGGCTCCTCTGCATCACAAAGGCTTACACCCGGGTACAGGAACAAATTTTCTTTTACCCAGAGGAGACCTCAGGGACTGCCTCTCCCTGCAGGATGAAGCATATGCCATTTTGGCACGGCTGCATCAGCAGGGGAAGGGAGAATAGGATTGGGCTGACAGTTAAGCTGCTTGTTTGTTAAATGTGCCATGATTTATTTATTTAATTGTATGGCAAAATGCAGCATCATAATATAAAATTCACAATATACTCTCTAATATAAACAACAAACAATAAATTATTAAAACTCACACAATGAATAAAATTACATTGTATATTTTATGTGAGCAGTTACAAAACAACTACGTCTATGGTCAGATATCTGAGGGCCCAATCCTATTCAACTTCCCAGCACTGGTGTAGCCACAATGCAGCCCCGAGGTAATGGAACAAATGTTCCCTTACTTTGAGGAGGCCTCTGTGACTGCCTCTCCACCAAAGGATGCAGCGCATGCCCCATTGGCACGGCTGCACCAGCACTGGAAAATTGGATAGGATTGGGCCTTAAATCATCTAACCATTGGACAGCTCAAGCTGATGTAATTCCTGCAGGAAGCCAGAATATCTTCTAAGAGGGCATTCCATTGCAGTATGATGTAAAGTTTGTGGAACATTCCCATAGTCACAATTAGGATAACCAACCTGCCCCCATTTGTTCCCAATATTGACACCTCCCATGGTTAGTACGAATTCGGTTGAGCTGTCTAGTTCCTCCTTGGAAGATCAAAGCAATAGGGACATTGCTCTGGATCAGACACTAGATTAAACAGGTTTGGGTTTTGCCATGGTGTTGTTAGGCAAGCTATTAACAGATGAAGAAATTATCTGTAAAAACAAGAACTCTTGTGCAGGTATTTTAATTTGTGAAAAAATGCAAGTCAAATATATAATAATTTTGATTCTGAGCATTTACACTGTTAGTAGTGTAACACTGTTCGATTAGGATTAGCAGAACTGGTGTCGTTTAGGGACTTAAGGCACAGTCCTCACCAGGTCTACTCAGAAGTAAGTCCTATTTTCTTCAGTGGAGCTTACTCTCAGGAAAGTATGGTTAGGATTCCAGCCTAAGATACTGAGCTGCAAATCAGGACTTCTCCTGGTCAAATCTAACCTCTGCTATAAACACAGTAGGTAGCCTTAGGCAAGCAGGTAGCCTTTCAAACTCAGTAGGTAGCCTCTCAGCCTCAGTAGGTAGCCTCTCAGCCTCAGCTCCCTAGCTGCAATATGAGGATAATAAACAGACACATACTGTTTTTGTGAGGTAATACAGATGAAGTGCTTTGAGTACTCTGAAAGGGCAATATACATCCTCCTGTTGCTGAGGAATCAAAATCCCCCCCCACACTTTCTGAAAAGAGAAGATGGGAAGTCATAATCTGAGGAGTACAAGCTATGTGGAAAAACTGCTTCTTAAATAACTTAATAAAAGTGTTGTGTAACTGGTGGCCTTGTTTAAACAACACAAAAAATGTTTTAATCATGTAATGATCTTTTGTTATGTAGTCTATTTGTCTCAGGGACATCTATGTGAAACATAACATTCCTGAATCACATTTCCATGGGAACTCAGAGCGTACATAGAGAGTTCCTGTGTAAACGGACTTGCCCATTCACGTGTGTTTTCATTTAAATGAATGGGAAGCTTCCTTGTGCAGAAGCTTCTTGGTCATGTGCAGCTAGTCACAGGTTTGGTTTTGCTGATTGGTTTTTGCTTGGATTCTGTAGGCACTGTTTTCAGATATCATTATGATCATTCACTACTACTGAATCTGCCATTTTAAGTTACACATGCAATATAAAATGAACATGCTTCATTAACATGATAACACAGATGCAGAAGGAGTCTACTCTTGCACATCTGCAAGTGAAGGATCAGCTCAGCCTCAAGTTTGGCATGTGGCCATTGGATGTGCTAATCCAATATAACCTATTTCCCTCTGCACCAGCTGTGTATGTGCATTCAAGCTTTGAGCTACATTCCCCTTTTAACTTCTGCTTTATGAACTATACTATTAGTGGAGAACTCAAGGGACAATGTCTGCAGCACATTTTTATTGGCACCCTAATCCTGAACACATGTAGATGCATTCTTTTCAAGCCCTTTTCATTTCAATGAAACTGACTTCCAACTATGTTTGGCCTTTTCAAATGGACATAATCATATGGTTATGGTTAAGCTTTTTATCTGGGATAGGATAATGGACTAACTTTCCATTGAGGTTCTGAAATTATACATGATGTGATGAAGGTGCTGTATTTTATGCCTTCTTGCAACACTTTACCATAGTGAACATTACATACTTCTTGCAAATGATTATAAATTAATATATGTATGTGTACTGTTGTTTTTTGGATGGTTTTTTGTTATATGGTTGTCACAGTTATGTCCATAGCACAATCAAGGGGGTACTCATACCACTAACATAATGTCTCTGTAATTACTCACAAATGCAACTGTTTTCTCACTAAAGTACACTAAAAGATGGACTTTTGTGGTTCCTGCACAAGAACTGTAGAAAAGGAAATTAGTTGTCTTGAGTTCATTCCTGTTTTTAACAGAGTTTTGGAAATCTGAATGCTTGGTAATAGTTGGATTTCACTGTAACTTGGAAAGGATCATGGCTGTATAGATCCTGAAATAATGGGCAGATATAATAGACTCTTGTGCTGCATTCTCCCCTCCCCCCCCAAAAGAAAACCATGCACGCTCGCACACAAAATTATGGTGCCTGTGTCTAGGAATTTGATTATTTTCGGTTTCCTGAACAAGATTATTCATGGGCCTGGATTTAGAATGTTTAGACCATAATCTCTCGCTAATAATTTGAAATTGTCTGAAACTATTTAGAGTAATTTAGAGTGATTGGTAGAAGCAATTAGAGAATCCTAAATGCTATTATATGATGCATTATATAGATAAGAATGATCTGGACTATTAGAAGTATAAGCAACTCTGAATGCAGGAAAGCATGTTAACATGCTTTGCTTCCATTATTTCACCCCCTTTCCTGCTGTGTTGCAAGGATGCATTGTAGTTTATTTGAGAAAGACTGTCTCATTTCCAAAGACCTTAATAAAGTTGTTACTTAGGATTAGAGAGTGCCTAACTTGACTGCTGCCTACCTAGACTGCACATGAGAGACCTGAATGGTTGATATCTTAATTGTTTTGCCCAGGGCAGCAAGAAACAAAATGCTTTTTATTTTGTTTATGGATTTGACAGGGCCATTGTGATGCAGAACAGTGACCTGAAAAGAGCAAAAGTACTTTCTCTCACATTACACCCTGTATATTAATTGCCGACAGAGGCTGCTTTTTCCCTTTTTATTTCACTGATACATTTTAACGCATCCTGTTGAGTTTGCCAAACAGTCTTCAGGTTTTGGGCTGCTGTTGTTAACTTTGTCTTCAGAGGCACCCTATTTTTGGTTGGTTGGCAGCTAAATTTTCTTTGTATGTCCTTTCACTTCTTTCCAGATTCTTTGACCCTGTGTAACCTTTGATCTCTTTCTGAAGGCAGGGGTTAAGGAAGTATGAGCAGGTGACTGATGGTCACTATCAGTAGGGACAACAGACAATATGTGAACTGCTTTAGCAGTCTCCACTCCACTGGGTTTCCTCCTCCTTCTCTTCCTCTTAAACCAACAGATGCAAATAGCTTCATCCTGATTTGCTAGCATATTTCAGTGCCTGCTGCCCAAGCAGCAGCATGGGCTTTGTTGCAGATTTGCTTTCTCAGTAAAAAAAGCAATTCTATCAGATTGAGTCTGAACCATCTCAGTGGCTAACAAATGACATTTGCATCTCTGGAATATAAAGGTAGGAAGCCTGTTTCAAAAATATAACTTTTATATCACATTAGAGCAAGGAATCATTATTGTTGCATAGCCAGGCTTTGTTTAACAAGTACTCTCCGTTTTTTTCAAAGAGTAGAATGTGTATCTGTGTGTGAAAGCTTGTACCTGCATTTTTACAACCTGTGGATTGAAGTTTGTTTTCTTTGAGCTTGGGGACAATATTGACACAGTTACTGTATAGTAGTGTGCATTTAAATGTACACAATTAATGTCAGTGCGGACAACAATAAATTATAGTGTAAGCATATTCTTATAACCTTTTAATAATTACTTCTTTTGCCAACGAGTAATGTTAGAAAGAAATGCATTTGAAAGTAATAAAAACTTTACAAGTTCTTCTATTAGAGAAGGAAGCCTTTAGGATCCAGTCCCATAATATTTTGATCCTAGGTGTGTGTGTGTGTGTGTGTGTGTGTGTGTGTGTTTTCAGTAATGATTTGATTAACTGTTTGGTTTCTTCTGCAATAACTTCTTGACATTAAAGGCTTTTAAAGTTGATTTACTTGCTGCCAGGTATACTTTTTTTAAGGAAAACATATATGTGTGGCATTTCTCTCTCTCTCTCTCTCTCTCTCTCTCTCTCTCTCTCTCTCTCTCTCTCTCTCTGTATGCTTGTAAATTAAATCTCTGTTTTTAAAATGATAAACAAAATATTTTTCAACCTTATTTTAGTTAATGTTTTCTAAACATCAAAATGTGCAGAACATATCTCATGAACTTTATCACCAGATCTTTATGTACACACTGTTAAATGTTCAGTTTGCTAGAGTGGTTTTGATACACGATGTTGACTAATTTTGAATAGTATGTAAAGACACAAACATACACACAGCAACACTTATCTAGTTAGCAAAAAATGCATCCTTAAAAATGACCTGTGCATGTGTTATATTCAGAATATTCAGGTATATTCAGAAATAATTTCTGCTGGCCCATAATTACGTCTTAGACGTAAAAAAGTTAAAAAGTTGATAAAGTTGTTAGTTGAAGGATGCAATACAGAAAGTAAACACTAATATTTGGACTTTGCTATGCTATGATATAGTTAAACATCCCCAGCTTCGTAGGGCTAAGCCAGTTTTCCCTTAAAATGTGTGTCACACAGTGAAATCTCTATTTCTGTTGCCAATTTGCATTTCCTTTATGTGAATTTTTGCCATTATTGCCCAAGGAGAACAAACAGTTCTTTCTTAATTTAAAATTGTATTCTGTTACCGTTGAAAAATGTGTTCAGTTTGTCCAAAATTGTACATTCTCAGTTTTTGGCAAGTAGTACAGTTTTCTTTTCACATTGAAGCAGCTGTATTTAGACATGGGGAGACATTATTTTAACTACTGTGGAACTTTTAAATCATTTTGGAATTCTTCTTGGTTACTTTAAAAAAAATCAGAAATATGAACACCAAATGTATGCCTTGTGCAAAATTCCTCCTTTTTGTGCAGAGTTCAGTCTTTCAATTGATATGTCCTTAACTCACTGTTATGCTCCCAAAGGAATCCAAATATTCGTAGGTGGGTTGGAGAAGAATCATAATCCAATGAATCAGAAGCAGGAACAAATGAATGTTTTACTGTTCTTAAAGAGTTATCTTGAATATTCTTACATACATTCAGTTCACAGCAGTGGGATCTATGCAAGAGAAGTTCCTGGTGCATTGGCCAGAATTTCCTTTGCAATAATTCAGTTAGCAAAGTTACTTCTGTAAACTGGTTAGGTCCAAACAAGAGTCCAAACAAAAAAGAAACTACCTGGTCTGCTTCTCTGCCTGTAGCAATGACTATATCTACAGAAGCTGTATTTTCAGAGCAGAAAGAGAAATACGGTTACCTGAAGAATATTTTCAAATCAAACTGCTGGCAAAGGCACTCCTTTATTTTCTTGTTGAGAAGTTGGCAACCCCATTCTAAACTGTGTGCGTGAAGATAGGTCATTGTAAGCATATTTTATAGCAAGGGTAGGCAAACTTTCAACATTAGGGATCCTCAACCTTTTACAATTGTATAGAAGAGGGAATTTCAACAGGTGCAGCTTGTCATCTTTGAGATGACAAGCTGCACCTGTTGAAATTCTCTCTCCTACACAATTGTTAAAGGTCCAGGATCCCTAACATTGCAAGCCCCCCCCCCCCCCTGTTTTACAGAGAATTCATCATTTTAGGGTAGTGCCACTTATGGGTATATTTAGATTCTGATACGTGTATTATTTTTACTTTCCTTTCAGTTTCTGTTACAAAGAATAATACAAAAGCCCAGTTGTCCCCTTCCAAAGTGACTCGGCGTTCAATGCAGTCTCCACAGAAAGTTTCTGCTCCTGTGCCGAGAGGCAGGAAACCTGTTCGGGGAAAACCACCAGCTCTGTCTGCAGTTCTTACGAAAGGCAGGTCTCCCAAAGATATTCCTGTGACAAAAAACACATCTCATAAGGAAAATCTCAAAAAAAGGAAAAAAAGCTTGAAACCAGGCAGGAAGGTTAGCGAACCTGTTTACCTTCACGTTTGTTGGCCAGAAATGTCTTTATGTTTTCCTGGGTTGTTTTCTGCTGTTTGCTATTTTTTAAAAATTACTTCAGTTTATTTTTTTCAATTATTATTAAACATACATGCACCAAGTATGTTACAGAGCAGAGTTCCTGTCCCACATACCTACAGATATTTAATGCAAGTTCCATATTTTATTCTTTAGTATGTTAGATGCAAGGGGAAGTATATCTGCTTTTAGACTGGCAAACCTCAAAATGCGCTCATTCTCTCCTATTTCTTTCTCAGTATTTTTCCCAAGACATTAATTCAGTCTTTACCCAGCAGAAACCTGGCGTAGTTGGAGAACCAGTGAAGTTGCCAAAAACGATCCTTTAACTAAATTTCTTGTGATTCTCTGCCTCAAGTGATTTAGGAAGAAATTTTTCAGAGCAGGCTGGCTTTGATGATGATGATGATGATTATTATTATTATTATTAATATACTGCTTTTCAACTAAAAGTTCACAAAGCAGTTAACAGAGAAAAATCAGATAACTAATGGCTCCCTGTCCCAAAAGGGTCACAATCTAAAACAGGGTTGCCCAAACCCTGGCCCTGGGGCCACTTGCAGCCCTCAAGGCCTCCCAATGCGGCCCTCAGGGAGCCCCCAGTCTCCAATGAGCCTCTGGCCCTCCGGAGATTTGTTGGAGCCTGCACTGGCCCAATGCAACTGTTCTCAGCGTGAGGGCGACTGTTTGACCTCTCGTGTGAGCTGTGGGATGAGGGCTTCCTCCACTGCTTGCTGTTTCACATCTGTGATGCAGCAGCGGCAGCACAGGAAAGACCGGCCTTGCTTTGTGCAAGGCCTTTTATAGACCTTGAGCTATTGCAAGACCTTCATTCATTCATATAAGTTCATCTTTAATATATTCATTTATGTAAACTTATGTAAATTTATTCAAATTTGAAATGTAAATTAATTCTTTTTTTCAACGGCCCCCGACACAGTGTCAGGGCGATGATGTGGCCCTCCTGCCAAAAACTTTGGACACCCCTGATATAAAAGATTCAAAAGAACACCAGCAGACAGCCACTATAACAGACACTGCTGGGGTGAGGTGGGCCAGTTACTCTCCCCCTGCTAAAAAAAGGAGCACCCACTTGAAAAAGTGCCTCTTACCCAATTAGCAGGGGTAATTAATAGTAATTAATAGTACTTGTCAGGGCAGATTCATATGCTTGTGTCATTTGTCACAAATAGTAATGAGGAATGAAGTCTATATTTGCCATTCTAGTTTCAGCAACTTTTCATCTGTGGAAAAATCATGCAAGTGGAGCTTTGCTGATGCTGCTTTCTCTAGCTGTTGCCTGGACACTTGAAACAACCGTTGCAATATGGTCATGATGCAATATAGTCATCTCGAGTTGACTTTTTGTGTGGTAGATGAATGCTTATGAATGCTGGATATATGTTTCTGTCCAATCTAGTGTTTCCCAAACTGTGATTTGCAACCCACTAATGAGTGGTGACCTGATTTTTGGCCTACTGTGATAAGGAAGTTGGCAAGCATCATGGCTTACAATACAGAAGTTGCTTCTGAGTTGTGTTGGTGCACAACCTGCATCATTAGTCACATAGCATTGAGCTGTGGCCTATAGCTTCCTGGTCGTGGCAGACACACAATCAACCAAAAGTTGGGTTGCGAACTACCAATGTGGCATGACCCACAGTTTGAGAACGCATATATTATGAGACGTGACACAGTGTGGCACAGCCAATGATGCAGGTTGTGTGCCTGTGCAACCTGGAAGCAACTTCTACATAACATCCCATAATGCCTGGTGGCCCCGTAGTCGGCAGCCGGCTCATAACCTACTGTGCACAATGGGGTGGGTTGCAAAGCCTGAAAGTTTGGGAACCACTGATATAATCTATGTTGAGATCATGGTTCTTACCCTTGAGGAAAACTTTTTGAAATTGATATTGGGACTAGAAGTCCTAAACTGCAGTTTTGACAATATTTTGATTATAGTGAAGAGAGAGAGTAGTCTAGTTTTAGCATATGATAATCTGAAGGTGGTCTTTCTTTTTGCAAAGGATGCAATTGTCTTAATTTAACAAAATGCTAATTCTTTTTTTCTTTTCTGAACAGAAAAAAATCTTACCAGTCCAACCTCCAGGATTTTCTCCTCCCCTTATTTCTGCAAAAGTGGACCCACAGATACACACAGATGGGCCAGGTATTACTGGTGCAACAGCAGCTGTCATTTCAACAGGTAAACCAATCTGTTGCATAATACTTAATGATATATTTTCCAATTTCACAACCAGCTGTTTCCAAAGTTACTATAAAAATACTGCAGATTACTATAGTTCTATATATATATAAAGATAAGTACTACAGATATAACGTACTGCAGTGGAAAAAGTCATTTACAGCACAATCCTATCTTGTGCTGGAACAGACAGACCAAGAGGCTTGCGCTGTACCTAGCGCAGAGTTTCTCAAACTTTGAGGGAGCTTTACTCCCTCAATAAGTTCTTGCAGGGGAGGCACTAGGGCAGCGATCCTGGGGATCACGTTGCTAAGGAAGGATGAGGAGGATTGCTTTGCACTTACTTCAAGAAGACAGGGCTGCAGGAGGTGCAGGGAGCCCGAGGCTTGGAACTTTCACTAAAAGCAGGCGCAAAGCACTTCGGTTTTGCAGGAGGTGCTTTGCACCTGCTTTTAGTGAAAGTTCCAAGCCTTGGGGAGCGCTGTGCAGGGCTCCCCGCACCTCCTACAGCCTGCTGCAGCCCTGCCTTCTTAAAGTAAGTGCAAAGCGCCGCCCCCCCCTTAGCAACGTGATCCTGGGGATCCTGGGAATCACGTCGTGGCCTCCCTCCCCTTCCCCCCTTAAAAGGATGGGGAAGCATTACACACACTGGTGGGTCATGACCCACCAGTTTGAGAACCTCTGATCTAGCGCAAGGGCACCAAAATGGCTCAGCCAGAGGTAAGGGGAAACTCTTCCCCTTACCCCCAGGTAAGCCACTGCATCCCCTATGGGTCTCCTTGGACTTGCACCACCTCCAGAGGTGGCACAAGTTCGAGGAAAGCGGAGCAGCTTGGAGCTGCTTCGCATTGCTCAGGAATGCGTGTTGGGTTCCAGCATAACGTTCGGATCCTAGCCCCACCTCCCACTCCCCTGTCCGCCCCCAGGACCTCCCTCTCGCCTCCTCCCCGCCCACCTCAGAGCCTTGTATTGCCCGATGCAAGGCTCGCCCCACAAGCTGCCATGGAGGCTGGATGCAGCCTCTGTGCTCCAGTTCACCTCTGCACTGGCGTAGCTCACTCCCGAGGAGGCGCAAGTGTGCTTTTACGGCATGTTTGTGACCCTCCTAGACTGGTACAAGGGACATGCACTAGCCTAACAAGAAGTTAGGATTGTGCCCTTGGATAAAATGGATTTCTCAGGGTAGCTAGTTAAGAGGCTTTGGGTGCAATCCTAACCCACTTTCCAGCACCAACATAAGGGCAATGCAGCTCCGAGGTAAGGGAACAAACGTTCCCTTACTTTGAGAATGCGTTCGTGAGTGGTATCCAACTGTAAGATTCAGCACATGTCCCATTGGCACAGCTATGCTGGTGCTGGAAAGTTGCTTAGGATCTGGGCCTTAGAAATTGGACCTGAATCCTCAGTTTACTTATGGGCTTGAACCCCATTGGATATACAGTTTTGTTGGTACTGTCTCAAGAAAGTAGCAACTTTATGCATGAGAAATCACTAAGTTAGTGCATACAGTGGTTTTAGAAAGATAGCTGGCTGCATAGCGTTTGTGAACTTTGCTAAGTAGCATACTAACCTATACATAGAGTTAGTACTGTTCAGGCTTGTATTCTAAATTTAGTCATTACATTCCAATCTTAGGCGTATCTACTCAGAAGTGCCACTGAATTCAGTGGGATTTACTCCCAGGTAAATGTCTAGGATCACAACCTTAAGGTAAAACACTGTATTTATAAAATGATAGTTTGATGCACGCCTCTCTTCAGCCCAATCCTAGCATTGAACCATTTGATCCAGTTTGGTTGTGGAACCTTATTTAACTGTGCTTTAACATAAAGGCTGAGCAGCAAAGCACACAGCCTCCACAACAGAGGTCTGAATTGCTCTGTGAAGGGAAAGGCGCTGATGTCTTCCTGTCAGATTTTGCTTTTTGGGCAGTCAGCAATTTGCTTCTTGTTACTTCATAGCCCACATTCTCCTTTTTTCTGTTTCCTATTGATCCTTCCTTTTATCTGTTCTGCTCCTTTATTGTGATCATGTGGCCACAGTGGCAAGACCACATCTACTTCTCTGTAAACAACAAAGAGCAAGAGTTTATGTATCATCCCTGACAGCAATTCATCATCTAACCTTAGGTTCTTTCTTAATCTGACCTTCTTATCTTGAGATGCAAATTAATGGTATGCCATGAGTTCTCTGTGTATCTTGAAAGATTTTCTGCTATGAACTCCTTGTTTAAGAATGTCTTGCCACAGGCTCACTAACTGACTTCGGGCAAGCCTCTTTCAACTGGAATTGCCTATCTGAATATTAGAATAGTACTATGATTCTGTATCTCAGGATGTTATGAGGCCAAACAAAATTAAGACTGGAGGGTCAGGATTTATTTATTTTTTTAAGTTGCAAAAAGAAGTTATTTACTTACAGTTCCATTGCTGTATATTTACAGCATCTGATTAGGATCAGAGGTTCAGATAACACTTAGAGTTAGCAAGGCCCTGGAGCTGCCTCACCCTGCACACCTTGTGCTCAAGATGACCTGGGCATCAGAGCCCTTGTGTGCCCCATCTTAACTGGTCAGTGGTCAGTGGTCAGAGGACAAGAGAAAGTGCTCAGAGGAGAAGGGAAGAATAAAGCGTTGGGGCCACACCCCACAAGGATCACAGAGTGAACAGGTAGAAAGGTCAGAGTCACTGGGCCATAGGATTTATTTCTGAAAGCTTTTTCTTTTCTCTCTATATTCTGGGGCCACAAGGTGAAGCAACAAGCAGGGTTAACACATATTAATATGCAGGACATAGCAAGAGTGTGTGAATTTGGGACTGTCCCCTTGGGGCTGAAGGTCGAGGGTGAGAGCAGCTTGTGTAAGCAAGGGTGGGATTGTCTTGTAAAGGTGGACTACCAGCGGTCCCTCTTCATTATTCAATTTCAGCCTACATTTCAACTGATGGCAAGGTAAATATAAGTGCATAAAAGACATGTGCATAAATGCTGATCAGCATACCTTTTCAGAGAGATTTTTGTGAAATAAGTTATAATGTAGTCCCTGTTTCTTATTCCTGAAATAAATATTGCCCATAATATTTCTTTTCTTTATAGTTTGCGTTTATGTTAACAAACATGGGAACTCCGGGCCCCATTTGGATAAAAAGAAAGTACAGCAGCTTCCTGATCACTTTGGACCAGGTCCCGTGAACATGGTACTTCAGCAGGCTGTGCAAGCCTGTGTAGACTGTGCCCATCAATCAAAAACTGTCTTTGGATTCCTGAAATCAGGGCATCATGCAGGAGAGATGATCACTGGTAACGGCAAAACATTTCTGTTTTTGAGAAATTTTGGGTTGGCCTCCAGGAAATGAAGTGGTAATAGAATTTTCATCAGCTTCTGTAGTCCTGTGTACACTTTCCTGGGAGTAAGCCCCATTGAACAGTTTTGGCTTAAGTTCTGAGGAGTATGCATATGATTGCACTATAAGAATAGCAAAGCACATTCCATTTGAATGCAAAATCAAGGCCAAAGGTTAGTGTGGCAGAATGATGGAAAACAGTTCAGTTCATTTTCTTCCTTTGCTCTAGTGGTGAAGAGGGCTGGACTAGCCAATGCCACTTTGCTTAGTTTTTAAAAAATTAATCAGTGCGAGTCACATTTATGCTATAAGTCATTAGCAAAAAAACACTACTTTTGTTGTCGTAGATATTATTATTAAAAATAATAAAATGAAGAGTTCTCAAAACAAATTTGTCTACGTTCCGACTAAATGGCTCCATATGTTTTAACTAAGCAGCTGTCTTGCTTTCCCTATGAAAATATTCTGGATGTTTGTAGAGACTAGCGCTCCAAGCACTTGTGTTATCTGCTACAGAACACATTTTATTTTCTTTCTTCTTACATAGTGACTGTGTTGATAAAATATTTTTCTAGTTCTAAATTAGGAGCTGCTGTTTGTCACTTTTCTTCTAGCAGAAGCATCTTCAGGACAGAACATCAATTCATAATTTAATCATGAGCATTAAAAAGAGCTTGGCTTAATATAGTAATATTGACATAATACCAGATGAAGACAGTGATCCATGGTATTCGGGTTTAATTAAACCTTCATAAACCCACTGTATGTATAGCAATATTTAGGGGCGTTTTTTTCTGTGACCAACACAGAACATGAAATAATGAGAATTGCTGCTCAAATCACAGTATAAATTACATTAAGATCAGATCGCAAAAAAACCACTCATTTCACCAAATAGCACCACTTTTGCCTGTTCTTGAGGAATCCATAGGTAGTTTTCACTATGGCAGTGAGCACCTCACAATCACCTGAAATTTCTGATGGTGGAGTGGCTGAGTAACAGTATCTGCTAGAGTGTGTGCATTTCCCGCAGCTGGTGGGGGAGGAGAAGAATGTGAGTGGGTGGGATGCCCAGGTAGGGTACCAGCACTGTACTGTAATCTGGAGGTGAGGCGATTAAGTTCTAAACTGTGATTCTTATGTGATCTATGATCAGGTGAATGTGCTCAGATTTCCTCTCTGCTCCAAGTCACTCTCTGTAAATGCCTTTTCTGGGGCTTGTCAATGTGGTGCTGCACTTTTGAGAAGCTTGGAAAACCAAGCAAGGCTCAGTGAAGCCTTTCTCTGATTTTATTTTTTGTGTATTGTACTGCACCTTGACCTCATCACCTTCTGTGGCTTTTTTGCACATTTTATGCCATTATGCAAAGGGGGATTACTGTGATTTTAAAAAAAAATTTGCTCATCTTTGTGGTGTTGCACTTTTGAGAAGCTTGGAAAACCGATGAATATGTATGTACATATGTTTGGTAGCGGACTAAAATGATAAAGAGTTCACAGTTGAAATGCTTATTGTGCTTTATTGCGCTGTTTGTATGATTTTGAATAAGAATTTGGATAAAAACACATACCACCACAATTTGCTATTTTAATCAAGAAATTTCAGAAAAATTATCATCGAAAAAGCACCCCTAGCAGTATTAAAATAACACTGTGATTTGCAAACTACAAAATTACAAAATGTCCTTGTGCACATCTGCAAATATTTGTACACAAGGGACAGTGTCAATCTCTTATTCATGATTTAACTGATAAAAGGGGATGCTTCTTCTGTAAGACACCATTATTTTACATAGGACACTTAGGGCGCAATCCTATCCTGCACTAGAACAGGTAAGCCGAGAGGCTCGCGCTGTATCCAGCACAGGATTGTGGCCATAAGCGGCTCAGCCAGAGGCAAGGGGAAACATTTCCCCTTACCTCCGGGTAAGGACCGCTGGCCCTTATGGGTCTCCTCAGACTTGTGCCACCTTTTGAGGTGCCACAAGTCCAAGGAGAGTGGAGCGGCTTGAAAACGCTCCATTCCCCCCCCCCCCGGAACAGGGGTTGGGATCCAGTATAACTGCTGGATCCCAGCCCCGCTTCCCGCTCCCCACCCACCTGCCCCCTGGGCCGCCTAGGCAGGCTGACTCAATTTGCAATGAGGAAGTCGGCACAGAGCCTTGCGTCGACCTCTACAGGCCGGTGCTTCTTTGAGAGCTGGCCAAGCTTCTTCCTGAGCTCCTAGCCATTTCTATCTCATTATTTAAAGCAATTAAGGGTGCAATTGCTTAATGCTTTATGGCATGTTAGAGACCCGCCTGGGCCGACGCAAGGGACATGTGTCGGCCCATGGGCGCCTTTGGATTGCACCCTTAATTGCTTTAAACAACGAGATAGAAAGGGTTAGGAATTCATTCTTCTTTGGGTGCTTAAAGACAGCTTGTAACATGTTTACAATTCTCAGATTTTTAGTAGTAGAGCAGGAGTTCTCAAACTTCATCATTGTCTAAGTTGAGAAAATAACTTTCCAGCTATTGGCAATACAGAACATAGTTTGCAGGATTCACTGTTGTCCTTGGGAAAATAGAGAGCTAGAAAAGTGTTGATGATAAACATAAGGGCTTGTACTCTTGACTCTTTGCCCATGTAAGAAGTTTCAAAAAGTGGTCAAGGAGATGCAGAAACCCATCCCTGGTAGTTGCCTGTGACTGAATGGTACCATTGTAAAAGAAAATATTTCTGAATTTGTACTGTCCTGACTTTGTTTTTTACAATGGATAGCTGAAACCCAATTGCTCTGGATTTTCACAGGGATAAATAAAACTTTCTAAGGCTTTGATAATAAACTTATTAAAGAGAACACAAGAAGCAGAGGGAAATTTTCTGCTCCTGAAAGGTTTTTGTTCAAGGGGGATGTCCTTGGTTTCTTAGGCACTGGTGGTGTTCCACTCTATTTCATAATATTTGGGTGGTGTTATGATTTTTCTTTGTACTAACAGCCTCCTTTGATGGAGAGAAGCACACCATCAGTCTTCCTTCTGTAAACAGTGCATCCTTTGTCCTGCGCTTCCTGGAGAAACTCTGCCACAGTCTGCAGTGTGATAATCTTTTCAGTAGCCAGCCCTTCAGTCCTTATGTGGGAAGTGCACACAGTCCTACTGAATACGACAGGAACAAATCAGGTAATATTTTATTGCCACATTTCTTTTCCCACTTGTATTTCTAGTTTTTGTTTGTTTTGTATGTAGAAGAATAGATCTTCAACTGAATAGCAAATATACAGGACAGACTAATGAGGGTCTGTGAAAGCAGATTTTTGAACTTCTACACTTTTCTTTAAAGCCTGATCTTAAACTTACTGTCATACTTGGAGATAAATCCCACTGAATTCAATGGGGCTTACATCCAAGTAAATGTATAGAGTTTTGCAGCCTTCATCTTAAGAGGGTGCAGGGGAGGATCAAGGAGGGAGCCATGGGTGTGTGCCCCCCCAACTGTCATCCGCTAGCTGAAGTTTTTCAGCTGCCACACACAGAACAGTTGCCTATTTGGGGGTTTGCTGGCCATCTCCTGCTTCTCTGGGGGACAGTGCATGGACTCTTTCCCTGGTCGAGTAGCTCCCCCCAACCCATTCCACCACCCCTGCCCAGCGCATTGGCTGGTCTCCCTGACAGTGGGTTTGTGGTCAGGGCTGTGGCGCAGCTTGCTCAGAGAGTGAGAGCGGCTCCCTGCCCCCTGCACCGTCCTCTCCCTTCAGGCGCTTGTGTAAGGCTGGTTGTGGAACAAGGCTGGCCACTGAGGAGGAAGGTCGCTGGGAGGTCCAAGGAGACAATCTGGGTGCAGAAGCCTGCCCGCTGCCCTTGGTGTCTGTTCTGTGAATTTGCATTCGAAATAAGTCAGGAAATTTAGGCTATGATCCTCTTCACACTTTCCTGGGAGGAAGCCGCATTGACTATAATGGGACTTATTTCTGAGTAGACAAGCATAGGCTTGGGCTCTCAGTCATAAATAAGTCATAAATTACATCACATGAGATTTTCCAAGAATCCTTCAAGCTTCACACATTGGTGATGTCCCACAGGAATTCACTCCCATGGCAGGTGAAGGGGACTGGTGGCTTTAAAAGGAGATTAGATCAGTGGTTCCCAAACTTTTTAGTACTGGGACCCACATTTTTAAATAACACTCTGTCAAGTCCCACCTAGGTTTACCAGACTTTTAAGAAAGGAGAATTGAGTGTCCCACCCAAAATCAAGTCACTACACACCAGTGGGTCCCAACTCACAGTTTGGGAACTACTGATTAGATAAAACTCATGAAAGGTATGTTTATTAAAGGTTATTGGTCAGGATGGATGAATGAAATCTGGCCTGAAGGGGCCTCTGCCCAGAGGACCAGTGTGGTTCTAAGACATCTGCATTGGTTAGCATGTTGTCACCACAAAATGTGGCAACAAAGGTAAGTATATTACAGGCTTGCAGTATAGCCCTGTGCCATATCCTGGCATTTTAGATTAATTTTAAAAAAATGGAAAATGCAATTTACAGGGCAGTGACTGATCATAGCAGCAATGCTGGGCTGAAAGGAGTGATTAGCTGCTTTCTCACTAATAGGTTAACAAAAACAGCCTGAAGAGAAAACCCTGCTCATTGCACAAGTGCAGGGTGACCAGATGTCCTCTTTTCCAGGAAATGTCCTTTTTTTGGTCTTGTTTCTTTGAAAAGAACTTAAATATTCTCCTTTTCCCTGCGAGTGGACCCCTGCAGGCAGTGCATAGCCTTCATGTAATTAATAGATTACATGTAATAAATATTATGCTATTTATTTGCTATTATTATGCTATTGTTTGTTTGTTTACAGAATTTATATCCCAACTTTCTATCCCAGCAAAGGGCACTCAAGGTGGCTCACAAATAAAATCATATTAAAAACATAAAATATATAAATATGTATAGAAGTAAGACAATTAAAAACAATAAAACTCAACAAAACTTGGATCCCGAAATAAAAATATATTATAAAAAAAGCCATGCCCCCTAGTGTCAGCATAAAAAGTCTTCCCTTAAAAAAAGGTCTTAAGCCCCCACCGAAAGGATTCTAAAGCGGGAGCTGTTTTCAATTCCAGTGGGAGGGAGTTCCACAGACGGGGTGCCAGCACCGAAAAGGCCCTCTTTCTTGCCGCCATCCCCCTCACCTCCACTGGTGGTGACACAGTTAGAAGGGCCCCCTCTGATGACCTAAGAGGATGGGTCAGATTGTATGGAAGGAGGCAGTTCCTCAGATACTCTGGATCTAGTCAAAACTAGCACTTTGAATTCAGCCTGGAAATGAACTGGCAACCAGTGTAGCTCCTGAAGCAGCAGTCCAACTGCGTTGAACCAAAGAGCCCCAGCAACCACACGGGCAGCTGCATTCTGCACTAATTGCAGTTTCCGAACCATCAGAGGCAGCCCCACGTAATACAGTTTTAAATTTAATAATAAGTAATATACTGTCGTGTTTAACTTCATTTGTCATGTCCTACATTTTTCTTGGACGTTCTACATTTTGGGGTGCCTTGACTTCTTTTGTGGTTATGACATCTGGTCACCTTGGACATGAGAAGTGTCTGATTATGTACTTATGTGCTTATTGTATGAATTGTTAAATATTATTATTGTTTGGGAATATATTATTACATGGGATTTTATGTAAGTTCCAATTCCAAATTTACCGTAGTTTAATTCATGATTAATATTTTTTTTCTTGTTTTAGTTACCAGTCATTTCGGTTAAGGTGGAGCTCATGGCTCCCCCCAAACACAAATACTAACTTCACCCTGGAGAGGGTGTGTGCGGGAACTCCCACTGTTCTTGATCACACAGGCAATCACATTGGGTGCAAACATATTAGCACTTTTTTGCTAATAGGACTGTTTTTTCTTGTTAAATGGTTATTGTTATGCTATTGATTGTGGCATTTATAAGTAAAATATAATTATATAATAAAATAAAATATCTACAAATGGGAGCTTAAGGATGCAAAAGAAATAAAAAGTTTGTCACAACTATAGACTAGTTAAGAATTAGAATTAGTTTTGGGTTGGTGATGCTTAGTAAGGAATGCAGTTGCTTTATAGCAGAGGCTTTCAAACCATGGCCACGGTGCACTGAGAAAATCCTCTGTGGTGCAACAGTGACAGAGCCTTACCATTCCACCCCACCGCCCCCCGTCTTTCCCATCTCTCTTTTTAGAAACTCACACTGGACATCCACTTCCGCTGTAATTTACCTTAGAAGGCTCCACCCCCCAATTTCCTGGGGGAAGCAACTGCCCAGAGCAAGTGTCTACAAAAAGAGGGCACAATGACAGGAGGTGGTGGGGTGGAATGGTAATGCTTCACCAGTGCCATGCCATGACCAAGAGGATTTTCTTGGTGTGCTGGATCCAGCTCATAGACCATAGTTTGGAGCCCCTTGTTTTATAGAAATGATGAGGGATAGAATTGGTTGGGAGTGAAATGGGTCAGTTGGGGTTGGGCAGTTAGGAAAGAAGAGAAAAGGCTGCAGGATTTGTAAGGGTAACAGTATAGCTAAACCAAATGGATTATTTAAAACCAAAGTAACAAAACAACATTTAACTTACTGTATTGTAAGAAAATGAAAGGAAAGGCAACAAATTCAAATGTTGCCTTACTATTGTGACTCAGAGAGTCAATCCCCATGCAGATCTAATAATGCAATAATCCTGTATACTTTAGGGGGAAGGCAAGGAGAAGTAGAAAACTAAAACAAACCCTCAAAAGGTGGCAGCAGGATATGAGTTCCAGCAATATAGTAGCACGCTTTCTGCGGAGTTACCAGCTCATACTCTTTCTTAATGAGTAATTGGTGCTTATAACCATGGCACCAAACAGGCCTCATTACTTCTGTGGCCAAGTGTTTCAGGAGCTGCAGGTTTGAGGTTTGCACTTTCTGTATTGCCGAAGAATTGTGGCTTAGCATCTGCCACATTCATGAAAAAGACACAGATGGTTAAGTATGCACATTTTAATTATTGCCTATTATGTTTATTGCTACATGCTGTAATGAGAGGAATAGCTCAACTCCTTTTGCTCATGATATATTTCTAATACAGTCTCACTGGGGAATAAACTGCCCATTCTATGTTAAGTCCAGATTCAGCAGAATGGTTTTTTTCCCCTGTGGGAGTACTTTGAAGGTATACAAGTAGAAAAATGTTACACCAGAATGAGCAGCAGTTATCTCTTGTTCTTGGTTCTTCCCAGAAAAGTTCACATTGTTATCTGTTTTTCTTTACAAGAATCAATTCAAAGCACTTCCATAGAAGAAGGCTGTTACATTAGGAAATTTGGTGATTTCACGAGAGAATAAAAAACAGCACTCATGCACTGAACTACTGAATTTCTAGTATTGGTTACTTACAATAATTTCATTCTTAGCCCATTTCTGCCTAGCTCACAGGTGTACACATTTGATCCCTTTTGCATATATGCAATGTTGGGCAGAAATGGCAACTTTATTGAAATCTATTTTGTCTGCTTGCAGCAAAAGAAGATATATCCGACAATAGAAGCACCAAGCGGTATTCTCAGGATTCACCACCCTATACTGCCCCTCTGTCTCCTAAACTCCCAAGAACCGAAGCGCATCCATCAGAAGGTAACTATAGATATTAGTATTAAGAATATTTGTATACAATTTTTCAACAAAAAAGTGGTTCATAAAGTGGTTTGGAAAACAAATGCGTAGATGGTACCCCATCTCGAAAGGGCTCACATTCTAAGAGATGCAGAAGAGAAACCAATCATAACCACTGAAAAAGACGCCATGCTGGGGTGAAAAGGGACAGTTGCTCTCCCCCTGCTAAGAGGACACTGCTTTGAAAGGTGCCTCTTTGCCCAGTTAGCAGGGTAATGATCATTACCATGGGTGAAAGCAACAAAGCAAAGTAGGCCATGCAACTTTTCATTGCAGTTAACACTTTCGCCAGGAACTCAAGGTGCCTGCATATGTGCAGTCAGCACTTATAGAAAATATATTGTAAAAAAAATAATCTAGCACTTCTCCCCTAACAATGGCACCCAGCTTGATGGGGACCTCATGTAAATATGAGCCTCATGTGGCCCTACAGGTAGACCACAGCTGCGATACAAGGACATCTGCAAGAGGGGTCTGAAGGCCTTAGGAGCGGACCTCAACAAGTGGGAAACCCTGGCCTCTGAGCGGTCCGCTTGGAGGCAGGCTGTGCAGCATGACCTTTCCCAGTTTGAAGAGACACTTGGCCAACAGTCTGAGGCTAAGAGGCAAAGAAGGAAGGCAGGGAGACAGACCAGGGACAGACTGCACTTGCTCCCGTTGTGGAAGGGATTGTCACTCCCAAATTGGCCTTTTCAGCCACACTAGACGATGTTCCAAAACCACCTTTCAGAGCGCGATACCATAGTCTCTCGAGACTGAAGGTTGCCAACAACATGTAAATATATATCTCCTCCCAACTATTGTGCAATAGTAAGTCTTTGCTTATTGCTGTTTACTTCCTTGTGATGTATTTAGGATTAGGCATTCTATTGGCAAGATAGGGTAAATATTCATTTGTGAGTAAAGCAAGATTCTTGGAGTACTGGTAGAGCAACTATACCCACCTCTTGCATATCTAAGATTAGAACGTAGGATTTGAAGTTGGGAGAGCATGGATTGAACCTTAGAACCAATTTTACTTTAAAACCAAGTGCTTTTAGCAGAATTACCCTGAGTGTCACTTTCAGGCAGTCAGTATTACAGTGAACTCTCGATATAAAAGATGCTGCCTGCAGAGGTTTGCTAAACCACTACTTTGTAGAACTCCTTCAGTACCTCTAAGGGAGTTCTCAGATAGGTAAGGGCTTGGGGCAGGCATACCTACCCTTCCAGGGAGTCCTTGGCATTGGTGCTCCACCCTGTATTACGGTGCTAGCAGGAATTGAGATGTTTCTTCATTTCTAGAGTGCCCCAAGAAACCTTTCATTCCTAGAATGTCTGTGACGAGGGTAGAGAGGAGAATGACAGCACTAGCGCCTATGCCAAGGGAGCCTTCCACTGTAGGTATCCTGACCCTGAGCCCGTTCCCACACATACCTACCTCAGACAGCTCCCATGACCCTACCCTGTGGAAAAATCAATTTGTGTGCAAGGACCTGGTGTAGTGGCCAGTGGCACAGCTATGCCGTTTTGTGGAAAAGAAGAGAGAAGCATAGGTGACAGGTGCAACAAAGGATTTTTTGTAGTGACATCAGAATAAAAAAGATTTGCCTAGCTGAGCTTCCCCATTCCCCTGCCACAGCTGTTTTTAACATTCACTCATAACTGGACCTACGTGTAAACAGATGTTAGGAAGAAGAGCAAGAAATGGGAGAAGGGATGTAGGGAGATTAGGTGGGTTTCCCAGAAAGACCCTGGGATGAGAAAGTCGGAGGCTTAGGGTGCAGGTAAGGAAGGAAAAGTGGGAAATTAGTGGGAATGGTAGAAAGTTGACTGTAGTTCGGACCATGGCAAAAGGCTGTGGCTGGAGTGTTCTCTCTAGCCTGAACCAAGGGCTACTGGCAAAGAGACAACCTAGAGGCAGGCTAGGAAATTACTTCACCTACTTGCAGTGGGGGGATCTACTGAGTAAATAGTCTTAACAGATGTCCCAAGCCTCCAAAAGGAAATGGGGAGGGAGAGTTTTCCTTGTTCTGGGAAAGGGGATTTGTTTAAGGGAGGTCTGAGATCAACCTCAGGCCTTCATGAATGTGCACACACCCCACACTCGCATAGAGGAAAAGAGAACCACAAACGGTAAGCACGTCATCGGTTCAAATACATGAAAAAATGAAAGATAGAGGGGAGTTTGTGGGTCAGTGGTAAAGCTGTACCAAAGACCAAGATTACCAGGCTGTTTGTGCAAGGCTTGAGTATGCTGTATTGCAAGGGCTGTGAGGTAAGAGAGCCAAAATCAAGCAAACCTTTTGAAGAAAATGGGGTCTTACTGATAGAAAGAGGCTGTGATGCAAGCCGTAACATCCAGGCAGTAGCCAGGCAAGGCGCACTCTGGATTGCGTCCATGATCACATAGGGAACAGTGCAAGTGAGTCAATGCTGCTTTCTCAGAGAAAAGGGGTACAAAGGGAGGTGACCTACAAAGGCTGACTCGACAACGCTGACTTAGTGGCACACAGGATCGGTAACACTCTACTCCCCCTTTCCTTTCCACCCCACTCCACCTTCCTTGTTATCTCCCTTAGTGCAGTCAGAGTGGCCAAGGGAGCTTTCTAAAGTAGGGGTTTAAACAGACTATCCCCTGGGGGCTGGGGATAAGAATAGGGCCTCCGTTTGGCTGTACTTGTCATAAGAGGCAACTAAACAGCCACTGGGTAGATGGGACTCGTTAGCCTGGGAAGGCAGCTCATCTGAGAGAAGGAAAACTCTGATCCCAAACCTCCACTGCCTTGGGGCTACATCCAGTTATGGAAAAGGCTTCAGGAGTCAACCTCGAGGCAAAATCCAGAGCCAGAGTCCCTGAGGCAGTTCATGGCTGAACACAGTCACGTTCTGGCAACTCCTACGACACCGCTGGAACCAACCGTATTGGCCTCTGCCTTTCCATTGGACCATTTCAGCGACGTGGAGAGGGAGGATTTGCTGCATGGGTCACAGTCTGTCCTCCATATCTACTTTACCCAGGCTTCGTGCACTGGAGAGGACACTCTGTTCCAGAACCCCCATTCAGAGCGCGATACCGATACCATAGTCTTCCGAGACTGAAGGATGCCAACAAACAGATTAATGAGGACTGTTGACAGATACCCCTTCCCCTATTATTCCATTAAACTGAGGGTTCACTGTACAGACAAAAATGAAAAGGGGGAAGGAGGAATCCCCCTCATCAGCCCCAGACTCCCTTATCTGGTTGCTGCTGCACCTCTCCTCCACCTTCCTTATTCCCCCTCTTTTGCGATGGCTGGTGGCTGGCTTGATAGAGCATATTCAGCAAGTCTTATTAAGAGGCGGGATTTAAAGCTGTCTGCATTGTCCAAGAATGCCACTCCATTCCTTTCCACTATAGCTTTTTGGTGCTAACGGGCTGTTTGTGTTAAATCATGTTATATAGCAGAAATCCTGCCGAGTGAAGAAAACGGCACTGCCAAAGAACACAGGTTTTCTGAGGACTCAATGGATTCTGCACTTAATTCAGTCAATCCTTCAAGCCCTAACTGTCGGAGTTCCACTGAATATTGTACCTCAGGGAATATAGCCTATTACAGGAGTTCTCTCCCACCAGTGACTGCTACCTCAAATGCAGCACCAATCCTACACAGGCTATCATCAAGTTCTGCTGGGAACAGCAGTTACTATGAAGTCAACAGAAATAGACTGCAGAGGAGGATTGAAGGTACACAAACCTTTTATATGCATGCTTTGCTCTTCTGCTTCTCAGTAGTATGTGCATGCAGGAAGGGGACTCTGAAAGCATTTCGGTATTCAAAGCTTCACCCAAAAGATCAAAAACATGAAGTTGGCAAATGTGTCAGAACATACAAGTAAAGTTAACTATAACTTGCTCTTTGAATCATGCCACGTGCTGGAACTAGTTCTAATTGTCCCCTCTACTGTTGAACTTGCAGTGCATTAGTTATACCATGGTATCTGTTGTGTTGTGTAACTATTCAGGCTTCCCTGACTCATGTATCTGTGGCAAAATGAATGCTTTTAAGTAACTTCACAAACATTGGTCTTCACAGTTTTCTTCCCTGCAGGAAGAACATTGTGTGTGAAAGAGCCTTAATGGAGAATATATGTATATCATATAAATAGGCAAAAAATACTCTTGTATTGGACTTGCCTCCCAGATTGGACTTGCCTCCCAGGGACTTTCCTGATGAGGATGACAATGCTGGCCTTGGTGGGGCTTTACAGGACTGCACCATGCTCTGTGGCATGGACATGGCTGTGTCTTTCAGCCCATGTGGTCCTGGGGAATGTGCCAGAAGCTTTGCAGTGGGGCCATGGGAGCACACCACTTCTAGATTTGGCTGCATGGCCTATGCTCTGCCATGGAGGTGGCTGTGTGGAGCCCAGTGGTGACCCAGGAGCAGGGCTTGCCTCTCCCTGATGTGGCAGGAGAGATTTGCCTGTAGGTGGATCAGGGACAGCCCCGAACAGGCAAGGCCATCCTGTGGGGATGCAGTTGGGGTAGTCAGACTCAGACTGGGAATTAAAGCCAGGTCTATTATCAAAGCCAAGGAACAGAGGAAGTAGACAGATTGTCTTGAGCCATATGCTTTGTGGGATGTGCGTGTCCATGAGAAGTAAACTTTGCCACCTATTTGATGGAGAACGATAAGGGTGCAGGCAACCTGCCTGCAGCACCTCTGAGGTCTTGGCTGACAGAAGCTCATTTAGATCCAGCCCGTGACCCTCAAAGAACCACCAGCCAAAAGAATAGAGTGAGGGCAATGTAATGCACGACATCACCCCAGCCTACCTGTAATTACAACTATGTGATATTTTCTCTTATTATTCATCCTTGAAGTGTTCTTATGAATGAATCTCTACTATGGTCAGATGTGGCTAAATCTACACTGTGATAATAAAGTATTAAAGATGTTCAGCTTGATTAAATATGACACTGATTGTATGGAGAGGCATTCCCAAGAAATACCAGGGAAAAGTTTTTCCCTGTTTTAAATGGCCTCCTGAACATCATGCACATTGTGTCCCCTAAATATGGTGATTATATCAATGACATTCCTTCCTCATTGTCGTCATATTGTATTTATTTAAGCTGCAAGCTCTACAACAGGACCTGACCTCAGTGCACTAAAACGGGAGCATTCCCGAACATCCAGTAAGGACCCATCTGCGTGGTCAATAGATGAAGTAATGAGATTTGTGAAAGAAGCTGATCCTCAGGCATTAGCACCTCATGCAGAACTCTTCAGAAGACATGTAAGAAAGCTGTTTGCTTATAGTGCACTATTTAGTCTGCTTTACTGCATGGTAAATTGGGGCAAGAATGGAATAGGGTAGCCCAGCAGTTCCCAAACTCTCAAGGAGAGAACTGTTATGTATTTACTGGGGAGGGGGAGGAAGAGGAGCAGTGATTGGGACGATCGTGCTTCTGCCAGTGAGGAAAGCGGTTTTTCAACTTACCTGGCAGTCACTATAACTCAGGGTCCAGGGAGTCTGCAACATCCCTGGCAGTTCTAAAGTGGTGAGACAAAGAAAACCCAGTTCCTGTTTTCATTGCGAAACCGGAAGTGGTTTGTTTTCTTTTTTTACAGCAGTTTGGAGCTACTGGGAGGGCTGTAGAGGGGGTCGCAGACTCCCTGGACCCTCCAAAGAGTCACAGCGACCACCAGGTAAGTTGAAAAACCCCTTTCCTCCCCAGCAGCAGCACAATCGTCCCAATCGTGTTTTTGCCACTGCTGTTGCCCCAGTTCTTAAGGGAGGCAGAGATAGAGCTTCCCTGGCTGGGCGTTGTGACACCCCAATTTGTGAGCCTCTGGGGTAGTCCTTACTTGCTGGCTTGTTTCACTTGAACAGGTGTGCTGGAAACCATCTATTGCAATAGATAATTTTCTATGTGGAGCTTCTCATTGCAGTTGCCAGCAGTGACATGGGCTTGACTTTCTCAAAGTAGAAGAGGTTGCTACTCGTTTATGAGGCCACCTTTCAGTTAGTTAGAAATCTGACAAAGTGCCCATTTTCTTAAGAGTTGAGGTAGATGTAAGGTATTATGTTCAGATTCCTCCCCCCTTTGTGTAAAAAATAAGAGCTATTAGATACGTCCAAATTCCAATACAACTAAATCCAAAAAAATGAGAACATGAAAGATGTTTCTCTACTTCCTGGTTTATAGTACCTGTATACTGATTAAAGGGCAAGACTCAAATGATTGGTAGCTGTAATCAGCTGTTGTTAGCCCTAGTATATTCATTTTTTTAACAAATTAAACATGCATCTTTTATATATAGTCTGACAGTCTATTAAGAGTAGCGGCTGAAGGTTTATTAGGTTCTTTTGCTAAGACTGTGCTAAGAAATCATAGTGCATGTTGAGCATCCCTTCTCTGAAGTGCTTGGGGTCAGAATCATTTTGGATATCTGATTTTTCTGCATACACGTAATGAGAGATCTTGGGAATGGGGCCAAAATCTAAACGCAAAATTCATGTATTTTTCATATACACCTTATACACATAGCCCGAAAGCAATTTATACAATATTTTTAATAATTTTATGCACGAAACAAGACTTGTGTATGAAACACATTTTGCGATTTTATTTCTTTAGGCAACAAAGTAAAAAAACATTATGTGACACTAAAAAAAAGTTCTGTATTTTGGAATTCTGGATAAGTGATGCTCAACCTATATTAGACATGAATTTTTAAGGAAAGGCAGAGGCAAAAGAAAGACCCCTTCCCAAAGCTGCTTGTCACTGGGCATTTACCAACAGAATACCAATTTTAAAGTTTGTATCACTGTTACTGATCTCTTCTTCAAATATTTCCTTTATCTGCTTCTGGAGATAATCAGTTCTTCTTTATAAAGGCACAAGATCATCTGTGCTTCTTTTATATCAAGTTCCTTACTGGAGGTCCTTTTATGGGGCTTCTTGCTATCTGAGTAGTCACTGGTACTGACCCTTGATAGGGCTTTTTCCGTTGTAGTTCCCAGTCTATGGAACTACTTTCTCAAGGGAGCTCATCTGACATTGTCCCTACTATCTTTTTTTCAAGTTTTATTTGCACAGGATTGAGGAGTTTCAGTGCAACTGATGGTTTTATTCTGGTTTATTTTAGTCAATTTTTAAGGTAAACTGCATTGGGGTTCTTTACCTAGAAAGTGGTAAATACCTCAACAAAAAATTTCCAGTGTTGTTCTAATGGGTATGCCATGCTTTGTGCCTGATTATATCTTGGTTGGGCTATTTTTGATGTTTATGTGAAGCACGGTATGGAGTTTAGTTGAAGCAGAACTTTACCAGTTTATTAACCATGGCTGTCTTCTTTCTACAGGAAATTGATGGAAAGGCTCTCCTTTTACTGAGGAGCGATATGATAATGAAATATATGGGGATAAAACTAGGGCCAGCATTAAAGCTGTGTTACCACATTGAGAGACTTAAGCAAGGAAAGTATTAAGTGGTGAACACACAACAATAATGCTGCATGTTGTCAGACAACCCCTCAGGTCCACAGGCATCGGGAATAGTACAGCAGGAGCTGAGCAAGCTCCTGTGGAGCTGAACAAGTGGCTGAGCAAGTGTCTTGGAAATGGATGGAAGATGGACCCATTTGCTTCAGCAGAACAAGTTCCCAGTAGATTGTGTCCATTTGAAAAGCAGTGTGCCATCCTGAACCATCAGTGGTTGCTGAAGTTTCCTCTCAGAATATGAAATATTGGTTGTCGGTGAAAAAGTTTTACATTCTAGTATTCAATAACTTGTTTTGAAGGTATAGCATAAGGCAGTAACATGTTTACATGGAAAGCTGCAAAACATATTCTTGACTACTTGGCTTCAGCTGGTACCTTTTCATTCTGAACCAAAACAGCTGAATTCCAAAGGAATAATCATAGTATCAGGCCTTGAAAGTTTTTACAGTGGTGGTGGCTGAATTAATGTGTTAAGAAAGCAGGTATACAACTTTTGCAACGATCAATTAATGTGCTTTTATACTTGGATTGCAAGGTGTAATTAATATTCAGATTATGCTATAGATTTCCACAAAGGGAATAGCCATATGAATTACTCTTTGTGTGTGCGTGCTGTATGTTTAAAAACAAATAAGCTTTTATAAAGTAGTTATGACTTCTCTTTTTAAATTATGAGGGGAAACTTTGCAGCATGTTGACAATGTAAACTGGCAATATTTCTTTTTTGAGCAGGAAGTTCTCATGGCTGAGTTGAGCAGCCAGCTTCCAGATGGATGAACAGATTTCCAGTTTGCTCATGGAATACACCACCCATCCTCTTAACATTCCGTTTCTTTGTGAAGCTCAGCATGAACATATAATGTATATATGTTCATGTACTTGTATATTTATGTGTATGTGTGGGGAGGGTACATGCATATATATATATATATATATATATTGTATATATGTGTTCATTTTAAAAGAGGTACTTTTGCACTGTGACAGTTGAAACTGTAGAGATTCTTATAAAAACAGTAAACAAACATGCACCATACATTTTGGCCCCAGTCCTTAAGCAGTAGCAGGATATGTACAAACTGTTGTGCACTAGGATTTTCAGAATAAATGGTCAAAGGAGTGTTCATCTCTGGGGCGGGGGCAGGGGGAAAGGCCTAGTGGTGGTGGTGATTACATGCTGTCAAGACTGACTGTGCTGAAGTCTGTTGGGTCTTGTGTAATCCAGCAAAGATTAATGTATATTCAGCTTTAAGTACTAGAGATGCTTTGTTTTCATCCACAAAGCAACTTCTTGGTGTCCACAAATTGCCCTTGCTGAATGAAAGTGAATGTTTCCTCTTACCATTTACAAACACTTGTCTGCTTTTCGGGGTGGGGGGGAGGAACAATCAAGAGATGTATGGACTCATACAGGGGAACTCCCTGCACTATGCAATATTCCTAGATTCTCATTGTGTTGAGCTGAGCCATTTTGTTCTGGGAACTTTTCTGGAAAAACATGAGAATTCTTAAAAATTCTGATTTTTGAACTGTGTGTGTGTGCTCATGTACGTACGTATGTGCTAAACTAACCTTGGTGCTGTTTCTATAAGCTACATGAAATTGTGCTGATAGTAAAATATTTTACTATCCAATATAATATCAGGGACAACCATGTACATGTGTGGGGAGCCGAATGTACTGTGTGTATGTAATAGTACAAATGAGGATAGATCAAAAAGCGGGTAGATTATATATTTCTTACTGCCTTTTATATCAAAACTTCTAGTTAAAGAAAAATATTTTTTACACATTACTGGTCTGAAAATGCCTTGCTTTCTGGTATACCAATATTACTCAGGTTTAACAAAAATACTGCAAAATTACATCAATTTTCAGAATTATTTGGTTAACAGCAAAATTCTATGCATGTTACTCTTAAGTTAGTTCTGCTGTGTTCAGTGGGGCTTACGCCCTGGAAAGTGTGCACATGATTGCAGCCTAAGTTACTGGAACACAATTTAAATTCAGAGTTCACTTTGGAGACTTGTCCTAATGAGTGATCCACTATTCTTATTGTACCAGCTAAATGTTTGTTGCTAATAAGCATATACAAACCATTACACCACCTCAGTGATATGGCTTTATAAAAGTGTTGTGGCATATAAGCTCATGCAAATATTTAGGATCAAATGGTAAGGACTGTGATATATTGCACATGTTGTGTGTGTGTGTTTCTCAGTGGGCATTACAGAGGAACACAGTTTCAACGGAAAAAAAGATAGCAAATACTGGGCCTATAGTAATAGCTGCAATCTCTGAAATAGCATGCACAACCACATTTTTTTCTGCAGTTTTTAATTCAGCAGCCTGAAACAGGCACTCAAGGAATTGCCAAATCACTTTCTAACCTTGAGCCACTGACTGAATTACAAATACAGGGTTAGTAAAAACTACAGAAAAATCCCAGCTGTGCACAGTTATCAGCACTTTCATAAATGATGTCAGGACTATCTTTTTGTCTAATGTGGCACTTCTGAATGCTGTTAACGCAATAGGGAAAGTGGAAGACCCACACGGTAAAATCTAATGTATGTTCTGATCAGTGTGGCTCTTTCATTCTACTCTGATGCAGAATAGTCAAGTAGATTTGAATATGAAAATTAGAACTTTGCATGTGTTATTTCCTGTTTGGGAACACAGCTAGTCCCTCCAAAAATGCCACATAAATTGTTCAATTAATTTTCTGTAAGCTGCATATGGTTTAACATCTTTCATACATGTCCTTATGAAATACAATATTCACTTCTTTCACACGTTCTGCTGGAGTGATGTACTTAGTTGTTAGCATTGCATTGTGCAAAAGTGTTTATTGCTTTGTGTACACACACACTTGTCCATGAAACAAGAATGTCACAGTAAAATTTAATTTTGTATTATATAGCATGGTATCAAAGTCTGTCAAGTGCTTGTAACAGAATATATTTTTAATTGTTTATTTTCAACTGGATGTTCTTATCTAAACAATAAAACTTGTTCACTGTTTACATGTCTATTGTTTTGTGATACTATTTATAGTACTTTATGTAAACCTATAATTGTACAAATTAAGATGTTGTTCACACTGCTAGACTAATAATGCTTCAATTAGATGATAGCAACACACATTCACACACCTCAACAATTCTAAACTGTTGTCTTATCCAGTGTTTCAAAGCTTGATATGTAATATGTGCCAGTTACAGTGATAGGCAGTCTTTATTGCAACATTAGTGATAGTTTAAATACTGTAATGTCTAACACCCATTACAAAAGGTTCATTTCTATTGGTAAATCATGCAGGCCAGTGGTTCTCAAACTGGTGGATCGTGACCCACCAGCTCGTGTAACACTTCCCCTGTCCCTTTAAGGGCCGGGCGGCAGCAATGCGATCCCTAGGATCGCATTGCTAAGGGGGGCAAGTGGGGGTGCTTGTGCCTTACTTTGCATGATGCTGGGCTGCAGCAGGCTGCAGGAAGTGCAGGCAGCCCTGCACAGCGCTCCCCGACGCTTGGAACCTGCAAAAGAAGCGGGTGCAAAGCACTTCTGTTTTGCAGGAGGTGCTTTGCGCCTGCTTCTTTTGCAGGGTCCAAGCATTGGGGAACGCTGTGCAGGGCTGCCTGCACCTCCTGCAGCCCAGCATCATGCAAAGTAAGGCACAAGCACCCTCCCTTGTGATGCAATCCTGGGGATCACGTTGCTGCCCTAGCCCCTCCCACCCAAGAACTTACTGAGGCAGTAAAGCTCCCTCAAAGTTTGAGAAACCCTGATGTAGGCAGTAGAATGTGCAATCTTAATGACTTTATACCTATTTTGATCAGGCTAAAATTAAAGTGAGCGTGTGAGGTGGTGGTGGGGGGTTGTTATTTCGCTTACTATGCTTTATGCCACTTGCATTTCAGAATGTTCTCCAATAACTTGAGGCAGACAAAAATGTGTTAGATTTTGTACGTTAACAACCGAACCCATCTTTGAACATAAGTGAGATAAGACATTCTGTGGAGAACATTTGGACTATAAAGTCTGGCTAGGTTAGAGGACTTTGGGTATATGTTGCACAAAACTAAAGCAGATGTTGCACAAAATTGGAAGCAAGCATGTTAACTTTACTCTTAATCGAGGTAGATGAATGGGGGACAAATCTTTTTCCGTGCCACCGGGGATGGTGGCAGTAGCAGTGAGTCAATGTGGAGTCTGGTGGAGCACCGGTGTGGAGTCACTAGGCTCCAGTAGTGCCATGCTGGAGTATGCAGTGCACACCCATTAGCATGGCTGCATCAGTGCTGGAAAGTAGGATAGGATTGGGTCCTTAGAACGACATGAATATCTTCTATTCATGAGACCACATTATGATAGAGATGCATTACAGAGAGGAAAGTGAACCTGTGTATCTAGTCCATTCTCTACAGACCACAACGCAGCTGCAACATTACAGAAACCACAGTTCATCACAGACATATAGGAAATAATCAGGGAAAGTACATGCCCACACATAGCATGATTATATGAGTTAGCCCTTGCCCCCTGGCAAAAGGAGAGTCATCCACCTTGCGGTGCATGGAGGACCACCTCGTGACCTTACTCCAGTTCACTTGTAACGCAGTCCAAAAGATGCATCCGCAGATCTCTTGAAGTGTCAGAAGCATGTTTAGACAGCACTGTCAAGATAGGACTGTACATTTGACTCCAGAGCCTAGGAGGCCATGGCAAGAAATTTTAAAATGACTTGGTGATAGATTGGAAAAATGATGCATAAATACAATCCAGTATATGGAGGGCAAACACTGAAGAGGATAGGCTGATGCTGTTGTGGAGATGTTACAAGAACTGCTAAATGTCTGAGGCCTAGCAATCAAGATACTGTACCATATTTAAACAGTCAAAATATTTACTGCTCTTCAGCTCCTGCCATCAGCTGCAATATTATAAATTCTAAAAACAGATAGTGCACTTCCCCAAAATAAAAAAAACCACCATCAGGCTTTTATTCAGGATTTTACTATTTTTTCCCCACATTTTAATGGCTTTTATACTGATTCCCCTGTCTACTGTTTCTATATTGATTCCACAGCAATATTCCACACTTCTGCTTTTTCATGAGCATAGAAATGATGAAGCAGAGTGAACATCTTGGGTTAGATCTCACCTAAATATGCTGAGCAGAAAGACACTTCTGCATGTGCAGGGAAGACAAGATTTTTGCCAACTCCCCCTTTCCAGGCCATACCCCTCTCTGTTCCTGAGGAACCCTCAACCTTTAGGATTGGCTTGTGGAATATAGGGAGGAGCTGCAGGAAAGTCTTATTCAACATGTCACTCTAGTTCTCTGAAACTAAACCTTTAACTACAAAAGTGGAGAAAACATTGTGAGAGGACCCACTAGTCAATGAAATCAACACTCAAAACAATCCTTTTAAGCTCAACTTAAAAGGTTATTTGTTGCTTGTTAGACTATATGTTAAAACCCTGCTAATTGGGTAAGAGGCACTTTTTTAAGTGGGTGCTCCTTTTTTTAGCAGGGGGAGAGTAACTGGCCCACCTCACCCCAGCACTGTGTTCTAGTGGCTGTCTGCTGGTATTCTTTTTGCATCTTTTTAGATTGTGAGCCTTTTTGGGACAGGGAGCCATTTAGTTATTTGATTTTCTCTGTAAACCGCTTTGTGAACATTTAGTTGAAAAGCGGTATATAAATACTATTATTATTGTTATTATTATTAAAAGAGCTTTGCATGACAATACCGCCACCATTAATTTTGTTTCAGTAAAACAGTTCAAAATGCGTCTTTGCCTGGTGTATGGGAGACAACAAAGGATGCAATTGAGAAATATAAAGTCATTTAGCATGGATTATTTCAACAGGTCAGGATCTATCAGATAAACATGCTGCTCTGTAGTTTTCAGACTTGTGCCGAACCTTTCCAGATAATGAGAGCAAATTCTAAAATGCACAAAATACAGCAACCACATTAGCACATACAAACATTTATTCTGAAAGTTCCATTCTATTCACCATTGTTCAGAAACACATCAAAGCACTTTATGGCAGTGAAAATAGCTCTTACCCCTCTGGCTCACTCATCCATTATATTCCCTTAAAGCTGCAAAATGTGCAATCCACTTAAAAAATATGTTGCTTTTTATTTACTTTTAATGAAAAGTTAACACAAAGGAAAAAAAATGTACTGGGCCTTCTGCAATCTCCCTCCCACTCATCCCACCCCACAGATGTCCCACCTCCAAATAACTTAAAAGATAGTTTAAAAGTTTAAAACGTCATTTTAAAATGAAGTGCATCTCTTTAGTCATAATAATTATACCTTAAACATTCTAAAACCTCATAAATTACTTCCTTGGGAAAAAGGCCGCAAGCCTCTGCTTTTTGATTGGAAGAATGTGTATTTCCTGCGAGTTCATTTTCTTTAACTTCACACTCCGGTTTTTGATGGGTTTCCTAAGTGCTTCGGCATTATCCCGGGCCTCTGGCTGGTTCTTCATATCGTAACACTGCAGCACCGAGTCCTGGGGCAGATCCCTTTTGAAAGAAAAGTTCTTGGTGGAAACCCCCGAGAGGCCTTTGATCTTGCCACAGAATATAGTCGGCACCGCGTCCTTGACCGACACAATCACTTTGGCCGTCTGCGAAGTGCTCACTATCTCAATATTGCCACCAGCTGAGGGCTCACAGGGTGCTATACTAGTTTGATCCACCAGCCATTTGGACTGGTGTCTCAGGAGTTCAGATGAGCTGCCACTGATCACTCTACTTTCAGCCTTTGCTGGGGCCTCGTGAGGTTTTGGAGGAACAAAGGATGAAGCAGTGTTGGAAAGTTTATCTGCTATAGAAGGTGCAGCAGCGCCATCCATCATGGATCCAGAGCCAGTGGTACTTGTGGTGTCAGTGCTGCTAGCTTTCCGACAGGAAGCAATTGATAGGTCCAAAGCACTGTCTTCAGGGGAGAGCTGGAGACTGTCCTCACTTTCTTTAAGCAAAGGTACTGTTTTCATAGACAGATCAAGGACCTCATTCTCGTTACCCATTTTGATGACGGTATGCCGATTCAGCTGGGAAACTTCCCTGTGGTGGATGAAATCAAATGGTTTCATTTCTTCTTTCTCCAAGGGAGTCTGAGTGCCTTTGCAGGAATGCAGGATGAATGAAGCAGCTGGCTTTGGGCAGTCCAGGTTGGCCTTGGATTCAGCACTATGAGGCACCGGGATAGGAATGGGAATTGGGATAGGGACTGGAACAGGCAAAGGAACAATCACAGGGTACGGTACTAAGAGTGTAGCTGGGGGAACCAGTGGAGATAAAGGAGAACTGAAGGGCTGTGGTGGGACAGAAGAGCAGTCAGGTGGGGGCTGATAGGGCGATGAACCCAAGGCTCCTTGTGGGGGAAAGAGATCCTGCAGAACTGCAGCAAACCCAGGTGTCTGAAACACAGGAGGCAAGACAGGCTCCTGAGTTGGATTGGATGGTTTCTGATCCAGTAGCTGTGGCTGTCCAACTGGGGCAGAAGAGCCCTGAAAGAGACTGCTGTGGATGGGGTTGGCAGCACAGGGAGAACTCTGAGGTAACACCAGTGGAGAGTTGAGATGCTGAAAGACATGCTGCTCCAAGAGGACAGGCAATGGGACTGGCCCTTGAGTTGTCATGACATATGGAGTATTACCGTTGGGAGCAATCTGAGGGGCGGCGCTTCCTGCAACTTGCAGGTGTATCGGCAGAACCACCGGGCTGTCCCCTAAACAAATTGGCTGAAGCACTGTGGCAGCTACCTTGAGAGCAACCCCACTCTGGGATTCTGTTGGGGGTGTCAATATTGATGGCGTGGGGACAGTTACCAGGGGCGAAAGTGCTTTTTTCATCAAGTCCGCTGAATTAATATTCCAGGCTTCGGCCGTTATCAGCTGGGCAACACCATTCTCTAGCTTGCTGTTAGCCATTGCTGAAGGTGAATTGGTAACGTCCATGGAAAGGTTCTGCGTATCCTTATACAGTTCCTCCATTTTACAGGATATCCGAGGCTCTGAAGAATAGGAGTTTACATAGTTGACAGTGACATCCACATCATCGCTGCAAAGCCTGCAAAACAGAGACACATTTTACGCACTGCAAAAATCTCTTACTTAAAATAATATTTGCACACTTCACATAATATTTGCAACTTATTTTTAGTGCACCCCTCACCAAAGTAGTCATTTTCATCTTTTGGGAGCAAGCAGTTTTATCATAGTGTGTCCTAGGCCAGTGCATACAGTATATAGACACATATACAGAACATACATCTTTGAGTGTTATAGGAAGAGTCCTGGGTAAGTTAGAGATAGTTGTAAACAAAGATAATTCAAGGACTGAGACAGCAACAGTCAAATGGAAGACAAGTGCTAGTTTGCAGAACAAGAATTCAGACCGTTCATTTTATACTTTTTAAACAAATCTTCATACATTGGCACCATGTAACACAGGGAAGCAGCTGCACTGTTTACACTCAACAAGAGCCTTAAACTGAGGTATCCTAAAAATAACCCATAATAAAAACGATGCATTCTGGAGATGGAAAACTTCACTTGCACTGAAACAAATTGCACGCCTTCTGCCACTGAACTCCTAAAACGCACCAGTCCAAGCATACTGCTTGAGAAATCTTTAAACAGTGCGTTAAGCAGGACCACAATGCACACATGTATTTTCATGAGGCAGGATTTCCCCATATTTTTAAAAAGGACCTCATTCTCCAGAGCTCCACAATGACAGAAATATAAAGCAGAAATCTTTATTAATAGGAATATAAAGAATTAACATCAAAGCTGCATTAAATTTACTTTGACAGGCTAATCTTGACAGCGCAGATGTCAGGAAAAAAGCAGACACTCTTCCCATTGTAAACCATGAGAACTTTAGCACGCCTTCAAGAACTGTCTGCCGACACCCATGGCAGTTAGTCCAAATCATTTGCCCCATGAAAGCTTTCATGCTCTCTAGTATAGTCAGATGTCCCTTGTGAAAAAGGGTGCTTCTTAATGCAGAACTTCAGGTCCCAAAGCAGGAAAGGCAGAAGTACTGCTTGTTATATTTAACAACTTTGTATCTTCATTTATATTCCATCTTTCTCGTGAATGAAATTTTTTTTACCAGAGTCATGTCACTGTTAATCTGAGCCCTTTGAGCAGGACAGATTACAAGTCTAACATACACTGACAAACACTGACATAGTTGACATAACAGTAACCTGGTAGAGTATGGAGAAGTTTGTACCCTGGGATACTGCAATCCCAGGGTACAAACTCTACAGGAGGGACAGTGAGGGGCGCAACGGAGGTGGGGTGGCCTTCTATGTCAAAGAAGGCATGGAATCTAACAGAGTAGAAGTTGAAGGATGGAATCCACCTCTTCTATAGAATCGCTACGAGTTAAATTATCAGACCCAAAGAGTGATGTAGTTCGGAGTGAGGCCCAAGGAGTGGGGACATACTTTCGTCCTCTGGATCAAGAATCTGAAGACGACCCTGACATGAGGGAACAAATCAGGGAGGCATCCATGAGACACATTATCACAACAACTGGGAACTTCAACAATCCTCACATCGACTGGGTCAATTCATGTTCTGGTCATGAAACTGAGACTGGATTTCTTGATATGCTAAATGAGTGTGCCTTAGAGCAGCTGATCATGGAGCCAACCAGAGGACAGGTGACTTTGATTTGGTACAGTGTGGTACCAGGATCTGGTGAGGGATGCAGATGTTATGGAACTGCTGGGGAACAGTGACCATGCTGCAATCTATTCCAACATTCATGCTGAGGGAAAGTACTAAGCAAAGCTGACACGATAACCCTTGATTTCCAAAGGGTGGACATCTCACAAATGAAGAGACTAGTTAGAAAGCGGCTGAAAGGGAAAGTAAAAAGGGTCAAATCTCTCCAGAGTGCATTGTGGCTGTTTAAAATCACAACAATAGTGGCCCAGTTGGTGTGTATACCACAAAGGAGGAAGGACTCTCGTAAGTCTAGGCTGGTGCCAGCATGGCTAAAGAGGAGAGCTGGAGAGGCTAAGAAGTGCAAGGGGGCTCTCTTAGTCTAGTCCTAATAAAGAAAAACAAAACACCAACTCCGGCAAAAGAAATGTTAAAAGATAATAAAAGAGGAAAAGAAAGACTTTGAGAAGCTTATGGCCAGAAATATTAAGGGAAATAATAAAAGCTTTTTCAACTATATTAAAGCAGGAAACCTGCTAGGCAGCCTGCTGGATAGTGGGGAGGGGACTTTGGAGATTGCATAGACATTACATGAGTCCTTTGCATCCGTCTTCACCGGAAAAGAGCTCAGGCAGATACTGCTGCCTGAACAGCCCCTCCTGGGAAGGATGACAAAAGAATAAAGTCAAATAAGAATTCAAGGGTGAAAGTTACTAATCTTCTGACTAAAATATGCAACTTATCCCTTAAAATGGCTATTGTGGCAGAGGAGAATAGCTAAAGTAGCATCAATCTTTTAAAAAGGAGGGAGAGTGGACCCAAGAAACTACAGAACAGGCAATCCAACATCTGTTTCAGGTAAGGTGGTAGAATGCCTAAACAAGGATAAAATCTTTGAGCATATAGAACAGGGCTCTCTAAACTTTTTGGCACGAGGGCTGCATCCTATATCTGACACAGTGTTGAGGGCCGGAAAATAAATACATGGAGAACCGATGACTGACTACAATAAGTGGGTGGGCATGGAAGGAGGAGGGGAGCAGAGGGCAAAACTGAATCGCACAGGAAGAGGGGGAATGAATTTTGAAAAAGCATCAAGCAAGCTATGACGCAAATCACAATTTTTGTTTTGGTCTTATTTTCTGTTCCATATAAGTTTAATGTAGACATTAATTGTAATTTATAATTATATCACAGGTCTCCAAGCATTGGTGTGTATATCTTGTTCAGCCACTAGAGGTGCTGAATGTAACGCAGTGCAGTGCAGTGCAATGCAATGCAATGGAATAATTTCTTACCTCTGGTGGCTGAGTGAGGTATATAACCATCCTTGGAAACCCAGAAGTGTGTCTTTTTTGCTGTTTTTAGCCTTGAAAGGAACTACATGGGTCTGATACAACCCTTTGGGCCATGGGCTGGGGTTTGGAGACCCCTGATACTGAAGAACAAGTGTTACTAAGGGAGAATCAGCATGACTCTCGTGGTATCACTCAGGCATCACACACTTCTAGTAGGGACTTAGACCCACTGAAAGCAGTGGGACTTACTTCCAAGTAAGCATGCATAGAATTGCACCTTTCTTCTAGTTCTCATTACTGTCTATGTCTATTAACTTTTTACTGTCTATGCCAACACACTTTAAAACAGCCAAATCCTGACACATACATAATAATACACATTTAAAATGACTGAGCAGTCCATTTAACAATAACTGCCAACTTGAATTACACAAAGGGGTGAGCATACACACAACATTTAAAATACTAATGCAGGCTCTGATGACATTAAACAGTTGCCTTATTTATTTCAGTTTAAACTCAACACTAAAATGGAATAATATTTGTTCACCAATGAGGCTTTACAAAAGAGAAACTTATCCAATGGGGAGTATGTGTATGGGGAAGGGAAGATAAATGGAGGTAGTTATAATCCCCAAGACAGCTTTCCAAATAGATAGCAAAATTAAAGACCACAATCAACACAAGGTTTTAAGCCCTTAAGCCCAGCAATTTCAGTGATCTTAGGTACACCTAACCTTGTGCTAACTGCAGCTTAGGAGTGTTGCACTTAAATTCTAATCTGAAGTTTGTAAACTGCAGCCATTGCTTCTTTGTTCCCAATATTCTGTGATGCAATGGGGCCTAACCTAACCTAATTAGACTGCAAAGAGCTTTCCAAATCACCTTCAGAAATAACATACTATAAAGTACGCTTCCACCATGCCCTCTACAAGCTGCTCTCATGCCAATTTCAATCCACCCTGCCAAAGAGTTCTATGAAGCCCAAAAAAGCCTGCTCACTGCTTTGCAATTTTTTTTTCAAAAGTGACCGTAGTGTAGGATTGCCTGTTGCAAAAAAAAGAACCCCTAGGAACCCATGCGAGACTCCTAGTTTTCAGCATAGTCAGACTTATAAATAATACGACCCTGCCAATGAAACCATGTCAAGTTCTCCTCTGAAGAATCATCCTTCACCAGCAACAGTGTCTCTAGAACAATTTTTACTAAGGAGTGCTTGTTAACTTGCATTTTCAGAAAAGAGTCTAAACAAAAAAATCTGTCTTGCCACTAACACAAAGCCAACCCACCCATCCATAATAATAACAACCTGAATAACTGACACATGACAAAATATGCTTAGGGTGGAAATAGACCGACTCCTGGTTCAATCAAGTTATGAAAGCTTGACATTACACAGATACCACATAACACACTGCCCTAGATAGGCAACTGCTGATGTCTGGTGGACACACACTAAAATAATCTACAGAAAGAGCTCCATGTCTCTTCTAATAAATACGCACTTATACTTTTGATATACCAAGAAAGTTACCAGTGCACTAAGCTGCTTGGTTTAAACTAGGAAAAATACTTTTTAAATGTTACTTTTTTTGCTGGTTTTGGATTGTTTCATCTGTTGTGGCTTAATTAATAGTGATCTCTGTTTTCATGAGAAACTAATGACCTTGCAGGACCTCAGGGAGCTCCCATTCCCCTGCTTAATCCATTTAGCTATGAAAAATAGAGAAATTATAGTGAAAACGATACTACAAAGGAGACCTGAAAGGTAGGCTAAGGGGATTAGCGTGCTGCACAAACAGTTAACTGAGTGAGAATCAGTATAAAATATAAGACGACCCAATCTAACTGGTTTGCTTAAAGCAGGGGTGCTCACACTTTTTTGGCTCGAGAGCTACTTTGAAACCCAGCAAGGCCCGGAGATCTACCAGGGGGGAAGGAAGCGTCTGACAGACACCCCCTTTGATGTATGGAGCCCCTGCTGGACCAGGTCAGAGGAGGCCCACCAAGTCCAACTTCCTGTGCCCCACAGTGGCCCACCAGATGCTTCAGGAAGCACACGGGAGGCCTCTCCTCTCTCCCCACCCCACATACTGGGGGCAGCCACAGGTCCCCCCAAGAGGCACATGCCCTTGCTGCACTATGGGGGGGGAAGAGCTCCCTACTCCCCGCCCCCCCAAACTCTTTGTGGCTGCGCCCCGAGACCAGCAGGGAGAGGGAGCGTCGCAGGTCCTCCTCGGAAGGGGCGAGAGGCTTCCCCGTTTCCATGGAGGGGCTGCGCGTGCAGGCGGCAGGGGGGTCGTCTCACCTGTCAGCCCCGATCTACCTATTGTCGCGATCTACCTATTGAGCACCCCTGGCTTAAAGGATTGCAAAGCTGGAGAAACTGGATAGTTAGAAAGGTACCTTGAAGAAAAGCCTATGGATGTATCACCTTTTAAATACAATCAATCTGTATTGTTTTCCATGCCGAATTTTATGTCTCTCTAGGAATCTATATTTTGTTGGAAGTTTTTCTGGCATTGCTTTGGGTTTTGGTTACCAGCAACAAAGAAGAAGTGGGCGGGGGGGGAACCTTTTCTTTAAAAAAGTTAGTCAAACAAGAAATCACCCTGTCCTTTTCTCCCCCCCCCCCCATCCATGTACAATGCATACACCTTAGACAGAATGTGTGCACTAATTATTGGCTCAATTCTTCTTATGAGATTGAAGGAATATTTACAGAGCCCTATGAAAAGCAAATTCTTTTTTCTGCTTTCCTTTTTAATTGTCAGCTGCTTTGAAAAGACACGAGGTCTTCACACCTCCAGCTTTCTGTCTGTGGGTGGGCTCTGCCCTGCTGCTCCTAATGCCTGGAACTACATCCCCATCTCTTGAGTCATCAAGCCTCTTCCCTCTTAGAAGCTGAAAATGTGCTCATGTGTTACAAGGCAGCCTGAGTGCATTAACTGTCAGGTGGCTACTATGCCTTCTCTGAGGCATACCCAGTAGGTTCTATTGAGTTCCTTTTTTTTTTTTTTTAAGTTGTCAAAAAAATTGCAGTTGGATGTCACTTTTATGGTAGAAATAGCCAATTTTTTCCTCCAGCCTCATGATTATTCATCATAATAAAGATTATGGCATCAGTCAGTGGTGGGGATTCAATTTCTGTTTATTCAGTTTTACAGCTGTGTGTGGGAAGGGACTCTCAAATCAAGTAGCACCTACATCATCACTGCAGGAGCTCCTTTCTAAAAAAAAGACAGAATGCAACTCCTCCTTTGGATTCAGAGATACATTTTCATGACTCTGAGATGGTGGCTGGATTGAGACTTTTATGTGCAACCATAGTTAGAGCTTCCAAACACACAAACAATGGTTAGAGCTGCTTGTCTGCCTTTGTTTCCCATTTGCTGAGGATTCAGTCTCATAAATTCACTCCAGTCTTCATCATGCAGCAGTCTCTGAGGCAGAGCAATGACCCTGACTGTGGTTATAATTCAGACATAACACAAAGCCACAGTTAGCGTAAAATGTGTTTTGCAAATAAACTTCAAGCTGATTTCAGACACTGGTTTGTAAATATTAAGCAAGCTACAGTTTATGGTCAAGCTTTGATTAAGACGTAATGCAAAATCATGCTTTAGTGAAATAGATAATGGCTTCACATCATGTCTGAACTCAGCTAGTGTGCTCTTAATTAAGACTTTTTGAAGGTAAAAGTTTATCCTGTAGTTTATAACCAACCTCCCAGCAAATATTGGTTTGTGAGGAATACCTTGTACTGGCAATGGCTTTCCTTTGCTTTCTTGAAATTTCAAAGTCCTACTTTTGATCAAAAAGATGACAAGCAGTTCAAACCCACTTTAGTTTGTTGAAGTATTCTATAAGCCAGTTATTTTCAACTTTTTTCATCTCATGGCACACTGACACAATGCTAAAATTGTCAAGACACACCATCAGTTTTTTGACAATGTACAAGGCACACCACACTGCTTGCTGGGAACTCACATACCCCAATGGCCCTATTAATATATGACCTTCTCCCAAACTCCAACAGCACACCTGCAGACTATTCATGGCACACCAATGTGCCATGGCACAGTGGTAGAAAATTGCTGCTTTAAGCTCTATTGACACATTCTTTACTGGACCCCCCCCCCATACTGCCAGCATGCATGTTGGCAGGCATTACCCTGATCCTCTTTCCACTTGCTGAAAGTGAGCAGGACAAGGACTTGCAGTCCAATCCTAACAATTATCCAATGCTAATGGAGTTGTCTCATCAGGGTACATACTACGTTCTGTGGTGGTAGGGCATCACTGATGGATTGTGGCTGCATCAGTGCTGGAAAGTTGGTTAGGCTTGGGCTGTTGGAGAGACAACTGATGCAGCTCAGTGGACAATGGGCAGACAAAGGATGTAGGACACCCCCATCGCTGACCCTCCCCAACCTGCCAATCAAAATGGCTGCTTCAGCCATCCTCATAGCTAGGCCAGCCCTGTCTGTCGAGAAAGAGTAGAAAAACGATAGAACTTCCTTCCTTTGCATAGTTAGCAGTGCCTATAATTTAAAATAGTTGTTTTGCTGTTTCTTACTTTATATATATTATATCTTAAGATATAGAACTTTATATCTGAAATAGGAGAGAAATAACACCAGACATATTTAGGTGCTATTGCTTGCAAGATGAAGACAAAGATGCACTAGCCCCTTCCACCTTTAAGGAAGCCATCATGCCAGACAGAATTCCTGTCCACATGTACAAATTATTAAATGTTTACTTTCTTACAGCAATGAAAGCAGATCTGCTGTGAAACAGAATACTGCCAGGCATCTCATAGTGGAAATGATAGGACTTAAGGATAAAGCTTACTATTCAATGATGACTGTTGCTTTCTACAAAACTATGTGGAAACACCAAGGAAATGCCATTAAAGAAAGTGGTACTGGATTAATCCTATTATGTGTTTCATTCCTGACAACAGATGTGCAATTAAGTCAGGTAGCACAGTTCAGTGCCATAAAGGTCTAATCACAGTGTTTGAATCAGTAAGACCACCAAGCATAAATGCCTTTATTACTGTATTATGGCTTCTGCCCATATCACATCTACTGATACAAAAGTGACAAATAAAATTGAGAAATATCAATAGCAGTGAGAAGGAAAGTTGACCCAGGTTTGAGACTGGAAAAGCAAACAGAGTTTCCTGCCCAAACAGGTTGTCTAACTGTGAACTCTAATATAAACCTTCCAAGTTGTGCTACATCTGATTCATCCCTTCAGCTTGAGGCTTCAGACTCCCTGCATTTCCAGCACCATAGCACAGGACTCTCATGAAAATATGTCCCAGGGATAGTCATAGTTTTGATGTTTACTTTGGGACTCAGATCTCAGGAAGCACATGAGACTAGGTTAACATCAGAAATCTTTTTATACTGGAAACTTCAATTGCATTACTCTCCTATGGGAAAATGTGTTTTATACAAATTATGTTGTTTGTAATTAAAATTTCCCTGTCGACTGATTATTTAGTATCATTTTTCACTGGTATTATGGTCACCAGCAAAACAAAGAAAAATGAGCTGTTCTGAGAACACAGCCACTAAAAACAAATAAGGCTGATTCATTTTTTACAAACTCTTCCTGATTTTTGTTTCCTTAGTAAATTGATATCTGAACAGAAAAGATAAAGGATGCCATTTAAATGCACAAAACAAAACATGGTATTTGATCCTTTTCTTTCAGTCCAGATCGGTGAGAAGCCATTGGCAAAGCATGTTTTCCCTAGAAATCAAGAGACAAGGCTTTTGTTGACTTTAGTAGAATCTCTGTAAAACAATGGCTTAACTCAGTGTGTCGTAACACAGCCTCACGTACTAGAATCATCTGGCAAGGCACATCCAAATCCACTGCATTGCTTCAGAGCAATAAACCAGTCAAAAGTCCAAGTATTGTCACAGCAGCAACAGTGTACATTCCTTGGTCTGCAAGGTCCAGCAGTTGGAAAGAGTGGCAGCCCAATCCGTGCTGCCCCAAAATGGCTGCCGCAGCATCCTAAGCGCTAACCAGGCAGCGCTGGCAGCATCTAGGGAGAAAGGGACTTTCATGCCCTTCCCTCATGTAAGGCAAGTAGCCCCACAGTGGGGCTACTCGATTCTGCGGCAACCTTTGAGCTGCCATAGAATCGAGAGCCTCCATGTCAGGCCCACAGCCTGACACGGAGGCTCTGGATGTGGAGAAGTGGAGCTAGCACTGGTGCTGGACTGGTACGGAGGGCTGTGAACGTGTTTTACCAGCAGTGCAAGGTCATGATTTGGCTCTGAGACAGTTCTGCTAGAATATACAAGACTGTGCAGCCCTGCACATGGATGTCTTTAGTGAGCTTAATAGAAGATATTGATGCAGGGTAAAGTCAGGAACGCTGAGGTTCATTTTATAATATGTTAAATACTTTAAACTTCATTCTTTTATTTTCTTTTGCAGGATCAATCCTACCATCAAACAGGTTGCTTCTGGCAGCTTACAGTTCTGATGTTGGACTTCAACCTGGAAGATCCAGTCCTCGCTAGCCACAAAGCTTCCTGGGAGACCTTAGGCCAGTCACTTTCTCTCACAGGGTTGTTGTGAGGACAAAAGAAAGGAGGGAACCCTGTATATCATCCTGAAGTCCTTGGAGGAAAGGTGGTATAAACATGTGAAAAATAAACGGCCTTGACACTGTCATGAACAAAACGCCTGTTGTCTGCTTAAAGATTGCAGTACAGTGATAAGCATCCATTTGGTTCCAATAAGATGAGCTTAGAAAGCCTTCCAACTTTTATTTAAAACGGAACCTTTCAGGATTAAAATTTCATCTTCTTTGACGTTCACACACTTAGCTGTGAAGTATCTAAATTGTTCCTTGGGTTATATACACTACCCTAGAGGTATATGACTTGTGAAATGTACAAGCTAACAGTGCTGCAGCTTTGCACATTTAGGACATTGTTACCAAAAACTTGCTCCCAACATATCCAACATTTAGTTATTAAAGTACTATTTGATTTTTGAGAATAAAATATACTGGGGTATAAAATGTCAATTCTCTAAGGGATGACAAAACTCAAAAGTGACCCTAAGAGGTGTCAACTGTCCTATCAGAAAATGATTAACCACTAGAGATAGAATTCCTGGTGCTTAGAACTGCAGACTTTGTGGTGTTGTAGATGCTTAGGGAATCCATGTTTTCAAAGGTTGGAAAGCTAGCAGCCAACCTTATAAAAAGATAACTTCTACATCTGTACTAAAGCAAGAAGTTTTGCTAAAGAGTCTGTCTAAAGAGAGAGAGAAAAGAAGGTCCTGGCAGCTCTTGTTCTAGCGGGTTTGCTTTATGTACAGTTTTAGCCCATTTATTTGCAGATTTTGTATCCCTGTATTAGGCTTGACGTGGGTTCCCTGGACCCTCACTGAAACAGGTTCAGTTCAACCAGAACCCTTTCAAGGCGACCAGAGCTATGCTCTGGTTGCCTCCGAAGGGCTTTCTGAAACCCACAGAGGCCATGTACGCCCTCCTACAGTCTCTGTGAGCTTCAGCAAAATAACCCGGAGGGCTTCCCCAGGCCTCAGAATGCCTTAAAAGATATTAAAACATCATTTCCAGTTTCCCAAGTGAAACCATGTTGCATTTTTTTTTTTTTGCCTTCAGGCTTCATTCAGAAGCCACAGAGGCTGCAGGCAGGCATGCTTCAGAAAGCCCTCTGGAGGTGACTGGAACACAGTTCCAGTTCTGGTTGTCTTAGGAGGGTTTAAAAGTACAGAAACAGGATTTGGTTATCCAGTTTTTGGTATCCATGGGGTCATGGATAGGGGTCATGGATGGGGTCATGGATAAAGAGGTCAGAGATCCCTTGCAGATAGGAGGCGCCATCTGTAATTCCTACCTATCTGGTCAGTTTCATAGCACAAAGGTTTTTGCTAGGAAGCAAGGTGAAAAGGAAATTTGGTGTGAGTCTTAAATCTCTGCATAAAATTTACACAGACTTGTTTACTGTGCAAATACTACTTAGCAGTTTTATAAACTGCGGGGATGTTCTCTTGTGTGCACGCATCTAATCTTATTCTACAGTTATTTTCCATATAAGGTATTCTCAAGGTCAAACACAAGAGGCCCCAAGGACAAGACTAAGTATTCTGCCTGCCACTCCGTATTTTATGGAAAATCCAATTGGGTGAGTGAAAACATCCCAAGGACAAGTAAAGTCTGTACTTTCATAGTCTGGGTTGAGAAATGATGTTCATGCACTACAAAAATTTCAGTTTCAAAAACCTTTATTAGGCATTGGCAGACAGACAAGCAAGACAGACAGACAAAACGGAATACAAACAGACTCTCTGCCTAAGAAATACAATTGTTAGGGTGGATAGGGAACATCATGCAAAAATTTAGCCAGTTGGTTTATGACCAGCACGTTAGTAGAATCTAGAAGCAAACGTAGGATTTCATCATTTTGTGCCCATAAAGGACCATATGAAAATAGATTTAGAAACATACTTCTAATATTCATATAATAAGGGCAGTGCAGTACTATATGAGCTAAGGATTCAGTAGTCCCAGATTACATGTGCATTTGGTTGAAATCTGAGAAATACCGACAAAATCTAGCTTCTGACTCATGAGATGGAAACACATTGCATCAAGCAAGTGTAAAAGCTTGAAGGATCTGTGGATCATTTAGCAAATATCTAGGACAACAACCAAAGACAAATGGAAACTGCAACTGAAGGGGGAACGCACCACAAAAATGTGTTTCTCCTTGAGAATTCTGCAAGATGTGCCATGATGCCGCTGAGGTTTTCTATATGCCTTCTCCAGCTAAGCAAACCAGGAACTACCTGGTCCTTCAGGATGACCATATTATGCTTGTACAAGTATGCATGCAAAATGCAAAAGATTTGACTTGTTCAAGAAATCCCACAGAAACACACGTTAGTGCCCAAGTGGCTTCTGCTCCATTACACTTATATAACTTGCGACTCAAAATCACAAATACTCTGATTCATGTGCAGAAGTCTGTTGGCAAGATAATAGGCTGCTGTGCAGGAAGAAAGTACCTGTGTTCTACAATAAAGTAACACATGCATTTCGACATTTAAAGAAAGGCAGCTGGTTTTGATTTGTTCTCACAGAATTGTTGTGATCAAATGAGGGGGGAGAGGAACCAAGTACATTACCCTGAATTCCTTGTGGGAGAAAGGCTATGTATAAATGTGATGAACAAAATAAGATAAGACATCTAGGGTGGAGGGTAGAAATCCACATAATGGAAGTATAAGAAAGGTAACTGAGCAGAAATTAGACCCATAAAATTATTCAAGAACAAGGTTACAGTTTTTTCAAACCCATGTTTCTGCTACATGGACAACTCATCACAGTTTTAGCTTTGTTTCACTGCAGCCCAAGAAACTGCAGACCTCAGCAGTCAGGTTCCCACTCATGTCTGTACTTCAGGCTTATATACAAACAGTGCACAAGTTTTGCTGCCTGTGGTACATACTGTACATTCATTTTTTTAAACCTTCCCCACCATGATCTCTGATCACGTTTGTATTTGGAGTTAAATTTTGCTTCCGACTGTAACTGGCGGTTAGAAACACTGAAAATATCTGCACAAATGATTCAGTTAACAGTACCTAATACTGTACCCAGGATGCATAACACACTTCCTTCTCCTCCATAGTCAAAGTGGTAATGGAACTTTTGGTGTTGTGTTTTTTTTAGTATGTGCGCATGTGGATGGTTCTAAGTTTACTCTGATAAGCATTCATCTAGCATTTTCAAAAAGAAAAATACAGCAAGGATAACTGCTTGCCCTTCACAATTTCCCCCCATTATGTAGATTTCTCCTCCTCCACCCTGGATGCATTGTTTTATTTTGTTTTTCACATTTATACACTGCCTTTCCCCCACAAGGAATTCAGGGTAATGCACTTGGTTCCCGTCCCCTTTGATTACAATAAGTCTGTGAGATAAGTCAGGCAGAGAGATGGTGTCTAGTAGTCCAAGGTCACTCAGTAAATCTCATGGCTGAGCAGGAATTTGAAGCTGGGTCTTCCTGCTTCAAGTCCAACAATCTAACTGCTATATGGAGTATGCACGATTCTGCACTACAAAAGGGCAGAGGGGTGCATCAGCAGAAACTGCAAAACTTAATACCACAACTTCATTTTCACAGATGAAGCTGCTACATTAATAGATCGATATAATTCATCATCATCGAGCCAGATTCCTTAAGGGACACATCAAAAAACCCACACAATATCCCTGAACAAGATAGTTTCTATTTGACTCCTGGATTCATCTCCCAACCATTCAATTGAATATACAGTCAAAGAGCACTCAAAGCCTAAAGAATCCGAGTCTGAAAAGAAGCGGCAGTATATACTCATACAATTCCAGCACTATCTGGGAATATGTCAGTGTTAATTACAAATGCCATAGGATGCAATCCTAGGCACACTTATTGACTCAATGGAATTTACTCTTGAGTAAAGGCAATTTTATGCATGTCTATTCAGAATTAAACCCCATTAAGTTCAATGAGATTTACAGCCCAATCCAAGCTCCCACAGCACTGATCTTGTGCGCACTACCCAGGAGATGGCCATCACGAAAGTGCTGTAAAGCACTTCACAGTGGCCCAGCAGTAGATGCCACTGAAGCCTGTGCAGGCAGGCACTAGTCTCTTGCGCTGACAGGAGAAGAACTGGCCACCAGAAGGGATAAGTACAGTGCCCAGTGATGGGGAGGCAGGGTAGGGAGGAGGGTGGTTCTGGCCTGGGAGGATGTGGGGATGCCAGCAAAGGCTGCCATCAGATCCTTCCCCCCACCCATGGTTCACTGTCTATTTGCTCAAGACAGTATGCTCAAGCATATAGAAAAAATCATGAGATACTGCCTTTGATATGACAATTTTCTTGTCATCATGATGAATGAACATAAAGGGCAGCTCTACTGGTTCAGAGAAAAGGTTCAAAGAGCCCAGCATCTTGTTTCCTACAGCGGCCAACTACGTAGATACCTCTGATAAGACCACAAGTTAGAACCGCATGAAAGCAGCATTCTTCCTAGCTGCTTCCCAGTAACAGGTAATTCAGATTCATCCTTACTCTAATCAGAAAAGCAGGTAGTGTTTAACCAGCAGCTGTGGAGAGAACAAGCAGCTGTGGAGAGAACATGAATTTGTTTAATTCCCTTTTAAGTCATCTAATTTAATGACCATCACCACATCTGGGGGCAGTGAAGCTCACATATTAGCTCTGCACTATGTTAAGTACTTTCTTTTGTCTGCTCTGAACCTATTGCCAATCCTTTTTCCAACCCATCTGAAGATACCAAGGACTGAATCTTGCATGCAAAGCACGTGCTCTACTACTGACATGAGTTCAGTGGAATTACAGGTCAGATCAAATATTACATGGCAACTATCAAGTGGGTAGAATGGTTGAGGGTTGGAAAATGTATAAACAGTGGCTATTGAAAGTTCAGGAGCCAAAATGGTTGGAGGAGAGACATTAGGTGTTGTCTGACAACTTTTTTCCTTTTTCAGGGAGCCCCATATCCACAGATTCAGTTATCCGCTGAGCGGGTCCGGGGCCAGAGGTGAGGGGCTTTTAATGCCTTATAAGGCACTAAAAAGTCACTTCAGTTTCTCCGTGAAACCAGAAGTTATGTGTTTTGAGCTCTAAAGCTCAGTCTGATTCCAGGGACAGATGTCTTCAATCTTTGCTGAGCTCAGACACGCCTCCGAAGGGGAGAGTGGTACCCAGATAGCTGAAACTGCAGAAATTGTCCCCACTATCTGTGGGGTGGTGGTGGTGGTTCTGTTCTGGAACCTTTG